>NC_060130.1:184712477-185337477 GCF_021461395.2 Schistocerca americana
ACTGTGATGTTCAGTGAATGAGAGAGGTTTCCTTTCCACCCACCATTTGAGAGTGTGAAATGCTGGGGGATAATTCTCTGACGCGGAGGCTTGAGCATAGTGCTCAGCAATCTCGTTTGTGTCGGTAGGTAACATGCCATTGATGTTAATGCCAGGGTAACCTGTTAGGGTCCGGTACCCACAAACATGTCTGATCTTCGTCCAGACTTGGGAAAATGACGTATAGTACAGAGCCGTTAAAAAGCTATTAGGTGCTCTAGGGAAGGTTGCCGCTTATGTAACTGTAGAGCTCGCTGATGCTCTTTAATGGCCTCAGTGATTTCCGGCGACCACCAAGGTACTGACTTTTGCCGGGGCCACTCTAAAGAACCAGGGATCATGTTTTCCGCTCCAGAAATGATTGTTGTAGTTATCTGCTCAACCACCACATCAATGGTACCATATTGGGGGAGATTAAATGGTGATAGCAGATGTGAAAGCTTCCCAGTCTGCCTAGTTTAAAGCCCACCTTGGCCATCTCGGGGAATGACAGGAAGATGGGAAAGTGGTCACTATCACACAAGTCATCGTGGGCTTTCCAGTGGACAGATGGGAGTAGTCCTGGGATGCATAGGGATAAATCAATGGCCGAGTAAGGGCCATGAGCCACACTGAAATGTGTGTGTGTGTGTGGGGGGGGGGGGGGCAGTATTTAAGAGGCAGAGGTCAAGTTAAGAGGCAGAGGTCAAGTTGAGACAGGAAAGTTTCGACATATCTATCTCGGCCACTAAGCGCAGTGCCACCCCACAAGGGGTTATGGGCATTAAACTCTCCCAAAAGTAGGAAAGGTTTAGGGAGTTGATCAATCAGTGCGGCCAATGCGTTCAGAGGTACTGCATCATTTGGAGGAAGATGTACGTTGCAGACAGTTATTTTCTGCATCATACTTACCCTGACAGTCACAACTTCAAGAGGGGTTTGACCTACAGTTCTTGTAAAATCCCCTATAGCTGTGAAGGGCACGGCTCCGCATTGCCAGAAACCAGGTTTCCTGGGGAGGGGGGGGGGGGGGGGGGCAATGCAGAAAGCAGGTGTAAAGCTTAACAGTTGACACAGCTCGGCCAGGTGGTGGAAAAAACTGCAGCAATTCCACTGGAGGACGACTTTATCGTGAGGCAGGAAAAGCATGAAGCATGCAGCATCCAAGGAAGCAGGTTATGCCTCAGGGTCACCTGCTGCCACTGATTCATTATTTGTATCTATTCCTATTGTGGATGAGGCATCAGTGAAATCCAGGTCCTCAGGGGACGCCGAGATCTCCATCTCATCTGCAGTTGCAGAATTGGTAGGGAGTAATGGTGTTGGGGCCACTGGAGGGTCGTTTTTTGTAGCAGACTTCTTTGTTTGCTTGCCCTCTCACTTCCCGTTAGGGGCTTGCTGGGAGGACTTCTCGTAAGTAGCTTCAGGTACGGAGGAAGACTGTGAAGCTCTTCGTCCAGCAGCTTTTGGCTCCTTTAGCCACTGGCAAGTGTCTGCTGTGGCATTAGTGGAGACCTTTGGAGAGAGGGCCCCGAGGGACCCCTTCCGCACGAGAGGAGCTGGAGGAGGCTGTTGCTTTTCCGGCTGAGGGGAGGGGACCGATCTCCCCTGTATTCGGGGGAGGGGCCTTGCTCGCGAAGTAGGTACTTTCTCCAGGTAGTACAAAATCAAAGCTCTGTAGAATCACATAAGAACTGTGTTGACTGTGCCCCAGGTGGTGCTGCAGAGAAATCTGAGGGCAGTAAGTTTCCTCACACAACCTGCCTCAAGCTGGCATACACGTGGTACCACGTTAACTTATTGTCAAATAAAAGGTCTGAAAATTTGGTAGTTTCAACAACTTGAAGTAAATGGTTAGCAAGGTAAAGTTCTGTGTGCAGCTGCACAGTCTCGACTCTACAGTGCAAGATGTAAGTTTTTGTGAGAGAAAACTTATGTCCACGATTGAGGACCCACTTATGTACTTTCTGTACAGCCCACCGAAGTTGGTGCTCTGCAGTGCACAATGATGTGGTAATATGGACAAAAGTTGTCCTCATACAGTGACAGTGAAAATGTAGGTCCCACTGCATTCATGATACCACTGATTGCGATGGTGAAGAGGGTTACACTCTGAACTGATTCCTGTACATATTGGTTGCTGAGGGATGAACCTATCCAGACCAGGAACAGTCAGAGGGATAAGAAATTCTGGATAAAAATGGGTAAGCAGTCCTGGAAGCTCTGCTCATGGAGAGTACATAGGATATGACAATGCCAGGTGGTCATGATGCACAAAAACGTTGTGCACTGCAGATTCCAGAGGAATCAGTTGGTCTGTGGCAGACCAGAATGCCAAAAAGACACTTTCAAATCGTGATTAATGTCCTCAGGCTTTGTGACACCAACACAATTGTTCACTGACCATTCTTTCGAATAATTTACACAGCCCATCTGTTAGAGAGATTGGTTGATAGTTAGACAAAGCCCGAGTGTATTTTCCTGGTTTCAGGATAGGAACAATGATACCCTTCTGCCATTGGGGGTGCAGGTGGGGAAGCAGGGAAACTCCCCTTCTCACCAAATGAGACTGAAAAACCTGGAGATTTGTTTTATGCTGTCGTGGCTAATGTGTTTAAGCATTTGATTATAGATATAGGGGGCTGCGTCGTGACAGTATGCTAAAGTACCGCAGAACTCTCATTCACTGCATGGAACATTATACGATTCAAAGCTGTGTGAATGGAAGGATAAAGTGATGTACTCCACCAGGTGTTTCTGGGTCAGAAAATTAGGATGGTAGTTCCTGCATGCAGACATTCAACAATGACCGTATGATAAGTACAAATGTTGCCACAAACTACTGTGTATGGTGGGTGCTCATATGTGCAGCAGTGTTTAGTCCTTACTTGAGTAATGGCAAGTGGGCTCTCATACAGTGGTTGGACAACACTGTGGAAACACCAAAAACACATTACATTACCACGCCTAATACAGTACAGGAAACCAGTTGGCATTCCAAACAGCTTCCAGTTATCTAGGAATGGATAAAAACAGGTCCCATATGGCTTTGGAGTGAATCTTATGACATTCCTTCTGCAAAATGGTGGCAAGTTCAGGTAATGATGATGGAGGTGGCCAGTGATCACGTACCTATCTCTCTAATGTAGGCCACAAAGGCTCGGTAACACAGAGATCTGGTGACTGGTGGCCAGGAAAGATGAGACAATTCATCCTTATGTTCACAAAACCAGTCATGGACGATGCAAGCTGTGTGAACAGAGTCCCTATAGCCTTGGAACGCACCATCACCATTAAGAAACAAACATTGTACCATGGGATGGACCTGATCATCCAAAATGGTCACAACCTTTGTCAGTATTGTGACCTTGCAGAGCAACCATGGGGCCCACAAGAATACCACATTATGGCTGCTCAAGTTATCATGGAACCCCCGCCATGTTTCACTCTTATGACGTAAACTTGGCCAGAAATTGGAAACTGTGTGCAACAAGACTCATCCAATCAAATGACTTTCTTCTATTCCTTTGTAGTCCAGGTTTTATGGCTTCAGCATAATGTTTTCCTGTTACGGGAATTAGCATCAATGACTAGTGGTATTGGAATTCCAGCTTGCCCGCAATTTCCTGCTCAATGAGCTCTCTTCCTATCATTTTGGTGCCGACGGGGTTAGCGAGTGCTACATTGAAGTCTGCAGTGACTTTAGCAGGTGTCATCATCCTATTTTTTGTCACAATCCTCTTCAATGACCATCTATCTTGATCATTCGTCACACACTTTTGTCCCCACAGTGACTTACTGGACGATGTATTCTTACTTTCCCTGTAAGCGATGTAAATCTTTGATACAGTGCCTCTTGAAAAACCACACACTTTGGCTACCTTAGTTACAGAAGCACCCACCATACAAGCAGCAGGAAGTTGCCCACATTCGAATTTACTTACCTCTGACACAATGCATTCACACCTACGAAGAACCCCATTCTGACTGCGACTGACACTTGCAACATATTGAGGACATTTCACCTGTGCCGTTTGTGGTCAAATGCAAATGTGCAACCTGCACACTCGCCTGGCATCTGCATTTATGTTCAGGCATTCATTTCTCACAGTGTTTCCATATTTTTATCCAACCCCAGAAAGTAATACGTACTGTTCCTAACACTCCTGCTTTCTCTTTTTGATTAAAAATTGTGCCTTCACTCTAAGTCTCTTGCATGGTATTAAATGTTCAGTAGAAGAATGGCGTCTGTTGCTGAAGTGCCTTTTGATGCACTCTGATAGCCACAACTGTTTCTTCAGACCACCATGCCACAGGTTTCCAGGGTAAAAGACCTGAAGAACTGGGTATCATTGCTTCTGCAGCACGTATAATAATATCAAATAGTACCTTGAACCACTCCTTTGATATCCTTGTCCTGACTGGTTTAAAAATTTGCTTTGAAGGTGGAGCTTGCCATTTGGCTTTTGAAATCTGACCAATGTGGTGCACGTTCCATCAGTCAGTAGGTTAAGAAACAGAGTGCTAGGAGAGTGGTCACTGTCTGAGGTCACCATGGATGGGCAACTGGATTAAATGTGATTTGATTGGGACTGCAATACCTATGGCTGGGTTCATTCCATGGGACAGACTGAAATGTGTTGGAGCTCAAGTGTTAAGGAGGCAGCCTTCAAGTTCTGAAATTAGTTGCTCTGTTCCTTCGCCCCTGTAAGTTGTGGTTTCCCTGCCCCTGCCCACAGGCAGGAAGTGTTTGATTGGTCAACATTCAAAGTTTTGACTGAAAAAGATTCATTTCTCACTTTCCCAATTGCAGCAACTCCTCTGAACCTATCCTGAATACATTCAAGGAAAAATAGTGGCTTTGTTTTTGCGCAATATTCTCTGTCAGTTCTGGAGCACACCAAGAAATGGGTGAACTGTCCACATTCCTTTCACCTTGCCTTCCTCTCATCCTACAGCATGGCCAAAGACGAAAAACGCCACAAGTCTTGCTTTCTACCTGCTGAGACAGCAATACTACGGATCATCCGCCCTGATGCAAATCACTCTGATCGGAGGCTCTCACCACAGCAGCTGTCATCCCCCCCTTCACAGAGCAAAGTCTACCTAGCATAGTAGCTGTTGCTCAGAATCTGGGTGTCCCAGATTGGTAAAATGCCACTAATAATGAGGATAATGGGCAAGGGGCACTACATTAGTAGTGTGTGGATAAGTTGAGAATTTGGGTCTTATGAGAGGTGTGCTAGGGCAGTCCATGAAGTTGCAATGACTACTGTGTCCAGATAGCTTAGTGGTCAGGGCAAGTGCAGAAGACCCCAATTTGAACCCTGGTCCAGCACAAATTTTCAACTTTCCCATGCAATTTCAATCAATGCCCTCTCACAGCCAATGTCTGTATATCCTTTGTGTTTAAATTCATTATAGCTGTTGGATAAAAAAAAGTGGTATCTATTCTTTCAGACATTATGCAATAGTAAGGTGTTCTTCCCCAAATGGCCCACACTTTTGTGAAATTTAGAAAAGTGGAGGTCAAACGCTAAAAGGAGGCTCATAAATAATTAAGCCAAAAGGGCTTAGCAAAGACTGTGAAATGATCTGAAATTGACTAGTGTCCTAATAATAACTAATTGTCAACATAAAAGCTTTACTACAATTAAGACGGCTTTTAATCACCTCTTATGACAGGCAAGCAATAACCACAAGCCTATTCTAGCCCCTGACATCACAGGGGGTAACACATTTATCGATTTGAACCTCATTGAATCATTATGCCCTAATGTGGAGAAACAATTAACAGTGCACTAACTTCCACGGTTCATTTCAAATAATAGCAACATTCTTTGTGTGAAAGCAATGGTAATAAGCCCCATTGTCTGCAATTTACACTTTACATTCAGCTGTTTACAAGGGCTGTACCTTGTGCCAACTGTGACAGTACACTACAGTATGGTATGGTATAGTATAGTATAGTATAGTATAGTATAGTATCAAATCGTGTAGTATAGTATACTACATTATACTGTAGTACATGTTGGTTTATATTATTTTTGTGCAAGTCTAATCTTGTATAGCAATACACTAATTACAAAAGGGCAACATGGATTGAAAGAAATTATCTTTAAGAAAATTATTTGTAATTATATTAATTTTATCATTTTAACTGCTATGTATGATTAAAAAATACATAATATGTTAATGAACAAAATGTTCTCAGTTTACAAGCTGCATCACATTGAATGAAACACGAGCTTGTGACACCAATCTCCACCATCTATACCTACATACATACTCCGTGAGCCACTATATGGTGCATGGCGGAGGGTACCACATACCACTACTAGTCATTTCCTTTTCTGTTCCACTCTCAGAGCGAGGGAAAAACGACTGTCTATATGCCACCATATGAACCTTAATTTCTTTTATCTTTGTGGTCTTTATGCAAAATATAGATTGGCTGCAGTAGAATTGTACTGGTGTCAGTGGCAAATGCCATTCCTCTAAATTTTCTCAATAGTGTTCCTCGAAAAGAATGTTGCCTTCCTTCCGCGATCCTCACTTGAGTTCCTGAAGCATCTCTGTAATACGTGTAGTTCGAACCTACCAGCACCAAATCTAGTTGCCTGCTTCTGAATTGCTTCAATTTCTTCCTTTAATCTGACCCCGTGGGGATTCCAAACACACGAGAAGTACTCACAGATGGATTCGCAAAAGTATTCAATATGCCTTCTACTTTATAGAAGAGCTACACCCCTTAAAATTCTCTAAAATAGAATGAAGTTGAGCATATACTTTCCCTACTACCAACATGACTTGCTCATTCCATATCATACTGCTCTGTAATGTTATGCCTAGGTATTTAATCAATGTGACTGTATCAACAGTATCGTCCTAATGCTGTACTCAAATGTCACAGTATTGTTATACCTACTCATCTGCATTAAATTACATTTTTCTACATTTAGAGCACGCTGCCACTCATCACACAAACTAAAAATTCTGTCCAAGTCATCTTGCACACTTCTACAGTCACTCCACAAAGACACCTTTCCATGTATCCCATGTATCACAGCATTATCAGCAAACAACTGCAAATTGCAATCCATCACATCATCCTGGGGCACTCCTGATGATACACTTGCCTTCAAGCCACTCACATCCCTGGGAACTTAAAGTACATGCTTGGACTTTTGTCAACAGGCTGCTGTGTCAAAAGCTTTCCATAAATCTTGGAATACCGAATCTGTCTACCGCCTTCCATCCATGGTTTTTAGGATATCCTGTGAGAAATGGGCAAGCTGAGTTTCACACGAGTGATGCTTTCTAAAGCCTTGCCAATTTGTGGACAGGAGCTTTTCTGTCACAAGGAAATATAGTCAAATTCAAAAAGTGTACAAGAATTATGCAGCCCACCAATGTTAACGTTATTGGTTTGTAATTATGCATGTCTGTTCTTTGACTTTTCTTATAAACAGGAGTCACCTGCACTTTTTTCAAGTCACTTGGGACTTTGCAATGGGTGCGAGTTTCACAATAAATGAAAGCTAAGTAAGGGTCTAACACTGCACACAAAACCGAACTCAGATTCCTTCTCTAACTGGGGACTTATTTGTTTTCAACTCTTTCAGTTGTTTAATCTGAAGTGTCGGGACATTGATATTGTCTGACCTCCTGAATGGCTGTTTTCAGCTCAGCAATGGCTTTGGGGCTATTGCTGTACACCTTGTCTTTAATATAGCCCCTACAAAAAGGAGTTGCACGAGTTCAGATCTGGAGAACATGGCGGACAATCGGGGCCCATGGCAGTGGCCTCTGAGTCCCCAGAACCAGAATGTGGTCACCAAAGTCCTCCTCTAGGACATCAAACACACTCCTGCTTTCATGGGGTAGAGTTCCGTCATCCATGAACCAAATCTCATCAAAATCAGGGCCACTTTGGATAATGGGGGTGAAATCATCATCTAGAACCTTCACATACTTTTCGATAGTCACTGTGCCATCAAGAAATATCGCACTAAGTATTCCATGAGTGAACATTGCACACCACACGGACACCTGTTGAGGAGAGACTTCTCAATTGTAAAATGCAGATTCTCAATCTCCCAAATGTGCCAATTTTACTTATTGACGAACCCATACAAATGAAAGTACGCTTCGTCATGAAACCAAACCATATTCACATGAAAGTCCTGTTCAGTTCTGTGGACAATAGTGTTGGTGAAACACAATTGCTGTTCCAGGGCCTTGGGGCTTAATGATTGATGGGTTTTAATTTTGTGTGGAAAGAGATGCAGGTCTTCAACAACAATTTGTCACAGTGTATACTAGTTTATTCTGACCTGTTGTGCAGCTCATCTGATTGATTTTGTGGGGCTGGTTTGAAACACAGTATGTGTCTTCTCTATGTTTTCAGGCATTTTCACCCTTTTTGGATGACAGACATTGCCAACAGTCATAACGAATAATACCCATTCTCTCAAACGTGAGAATCAATTTATTGATCGTTAGCACACTGGGACCGGTTGTCTTCAGCTTGAACTCTGTCGCAAACTTCCTTTCAGCCGCAGTTAGGATATCATTGCTCGCATAGTAGGCCTTCACAAGCACTACGCTCAGGCACGCTGTACTGTGACATTTTCACATCAAATGGCTGACAACAACAAGGCGCATGCACATGCATGTACTGATTACCATCATGTCCTGCAGCCAACCGCGCATTTTGAATGTCCCATCGCAAACCATTCAGAGGTTTTGATGATTTTGTTTCATATAGTTCAATAATTTTCACCCTGTAGTTGTACACTCCATGCACTGATCTTCTTACAGACACACTAATTTCTACTAACTATTCCCAGTCAATATTTGCACGTTCCCTTTTTCACCAAGAGTGCTACAATCTGTTTCCTCATCATTTTCTGAATTTAATTATTTCACTATGGAAGGTCCTTTCCAGCTTTAATCCACTTACTTGGCACGTTTCTCCAAAGTGCAATTTACCATCAGTTTAAACTTTGCCCATAATTCCTCTACATCCATTATATTGGAACTAAATGATGTCCATTCACTGTCTAAGGGGACATTAACAACTGCCTTTTTTTTCCTAGCAGAAACAGTCACCTACTCGTCTTGCCTGGTTTATTAACTTTAGTAATCATTGATACTATGATGAAAACATAATCACTAAACACTGTTCCTACACTGACACTGTCAATAAGATCAGGCCTGTTTGTAGCTACAAGGGCTAAAATATTTCCATTATGTATGGGCTGTCTAACTAGCTTATGGAGGCAGTTTTGGCAAAATGTGTTAAATATTTCTCAAGACTGATTGTCCATACCACCTGCATCTAATTCATAGATGACCCTTTTTATACGCGTAGATTAAATTCGCCTCCAACTAATACGGCAAGAGATTTTTTTTTTTTGC
The DNA here is from genome assembly GCF_021461395.2 of Schistocerca americana. Lineage (NCBI taxonomy): Eukaryota > Metazoa > Arthropoda > Insecta > Orthoptera > Acrididae > Schistocerca > Schistocerca americana. The sequence goes on from NC_060130.1 coordinate 184,721,919, forward strand.
CCGCACTACTGAATGTAGACTTTCCTTGAACAGCAGAATCAGGTGGCCAGTAAAAATATTCGATAATTAACCTGAGTTTGCCTAGGCCTGCTACTTGTGTCCAATTAACAGTCATACTCAAATACTACCTCGATAGACAAAATATTTTTGTTGACTGTTATGAACACACTCCCTCCTATAGCATCTAATCTGTCTTTTTGATATACATTCCGTGCCTAACAAAATATTTTGAAGCTATCAACTTTCGGTTTCAGGCAGGTCTTGGTTCACAGAATAATTTGAGCATAATTTTCCTGGAGGATACTAAGTTCAGGAACTTTGTTATGAATACTTGGACGATTTGATTTACTCCACTACCTGAGTAACTGCTTCCTTTGTGTAGTGCACCCCTCACCTATCAAGAGGAGTCCCACAACTCTCCACACCGTAATGCAGGTCCAGAAATCTGTGGCCATGACTGTCACAGAATTGCCAGCCTCCGGCCAAGACCCTCCACTCAGCTCCAAACTGAAGAACACCGTCAACTCTGGGTACGATGCTGCAAACTGTGAGCTCTGCATGCACCCTGGGAGTAAGGCTAGCAGTCTTCATTTCTGCCAGCCACCTAAAGGAACTGATGATGTCATCGGAACGCACGTGATAGGCATCAATAACTTGCCAACTACTGCATCCTCGATAGTCGCAGACAGAGCCTCCTCCACATCTCGGATAATGCCCACCAACAAACACGCGGAGTGCACAATGGAATTCTTTCCAGCCCTGGATACTATTTCCGTAAGGGGGCTCCATAAGGTGCCAAACACTGGAGCTCCTAATAACTAGTAAACCTCCTAATAACTAGTAAACCCCTCCACCCATGTGCCTGCTCGGATCCTGTTGAAAGAGTGGTCACTTGTCCACTCACAGAGTGAGTCTGCACACAGCACACACGCACCCTATTCATTGTATTACTACTAATGTGGGAACTAAACAATGAACATAAAAGCTGAATATGTGACTTGCTAGTCTCCTGGTGCTGAACCAAAGAAGGCCAATGGCTGGCTAGCTGTGACGAGTGGTCACTGGCCTTCCAAAAGAAACACACGACTACTGCGCTACAGACTGCACAAACGTACATGTTACCATTAATAGAATGCTGTACCACACCTCTCATTATAGAAATATGTAATTAAGAATCGAACTATGCAAGCACACAAAAACACATCGTCATCATGAGCAAAATATCACTGACTGCAGGGCCTCGCAGTGTTTCATTTTTATAGACACAATAGCAACGTCTGTAACCTTTCAGAGACGGCCGAAGTTACATACGTGCGGGAAGGCGAGTCTGGCAGCTCATAGCAGCTTCTGCCTGCTGTGGGACCAGTATTTTATTTGAAGTGACACTGCTTGTGAACTGAAAAGATTTTAGTCAGGCATGCCACCACAAAAGACTAAGGACAAATTAATACCTTACCTGATAGTGTTGTTGAAAAGAACAGTGTCTTGTGGGACAACACCAATGGCTTCTCTCAGAGAACTCTGAGTAACAGTTTTAATATTTGTGTTGTCAATGTACACACCACCTTCATGTACATCATAAAACCTAAATAGCAGTCTTACAATAGTACTTTTCCCACTACCTGATGGTCCAACCTAGAGAATGGAAAACCTGATATGAAACACAGCTTAAAACATTAATAATGTTCTTTTCACTAAAAAACACCTAGAGTGGCTTAAGAAATAATATGAGTAATAACCAATGGCATTTCATTTCAAATTGAGCATTTGATCTTTGGTCTGACACAGAGGAGCAGATAATTCACTTTACCTGTGCATTATGTATTTACTCTTCTCTAACGGAATTAATAACACTTACAATTAGGGGTTTTGCATGTTAAAACTCACTTGTTCTAGTATCTAATCACATGATAACTACAAAAAAATTAAAATTAAGGCACGAGTGGAATTAACTTGCATTCCATATCATGGTGAAACTACTCTTTAGAAGCTAGCAAAAAACAACAGAAATAAACCAAAAAATCTTAATCTCATCAACTGCTACAAATTTCTCAATTAAATGACAAAATATTAAATATGAAAGTTCTAATAGCAAATAAAAGTACAAAATAATAATGCACTATGTCCATAGGAAGATCATGCACGTAGTTGTTTCTAATGAATGAATGCATAACAGCTCAGTAAATATTAGCAGTAGTTTCAACATGAAAGAAGAAAGCTTCAAGGTAAACGCATCATGGATTCCTATAGTGCTGCAAATGATCACTGCAGGTAGCTAGGTGAGAACCACAGTGGTAATGAACATGAAAAAGCCCTCATACATTGGTGTTATAGGTATAATATAATCTCCGGTCCATAGGCTTGACTCTAGTCCATTGCCAGCAATGGAAGGTGAACCTTTGACAATGTCACCCCTTGTGCTGGATAAACAAAGAAAACTGTCAAACAAATGCCGACCGAAGACCCAGAGACATACAATATGTTTTGTTGGTAAATATGTCGTGTTTCATGTTGTCTAGTGACTTCACAGTTGACCATCTGGATTTGCATTTTTATTGCTCCACATATGGTACCTCATACAAATAGATAGATAAAATAGCAAATCTGGATTATCTACTTAATGCACTACTGGACATTTACAGATATTTTAATTTTTCCTACTATCTCTTCTTTAAAATTCTTCCAATTTCTTAAAACATTGCAATGAACAGTAATGACTGCAAATGGCATAGCTTTATGTCACTGGCAAGCTATTAAAAGCTTGATATAACAGCTAACTTTCAAGCTAATTAGTGGAGACAAAGGAACTTATGATACCATTTTGTGTATTTTTAAAACTAGCAACTCAATATTATCACCATGTAGGAAGAAAACAAGCCAAAATTGAAATATCAGTTTGTTGAAATTTGTTTATGAATTACAATGTCTTGATATATGCACTCCTCAAATTACAGTTTAACATTTTAATTGGTAGGATTCGAATTGACGAGACTCAGAAACCGAGTACGTTTTATTCAGGATACCTCTTACAAATGTGTTGGCCCAAATGATCTGTCAACACTTTAATATGAATGTCCAGACTAAAAGTAAACTCTCTGGACACCAAATTTGCATCATTAGATGGTCTGTCTTCAAATTATTAAAAAATATCATCAAAATGTTCCTTTGATCAACATCTTGACCAAGCTTATAAAAAAATTACTGATTGTTATCCTGATGGATTTATTAATACTGAAACTGCCAAAACCTATACAAACTATTCCTGGTACCTTTTCAGCACTAACTGAAAGCACAGCAATTTCTGTTGTGATTAATGCTACCTGGCTCACTGAAAGCTGCTGCTTCACCACCAACACCAATTTCACTTGTTCTTTCTCGTAACAGAGTTAACTGCACTGGATACCACAATATGTAATGTTAACCATTTCAGTTATAATTTCTCTGTTTTATCAATGCAACCCAACTAAAAAAATTGCATTCAGACACACGTACACTTGTATAAATTTATGTATCACAGCAACTGACTTGCAGCAATGATGTCACAGTTCAACCTAGATTCTCTTGCTCACAGTGTACAAGATGTAACTTACAAAATGTCATGCACTCTGAGCAGAGCAATGCACATGCAAAATTTAGGAACCTTTCAATTTTCAAGACACATACAATACCAATATGGAGCCACATACAAGAATTCAAAACTAATATATTAAATTCCAACATATGTCAACAGAGTCTGGTTTCAATACCTAACATACAATGGTGTGCTGAAAAGTAATGCCTCCAAATTTTCTATTCTGTTCTCAATATTGGCTGGCACATTACATGTCATGCATATTGCTCGGTCGAGTTTCATGCTTCGTTGATGCTAGGTGAAACCCTCTGCCACTAGAGGGCTCTGAATTGTAGGCCATAATATGGCAGGGTGTAACATAACTATGTCTGCACACGAGGAAAAAGGTGCTGTAATTTAATTTCTAACTACAGAAAACATGCCTCTAACTGAAATTCATAGAAGAATGGAAGCCGTGCATGGTGGTGATTGTATCAAGGTTATTAATGTGCAGCATCATTAATGTGCGACAGTGATTTATTCATGTTCGCAATTAAGAAAACTGGGGTGCTAAATTCAATGTGTGACACAGTGCTCTGAGTGGACGACCGTGAACAGGAACCGGAGAGACTTGGCAGAATCAGATTGATGAACTCTGAGAAAATTGAGGCACCCACTGTGCACACAATTTTCTGTATCACAGTCCTGCAATGATGGCCTGTACATGCTCTTATGATATGCCATACTTACCAGACAGTTGTCTTTGTGTTATACGATGATACTGTGATGAACTCATCAATTCCATTCCAATGAGCCCCTCTACTGCCATATGCCGTCATCCACTCCAAGCTTTGTCACACGCATTCAGGTTACTGCCACCACATCCTTCATTATGAGCACAAACAACCTAATCTCACACGTTACTGATGTTAACACAATCATCATTATACAGCTTCCATTATTCTACGGATTTCAATTGGAGACATGTTGTTCGTGTTTAGAAACTCAATTACAGCACATTGTTTCTCACATAACATCATAGTAATCCTACAAACCGTTATGTTACATGCTAGAACTGTGAGCCCTCTAGTGGCAGAGGGTTGCAACTTGCATTAGTGAGGCGCTTAAGTTGACAGAGTAATATGCATGACATGTAATACCTCAACCAATACTGAGAACGGTATAAAAAAGCACACCCAAGTACAATGCACAAAGATAGTGCTTAATTTGGATGAGTTGTGTACTACACACCAAAACTAACTATATCTCTCTCTCTCTCTCTCTCTCTCTCTCTCTCTCTCTCTCTCTCAGTAATACTTTTGGATTAAAGGAGACTATTCACCAAAAACATGCACACAAAAAAGAAACTTGCTAGCTTTCAGAGTAATCCTCTTCTGAGGAAAGATAGCAAGTTCTCTCTTCTTTTTTGTGCGCCTATCGATGACTTAGTGCTTCTGCTACTTTTCGGTGAATGTCTCCTTTAATCTATAAGGATTACATTTACCAAAACAATAATAATAATAATAATAATAATAATAATAATAATAACAATAATAATATGGACAACATACCAGTGCAACAGTATGTCCTGGAGGTATTTCAAAAGAAATGTTTTTCAATACAGTCTTTTCAGGAATATATGAAAAGCTCACATTCACAAATTTTATTTCACCCTTAACAACCTCTAGAGGTTTTGCTCCAGGTGCATCAAAAACTTCTTGATCTTCTTGAAGCAAGTCAAACATGTTTTCCATATCCACAAAATTTTTTTGTATAGCCCTGGAAGAAAATCAGCAGTATATTTAGAGCCAACAGTAAGAAAATACAAAAAACTGTTTCCATGAATGCCGATTTGGAGCTGATTTTGGTATGTCTGAGTATACAAATGGTGGAATTGAACTACATTGTATTCAGTACTGACTTAACTCTTAATGTTCATATTGAATAGAGGCATAATATACTTCAGAGAAACTGTTTGAATTTTGCAGGCAAATTTCAATACAGGAAACACTGGTTGGTTTTGGTTCAACATTTTGCCACAAGAAAAGCAACTGGGGATTTCCCTATGTATGATCCAGGAGGCGAGTGTCAAATATCTAGAAAGCAAACATTTATTTCCTAGTATTATGCTAACCAAAGAGACAGCTTGCATTTTTATAAGGAAGCCTAATGCTTCTCTAATAGTTAGCAAATAACTATTGCAACCTACATCGTTCTTAATCTTCTTACTGTACTCATCTCTTCATCTCCCTCTACAATTTTTACCCCCCACCCCCAAACAAACACACAAACACACACACACTTTCAATACTAAACTGGTGATGTCTCAGAATGTGCACTATCAACTGATTCCTTCTAGAGATGTAGCGCCACAAATTTCCTCTTTTCCCCCAATTCTGTTCTGTGCCTCCTCATTAGTTACATGAGCTACCCATTTAATTTTCAATATTCTTCTGCAGCACTATTTTTTAAACATTTCTACTCTCTTCTTGTCTAAACTGTTTATCATGCATATTTCCCTGCCATAAATGGCTACACTGTATAGAAATTCTTTCAGAACAGATGTCCTAATACTTAAACTTATATTAAATTTTTCTTCTTCTTTAACACTTTTCTTGCCATTGCCAGTCTACATTTTATATCCTCTCTAGTACAGTCATCATCAGTTAGTATGCTGTCAAAATAACAAAACTCATCTACTACTTTAAGTATCTTGTTTCTTAATCTAATTCCCTCAGCATCACCCAATTTAATTGACTACAGTCCATTATCTGTGTTTTGCTTCTGCTGTTGTTCATCTTATATACTCCTTTCAAGACACTACCCATTCCGTTGAACTGCTCTTGCAAGTCCTTTGCTGTCTGACAGAATTACAATGGCACTGGCAAACCTCAAGGTTCTTATTTCTTCTTCCTGAACTTCAATTCCTACTCCGAACATTTTGAATAACATCGGAGATATGCTACAACCCTGTCTTACTCCCTTCTCAACCACTGCTTCCCTGCCACATCACCGAACTATTAACAGTCAGCCGGCTTTCGTACAAGCTGTGAATAGCTTTCTGCTACCTGTATTTTACCCCAGCTACCTTCAGAATTTTGAAGAGTGTGTTCCAGTCAATGCTGTCAAAAGCTTTCTCCAAGTCTACAAATGCTATGAACATAGGATTGCCTTTCCTTAACCTAACTTATCTTAGAATTTGTAGGATCAGTATTGCCTTGCATGTTCCTACATTCAAAATGATCTTCCCACGTTGGTTTCTACCAATTTTTTCATTCTCCTCTAAGGAATTGTTGATAGTGTTTTGCAAACATGTTATTACACTTATACTGCAGTAATTTTCACACCAATTAGCACCTGCTTTCTTTAGAATTGGAATAATTATATTCTTCTTGAGTCTGAAGGTATTTCAGCTCTCTCTCACAACCTGCACACAAGATAGAAGAGTTTCGTTATGGCTGGTTTTCCCAAGGCTATCAGTAGTTATGACTGAATGTTGTCTACTCCCAGAGCCTTGTTTCGACTTGGGTCTTTCATTGCTCTATCAAATTTTTCTCACAGTATCTTATCTCCCATCTTATCTTCATCTACGTCCGCTTTTAGCTCTATAATACTATCTTGAAGTTCATCTCCCTTGTGTAGATCCTCTAGATGCTCCTTCCACCTTTCCCTTCATTTTTAACGACTGTTTTTCCTTCCGAGCTCTTGATATTCATATCACATTAACATAACAGGATAAATACATAGTAACATGATATAAACGTCTGCAGTTTTGTGCTATGCTGAGAAGTGTTTACAGTGCAGGTGGAAAATGAACAGCTTCACCAATGTAAGCACACGAACACAAATTGTGCAACACCAAGACATACTCCCATCAAATATGCTTCAATAAACTGAGGCAAAGCAGGCACGGAAAACAAATTCCTTCAGTTGCTCAAATATAACACCAAAATCATTAGTATAACAGCAGAGAAATTACTCATGTAACATAGAGGGTGATAAATACTGAACTGTATGAAATAAAAGTGTCGTAACTTCTGAGCAGTTTGCATTAGGATGCTCAAACTGCATGGCTGGCTGTGAGGCATGACGGGAATTAGTATGCGCATGCACACGCACCTAGCTGTTGTCACCCATTTGCACATTAAAGTGTCACAATACAGCTTGCCTGAGCATATAGTGCTTGTGAAGGCCTACTATGCGAGCAATGATATCCTAACTGCGGCTCAAAGGAAGTTTGCGACAGAGTTCAAGATGAAGACAACCAGTCCAAGTGTGCTAATAATCAATAATTTGATTCACATGTTTGAGAGAATGGGTATTATTCGTGATGACTGTTGGCAATGTCTGTCATCTGTAAAGGGTGAAAATGGCCGAAAACATCGAGAAGACACATGCTGTGTTTCAAACTAGCCCCACGAAATCTATCAGATTAGCTGCACAACAGGTCAGACTCAACCAGTATACACTGTGACAAACTGTTGTTGAAGACCTGCCTCTCTTCCCACAGGAAATTAAAACCCATCATCCATTAAACCCCAAGGCCCTGGAACAGCAATTGTTTTTCACCAACACTATTGTCCACAGAACTGAACAGGACTCTCACGTGGATATGGTTTGGTTTCGTGATGAAGCATACTTTCATTTGCATGGGTTCATCAATAAGCAAAATTGGCGCATTTGGAGGATTCAGAATCTGCATTTTGCAATTGAGAAGTCTCTTCATCCTCAACAGGTGTGTGTGGTCAATGTTCACTCACAGAATACTTAAGTGCGATATTCCTTGATGGCACAGTGACTACCGAACAGTATGTGAAGGTTCTGGAAGATGATTTCATCCCCATTATCTAAAGTGGCCCTGATTTTGATGAGATTTGGTTCATGGATGACTGAACTCTACCCCATGGAAGCAGGAGAGTGTTTGATGTCCTGGAGGAGCACTTTGGTGACCACATTCTGGTTCTGGGGACCCAGAGGCCACTGCCATGGGCCTCGATTGCCCGCCATGTTCTCCAGATCTGAACACATGCAATTCCTTTTTGTGGGGCTATATTAAAGAGAAGGTGTACAACAATAGCCCCAAAGCCATTGCTGAGCTGAAAACAGCCATTCAGGAGGTCATAGACAGTATCGATGTCCTGACACTTCAGTGGGTCATGCAGAATTTCGCTATTCGTCTACGCCACATCATTGCCAAGGATGTTAGGCATATCAAACATGTCCTAACCTAAATCCGAAGATATGTAGTGACCTTTACATGGTGAATAAAGTGTGTGCATGCTGTAATTTGTAACTAATTTACATTTTTTCATATAGTTCAATATTTATTTCCCTGTAACTGTAGAGAGAGGCACGTGACCTAAAAAAAGAAGGTAAAATGTAGCAAAGTGGAATAATTCCATATTCTGTAATTCTACTGCGTAGATGACTTCTTTTTTTCCTCTTCTATTCACATTTACATACAATATCAAAATTTTTATCTAGGCAATATCCCAGTAAAATTCATTATTCATTAGTTTGAGTTCTGTTAATGTTAACGGTACAATTAGTGTTCGAGTAAACATGCTATTTTAAGAGAAACCAGTAATTTATTATGTTCAGAAACCACATGCTTGGAAAAATATAGTGAGCTAGTAACTGTATTTCCAAAAGGACACAATTTAAATGAAAGACCCAATTTCACTCTTTCTAGTGAACATTTTTCCTTTCCTGAAAATCCATTAACTAAAAAGTAATTTGCAAATCCAGTTTCCACCATCCAGATGATATTTTCGTTATTTGGACCACTAAGCACAGTTAATTCTGAATATTGATGTTATAATTTTGTTGTCCTAATTTTTCTGAACAAGTAAGTACCTTCGGTTGTCAGGCTACTTTGCTTAAGAAATTAAGCAAATTACGAAAATTATGACCCAGTTAAATTTACATGAAGCTATCCAATACCTGTGGTAGTGCACATGGTATGAAAAAAAATCAGTCTGTTTGACTTTGTTAATTTTCCAATCATCTCTCATACAGATACCACTGCCACTAATTTTGACATCATTCTCTCTATAAAGCAATACACATTTAACAATTTGAGTAAATATTCATACACTTTTCTGTAAATGCAAGCACTGGACAATAAATCTGTTAGTCGGTCCCCAGCAACTGTTCTGCCACCATCTCTGTGATAAGAGACCATGATTAGCAATTTTAACGTTAATACCTGAATGAAAAAATTCTCTGTTTGTACTTGTCCAATCAACATTTAACACTAATATGTGCAGATCTGAGTGTGAGAGTCAGTGTAAATATTTTACGACCTTACAGTCCAGCTGTAGTCTTTCACATAACTTCCCCCTTAATGTGTAAGTGAAGCTTCTGAGATTCACTCCAGAAACAACCATATCTGTTTTCTCTCAAATGGTGTTTTGTGAAGATTTATTGTACATACAAACATGAGGGGCACCCTAACTATGGAAATGTATAAAATGAAACTGCGACTGTTTAGAGTGTTGTTGCTAACCTGGATTATTCAAACTATAAAACCAGCAGATAGCAGAAACCACTCATTCACATTAAATATTTTAGCACTAACAAATGTGAAATAATCCCAGTTTAAGTCAATGGTGTCACGTCTGTGACTGAAATATTATGTTGCATGATGATTGTGTGTTTAAAGGGATTGAACTACTCGGTCATCAGTACCCCCTTACGACATGGGAGAAAAATATTATGGGACTAGGGTGCTCAAATTATATAATCAAGTTAAAGAGCTTAAAAGGGTATAACAGTAGCCATAACATGATAGGTAAAAGCAAAGGGAGTTAACCCAGACCACATCTGACACAAAAAGGTCTAAAGGCACAACCAGGTGAGAGGGGAAGAAAGTAACCTGCAGTCATTTGGTGTGAATCCACCACAAGGGAGGCTCTTGCCACCACAACCACCCCTAACACTGGAAGTGGAACAGTACTGTATTTTGGAGCAAAATCCATTCTCCCCTCAGAAAATGCAACACTTTGGTAGTGGCTGTCTAGTCATCTGCAAGCATCTGAGGTAGTGTGGTAGGCAAACAGAGCGTACCACAGTTTGGCCAGCAGGGTGCACTACACAAGAACACGTATTATCATGAGTAGACTCCTGCAGCTGCAGCGAAGAGGATCCTCCTGACGCCAAAGGAACTTGTGGGCAAGTCTCATAGTCGGCACAACACAATCGCATGCTTCTGAGAGGCCTGGAAAGATGTATGCCACACCTTAGTGGATCCTTTAATATCTCTCAACTTGTTTTGGGTCATAGCAGCCTGCCATTCCAATTCCCAGAGCCTCAAAATTTTGCACCAAAGTTTTAATTGTATGTTGGTGCCCAGTATTCTGATGTTAAGTGGATCTCCTGTAGTTGTATCTTTAGCTAAACAGTCAGCGAGTTCATTTCCTGGAATGCCTGTGTGGCTCTGTGTTCAGATGAAGATTACTGTCTTTCCAGAGCTGTAGAGGTCAGCCAGTAGGTCTTGGGTGTTGGCAACCAAAATCCTTTTAGGATAGCAACTTGTGGAATCACGACATAACAGAAAGTTCTGTTGTGACCTGGAATTTGATGTACCACAAAGCCTGAGAGATGGCAACCAACTCTGCAGTGTATACACTGCAGACACCCAGCAGAGAATACTTCTTGTCCCCTCTTGCATGTGTAAAAGTGTAACTGACCCTGCCATTGACTTTCAATTCATCTGTGTCCATGCATACCAAATTAGAATAAACGTGGAGGATTGGAAGAAACATTTCTGAGAAGGATAGGGTTAGCTTCCTTCTTGGAGTCACAAGAGATCCATCCGTATCACAGGACAAGGTACAGACCACGGGGGATGTCGAGGAAGCTCTAGGAACACAGACTAATGGAGGTTGTTGGATGTTCTTTAGTAGAATATTGAGTTGGATCCCAGCTGGTCGTGGAAAAGAGTGACATGAGTGGGTAGGCACCTGACAGATTGTGACTGCATAATTTGCTAGAAGTTGCTGTTGTCTAACCTGGAGTGGTCTGACACCAGCTTCCGCCAGGAGGCTGTCAACAGGGCTCCTACGGAAAGTCACTGTTGTCAACCGCATGATATGGTGAACAGGGCCTAGTAAGCGCAACACAGACACTGCTGTGGGCCCACAGGCAACACATCCATAGCCCAAGAGGGATAAAATCAGCACTTTGTAAAATCTCAGACGAACTACATGGTCCCCATCCCCATGAGGAGTTGCTACAAACTCAGAGCATTTAGCTTCTTCATGCACGTTTCCATGAGCCGGCAGACATGCGGCAGCCAAGTTAGCTTGTGGTCGAATAAAATACATAAGAATTGGAAAGTTTCAACAACTTCAAGTACCTGGTCAACAAGATAAATTTCTGTGGGTGGATGCAAAATCCAGAGAGATAGGAAATTCCAGATAAAAATGGGTAAACGCCCCAGAAACCCCACTCATGCAGTGTAGACAGGATGTGATGTCGCCAGGTGGTATCGTATGCCTTCTGCAGGTCAGAGAACACGGCAAGCAGATGTTGGTCATGCGCAAAAGCAATGTGCACTGTGGATTCCAAATGAAACAGGTGATCTGTAGTGGACTGGGAAGCCCGACGCCACTTTGGAATCTTGATACTTGCCCTCCAAGCTTCAAGGCACCAACAAAGATGGCAGTTCAAAAAATGGTTCAAATGGCTCTGAGCACTATGGGACTTAACATCTATGGTCATCAGTCCCCTAGAACTTAGAACTACTTAAACCTAACTAACCTAAGGACAGCACACAACACCCAGCCATCCCGAGGCAGAGAAAATCCCTGACCCCGCCGGGAATCGAACCCGGGAACCCGGGCGTGGGAAGCGAGAACGCTACCGCACGACCACGAGATGCGGGCAAAGATGGCAGTTGACTGTTCGTTTGAATAGTTTACACAATCCATTTAGCAGAGAGACTGGCTGGTAGTTAGTTAAAATAAGCAGCTCCTTTCTCGGTTTCTTGACAGGGAGGATAATATCTTCCCACCATTGCGAACGAAATACTCCCTCCCGCCAAATGAGATTAAAAAGCCTGAGGATATATTTCATGCTGTTGGCACAAAGATGTTTGAGCAACTGGTTGTGGATTTTGTCACATCCAAGGTCCAAAGTGTTGCATAGCCCCCATTCACTAAAAGGGACAGTATATGATAGAGAGCTGTGTGCATGGAAAGACAGAAGGCGGTGCTCAGTAAGGTGTTTCTGGGTCAGGAATTGATGGTGGTAATTACTGAAAGTGGACACTTCAGCAAAGTGTGCTGCGAAACGTTTGGCAAGTACCACGGGATCAGTGCAGGTGTTACCAATTGACAAATGATGCCAGGAACTGCTGCGGATGGTGGATGGCTGCAAATGCAGCAGAATTTAGTCCATACTTGGGACGATAGGGTGTTGGATTGCATAGTTGAGATATACTGTTCCATCACTGGTTAGGTTAGGTTCTGTTTCCTTTTCTTTATTGAAAACTGTGCCTTTGCCCGGAGTCTTTTGAATGCTATTAAATTATCCACAGAGGGATGGCACTTGCATCATTTAAGCGGCCTGCGTCGTTCTCCGATAGCTGTGGCTTTATCTTCAAAACCTGCCAGTCAGCTATCATAAGCAACCAACATGGAGCATCTTCTATGAGTCTGTGAGTGTAGAGGGAGAGAAAGATAGGAAAAATATCGCGATGGACACATCACTGAATCAGGGGCACGAATCTCTAGCTGCAAACTGCGAGATCTGTAGTTGAAAATGTTCCATGGGCCACAATGAAATGGGTTGCAGACAACTTCAGTGTTGAGTAGGCAGATGTCCAACAGGAGGTGTTGTGCGAGACCTTGTCATTGCATGAGGTATGGACTGTGACAAGTCGCAAAATTTGAGAAAAATGACAGTTGTAGTAAGTCTTTCAAACTTTTTCTTTGCATCTTGATAAGACAAGCAGTCAAACATTTTAAACTCTTGAATTTTCTTCTCCCTCTTGAACAATGAGCATTGCAGTGAATGAGGAGGGTGCAGTTCCAGACGGTTGACACACTGAGGGGGTTGGTCACAAGAGTGGCCATCATGGGATGCCCATCCACATGGCCTACATACAGCCTCATTAGATCACCTAGAGGACGTGTATCCGAACCTTTGGCACTTGAAACATCTCATCTGAAGAGGAAAGTAAGGCCTGACATCACACCTAAACACCATGATCTTAACTTTCTCAGGTAAAATGTTATCTTCAGAGACTATTATGCTTTGGTCCCTTCTGGATGCGGCCAACAAAATGGACTCCATGTCGCACCAGATTAGTACACAACTCTATCAGTTTGTAGCATCAGGTCCAGATGGAAAATAACACCTTGCATTCTGTTAAGTTTGTTACAAGGAGAAATGGTGACTGGTATATTTCCTAACTTGAAGCAGGCCTGAAGTGCCTGTTACTGGTTGGCGTGCGACGTTTTGATCAGCAAAGATCTATTTCTCATCCTCTCTATTGCCACAACCTCCCCAAACCAATCTCCAACATTTTCAACAAAAGACGTTGGCTTCATTGAAGCGAAAGAGCCGCCGTCAGTGCGGGAACAAACCAACAACTCGGCAAGCCATCCACTTCCATTTCTCCTTGCCTGATTCTCATCTTGAGGCATGGTCAATGACAGATGTGCTGTAGGATTATAATCTTTTGCATTAAAAGCACAGTTCCCGACTGATAGAAAGAGTCATGTTGGCATGGTCACTATTAAGTTGGACCCCTTTCATCACAGATCATCCACCCTGATGCCACTCACTCCAATCTGAGTTCTCCCCTTGGGCACTACCCCGCCAAGGCAAAGGCCACCTGGAACAGTAGCCATTCCCCGGAGTCCCGGTTCTCTGAAGTGGACGGGCACCTACTCCTTGGCTGACACAGGGAGGTCAGAGCTTAGGCATCAGCAGTGCGATCCCTGCATTGTCTGGGGGCTACCACCAAGAGGGTACCTGACAATCACACCACGACGGACTGGCTACCGAACTGGATTTTGAGTGCAGAGGTAGATCCAGTTGATTGGTAAGTGCAAAAGATAATAGTGCACAGTGGAGAGATAATGCAGCACAATAAGGAATTCTTCCCCACACATCCTGCACTTCTGTAAAATTTGGAAAGTGGAGATCAAACCCAAAAAGGGGACCAGAATTAAAAAGCCAAAAATTGTGGGGGGAACAGTGTTAAAAACGTGAAAAGAGCAAAAACCTTCAAAAGTCCAAAGTACAAACCAAGGTAAGAAAACCTCATTCCATAAAAAAAGTCTTCTATTAGTCGCCTCTTATGACAGTGAAGGAAGGGGCGTGGGTCTATTCTAACCCCTGACAAAGGAGGGGGTATTAGGTTACAGCTCCAATCAATTTCAAAAACAGAGATTTTGAAATTTCAGCAGGTGGAATAGCAGCTGTATAAAGGGGTCAGTAACATTACAAAGGGCATCCGAAACCAGGTGATGACCTGGCTGATTTATAGGTTATATTGGACTTCAAGATGACAACATTCACCACTGCTGGAAGAGTTGCTACAATAATATGGCTTCTTATTGCATAGTGTTATTTCTTGCTGTAATTTTTCCTGAGTAAATAAGTATCATTTCCAGTTCACTTGATTGCTGAACTTCTGCATGTACTATACACTGGTCTATAAGAGATTGGTGACTAGGATGAAAATCATCTTTGCAAGATCTCTTTCCATGACTGACGATGCTGTTTTCACATTACTCTCCTCATTTACATCATTGACACTGAAGGTAACCAATTTTCTTAGTCTTGTTCTTGTCCAAATATCTGAATAGGTGGTGATCACAGCATATCCAGTCTCATCTGACCTCTGGCCATCATCCCCTCCTGCTACCTGATGCTGCCTCCTATTGCATCCATGCATTGCAGCCATGGCAAGCCCTCTTCTAATAGGTGGCCCTGCTTCAGACAAAGAAATTGGCACTGAAATCCTATTTTTCACTCATTCCAGTGCTGCTTCTCCCAGTCTTGCCCCATAGGTGGTTTGGCACGCACTACATTTTCACCCTCAGTCCCGCTCACTGAAAGTAGTTCTTACCAATTAGATCCGCTACCTTTTGCCTCTTTAGCTCTAGTCACACTTTCTTTCTTTCTTTCTTTCTTTCTTTCTTTCTTTTTTGTCCTTGTCCTGCCATTTGAACCGAGCTCTCTGTTTGCCTCCGATTCCACCCCTTATCATTTTCTGCCCTGGACCTAGCTTCGCCTCTATGAAGTTGGGCTACATACACCTGTGGCTCTCCCAGACGCAGACACACACTGCAATTCTCCCAAGGTAGGTATGACTCCCACGTGAACACCCAGCAATCTCTTACCTTCTGGCATCCAATAGGTGCTGCCATCACTCACCCCCACGAAAGAGAAGGGGCACAGTCTCTGCAACAGTGACTCTACGGCTCTGCTGTCTCATTCCCCGACGGGGTAGAGGATGCAGGCTCTTCAGGTACTAGTAAGTTAGCTCTGACATCTTCTCCCCAAGGAAGATGGGATATAGTGTCCATGCCCACATTCTAACTGGACTGCAAACACACACACACACACACGCACACACACACACACACACACACACACACACATCCCGCTGGTGGCGTAGCCTTGCGCATCATCCACTATCGGCACAGGCACCTGCAAGACAGCTACAACGAAAACAATGCCGGGTAGCAAGCCAGTACTACTACTACTACTACTACTACTACTACTATTACAATGCAGCTTGTCATGCCAGGAACTCTGCATGCCACTACCACAGGCACTTTTCTCGCCAACAGGCACCATTCTAATTGACAGTAAGAGGTGCAGCCTGTGCACATGACTGTTCCCCTCTACAAGTCACGTGCCTGAAAATAGTCCATACTGTATAGTCCGCATCTCAGCAGTACTGAAACCAGAACATGGCCTCCAAGAGTCAGTCCGACAAAAAAGAGACAGGTCAGAAAATGAATGATACAGAAAACTAAAAGGGAGAGAAGAAAGAAAGTTACTGTGAAGAAATGCTGAGGCCAAAGAAATTAATGTAAATTAAGACCAACTGGGTGGCAAGAACCAAGGAAGTGGGGGTGACAAAAAGCTGTTCTAGGTTAGTGGGCAAAATGTCTGACAGAATCGACCACACTTCAGGACACAACTTTAGGACATCATAGCCTTCATCATACTGAGTGACAAGTGGTGTACTCCGAAATTGTTTTTTTGGAGGGATCAGCAGTACCAGGATGGTCGGGTCATTATATCCAGTGAAGGCCAAGGTGAGAATGGTAGTGTATTGCTGTGAAAAGTCTGCATCTGAACAAATGTTTGCCTTGAATGCCAAGGCTGTATGGGAGAGGACATTTGACATGGAAAGGATGACAATGATCAAAATTTAAGTACTGTTGTTTGTTAGTAGGTTTAATGTGGACAGAAGTGTGTAGTTGACCTTCAGTGAGGACGAAATCAATTTCAAGGGAAGTGGCATGGGATTCAGAATAGGATCATTAATTGGGACAATGTATTTCGAGTCAGCCCTCTCAATAAGTCCATATGGCAAAGATGTCGTAAATGTATCTAAACCCAACCAGGGGCTGAAGGCATATGGATCCCGGGAAGCCCCCTCCCAAAAAACTCATGAAAAGGCTGGCATAGAAAAGTGCCATCCTGGTTCACATGGCTGTGCCCCTGATCTGTTTGTATGTCTGCCCCTCAAAGGTAAAGTAGTTGTTGGTAAATATAAAGTTAATTAAGATGAGCAGGAAGAATTTTGTAGGTCTGGAGTCAGGCAGGTGCAGACAGACCATCTACATGGAGGATATCAATATAGAGGGAAGTGGCATCAATGGAGACAAGCAAGGTGTAGGGTAGGGGTGGGACAGGTACAGATTTCAGACGCTCTATGAAATTATTGGTGTCTTTAGTATAGTAGGAAGTCTTTGAACTAGTGTTTATCAGATAAGGGTAAAGCAAACCAATGACTGGATTATTTGCAGAACACTTAGAAAATGTCACAGGTCACTGAACAGACTGTTTGCCCGCATCTTCTGGAGTACTGCTGTGCAGTGAGCGATCCACATCAGAGAGGATTGATGGAGGACATCAAAAAAGTTCAAAGAAAGGCAGCTCATTTTGTATAATCACAAAATAGGGAAGAGAGTGCCACGGATATGATACATGAATTCAGGTAGCAGTCATTCAAACGAATGCATTTTTCACGGTGGCAGTACCTTCTCATGAAAATTCTGTCACCAATTTCCTCCTCAAAGTGTGAAAATATTTTGTTGGGTCCACTTCTATCGGGAGAAATGATGATCTTAATAAAATAAGAGAAATCACAGCGTGCACAGAGAGATTTAAGTGTTCGTTTTTCCCGCATGCTGTTTGAGAGTGGAACGGTAGAGAAGTAGCCTAAAGGTGGTTTGATGAGCCCTCTGCCAGACACTTAATTGTGAGTAGGAGAATAATCATGTAGGTGGATATTTAGATATAGATATATGTTCAGTGGGTGCTTTGAATCCAGAAACTATGGGATGGCCAGGGTGACTGGGTTTGTGGATCTTGGGGAAGAAGATACAAGGTGAGGGTGCATGGTTTGGGTGGAATGAGGTGTCAGTCCCTGTGAGGGGCCTGAGGTTTTAAGGAGGGACAGCAGGTCAGTTTAAATCAGAGTAATGGGATCTTGATGGCAGATGCTAGACATAGAGGTGTAAGACAGTTGGCGCAAACCTTCACTATTTACATACTCCCATCAGTCAAGTACCACAATGGTAGATCACTTGTCTGCTGATGTACAGTGAAGGAGTCATCAACTTTTAGGAGCCGAAGGGACTTATGTTCTGCGGAGGACACTTAGCAGTGGTGGATCAAGTTGGGATAATGGTCAGAACTGTTCAAGGCAAGGTTCAATGTCAGGCTTGCTGCTGAAATGGTTTTGGTTTGCAAAGTGAAATTGTATGTCAAGGAAAGTGGATCCTTCACAAAAGCAGCACGATTAAATGCAGGTTTAGATTTGTAAGTGAGACTGTTGGATAACACAGGTAATTCAGGAGGGAAGAGTGCTTCAAATGAGAGACAGAAAATGCTGTACTGTTGAGACTGGTCCTTGGGATCATCCTTCTGCACCCATCTCCCTACCCTATGGCTCCTACTCCTGTGACTGTCACCACTATAAGACTTACCCTACACACTCTCCTACCACCACCTATACCAGCTCTGTAAATGGCAAGAGACATACTATCAGAGAGAGAGAGAGAGAGAGAGAGAGAGAGAGAGAGAGAGAGAGAGCTATGAAATGACACGTCATATACCAGCTATGTCAGCAATGTCCAGCCTTTTACATCAGCATGACTACCACCAGCTATCAGTTAGGATGAATGGACATAGACACAATGCTCTACAACATGACAGTTGTGACCTTGGTGCCTGTTTCACCACACATGCCATTTGTATTCCTCCCCCAGGCACCAATTTCTCAGAACTCCACAAGTAGGAACAGGTGCTGTAACATGTCCTTGGTTCTCCTCACCCACGTGGCCTCAATTTACATTAATGTCTTTGCTTTCAGGATTTCTTCATGGTAACTATTCCTTTCTTCACTCCGTCTTTAATTTTCTGACCTATCTATTTTCCCACCAGCCCCCCCCCCCCCCCCCAATCTGTATCACATACAATGCACTCAGCTTTTCACTTTTATTAACTTGTGCATAATGTCTTGGCAGTAATTTCTATCTTGTGTATTACCTGATCTTCCACCATTAAACTCTCAGGTTTCCACATTTTGTCCAGTGCAATCCCCAACAATCAGTCTTTCCCTCTCATTCCATTCAATAAGTCTCCCCTGACCCAGGGTTCTGGGTGTCTTTTCCGAAGTATACCCCTTTTCCTAAACCTCACGAGTCTTTTTCCTTCGCACCTCTTCCTTCCCCTTCAACCCTTTTGCCAGAAGAAGAAACCACTGCCTCCGAAAGCTTGAAAATAATAGTATTTTAAATGTGTGTGTTCTCCTGTCACCACTGGGTGAGTGGATTTTTTTTTGTCTATGCCAATTACAATTACATTTTCCAAAATCGTTTATTTTCATTGACAGACTACAGATGTAAATGCAGAAATGGCAGAATTTCTAAGCAATTATTTTCTACCATTTCAGAGCGGGTTACAGTGAAAATGATCCCTCAAGAAACTGCATATAATGAGCGGATAGTGCTCTCCACTCACACCCAGAATCTCAGTACATTTGGCATAATTGCATGATTAGATCAATGTCAGAAAGGTCTGTAGTCTGCAGACACAGTCTATCCTCAAAAGAAGGTTCACTGTCACAAGTCTTGTCTGCAGACACTCTGTGTGTATGTCAGAATCAACCCTCAGCAGCATTACTGGTGACACCACATTGGTTTAAAGATTTTGCCCTAACAAAGTGGCAGCCAAATTACTGGCTCTTCCCATGTGAAACTCATCTGACAAAATTGAAAAGAGTGAGGAGTGTAGGCAAAAGAACACTGCAAACTTTCTCTATTGGAAATCAACATTTCACCACCGTAACAGTTGGAGAAATGGAACAATAATTACAGATTGTACAACTCAGTAGGATTTACTAAGCCTTAAGTAAGACTCCAGGCATAGCTGCAGGAACCTTTTTCCAACATGAAAACATACCCTCCACAAAGGGCATACGAAACACTAGCCATTTTTAAGAAATTCCAAATCCAAAAACGTACTATTCATACCTGCCCTCGTACAATTTTCTCACTCTTTCCAAAATTGGAAACAAAATATGTAGGCAACATTTTGAGATCTTGGAAGCAGCAACACTACTGTTGTTTTGGAATATGCACTAATGGTGAAAAGGTTAGTTTGAGAAGGACAAACTTTGACAATTTCTCAAAACTTTTAAAGTGGCCTTTGAATTTTTACTTCCCGCAGAGACTTGACTTACACGTACTTTTATGTAGTCTAAAGTTTCATTTGCAAGGGCATTCATGGTTTTTATGACACACAAAACTATGAACATATTCTTTATAATTTTAAATATAAACTAATTCACTAAAATTGCTTATTTTAAACATAACCTAATTCACTAAAATGACTTATCTTACACACAGGTTTGAAAAAGGCAATAATGCAAACAAGGTCTATTTTGTTTTTTCCCAAGATTCAAAAAAGCTTTTGCAAATAATCTATTAATACTTCTCAGCACTGTAATAAATGGTGACATCACACAGTAACCTTCAGTCTCACACTGAAAGTGTCAAGTAAATATGCATAGCACAATCTAGTCTCCTGGTAAGCACAGTTGATCGCTATTATTCACTTTCTTGAAGCTGAGGGTTACAACCCAGCAAAAAGTTATCGATCTCTGAATAAAATGCACAGTGAGAGGTTCATGCATTGTTATGCTGTGCAGTAATGGAGCAGGAATTTGGCAGTGGGATGTGCCAACACTGATGCTGCTGGTTGCAAGGAAAGGAAGTTTGTGCGTTCTGTACATCTTTTGCATGCAGTTGGATCAGAAGATAGGGGAAAGACATCTAGTGCCCTTCAATGTTTCAAATGAAAGACATCACATCAACTGCCTTTCAGCCCAAACTAAGTGTCTAGTGATTTTATCTGTTTTGTAAAATGAAGTAGTAGTTGTGAGAACAATATTTCAGTACGGAGTTGCAGACCACTGTTTGGAAGTAGCTAAACTTACAGTTTGTTGCCATATATAACAGCAGTCAAGGAGAACTAATACCATGGTATGGCAAACATCTGAATCATTTCGACAACTATATGGAGTAGTACTACTTATGTGTACCCAACTATGGTGAACAAAGAGTGTTCTTTTATCACATGTAGTTTTATTTTTCAGCTAATTGCTCCCTTGGGGGGGAAAAAGGGGGGGCCAATAGTACATGTATAACTGAGATAATCAATACACATAATACAACACTTTTTTAAAAACAATCATAAAATTTAGCTTCCAAGTGAAAATGTATGCACATTTCATTGTATGTTTGGTTATATTGTAAGTCAAATGGGAAACAGAAAAGGCCATACCTGTAATAGGTTCCAAACCAGTTGAGAGGAACATATAACTGTATAATGTACGATGCAAACAGCACATAATCTCCAACTGTGAGGCCTTGCTTTGCAACAACCATATGGACACACAACAATGATCCAGCCAAGAGTCCACCACAAATTATAATGTTCTGAAGAGTGTTCAAGATATTCAAAGTTATCAATGATTTCCATTCTTCGCCCTAAACAGAGGTACCAAATAGTAACTGATCACTTCTTATTATAAATAGTGTTACTTGTACACAGCAAAGAATTATAATAGTACACTTATTTATGAGCACAGACCCAGAGACAGTACGATGTGGTAAGATCCGGTTCTATGGCAGGGAAGTAAGCTAAGTCTAGTACATATCTACACAACAGATAAAAATCCGTCATCAGCTATACCAGGCAGTTTGCATGCTTATAGCTTTTAGGCAGTGTTGCACATGTGTTATGAAACTACCAGCCTATTAACCCATTTCTGTACCTGAAAACTTTTGTAGGAGGAAAACAAGTTACACAATTTACAGATAAATGGTATACTGAACTCTCCTCTGCAATATAGGATACCATATTACTGCTTTTGTCTAAATGAGCTGGGCAATATGTGGAAGTATCACATGTCAACAAAATATGTTTTCTGATTACTTTCAGCTCAACAACATGGTTTTTGGGCACTGAATCCACAGCTGACCTCTCTCTTTTTCTATCACATACAGCTTTGTCACAATATTACTTGGTTGTGAACTACAAAATTAGGATTATGCATAACAGAACGAAAGAAGGGCTGAGTGAAACATAAGCTAATCAGTGCAACCATCATCACAAAAATTTCAACTTTTCTATTAGGATACAGCACACAAAAACAAAAAAAAACAAAATAAGCTACTTTCATTACAAAACTTTTTTCATCATTGGCCTATGTACTGGGCACATAAAAAATACAAAATATGAATGGAGAACACTTTCAATGTCTCAGTTTCACCACCTTATAAACAACACTTCTCATATCATATCAGTTGTTTTGAAAGCATATTATTTAAATTTTATATTTATTTCCTTACTGTGTTTCTGTTCCCTAGATCTGAAATAAAAATGGAACAAGAGGTTCATTGGAAATAAATGCCATGGGCAATCTGTGAAAGCTCACCTTGACAGTAATGGACATCTCAAGTGGTAAGTGCTTTTGAACTACACTCCTGGAAATTGAAATAAGAACACTGTGAATTCATTGTCCCAGGAAGAGGAAACTTTATTGACACATTCCTGGGGTCAGATACATCACATGATCACACTGACAGAACCACAGGCACATAGACACAGGCAACAGAGCATGCACAATGTCGGCACTAGTACAGTGTATATCCACCTTTCGCAGCAATGCAGGCTGCTATTCTCCCATGGAGACGATCGTAGAGATGCTGGATGTAGTCCTGTGGAACGGCTTGCCATGCCATTTCCACCTGGCGCCTCAGTTGGACCAGCGTTCGTGCTGGACGTGCAGACCGCGTGAGACGACGCTTCATCCAGTCCCAAACATGCTCAATGGGGGGACAGATCCGGAGATCTTGCTGGCCAGGGTAGTTGACTTACACCTTCTAGAGCACGTTGGGTGGCACGGGATACATGCGGACGTGCATTGTCCTGTTGGAACAGCAAGTTCCCTTGCCGGTCTAGGAATGGTAGAACGATGGGTTCGATGACGGTTTGGATGTACCGTGCACTATTCAGTGTCCCCTCGACGATCACCAGTGGTGTACGGCCAGTGTAGGAGATCGCTCCCCACACCATGATGCCGGGTGCTGGCCCTGTGTGCCTCGGTCGTATGCAGTCCTGATTGTGGCGCTCACCTGCACGGCGCCAAACACGCATACGACCATCACTGGCACCAAGGCAGAAGCGACTCTCATCGCTGAAGACGACACGTCTCCATTCGTCCCTCCATTCACGCCTGTCGCGACACCACTGGAGGCGGGCTGCACGATGTTGGGGCGTGAGCGGAAGACGGCCTAACGGTGTGCGGGACCGTAGCCCAGCTTCATGGAGACGGTTGCGAATGGTCCTCGCCGATACCCCAGGAGCAACAGTGTCCCTAATTTGCTGGGAAGTGGCGGTGCGGTCCCCTACGGCACTGCGTAGGATCCTACGGTCTTGGCGTGCATCCGTGCGTCGCTGCGGTCCGGTCCCAGGTCGACGGGCACGTGCACCTTCCGCCGACCACTGGCGACAACATCGATGTACTGTGGAGACCTCACGCCCCACGTGTTGAGCAATTCGGCGGTACGTCCACCCGGCCTCCCGCATGCCCACTATACGCCCTCGCTCAAAGTCCGTCAACTGCACATACGGTTCACGTCCACGCTGTCGCGGCATGCTACCAGTGTTAAAGACTGCGATGGAGCTCCGTATGCCACGGCAAACTGGCTGACACTGACGGCGGCGGTGCACAAATGCTGCGCAGCTAGCGCCATTCGACGGCCAACACCGCGGTTCCTGGTGTGTCCGCTGTGCCGTGCGTGTGATCATTGCTTGTACAGCCCTCTCGCAGTGTCCGGAGCAAGTATGGTGGGTCTGACACACTGGTGTCAATGTGTTCTTTTTTCCATTTCCAGGAGTGTACATAGCCAAGAACTCTCATTAGTTAGTTAGTTAGTTAGTTAGTTAGTTTCTTGTTCTAAATGCGGGGTTACTTTTTACTGTTCTAGTGCGTGCACACCAATTGAAGTGGCAGTTTTACCAAACACAGACGCAATCCTCAATGAAAGAAAAATGTGCAACAATATAATAGCAGATGGCTGCTAACATACTGTGACACATTTTGCAACATTATTTCCCTGAATCTTTGGGTTTAATGTCTTTAACAGCAAAGGAAGCACAAAAGAACAAACCAAACATTACCTCTGCATGCATGGGCAACACGAACCTTTTATTAAGAAAATTGTGTGTGCTTTTGAGAAGAGTAGAGGAGAGCTTGTTTTGAGGCCAATTCACACACAAAAAAGTGGAAACAATGTAAAATATGGACCAAATTTAGATATTGTGTGAAGAGGTGGAGAATAAAGGTACAATTAACTGATATAGGAATGTGAGAAATGTTGCAACACTAATATGAAAAGCTACATGATAAAAAGTAGTAAATGAGAAACACAATATGAGAAATATTTTCAATATAGACTTAAAAACCTGAGATCAGGCACTAAAATCCTTCACTTCCCATGAAGGAAAATTAGGCGGGTTTAATGTCCCATCTATGCCAAGGGCATCAAGAGACCTGGTAGGAGCTCAGAATGGAGACAGAAATCTGCTGTGCACATTCAAAGAAATCAAACCGACATTTGGATGAAGTGACAAAGGGAAGTAAGGGAAAACCTAAATATGGATGGCCACGAGGAAATCTGAACCCCCCATACACCTAAATTCAACTCCATTGTCTCACTTTCCATGGAAAACTTACAGAAATGGAAGCTTCAAATGTTGAACACTGTTTCAAATACCTGTCAAGGGCAAAATTTAAACTGACTGTAAATTGCGCTCTGAAGAAGCGTTTGCCGAGTAACTGTACTAAGGATGGTAAACACACACAGTGGTTAAATAAGAAAATTTGAAAAATGCTGAGTCACATGTTTATAAAACGATCAATGCGAAAAAATAAAACTTCCACCATCATACATTAGCAAACAATCTTGCTGAGAACCTTAAAAATTCCGGCCATAAGTAAAATTGCCAAGCAGGTCAGAAGGCAGCAAAAGCAAAGCTGAAGTTCTGAATTTTGTGTTTTAAGACCTCGTTCACGTAGTATAATGCAGGCATACTGTTGTTCGACCATTACACAGACTTGTGTGGAGGACATAGAAATGGGTGCCCATGGCGCTGAGAAGCAACTGATAAGAGTTGAAAGCAAATACAGTATAACCCCACTTTTATGTTCCCGGAATTAACATTTTCCTTCTACAATTTACAGATTATGAATAAATGTTTGTGGAGAAAAAAATGATGTTGGCTGTCCAGTAGTGTTTACAAATATGATGTGGTTAAATTTCTTGACACCAGAGCACTCTACTCAGCGAATTTGAACCGGTAAACGTGTAAAAGTTGGAGCAATTCATGCCGTATCTCCCACCACTGCCAAGCTCTACTTGGCGTGGTGGCTGATGTGAGTAACTAGGCTCGTTCGAATGAAGATATTATGACCAATCACAACCATTTCCAAACTGTCTCTAGTGGGCAAACCCAGTTTCGTGACTGTTGTGATCATCGTGACACCTCTGTCGAACCATACTTAGCACGTTTCAGTGTGTGGCCACTTGGAGCGCTAGTTGACACCGTCATTCACTTTGCGTTGCTCAAATGTTTTTACTTTAAACACAGCGCCGGTTACGTATTTTATTCATGCTGAGCAAAACGTGTTTCACGAATTTATTCCCGTAATCAAGTACAGTATTTACTTATGTATTTTTTGTGATGTTACACAAACAAATAATGGGAGTGATAGTTTGCATATGTGTGTGTGTGGTTTTCTATATAACTGATGAGGCACAGTACCTGATAACCTCAAAAAGTCGACTACAGTGCAAGAAACGCAGAACAACACACATTCAAACACCATATAAAATATTTATTTACATGTTTGCACTTGACAATGGGAAAAATTCTCAAGAAGCATCATGTTAAGCATGAAAAAATACGTAACTAGTGCATATTTCATTATTTAAATAGTAAATGACAGCTGCAGGCTTTGAAAAACATCTATTATGACATATGAAATTGAATCAAATGTTCCTACTTCCCACACAGTTATCAGTTATAGTTACACCAGCAGTTTTTATTAGATAATAAACCTCCATTAGATAATAAACAAGTCCATGACAAGTCTTTTGATGCCTGTTATGTACAGATATCACACATAAAGTGCAATTGGTATCCTATACGTAACTTTTACAGCTTAAAACATTATTTCCCACATTTTACATTTTCCTGCATTTTACGCCCCCCCCCCCCCCCCCCTTTTTTTTTTTTTTTTTTTTTTTTAAGTCCCTTGAAAAGTGTAAAAGCAGGGTTTCACTGTATCTCCTGGTCTGGATGGAATCCCATTTCAGTTTTAGAGTGTATTCTTTGGCACTGGCCTCTTACCTAAATTGTGATTTATCGCAAATATCTCACGCAGTGCAAAGTCCCAAGAGACTGGAAAAAAAAGCACAGATGATTCCTGTATATAAGAATTGTAAAAAGATAGATCCACAAAATTGCAGACAGATATCTTCAACATCGGTTTACTGCAGAAACCTGAAGTATATTCTTAGTTCAAATATAGCAAATTTCCTTGAGACAGAAAAGCTGCTATTCACAATTCAGCACGGATTTGCAACGCATCACTTGTGTAAAACTCGAGCTTTCTCTTTTTTTTACACGATTTGCGGTGAACCATGGATGAACGGTAACAGGCAGGTCCTATATTACTAGATTGACAGAGATCATTCAATAGAATGCCCGACTTTAGACTTACCAACGGTCCAAGCATACAGAGTAGGTTTGCACATATGCAAATTGTTCCATGTTTTAATCAGTAACAGTACCCAATAGGTTGTCCTGGACAGCAAGTGTTCATCAGAGATGAAGATACTGTCAGGAGTGTCTCAGGGAGCATGACAGGACTACTCTTGGCCTCTATATACATACGTGATCAGACTGACAGGATGAGCAGCAATCAACAACTGTTTGCTAATGATGCTGTACTTTATGGGGAAAGTACTGTCTCCGCAGTGACGGTTGGAGGCTACAGGGTGACTCTGACAGAGTTTGTCTGGTATGATAAATGACAGCTTGCCCTAAATATAGAAAAATGTACATTAAAATAGACAAGTAGAAAAAACTATCCTGTAATGTTCGGATGCCGTACTGCTTGACAGTCACAAAAATGAAATATCTAGGGATAACGTTGCAAAGCTATATGAAATAGAATGAGCACATAAGGTCGTTAGCAGGGAAGGCAAACTGTAGACTTCTGTTTATTGAGAGAATTTTAGGACAGTGTAGCTCTTTTATAAAGGAAATTGCATATAGAACACTGTTGTGGCCCATTCTTGAGTAATGTTTGAGTGCTTGGGATCCCCACTAGGTCAGATTAAAGGAAGACAGTGCAGAAATTCATATGTATACCACTAGATTTGTTACTGCCAGGTTCAAACAAGTAACAATCACAGAGAGACTTCCTGAACTCAAATGGAAATCCCTGGAGGGAAGATGGCACTCTTTGCATGAAACACCATCGAGAAAATTTAGAGAATGGCATTTGCAGCAGACTGCAGAATGATTCTGCTGATGCCAACATATATTTCACGTAAGGACTGCGAAGACATGAGAGGATTCAGGGCTTGTAGGGCAACGAATGGAACAGGAAACTAAATGACTGATAGTGGTAAAAGGTACCCTCTGTCATACACCAAATGGTGACTTGTGGAGTATGTATGTAGAGGCAGATGCAGGTTAAGGACTGACTCTCTACACCTTGCAATGCTGAGCCAACTGCAACACTATTAAATTATTCAGTGTTAATAAGTGTACTGTACTGGTGCAAGGTGCCCTCGTGAGGGCAGAGCAGCAGTGATTGACTAATCGCTATACGTAAGGATTTCTTCCCTGCCTCCATACGTAGGACCTCCAGACAAGCGCAGAAGTAGTGGAGACAAGTCGTGACTGCCAAACCATGCAGATATACCTGTAACTTTGTCTCACAATGTAGTGTTAAATACACCGTCCACTTTTACCAACTATGTACTTTTATTTTTAATGTCACTTCCTTTGCAATGAGTGTATGCATTCATCTGGACTGTGGAAAGAGTGAGGCAGCACAGAATTACCGTGTTTTGTGCCTGCCTACATTTTGATCCTCTGGGTGCAAGTAACACTATTTGAAAGTGTTCCAGCACAAACATTATGTGCTTCGATTTGTATGTATTGCAAGCTATCAGTATAAGGCTACTGTGGCTGTGTGCGAGTCTCTGAGACTAGCCAGCGTTAAGAATTTCTCCCACGCATCAATAGTGAGGTATGCCTGCAGTAGAGCTCTCCAGACTACAGATTCCACAAGAATAGTGTTTTGAAGTGCATCTCAAGCCAGCAGACATCTCAACATCCTCACAGTTCCGACACCATGACAAGTGAGCAGCAATGTCTGTCGCCAATGCTGCCAGCAGCTGCAGCCCAGTGAGCACACCACAGGTATCGCACCTTGCTCTGTAAACACTCTCGCTCTATTTTCTTAATCTATCATCTCCTATATTAACATCCTTAATCATGGATTCTGTCGAGAAACTAAGTTTAATTAAGAAAAGAACAGTGATAAAGTCACAAGCGACTAGACTCTCCACATTTGTAAACCTCTTTCAGGCAGGATCAAATCTCAATGACATTACAGTTCAGCAGTCACTATTAAATATAAGAAAAGAAGAATACAACATCCAAACTCAGTGAGATATTAACGATCTGGAAGAACCTCACCATAAAGACACGGCATCATTTGAAGACTTATGCTTACATATAGCATAAACAACAACGTCATTACTCTAGTCAAATGCTATCTGACCACCTCATTCTGCAAGTTCATGCAATGAAGCTCCCAGAAATTTCACTGCCAAAATTCAATGGTAGTGCTGCAGATTTTGTGCATTTTTTTCGGTATCTTTAAGGCACTAGTTATTAACAATAAGGCCTTAACTTACGTCCAACGATATTATTATTTGTCGACATGTGTCTCTGGTGAACCTCGTAAGCTGACTGAAAACTTACCAGTTACAGAAAGTAACTTTAAGATTGCATGTGATCTCATTGTTCAAATGTATAACAATCCCAAGCTAATTTTGATTGACGGGCAAAGAAACTGCTGAATCCATCCACCGCCAAAACTGAATCTGCTAATGACTAATCGATGTTAATCAACCATCTGATGAGAAATCCAAACACAACTGACGTCATGCAGGTTGGCATTCCACTCCACGAACTGTTACTATTGCAAGATTTGCTGCAACATATTAGTGCAAATCAGGAAACAGTGGGATTTTTAAAATAGCTGACCACATTTCCTTGTCTGAAATGTCTGGTAACATTTCTAGGAACTAGCTGTCAGAAATTAGACATTATTCATTTAGACAAAATCCTGCATCAGTCCCACCAGCCAGCCATGGAGCATACTAACATTGCACAAGAGCACAGTTCTCGAGAAAGATTTCTTGCCACCGTTCTCAGTTGCAAATTCTTTAATTCAGTGCACAAACTAAGTCTGTGTCCCGAGTTCAAAGAGAGCGATATTGCAAGGAGACTAGACTTTGTGAACACACAAAAGCTGCTTCAATTGTACAGGCACAAATCATAGGCAGAAGGTATGTCATAATGGCAGCTGCCACATTTGTAACAAGCACTGCAGTATGCTACTGCATAAGGAACAAGAGAGTCACAGTGCCAATAAAAAGCAAGAAGTGGGTATACCATCACAGCAAACATAAAGCAGTGTGAAAGGAAACCACCAGCATGCAGAAGTACTGTTATCAGCTGCCATTGTAAACAATGCCAACAAGAAAGGTAAAGTATACCAATGCCAAGCACTTCTTGACAGTGCCTCACAAATGATCTATAAGTCTAGGAGTTTAAAAGATTGGATGGGACTACAGCCCAACCAGCATCCAATTCCAATAAGTGGTGTCAGCAATGTTCAAACCATAGAACTGTCACACACTTGCAAGGTGTACATTTCCTCAAGAGTAGCTGACTACCACACACATGCTATCTGTGCATTACTGTCATGCATAACAGGGCCACTCCCAACAACATCCTTTGAAACCTCTACCTAGCAACTTCCTAAGCACATAACGCTAGCAAATCCATCATTCAATGGAACTGGTGAGATTGATCTTCTGCTTGGAGCATCACACTTTCTTTGAAGTACTGACATCTGGTCAGCTAAAGACAGAGAACCAACCAACCTTATGGGAGAGTGTTTGGTTGGATTGTGTCAGGAAAGATACCGCCACTCACTCACATGTAACACACAAAGCATACTGTTGTGCCTCACATGCAACGACCACCCTAAGAGGTCAAACAGTATGGTAACAAGAAGAAATTAAGCCTTGTTTCTATGTACATGGAAAAAGAGTGATCAAGGGTGGAGTATTTTGTGAAATCAATCCAGAGGAAACTTAACTACAGGAGAACTTCACACAGCAGAAAATGCATTCATTTGTTTGATACAACAGCAAGACTATTACAAGAAGATTGAAGAACTACAGAATGGCCAAACAATCCCAAAGGAAAGCAAACTGCACTCACTTCATCCCTTTCTGGACAAAGAACAAGGTGTTAAGGGTGGGTGGCATACTGGAACAGTCAGAGGCTTCTTACAGTCAGAAGCACCCCACGATTCTTCTTCCTGAACACCACATACCTAAATTAATAGTCAGGTAAAATATCTTCATTTGTTACACCCAAGACCTCAACACCTGTTAGCAAGCCTCAGACAAAGGTACTGATACCCGACAGAAGATATGTAACCAGGCAAGTCAACTGCCTTCACTGCTATAACTCAAAGGCAACCACAGCAACCCAGCTCATGTGACAACTTCCTTCAGTCAGAGTAGAACGAAGCAGACTTTCCCTTAGTTGTGGCATTGACTGTGGAGGGTCAACATACGTTAGAAATAGTGGAAAGAGGAGCAAAACTAGGGCAAAGGTCTACAAAGTGTTGTTCTTTTGCATCTCAACAAAGGCAGTATATGTTGAGCTTTTCACTGGTCTGCCCTTTAAAGCTATATATGTTGCGGCAGTATACGTTGAGCTTGTCACCAGTCAGTCCTTTCAAGTTTTCACTGCTGTTCTTCAATGATTTATTTCACAATGAAGTATGTACAAACACGTATAGTGACAATGGGAGTACATTCATGGCAGCAAGGAATGAGCTGCATGAACTGCACAAACTGTTCAGCTTTCAGTTTCAAGCAACACAAATCCACAACTATCCACCATAGAATGTGATAAAGTGGCATTTCATTCCACCTCAGGTACTGCATTTTGGTAGACTGCAGGAAGCAAGTATGTACTCCAGCAAGACACATTTAAAGAGGGCTGTGGGAAAACAAGCATTGGTATTTGATGAATTATACACAATTCTAACTCAAATTGAAGCGTGCCTGAATCCCCAACCCACTACACAACTCCCTGATAAACCAGATGAATTTTCATGCCTTACTCCAGGTCATTTTCTTATGGGTGAACCCTGACAACAGTCTGAGCACCAGGAATTCTTTCAGAGAAATCATCTAAACCAGGGAGTCATAAAGAAAGACCATCTACAGCCTGGTACATTGGTTCTCCTGCAGGAAGACAATCTGCCAAACCTTGTGCGGTGGTGTGGGATCACTGCTTGCACATACCCTGATCCCAATCGATTGATGGAAGTTGTTTCAGTGCTCTATCAATGGGAACCTACAAACGAACAGTAAAAGATCTGTGTTGTTCCACCAGAATCATAGACTCTAGAGCTCAAAACTATTCATTTACTAACTGAATTTGTGTTACTTTGTGTGCGGTGGACATAATTTCTTCAGACATTTTAAATCCTTGTTTGTTGCGCCTAACTTGTGCTGTTTATGATTATTTATATTTGTGTAATTTATATAAATTAGGTGGGCGGAATGTTCTGCATCAGTGCAAGGTGCTCTCACAAGGGTGAAGCATTGACCAAACAGTACAATTTCTATCTGGCCTTCCACACAAGGGAATGGCTGTATGAGGGCAGAAGTAGGGGAGATGGGTCTTGACCACCAGACCACACAGATGTACCTGTAACTGTGTCACACAATGGAGTGTTAAATATACAGCCCACTTCCACCAACTATGAACTTTTATTTTCAACTGCCTTTCCTTTGCAATGAGTGTATGCATTTGTCTGGACTGTGGGAAGAGCAAAGCAGCACAGAATTACTACACATTTTGCAGAAGCCTACAATACGAAACCCTATGAGAGGAAGTTGCTTACATACAGGGAAAATGTCAGTCTTCAGAGGCACCCTATGGTCCTTTATCTGAATCTTCACCTAGCTGACAAACTGCAATTAAGAATAATTGTACACTGGATCTGAAGATGACCTGTAACAAAGGTCAAAACTGTTTATCGGAATAGCCATACAAAGTAATCCAGGTGGTATTTGTCTTTCATTACATTCTCTCTCTATTACAACTCAATACATACAACTTTTTCTTACTCTCTGCGTGTATTGTGCATCAGTAAAACAACAAAGAGTAACTACTATTATCTTCTTTGATATCCACAAGTGAATGCTGTTGTGGAAGTCAAAGAACAAGAAGAATCTTAAGGTAATTATTTGTGCACAGCCAAAGGTATACATTCAAATTGCCCTACAGTACTTTTAAAGGATCAATTTCTAGTGATCAGACATTGCTCATTTGTTAGGCCAAATATGCAGACTTATTACTGTGTGAATTAAAAATGGTGCAAACTGTTTTTAATCTATAGTTTCTTTTTCACACCTCTAAATGAAAGTTAGGATTCTTTTCGATGTAATTTTGCAACAGCTATTTCATTTCAACACACGATTAGCCTGACTTCATTGTATGTTTACCTGCATAAGATCTACTGTAGGCAATTTTGTTCTACAGCCCACTCTTCTGCAATCAGCCACATTAATCTAACATTTATTCAATGTATCCACGTGAACTAAATAAAGCTATATACGACTGTTTAGCAAGAGTCTGTCACACAAAACATTGGACACAAAACACTAACACAGATTGGTGGAGGTTCCTTCTGTCATCCTTTTCTTTATAAACAGCATTCTTAAACATACTTTAATTGCCATTTCCTAGGATCTCTGGTTTTGGAGGGTCTGAGCATTTTATTTGTTTATTATTCTAGCAGGGGGGTGGGGTGGGGGGGGGGTGTATTTGGACGTATCCTGGCAGATGGTGGGTGACTGTTAGCTGCTCAGCTTTTACATTATTCTGTAGATGATTGGTCTGCGTTTCGATTGCCATTTCAGCATATGAGGACTCCGCTAGCTCACCAGGTACTACAAGTAACAGTATCACATGCACGGTCAACAGGATTTTATTTTTGACATCTGCTACGTAGCAAAAATTAGCTGATTATGAATGCTGGGTCATTCCGTACTCTTTTTTGATCTGAAAGTGACTTAATTTTGTGAACTGCACCTGATGATGCAGCTAAAATGCTGTGAAAGGATTATGCCTTAAATAAAGGTGTTACAGGTAACATGCTCTACCAAAATGGTGTATCTAGATTGTGGCTGCCCTGACTTCCAAGTCCGCCACTGGGCCATAATCTTTGCTTCCAGGGCACCATTAGCTTCAGTGCCAGTCTTCAGTAGCGCACCACACAGAAGTTTGTTCAAAAGGGCATTTTCATCCTGAACCTTTCTTCATACTGCTTCAGTAATATTGTCAAAGGAATGTTATGCAGTTACACAACATAAAATCTTCACATTTCATATTATATGTGTATCTAGGTTGTGTTGGCCACATCCAGGTGGGGGCCCAAACGTGTAGTATTACAATTTGATACACTTTGGAATGTCGTCTTCTCTACAGCGACATTCTTTCAATGCATTCCAAATTAGAGGATTAAGGAATGCAACCTATTGAAAAGTCTGTGTCTTCTTGAGGTTTGCAACTGTCTTAAACTAACACATTGCACGATGCTTAGTAGTAGTAGTAGTAGTAGCAGTAGTAGTAGCAGCAGCAGCAGCAGCAGCAGCAGCAGCATGTTCAACTTTTTTTCAGCACTGTCCCTTCATATCTGACAATGAATGTGTGGTGTCACCGCCAGACACCACACTTGCTAGGTGGTAGCCTTTAAATTGGCCGCGGTCCGTTAGTATACGTCGGACCCGCGTGTCGCCACTGTCAGTGATTGCAGACCGAGCACCGCCACACGGCAGGTCTAGAGAGACATCTTAGCACTCGCCCCAGTTGTACAGCCGACTTTGCTAGCGATGGTTCACTGACAAATTACACTCTCATTTGCCGAGACGATAGTTAGCATAGCCTTCAGCTACGTCATTTGCTACGACCTAGCAAGGTGCCATTATCAATTCCTATTTATCTTGTGATGCATGTACCGTCAGACCGATGTTCACCAATTATGGATTAAAGTTAAGTATTCCAGAAGCTACGTACTATTTTTGCTACTATAAAGACCTTGTCATTTTCCAGACCTCACGCCATCCTGCGTGAGCTTAAACGCGTGCCTTTCGGCTATCTCATAGTGGCTTGGCTGTCTTGCCAAGTCACAACAGAATGAGCCTCTGATTACAGGCTACGATCAAAAATAAGAATGTACTCTACTACTATTGTGCACTTGGTAATTGTTCCTACACTCTAACCTCACCCTGTTGATTCGCTCAATGCTTACAAATACAGAGAATGTATTCCAAGTCTCAGTGGAAGTACTACCTCTGTTATAGAACAAAGGGCTTCTGATGATCTGAACAGTATTCCTCATCAGAGTAATGATGAAGTTGAAATTACTTGTAGCAGCTCTGTGGGCTTAAATACTGATAGTTAAGTTTTTGACACAGTCTTATTGCTTGTATAGGACACTTAGTCTCACTGATTATTTTGTTCATCTTTATCTGCTTCCTTTCCCCAATTCTTTTATAAGTTATGAAATCACATCATTCATCCTGAAAGACATCTAAATATATGAGCAAGTCTTCAGTTTTACAGGAAATATGCAGATAACATTGTATTTGAGAATGAAACAGTGACCCTGTAGTGGTGTGTATGCTGTAATGCAATGCCAGAGTTCCTAAGTGGAAACAATGTACAATGTGTGTCAAATACTGTATAGGCTGGCACCATCAAGGTCCCTGTTGGGGTGTTCAGATAAATGTTCCGGTTGGGAACAGCTTTCCTAATGGTTACTATCTAGTTGCTAATGAAAAACATATGGAAAAATATTTGAAGCTGAACTGCATGTGAGGTATATCTCTGTTAATAGTACACCAGTACTCACCTGGTAATGCAAGATTGCCTTTTTGAAGCATTCTACTTCGTAGCTCTCTGCTCCATAATACTTCACAGTTTCAAAATTGAGCAATGAATCTACACTTCTGGCTTTCTGAGCATTATCTGCCAAATTCATACTGCGTTGGAATTTTGTGCGCCATTCTGTTAC
The DNA here is from genome assembly GCF_021461395.2 of Schistocerca americana. NCBI lineage: Eukaryota > Metazoa > Arthropoda > Insecta > Orthoptera > Acrididae > Schistocerca > Schistocerca americana. Next base: position 184,757,723 of record NC_060130.1, read on the forward strand.
GAACACTGTGCTCACTGAAAGAAAAACATCAAAACACATACATAGGTATCTCACGAAAGTATAGCATCACTAAACTGAACAAAATCGGTATCTAGTTACTGATAACTGACCTTTTAAATTACACTATTTGTCCTAGTAAACCAGATGTGTGTATGTGTGTGTGTGTGTGTGTGTGTGTGTGTGTGTACTGCTGACAAATGCCTTAATGGCCGAAAACTATAATTGTGTGAATCTTTTTTTGTTGTGCCTATCACGACTCAGCATCTCCGCTATATAGTGAGTAGCAACTTTCATTCTCTGGTATTGTTACATTCCATCCTGCATTTTCCTTTGTTTGATGAAGGCCTTATTTTATGGACATGCCTCATACATACCCAATGCATCATGAGGAGTTGTCAAGGGTTGTTAAGTAGTGGCTCATCAGTCTCATTAGAGAGACTGGGTATGAGGCAGGTTCTGGGAGTCTGGGAGCACCTATACCCAATATGGTGGCAGCATCAATGATAGTGAAGTAAGTAGGTCTCACTGGACCATACACTGCACCTCCATAATCTAGTCAGAGTATTACAAAGCCTTTTAAACTGGAGCACATATACCCATTCTGTTCTCCAAGAACTATGGCTAAATCACATCGAACTGTTTAATGCCTTGAGGGCCCTTGTCTCTGATCGTTTAGGTGTGGCACCCACATCAGTTTATAATCAAATATGATGCTCACAAACCTCACTAACTCTATAATAATATTATAGATTTCACGAGATAGAATGGCATCGCTCGTTTCCAAGGGAACATCACAACATCCATTGCAAATTACTTTCGGGCAAAACCAAATTCAATGGTTTGCTGCAGGCAATAAGAAGGACAAATATTTAAAATTCTCATTAATTATTACCTCTTATCCAGTAATTACTTTACACACTTTTAATCACAGTTATTCTCAGGAAACTACTGTACGACAGATTTTTTGGTAATTAATGGTCAGCTGCTAATAGTCTTTTGGTCAGCGTTGCCAATTGGATTCTCGCTCAGGTGGGTGATTTATTCCACTCGGGACTGGATGGGCACATTATCACTGTCACCGACGCACAATCTGTCGAAGTGACCTCAAATAAAAAGACTTGCACCAGGCACCCAAACTCCCCAGAAGGACAACTCCCAACCAAAAATACACTATGTGATCAAAAGTATCCGGACATCTGGCTGAGAATGACTTACAAGTTCGTGGCGGCCTCCATCGGTAATGCTGGAATTGATTATGGTGCTGGCCCATCCTTAGCCTCGATGACAGCTTCCACTCTCACAAGTGGATGTTCAATCAGGTGCTGGAAGTTTTCTTGGGGAATGGCAGCCCATTCTCACATAGTGCTGCACTGAGGAGAGGTATCGATTTGATCAGTGAGGCCTGGCATGAAGTCAGCGTTCCAAAACATCCCAAAGGTGTTCTATAGGATTCAGGTCAGGAATCTATGCAGGCCAGTCCATTACAGGGATGTTGTTGTTGTGCAACCACTCTGCCACAGGCCATGCTTTGTAAACAGGTGCTCAATCATCTTGAAAGATGCAATTGCTCTTCAACAATGGTAAGCAAGAAGGTGCTTAAAACATCAATGTAAGCCTGTGCTGTGATAGTGCCATGCAAAACAGAAAGGGGTGCAAGCCCTCTCCATGAAAAGAATGACCACACCATAACACCACCACCTCCGAATTTTACTGTTGGCACTACACACACTGGCAGATGACATTCACCGGGCATTTGCTATACCCACACCCTGCCATCGAATCACCACATTCTGTACCGCAATTCGTCACTCCACACAACGTTTTTCCATTGTTCAGTCATCCAATGTTTACCCTCTCCACACCAAGTAAGTCGTCGTTTGGCATTTACCAGCCCGATTTGTGGCTTATGACCAGCCGCTCGACCATGAAATCCACATTTTCTCACCTCCCGCCTAACTGTTAATAGTACTTGCAGTGGATCCTGATGCAGTTTGCAATTCCTGTGTGATGGTCTGGATAGATGTCTGCCTATTACACATTACGACCCTTTTCAACTGTCAGCAGTCTGTCAGTCAACAATGAGGTTTGCCTGTACGCTTTTGTGCTGTACCTGTCCCTTCGCCTTTCCACTATCACATCGGAAACAGTGGGCCTCGGGATGTTGAGGAATGTGGAAATCTCACGTACAGACATATGACAAGTGACACCCATCACCTGACCACGTTCAAAGCCCACGAGTTCCACGAAGCACCCCATTCTGCTCTCTCACTATGTCTAGTAACTACTGAGGTCACTGATATGGAGTACATGGCAGTAGGTAGCAGAACAATGCACCTAATTTGAAAAACATATGCTTTTGGGGGTGTCCGGATACTTTTGAACACACAGTGTACCATGTGCAATTTTTTTGTAATTAATGAAAGAAAATAGTGGTAAAGCTCTAGACACAATATCTTTTATATTGCATATAAAAGAGGTATTACTATATGTAAGACATTAAAACAAATAACTTATGCATAATTGTCAATCTTTTTCAAACTTACCAATATACAGGATCATGGTGGTGAAAACTATTAAGCCAAACCAACTATTAAAGGCTGAGATGAAGAATACCACAGCAATAATTATATCCACAATTGTAGGTAATATGCTGAACAAAATGTAATTAAGTAGATTGTCTATGCTATCTGTCCCACGGTCCATTACTCTGAGTACTTCACCAGTTTTACGTCCAAGATGCCATCTTAAGCTCAGACTATGGAGATGTCTGAACAATTCCACCTAAAATTTAAATGAAAAGAAAACTTATCTTTGGATCCAACATATGTACAGCACTACATGTTAACCATAAGCAGTAGACACAGATAAATGTTACAGACTGGTAATGTATTAGAACTGCTCACAACACTTGATAGAAGTCCTTTAAAGTCAGAACAAATAAGGGCCACAAATGCATGCACATAATTAGAATCAAAAGTTGGGTTATGTAACACGTTGGTGTGAGTGTTAACCAAATATTACTGGTATGATCAGAATAGGAAACATTTCAGTACTTTTCACTATGGTATCATTCCGAACAGCACAGAAACCATACACTTTAGTACCATTTGGTGAAGTCTTCAATTTGTGTGTGTGTGTGTGTGTGTGTGTGTGTGTGTGTGTGTGTGTGTGTGTGCGTTTTTACCCTGATCTGATTACTGTCTTCCTTCCCTCTTCAAAATGAGAAAAACAGGATTTTACCACTACAGTGTTCTAATGAGCCATTCCATTCATGTGTTACTAAAGATCTGATCTGTCACCACTGCTGCTGCAACAAAACCTGATGCATGGCAATTAGAATTTTAGTAAATTTATTGCTCACAAATTCCTCATTAGGAACTTCATGTACCATTTTGCACAGTAGATTTAACTCTACATACCAGTACTGTAAGTTTATTTGTGCACAGACAGCGAGACAGCTACCCACACCTGACCATCCTACTTGCTACTTATCCATCATGACACTACAGTAACCCAGCACTCAAATGCATATAAAGCCATAGTGACAGCATAAGCTGCAGTATGTCTCATTTGCAAACATGACTTGTTGCCAAAAGTGTGCCACTGCTTGAACACTGCTTTTCATTATAGTACAAGAAAATTAGAAATGAGGATTGAGGAAACTACCAACAAACAAATTCTTGCATAAAGGATTGCAGTAGATGTTATCAAAATACATAAAAATGTCATTTTTATCATTGAATCTACTTTGTTCTTAGCTCCCATAATAAAATGCATAGCTTTTCCTTCTTGGAGGATAAGCTGTTTCTCATCCAGTTGTTTTGACACTGTGGTCCTTCAAAAATTTTTGTTTAGCTATTTATCTTTAGTCCACCACTGAAACAATTGAGGTAAAAAGGCCTGCTGAGAAAAATCCACATAAAAAAATCCTTCTTTATGCGAGCCTGTTAGTCATCTCTCTGTAGTTTGCTTATACCGTGATGTCTGGCACTGATATGGCACACACACTGCTGCCAGACACCGATGACAATAGTTTCCTTTGCTTGTCAACAACCACGTACTTATACAGCCCACAGAAACTCTGCAGTGCCCAACCATGCATATTCAGTTCACTAACTGCTCTGTATTTTCCATATCTTTTAAATTTCATTTTGACAATCACTTCATGCTACTGTGATATTCACTGATACACCTCTCTCTGTAAAGTGACCTTGTCATCTAGTGAAAGACTTCTTATAAAAAGCAACAAAATGCTTTTTAATGGTTATTTCTATATCATTAGACTGATGTCATCATACACACCAATGACAATCACCTTGCAGAAGTGATTACAGCATGTTATCACCACTGGAATCACAGCAGCCAATGATTTGCAGCAAAATTGTCAATTTATTGAGCTTACTGAAAGCCTAATGCTGTACTGAGTAAACGCGTCCATCATGAATTCTTCAAGTTTCTTTAGATTTTTGACTTTGTGCAATGGTGCTAACTTGAGTCTACACAACAGTTAACTTTGATCATGAACTTACAATCATTTCAGAAACTTTCATTGGAGTCTTATATTTTCTGCAAATTACCTGCACATAAGAAATAGACACTTAAATGTAGGACCTCACCCATCCCAAACAAATCTGCGTTTTGTAAATCAGAAGAATCAAAGAGAAGGTCCAAAGTACTTAAAAAAGATCTTATTACACGGTTCTGTCACATTAATGTGACCACTTGTCAAAAGCCTGAATAAGCATATTTTGCAGTGCGGACATGCAGAGAGAGAGAGAGAGAGAGAGAGAGAGAGAGAGAGAGAGAGAGAGAGAGAGAGAGAGAGTCAACGAGGTTCTGAAAGGTACCAACAGCGATGTGGAGCAGTGCCAACTACAATGCTATGGCCAGCTGTGCTAGATTTCACTGTTAAGGATTTACGACGCAAATAGCCTGATCCTGGTGGTTCCACAGATTCACAAATGGGTTTAAATCTAGGGGTCGGGCAGAGGGTGGGGGTCACCAGGGGACTACGGTAAACTCATCCTGATGCTCTTCAAACCACACATGTACCTGCAAGCTGTGTGACATGTTGCATTGTCCTTCTGGCTGATGCCACCCCACTCAGGAGAAACAAACTGCATGTAGGGGTGGACATGGCCCCCAAGGATAGACGCATACTTGCCTTGATCCATTGTGCCTTCCAGACAGACAAGATCACCCAGAGAATGCCACAGAAACATCACCCAGACCATAATGCTCTCCCCCCTGGCCTGGATCCTTCCAACAATTGTTGCAGGGCCGTACACGCCACAGGCCATCAGTCTGATGGAATATAGAATGTGGTTCACCTGAAAAGGTCGCTTGTCACCACTTGCTGGATGCCCAGTTGCAGTACTGATGTGCAAATTCCAGCCTCCATCACCAATAAACAGCAGTCAGCACAGCTGCATAAACCACGTACCTTCTACAGAGGCCCATACACAGCAACAGTCAGGGGACGGTCATTGAGGAGCCATGGCTGATAGCCCCTTGGTTCATCTGGGCAGTCAGTAGCTGAACATACTATTTTAGATGTTGGGCAACGGCAGCCAAAATTCCACATGCTGAATAAAATCTTCTGCACTGGCTGTTAAAATACTTTTATAAAAGTCACTACCAGTTTCATATAAGTAAAGCTGCATCTTTGGCTGTTTAAAAAACCTGAAGATGGCTCTCTACTGACGCAAAAGCGGTAGTGACTTTTTATTAAATGTATTTTAACAACCAGTGTGAAATATTTATTTAACCAGTTGAATGGTTGGTTGGATTGTTAAAGGGACCAAACTACTAGGTCATCACACCCTTTATCCTCTGACAGGTCTATATGACTGCAGATCAGAGAGAGCGTACCGTGCAAAACCCAGAGGCGAAACCCCAAGGTCTAAATGTCCTCTCGGGCCCAGCACGGTACCGAGAGAATGCACAATATCCATGGGGCATAGGGGAATGGTAACTAGCGAATCGTGTTTCATGTAGAGCAACGCAAATTGTGGATGAGGAGGAAATAAGGTGTTGCAGTTGCAGTTCCATCAGGTAACAACCACTACACTTCCACTGAATGATCATGTTATGGATGTCCAACTTAAGCGTGAAGAGGCCAGGAGGACCAAACATGCCGCAAGATCGCTGCCTGTCACCAGTGGGAATAAAATGACATTAATGACTACTGGTCCAGAATCCAACAGCATGGGGGGTGGGGATGTGGGGGAGGGGGGCGGGGGATCTGATACCTCTGGGGTCACCACTGTAGTTTTTTTTTTTAACTGCTATGGTCATTAGCGCCCGGTCCGTGACTTAGGAAACAGTAAAAAACCGAAAATGGAACACAGCAGCAATGGGAACGAAAGTCATAAAAATGGAGAAACTAAAAGCAGAAGGAATGCTTAAAAATCCACTACAGAAAGGGGTTGGTTGTCCCCAAAAAAAGCTTCAAATGACTGACGTCATTTCACTGGCACTAATAAACTTGAGAACGTGGTCGGCTGAGCGCGTGTCATCATCTAAAATCGATGATTTATCAGGCGACAGCTGTAGACGGGACCGTAACAGATTAAAATAGGGGCACTCAATCAAAAGGTGTCTTACCGTCCACAGCTGAGAGCAGTGGGGACAGAGTGGGGGAGGATCGCCGCTTAAAAGATGTCGATGGCTAAAAAGACAGTGCCCTATCCGGAGTCTAGTTAAAATTACCTACTCCCGACGACGCGTTCGGGAGGAAGAGGTCCAAGCACAAGGAAGAGCTTTCACGTCCCGCAATTTATTATGGGGAAGTGTCGACCAATGGATTCAAATGGCTCTGAGCACTATGGGACTTAACATCTATGGTCATCAGTCCCCTAGAACTTAGAACTACTTAAACCTAACTAACCTAAGGACAGCACACAACACCCAGCCATCACGAGGCAGAGAAAATCCCTGACCCCGCCGGGAATCGAACCCGGGAGTGGGAAGAGAGAACACTACCGCACGACCACGAGGACTTCGACCAATGGGCGTGCCATAAAAGAGCAACTCGACGACATAAAACGCTCCGTAGATCGGCGAAGGGAATCGATTGAATAGCTGGCCGAAGATGAGAGACAGCAGCCTTGGCTGCAAAATCGGCCGCCTCATTTCCATAGATACCAGCATGTCCCGGGAGCCAGAGGAATGCCACCGAGACGCCCGCCCAGGTGGAGCAAGCGCAGACAGTCCTGAATCCGGTGGACCAGAGGGTGCACAGGGTAAAGAGCTTGGAGATTGAGGAGAGAGCTGAGAGAATCTGAGCAGATAACGTACTGTATCCGCTGATGGCGGCGGATGTAGTGGACAGCCTGGAGAATAGCGTAAAGCTCCGCAGTATAAACCGAACACTGGTCGGGAAGCCGAAAGTGATTTGGGGTGTCGCCAACAATATAGGCACTACCTACACCTAACGATGTTTTCAAGCCATCGGTGTAAATAAATGTGGCTTCCGTCATTTGTGCACATAGAGCAGCAAATGCCCGACGATAAACAAGCGAAGGGGTACCATCCTTGGGAAATCGACAAAGGTCACGGAGCAGGCAGATCTGGGGACGGAGCCAAGGCGGTGCTGTACCCGAAGTTGTCAAGAAGGTTTTAGGAAAGCGGAAGGAAAGAGAATGGAGCAGTTGATGGAAGCGGACTCCCGGTGGTAGTAGGGAGGAGGGGCAGCCTGCATACCCCACATCAAAGGAGGCGTCAAAAAAAATGTCATGGGCTGGATTAGCAGGCATGGAAGACAGATGGCTAGCATAACGACTCAGAAGGACTGCTCGCCGATTGGACAGTGGAGGTTCAGCAGTCTCAGCATAAAGGCTTTCCACAGGGCTAGTGTAAAAAGCTCCAGACACTAAACGTAATCCACGGTGGTGGATAGAGTCGAGACGCCGAAGAATAGACGGCTGAGCAGAGGAGTAAACTATGCTTCCATAGTCCAATTTCGAGTGCACTAAGGCGCGGTAGAGGCGGAGAAGGACCACTCGGTCCGCTCCCCAGGAGGTACCATTCAGGACACTGAGGGTGTTGAGGGATCGCAGACAGCGAGCCGAAAGATAGGAAACGTGGGAGGACCAGCACAGTTTTCTGTCAAACATAAGACCCAAGAATTTAGCGACGTCTGAAAATGGAAGGTTGACAGGTCCTAGATTAAGGAGGGTGGAAGAAACTCCTTACGTCGCCAAAAATTAACACAAACGGTCTTACTGAGAGAAAAACGGAAGCCAGTTTCGATGCTCCAAGAGTGGAGGTGATCGAGACATCCTTGAAGACGTCGTTCAATAAGGCTGGTCTGTTGAGAGCTGTAGTAGATCGCAAAATCATCCACAAAGAGGGAGCCTGAGACATCAGGAGGGAGACAATCCATAATTGGATTTATGGCAATGGCAAACACTCAGCACGGAGCCCTGGGGTACCCCGTTTTCTTGGGAGAAAGTACGGGAGAGAGTAGTGATCACCCACACCCTAAATGTGTGCTCTGCCATAAATTCGCGAAGAAAAAGGGGCAGCCGACCTCGAAAGCCCCAAGAGAACAGTGTGCGGAGGATGCCTGTCCTCCAACAGGTATCGTATGCTCTCTCCAGATCAAAAAATATTGCTACTGTTTGGCGTTTCCGGAGAAAATTGTTCATGATATAAGTGGAGAGAGCAACAAGATGGTCAACTGCAGAACGATGCTTTCGGAATCCGCATTGGGCAGGTGTTAAAAGACTGCAGGATTCCAGCCACCAAGCTAAACGGTAATTCACCATACGCTCCAAAACTTTACAGACACTACTCGTGAGAGAAATGGGGCGATAGCTAGAGGGGAGATGTTTGTCCTTTCCAGGTTTCGGAACAGGAACGACGATAGCTTCCCGCCATCGTCTGGGAAAAGTACTGTCGGTCCATATTCGATTATAAAGGCGAAGGAGGTAACGCAGACTATGGCTTGATAAATGCAGCAACATTTGGACGTGGATACCATCCGGTCCTGGGGCGGAGGACTGAGAAGAAGAGAGTGCATGTTGGAGTTCCCGCATGGAGAAAACAGTATTGTAGCTTTCGCGATTTTGAGAGGAGAAAGCAAGATGTCGCACTTCCGCTGCACGTTTCTTTGAGAGAAATGCTGGCGGGTAATTTGAAGAGCTTGAAATCTCAGCAAAGTGCTGACCCAATGAGTTAGAAATTACAACTGGGTCCACTAATGTATCATGCGCGACAGTGAGCCCAGAGACCGGGGAGAAACTAGGCGCGCCTGAGAACTGTCGAAGCCGACTCCAAACTTCCGAGGAGGGAGTGAAGGTGCTAAATGAGCTAATAAAGAATTTCCAGCTTGCCTTCTTGCTATCGCGGATAACACGACGGCATCGCGCACTGAACTGCTTATAGCGGATACAGTTGGCCAAAGTAGGATGGTGGCGGAAAACGCGAAGAGCACGTCGCCGCTCACGTATAGCGTCACGGCATGCCTCGTTCCACCAAGGAACGGGGGCGCGCCGGGGCAATTCGGAGGTGCGTGGTATTGAACGTTCCGCAGCTGTAAGAATAACGTCGGTAATATGTGTGACCTCATCGTCGACGCTGGAAAAGTGACGGTCATCGAATGTCGCAAGAGACGAAAAAAGTGTCCAATCGGCTTGGGCAAACTTCCAGCGTCGCGGGCGCATATATGGCAGTTGAGGCTGCAGTCTAAGGACACATGGAAAGTGGTCACTCGAGTGTGTATCATCAAGGGCGAACCATTCAAAGCGCCGAGCTAGCAGAACAGTACCGACTGCAAGGTCCAAATGAGATAAATTTGTCGTGGAGGCAGACAAAAATGTAGGGACCCCAGTGTTGAGGCAAACTAGATCCGCTTGGTGGAAGACGTCTAGCAATAGTGAGCCACATGGACAAGGATGTGGAGATCCCCAAAGCGGGTGGTGGGCATTGAAGTCCCCCAACCAGCAAATAGGGGGGTGGAAGCTGACCAAGAAGATGAAGGAGATCATCTCGTGCCATTGGTGTGGACGATGGAATGTATACAGTACAAAGAGAGAACGTGTATCCAGAAAGGGAAAGACGGACGGCGACAGCTTGGAAGTAAGTGTGTAAGTGGGTTGGGTGATAATGGAGAGTATCATGGAGAAGAATAATGAGTCCTCCATGGGCTGGAGTGCCTTCAACAGAGGGGAGATCATATCGGACGGACTGAAAATGAGTGAGAACAAAGCGGTCATTGGGACGCAGCTTTGTTTCCTGAAGACAGAAGATGACCGGCGAGTAGGATCGTAAGAGGATCGACAATTCATCCCGATTGGCTCGAATGCCGCGGATATTCCAGTGGATAATGGACATAGGTTGAACAGAAAATGGAGGAATGTGACCAAGGTTGCTGTCAACTCGTCAACTGCTCAGAGCTTGCGACCGACAGTATGGTATGGCATTCAGCCGAAGGCAGAAGATCCTGATCCATAGGTTGTTCAGGAGCAGCTCCTGCCACCAGCAATCGGCCGGTTGATCAGCCGCCAGCAGTGCGCATCAGCGACACAGAAGATGGCCGAGGGCGATTTCCGCCAGGTGGTGCTGTAGATGAGACACGCCTTGGCGGAGAAGGAGATGAACTGGGTTTGTTATTAGCCTTCTTGGAAATATGATGTTTAGATGAAGGAGGAACCGATGGTTGTGAAGTTGGGGTACGCAAAAAATCTTCACGAGTATGCTCTTTTTTCGAAGTCTTGGTGTCTGACTTTTGGGCTCGAGATTTAGCAGAACCCGATGAAAGGTGAGCCAGAGAGTGGGCAGGCGAAAGTGGTGAGGTTGAACGGGCGATCTTTGCGCTGGCCGATCTGACGACCGTGGCACTAAAGGTGAGGTCGCAAGTCTGCGTGGCCGCCTCCTTTGTTGGCCGAGGAGAAGCAAGGACAGTGCTGTATTTTCCTTTCTGAGGCACGGTGGGCTGTCGACTGGCGAATAATTTTCGAGCAGCAAAGGTCGACACCTTTTCCTTCACTCTGATTTCCTGGATGAGCTTTTCGTCCGTATAAACGGGGCAATCTCGAGAGGAAGCAGCGTGGTCACCCATGCAGCGAGGGGATGGAGGTGGACAAGCACCCTCATGGGCATCCTTGCCACACGTAACACATTTGGCCGGATTGGAACAGGACTGGCTGGTGTGATTGAACTGCTGACACCGACAGCAACGCGTAGGGTTTGGGACGTAAGGGTGAACGGAAATTATCTCATAGCCTGCTTTGATTTTCGATGGGAGTTGAACTTTGTCAAATGTCAAGACAGTGCGGGTTGGAATGATGTTCGTGTCAACCCTTTTCATAACCCTATGAACAGCCGTTACGCCCTGGTCAGACAGGTAGTGCTGAATTTCTTCGTCAGACAATCCATCGAGAGAGCGTGTATAAACGACTCCACGCGAGGAATTTAAAGTGCGGTGCGCTTCAACCCGGACAGGGAAGGTGTGGAGCAGTGAAGTACGCAGCAATTTTTGTGCTTGGAGGGCACTGACTGTTTCTAACAACAGAGTGCCATTCCGCAATCTGGAACAAGACTTTACCGGACCTGCAATTGCGTCGACACCTTTCCGAATAATGAAAGGGTTGACCGTGGAGAAGTCGTGACCTTCGTCAGACCGAGAAACAACAAGGAACTGTGGCAACGATGGAAGAACTGTCTGTGGCTGAGACTCAGTGAACTTACGCTTGTGAGCAGACATAGTGGAAGGTGAGGAAACCATTGCGGAAGAATCCCCCATGATTACCGGCGTCTCCGATGGCGCGCTCCTCCCTTGTGGGTGCCCTCTCTGAGGGCACTCCCGCCTTAGGTGATTGTTCACACCTCAGGTCACACCTCCCGACAAACGGACGGAGGGACCAATCGGCACTTTCGGAAGGTATCAGCTCGGGTAATCACCCCTCCCTGGGCCTGGCCGTTACCAGGGGGTACGTACGTGTCCTACCTGTCTACCCGGGGCGGGGAATTACGCGTTACCCCCGTCACCGGCTACGCACAAAAATGCGTGGGTCGGCCTTCAGACACGCACAGGGAGGAAAAAAGAGAAAGGGAAAGGGAAAGGAAAGGAAAGAAGAGGGGTCTCAAACGCCGCAGCGGAGAAAAGGGCAAAGAGAAGAGGTAAGGAAAAGAGAAAGGACGAAGACTTGCAAGCGTAGAAAGCACGGAATTTGTAACAGTTTCGAGCGTCCGTCTCCGGACGTAGGCACAAACCATACTCCCAGAGGGGGAGAAAGGGAAGGAAAGAGCCAGAGGTGAGGGGAGGGGGGGGGGGCGAAGATGGGGGACGGGGAAGGATGCGGAAAGGGAAGGTATGCAGCCCGGAAAGGAAGGAGGGCCACATTAGCTCAGGGTCCTGTGTTCGCTACGCACGTATCCACAAAAGAGTTGTGGACCCCCTGGGGGGCACCACTATAGTCTTGTCCCACTCCCACTCCTCCCGTTCCTGCTCCTGCTCTTCTTCCGCCACCACCTAGGACATAAGGTTTCATGTGGGAAGTAAGGTTCCATGTCAGACCTGTATACCACTAATGACACTAACTTTTTCAAGGAGGAGAATTCCTTCAAAGGCTAAGATCAAAGCACACCTGTTCGAGTGTCCTGACATCCAGATATTTTTCATTTAATAGCACCATTTTTTAACAGAGTGACTGAATGGTGATGCGTAGTCCTTTATCACCCACAGTTGCCAATTTATTTATGGAGGACTTTGAGGATACAGCACTGAGGACTTCAGTTTTGCAAACAACATGCTTCTGGATGTACATAAACGATACCTGGTTTTTTGTCTGGTCACAGGGACATGATGTTCAACAGATTTTTAGAGAACCACTATTGTCTTCATCTGAGCATTAAATTTACCATGGAAGTTGAAAGTGATGGGATGCTTACAATAAGCGAGACTGACTTTGGGACATAGTATTTACCTAAAGCCGACTCGCACCAATTGGTATCTACATGCTAAGAGTTACCGTCCACCATATCAATGCAGCCGTGTCATTAAGATTCTGGTACACAGATAGTATGCCATTTCAGACACGAACAATTTAACGCAAGAATTTGCACGTCTGATAGCTGTTTCTAAGGAAATTGGAAAGTCTTAGAAGCAGATTCGTTTGGCTATGGAGTTTGGACCCTCTCCAAAGGTACATTATGAGGAGACTAGATCTGTGGCCTTTATTCCTTATGCTGTGGGCATATAATTTACGACTGGAAGAACTTTAAGTAGTTTTAACATTAGTAGTGTGTTCTGCCCACTTTGCTAGATTATATGTGGAAGATGATTTGGGGCTTAGGAAGCCTGGCATATATAAAATTGTGTCAGTGTGAGAAGGCTTACATCTGTTGTTTGATTCGCATACTACAGGACAAGTCCATGGAACATCACCATCATACAAGGCTACAACAGCTTAAAAAATCGGGGAGGGTGAGAGGCAGGAGGCAGGAGGGGTGTGTGGCTAGTGGCTCAGAGGGAGTCAGCCAGTTAACTGGTTAGGATTGCAGGATGCAAGGGTGGCAGATATATGGGCTATGCATATGATGCACAATTTTAGTAGCCAGTGAGAAGGAATGCACACTGAAGGTGACGTGGGGACATGAGCTGTGTGGGGGCGACAGGAAGGAAGGAAGGAAGGAAGGAAGGAAGATTAAGGTTCAATCTCCCGTCGACATTGAGGTCATTAGAGATGGAACATAAACTTTGATTGTTTCAATGAGGGGGGAAAGAAATCAGCCCTCGCATTTGCCTGGAGCAATTAGGGAAATCATGAAAAACCTCAATCTGGATGGCCGGATGCAGGTTTCAACTGTCGTCCTCTCGAATGCAAGCCCAGTGTGCTAACCACTGAACCACCTTGATCGGAGGAGGTGGGGGAGGAGGGGTGTGGAGGTGTGACAGGACAGATGATGGGCAAACTATTAGGTGGAGGGTGTGGATGGGGACAGTGGGTTCCCTGAGATTAAAACCAGGACAATTACAGGATCGGAGGACGAGTTTTAAGGATAACTCCCATCTGCTTAGTTCACAGAAGCTGGTAGTGCAGGGAAGGGTGCAAATGGCCCCGGTTGTGAAGCAACCACTGAAATGGAGCAGGTTGTTCTCAGTTGCAGGATGCACCACTGGGTGGTGCAGTATTTGTAGCAAAGTCAATATAGGATTTTGCTGCTTTCACAGGTTGCCAGGCCTCCAACGGGGTACAATAAGCCAGTGATATGACTAGAGTAGGTGGGGCTGGGTGGATTGGGCAGGTCTTTTACCTCAGTCTGTCACAGGGACTCCCACTCCCCACAGGGGTTGGGAGTAGGAGTGATATACGGATGGACCAGGATGTTGTGGAGGTTGTGTGGGTGATGAATATCTCTCAATCCAAAAGTGTTTACATTCTACCAGAAATTTCCTACATTTATAATGTTAACTTTTTTATGCAAATTCCTAATTTTGATTGGTCAGAAAATGTTTTTAACATTTTCTCACGGAACCTCTTTTTAAAAAAGCAAGTCACCTTATACTCAGCATTGTCTTATTAAACTCAGATTGCAGTTTCATCTCAAGATCAAGGTGCCAAAGCAAGGCCAGTACCTCAATATATGACCAGAAGAAGAGAGAGTCACTTTGAGCCGCACTGGCAGACGAGTGACATCAGCATAGTCACACCCACCAATGTTTTGCTGTGCCACTGCAACCACCGTTCTTCTTACGGCTAAGCACAGTACCACTCATCCCAGTCCCCGATCGTCAACTGAGAGAAAAGTGTCATCTTCTAATACGCCAGCTATGAGATCAATGTACTATGCAGAAATCCACATGAAAGTAATTTTGTCTGAATCTAGTGATGCATTAACATTAAGAGGCAATTATAATTACTTCTGACATTCCTGTGGAAATGGATTGTACAAAATAAAGTAATTCTTCTTATCTATGTTATAATAAAGTGAACTAATATCCATTCGGTCTCCTCCCAGAACAAAGTAAAGAACTCACTCTTGCATCAACGAGTATATTTTCATCCGGTACAATGAGGGTAAATAAGGTTTTAAAGGAAATTAGTCCCTACTACCTAAATTGAACAATTTAAATAATATAAGCTAGGGGTTGAAGACAGAAACGACCACTTTACTGAAACAACTGGGCCACTGCACTGGGCATTTGTTTGCCGCTACCACCACAAATTCATTGCTGCAAGAGATGCATTGGATTGAAGTCTCTTGCTGAGAAAACAGAAAATTTTGCTACATGATGCACAGAGTACTGTGGGGGCATGAGAAACATCAACCCCACACACAGTACTGTTCATCACCACTAACACAGATTTGTCACCATGAGGTGTGGGGCGAGTTGAAGTCTCTTGCAGGGAAAACAAATTCTTACTGTGATGCATTGCAGGGGTAGAGACAGCATGATGTGACTGTACTTCAATACATTGCAACAGGTTTCTAAGAATGTACTCTGCACTGAGTACTGCCCCATCTGAGGTGCAAAGTTTGTAGCCACGTGGCTCATCTGTCACAATGCACGTGCGGGACCGAGCTCTGATGTTGTCACAGAGGAGAAGAAGAGAACTGATCAACATTATGTCGATGGAAGTGTCACTAGGAGTGAGGCTATTGTCTAGCTCAGATTAGCCAGCAACCATAGTAGCCAGGGTGTTTGGTCACACAGCAGAAATAGGAGCTTTGTCCAGCAATGGTCAGAGGCACATATAGAAGGAACATCGTTGGCTTTACAGATGATAACAGCAAAAATAGGTGATTATGGAACAGGGCTGGGCTGTTATAATGTGAGGTTAAGAGCCATCACAGTATGTACACATGTATGTATACGTACATATATATGTATGTATGTCTGTGGAAAAACTTAAGTTAATGAGGAGGATTATGAAGAACAAACCCGTAATGTTTGGACACAGCATTACTATAGTTCAATTCTTTTATCTTGGCGGCTCACACACGCCTGCCCAGACATGGGAGATTGCTGCGTTGCCAGTTGCAAACAACGCACGCGCCAAGAGAAGCAGTGCCACAGTATAGTATAGTATAGTATAGTTCGCAAACTTACGTTTAGGGGGGGGGAGCGCGCAGTTTATGAAGTAAAGCCACCATGGCCGCATTAACCCTTACGCTGCTACAGAGATGTGCTCCCCGCATTCCGCGCTGTGCGCGATTTTGTCATCACTGCACTGCTCGCCTGTGCAGACACATGGTGTTCCGACTGCTTTGACACACTTATCATTCGATTTCACAAAAACTATTTGACCCAAAAATTTGATTTTTTCACATCATCTTGATTGATACCTTCCCCCCATAAATGACTTAATTTTGTTTTGATGTTCAACACAGTTATTGTGCAGCATTAAATGTAGTAAACCATTGCACGAAATTTTGAAGAGTATGCAGAGGTAAAAGTCTATAGTGTATACCTTCCGTATGGTCGATTTTAGTTGCCACCATGTTGAGAATGAAATGTGGAGAAGATACCTAAATTTCATATAAAATTTACTGTATAATAATATCTCATTTAATTTAAGTACCAGATAGGTGTCGTATATAATATTGAGAAATATTCAGCCTTTCGCGACTGTAATAAAACTTTTATTTACACCAGAGTCATTTCGCTTTTTTCTAAAACGTTCTGATTAAAATAAAGTTGGCAAAGTACACAAAACTTAATTGTGGACATAATAAAACACAGAAACTAAAATCTATTTTCAGTGAGGCGCAGAGCGCAAACAATGTGTGTTTGTCGCAACGGACAGCAAATACTTGCCAAAGCATAGGTCGGCAAAAACATTGAATATGATGTTGCCAAATCAGCGAAGCAAAGAATTACGTCAGACAATCAAGTAGCTCGGCAAAGTACCAGCCGAAATTCTGCTCTAAATAATACTTTTGATACTGTCGCAAAAGAATATATCTCACTATGAATAATAAAACAGCGACTGCGGAAGAGAAGATAAACAAACAAAACAGATAACATGAATATTGTATGTGTGCCTTTTCATTGTTTTTAATTGCTGTGAAAAGAAATATTGGAGGACAAAATTAGAAAAACCGAAAACTTATGATTATAATGAAGAGACAAAGCACTACAAATTTAAAAAAAAATTACATTCAAACGAATAAAATACATGATGTAAGACACTTCGATATTGTTTTTAAATAAAGAAAATATTAAGCAAAGAAAATATTAAGCATCGAACAAGGTTTGAACTCTGAACCTTGAACGTAGCAGCCAATCACCTTAACCATTACGCTGATGCAGCTCGTCGTTTAACGGAACTCATGGAGGACTATAAAACATCACGCAAAATACCGACAAACACTGTTTGTAGGACTATGAATTACTGACGTTTCGTCGAAGTACAATAGGAAATAAACAATTACCGCTGTTCTTTATAGCGAAAAAGCGGTTCGTGAGAATGATACAAACACCTTGCCTTGCTATTGCCTGAATTAGGAGGCTTATTGCTTGTTTGGTTTAATTAATTAATAGAATATGAAGCAATTGGTATAAAGAATGTTTTTTCCAAACTTTCTATAAAATAAAGTCTGCTATCAAGACATTGCTTTTGTTCAATTACTTTATTTATAACTGAATGTTTCCAAAACTGAAGACACTCATCCGTGTTCTGCACTGCAATCAAGCTCTGGCAACATCGTTCTCTGTTCATTGGCTGACTATGTTTTGTGATATCAGATGCGCAGAACGAACCTAAACTCGGCCACCGTCGTAAATGACGTGCACTATAGTGTCCTCCTCGACACAGTCAAGGTGGATAAATAACTGGTCGTAACACTGCAAAGTGATATGAAATTGAATGAGCATGCGAGAACTGTGGTAGGGAAGCCAAATGGTTAACTTTGGTTTATTGTGAGAATTTTGGGAAAGAGTGGCTCACCTGTAAAGGAGACCGCATATAGGATGCTGATGCAACCTATTCCTCAATGCCGAATGAGTGTTTGGAATCCGTACCAGGACGGATTGAAGGAAGACACTGAAGCAATCAGAGGCGGGCTGCTAGATTTATTAATGCTTCAGGAACTAAAATGGGAATCAATGGACGGAAGGAGACATTCTTTACGAGAAACACTATTGAGAAAATTTATAGAACCAACATTTGAAGCTGACTGCCAAACAGTTCTACTGCCGCCAACATACACTGCGCGTAAGGACCACAAAGATAAGATACAAGACATTAGGGCTCATACAGAGGCATATAGACAATCTTTTTTCCCCTCAATCTATTTACGAGTGGAACAGGAAATGACTAGCAGTTGTACAGGGTACCCTCTGGCACGCACCGTACAGCGGCTAGTGAAATATCCATGTAGATGTAGATGTATGCAGAGCAATTTCAAAGACTGCTGTAAATTTATTATTTGTCTGCACTGAATGAATTTCATATGTTTTCTGTCCAAAGTGTGGACTGTGGCATCTAACTTCTTCCAGACATCACTCTTCCTCTCATGGGGCACATCTGCAACTGCATTGCATTTTGGTATCCATGCCTGCCGATAATGCCATGCCAATGAAGGCTGCAAAACCAACGGTCCTGGAACCCAGCGAACTGGTTACAGCAGCCGCCAACAGTGTATGCCCACGTTGTCCACGTTGTGTGTATTGGGAGAGCCTTTCATTTCCGAGGCGCAAAGTTAAGATGGCTGCCAACTCAAGTCACTTGTGTGTTTGCTTGCTTAGAAGCCTGACCTTCTGATATTCTGCCACACTTAGACATTTGCTCGTTTAGGGGTATATCTTTCTCAGTTTGCACTGTTGACCATTCTGGCTCATGTATGATTTTGTTTGGTTAGCTGTTTGGTCGTTAGAGCTCTCAGTATCAACAACTTGGTTCGACTGACATACTACGCCATTTTTCTCCCAGTTTGCAAATTCATACTTTTTAACCCACACTCTGGTAGGAAGTTGCTAAAGTGGTGATAAGTCCGTTTCACGTGTGAATCAGTCGTGTTACACCATAACAGATGATCAGTTTATGGAGTTATGTCAGCAGCAGCAACAACTACAGCAACAACGAGCAGAGCTTCTGCAGTGTGACCACGTCAAAAGCAACTGCAGCAACAGGTGATGCCAACTCCAGTTCCCCACCCTCCAGCTTTTGGACCATTTGATGTAGGTATGGAGAGATGGGACAATGCCTGACACATTTCTTGCTCAACTGCAAGGTAAGAAATGTCGCCGACTCTGTAAATATGAGTCCCTTTCTCCTTCCTTCTAGCTCCTTTCTTTATGATTTGGCGCAAAAGCTTTGTCCACATAGGGACCCCACTTCACCGAAATTTGACAAGTCATGTACCACATTTTGAGGGTAAATCTTATGTTGAGGCAGAAGGCCGCAAGAAAAATTGGTGATGAAAGCAAGTTATCAAGTCTTTCATGGGATGGAGACCAGAGTTGCAGGGTTCATATAGAGAACGTAAGTTTGATTGTAGTCAGTGTGGCTTATCTTACACCGATTTTTTTTACACGAGATGTAATAATTCGATTAGCTCCAAACAAATGATTCAAATGGCTCTGAGCACTATGGGACTTAACATATGTGGTCATCAGTCCCCTAGAACTTAGAACTACTTAAACCTAACTAACCTAAGGACATCACACACATCCATGCCCGAGGCAGGATTCCAACCTGCGACCGTAGCAGTCGCGAGCTCCAGACAAGTCACTTCAATTGAAGGCCTTATAGTGTCTTGAAAGGAGGATATAAGATGAACATCAACAAAAGCAAAACGAGGATAATGGAATGTAGTCGAATTAAGTCAGGCGATGCTGAGGGAATTAGATTAGGAAATGAGACACTTAAAGTAGTAAAGGAGTTTTGCTATTTGGGGAGCAAAATAACTGATGGTGGTCGAAGTAGAGAAGATATAAAATGTAGACTGGCAATGGCAAGGAAAGCATTTCTGAAGAAGAGAAATTTGTTAACATCGAGTATAGATTTAAGTGTCAGGAAGTCGTTTCTGAAAGTATTTGTATGGAGTGTAGCCATGTATGGAAGTGAAACGTGGACGATAAATATTTTGGACAAGAAGAGAATAGAATCTTTCGAAATCTGGTGCTACAGAAGAATGCTGAAGATTAGATGGGTAGATCACATAACTAATGAGGAAGTGTTGAATAGAATTGGGAAGAAGAGAAGTTTGTGGCACAACTTGACTATAAGAAGGGATCGGTTGGTTGGACATGTTCTGAGGCATCAAGGGATCACCAATTTAGTATTGGAGGGCAGCGTGGAGGGTAAAAATCGTAGAGGGAGACCAAGACATGAATACACTAAGCAGACTCAGAAGGCTGTAGGTTGCAGTAGTTATTCATAGATGAATAGGCTTGCACAGAGTAGAGTAACATGGAGAGCTGCATCAAATCAGTCTCTGGACTGAAGACCACAACAACAATAACAACAACAACAACAAGATTTCATGACCTGTCTCTCACTTATGTGACACAGTTAACTGTTTATGGCAGTCCAGGAAGACTTTGTTAACAAGTGGCACATACTGGAAATGGACTGTAGTTCTTCCCATAGTAAATCATCAGATGACACAGTGGGGTCTCGTTCTCTAGGGTCAGACATGCCCAGATCCACCTTCAGTTATTAAAAAGCAGTCTTGCTACTGCTCTGTGAAGCAACTTAATAAGGAAGATACCAGGAATCAGTTTTCCCCGCCACCGAATCAGTCTTCATGTAAAAGGTGGAGTGATTATCGCAATTCCCAGTCTGGTATGGCAGATGGTAACGACTGCCCTCCTTCAGCATTGGGTAGTTCCTCAAATTGTAGGGCTCATCCCGGTTGGCATGACCGGCCCTCAGCATTGCACAGTTCCTCAGATTGTAGAGCTCATCCAAGTATCAAAAATGTCTGTATTTAAATAACACTTGTTTCGAGTGTGAGTGCAGGGGCCACATTGCCGTCATCTCTGCTACACTGTGTCTCTCCTACAATGTCGACCAGTTGTCTATTGACCCATTTCCCATGCCGAGCTCACGTACCTGACAAACAGGTCTTAAGTTTAGCTGCAACTGTCTATTTTGGAACACGCAGTTAAGTTTCAGCTCGATTACAGGGTTGCAGCCTCACCGGTCAATTTGGCTACATATCCTGAGTTGGGTAGCACAACATCACAAGCAGTTACAGAAAGAGTGGTTTCCTATAATCACCAACTAATTCTGCCAAAGAGTGAACTGGTTGTGGCATTAAAATACACTTTAAAAATGCAGTACAAAGGAATTGTCCTAATGGGATGGAAATTTGTAGACGTGATTTGTGTGTATAGACAAACAAATGATCACAATTTCAGAAAACTTGGACAATTTATTTAAGAGAAACAGCTTCACAAATTGAGCAAGTCAATAAGGCGTTGGTTATGCAAGCAGTTATTTTGGCTTGGCATTGATTAATTGAGGTGTTGGATATCCTCCAGAGCTATATTGTGCCAAATTCTGTGCAATTAGTGCGTTAGCTTGTCAAAATACTGAGCTCGTTGGAGGGCCCTGCTCCAAATGCTCTCAACTGAGGAGAAATCCAGCGACCTTGCTGGCTGAGATGGGGTTTGGCAAGCACGAAACAAGCAGTAGAAACTCTCACCATATGCAGCAAGTTGCTGAAATGTAAGTCCAGAATGGCTTGCCATGAAGGGCAACAAAACAGGGTACAGACTATTGTCGATGTACTGCTGTGCTGTAAGGATGACGCGGATGAGGACCGAAGGGATCCTGCTATGAGAAGAAATGGCTCTCCAGATAAATCTTCAGCCTGGAATCTCACTGACTGGTGTAGAATTGCCTTTAGCGACAAATTCCGCTTCGAAATGAGCCCCCATCACCAGCAAAGATGTATTTGGAGGGGTCTCAAACAGTGGTGGGATACCAACCTGACTCGCCCACCACATGACCCTACAAGCAAGAATGGTGGTCTGTGGTGTCATTTCTTTTAATAGCAGGATTTCTTTGGTCGTCATCCACAGCAGCTTTACAGCACAGCGGTACATTGATGATATTCTATGCCCCATTTTGTTGCCCTTCATGACAGCCATCCTAGGCTTACATTTTAGCAAGATTATGCCCACCTCCTCATGGCAAGAGTTTCTAATGCTTGTCTTCCTGCTTGACAAACCCTACCTTGGCCAGCAAGTTTGCCAAATCTCTTACCAACTGGGAAAGTTTGGAGCACTATGGGCAGGGCCCTCCAATCAGCTCATGATTTTGATGATCTGATGCATCAGTTGCACAGAATTTAGCACGAGATCCCTCAGGAGGGCATCCAACAACTCTATCAATCAGTGCCAAGCTGAGTAACTGCTTGCATAAGGGCCATAGGTGGACGAATGCATCACTGACTTGCCCAATCTGTAAAGCCCTCTCTCTTTAATAACTCATGAATTTTTTTCTGAAATTGTAATCATTTGTTTGTCTGAACACACACATTTCATCTACCAATTTCTGTCATATATAGATAATTCCTTTGTGGTGATTCGTTCTTTTTGAGTGTATAAGAATGTGCCAGTCAACGAGAATTATTAGTTGTCGATTCTGCCTCATCATCGAATATTTTTGGACTGAACACTTAAGGCATTTGATTTCAAAGCTGCAGATCATGTTAATTTAGTGATAAACAGTTGTTTGAGCCAACGTTAGGTAAAGAGAGAGATTTTCTGGCTTACATTCAGCTTAAGCCACCAGCGACCTCAAAGTTTGGCCATGCTCACCCTTTCCCATTTGCTATGAGATATGTAGTTAAAGCTGAATTAGACAGACTACAGGAATTAGGGCTTATTTCACCTGTAGCATCAAGCCACTGGACAACACCATTGGTAGTGGTTAAAAAAACTCAATGGAGCAATTCAGTTGTGTGGCAATTTTGAATCCACAATTAACACCCAGTGTGAGGGGGACATTTATCCAATTGTTCATAATGAGGAGTTATTGGGGAGACTGGCTGTTGGGCACTATTTTTTGAATACTGATTTGCAAGATGCCTATCTGCAGTTGCCCCTCAATGCTGAGTCACAGCAATTGCTCGTTATCAATATGCCATTTGGCTTATGTAAGTTTACCAAGCTACCTTTTGGTGTTGCTCAGCCCCTGGGATTATTCAGCATTTTATTGAGTAGAGAGTTTGTCATATCCTGAAGTGTGCAACTTATCTGGATGATTTAACTGTGACAGGTACCACTAGGTGGATAATATTTGTAAAACTTACAGGTAGTGTTTCAGGCACTGGAGGACAGTGGTCCGCATTGTTAAGTTAGGAAAGTGTACTTTTTTGCACCCACTGTGAAGTATTTATGACATTCCTTAATTAAGGAGGGAATTAAAACCACTGTGACCACATCAGAGCTATTACTCGGCTGCCCATCCCTCTGAACTTAAAGAAGCTGCAGTTATTCTTTGACTAGATCAACTATTACAATGAATTCATGCCAAATGCCTTAGAGCTCTCTCAACCTCTCAATCAACTTTGCACGAAAGGTGTGAAATTTGTTTGGTAAGATGCTTGTCAATGAGCTTTTTTGTGACAAACACTGTTTACACACTACTCCTTTGATCAACAGAAAAGCTTAATACTGGCTGTCGACACACGACAATATGTGATTGGTGCCTTACCGTCCCACAGAAATCCAGATAGATCAGAGCAACCAATTGCTTTCGCATCCAAGACTATCTCGCCCACCCAAACGGATCACTCCCAGATAGAGAGAGACACTAACCATAGCCTACGGTGTTAAGAAGTTTCATTTTCTACTACATGGCTATAATTTCACTTGGTCATAGGTCATAAACTGTTGGTATCATTAGCCAGACTTCCTGACAAGACTGGTCAGAGACTACATCATTGGGCATTATTCCTTAGCAATTATTTTTATGATATTCATTTTTGAACCATCGCACAACATGTGAATGCTGGTTCATTGTCCACGTGTCCTGATGCGGAGTTTAATAGGGAGCAAACAGTTTGTTTTGAGCTTGACTATTCATTAAGACACAATCCTGCAAGATTTTCCCATCACCACCAAGGAAGTAGCAGCAGCCGCAAGTCACAAATCAGTGTTGCTGCAGTGGTTCAATCAACATGGCTCGTGCACCTTCCTTAGGACACCCATCCCAATTTTCCATCTTACTTCAGTATGAAAGAACGTTTTAATGTATGTCAGGGAGTGTTGTTGCCTACAATGAAGAATGACAAGTGCCACATTGTAGATCCAACTTCACTCTGTCCACGGGTCCTCCAGTTGTCACATTCTTCTCACTGGGGCACATTTCATTTGAAAGCATTAGCTTGACATCATGTAAACAGGCCTGTGATAAGCACTCATATCAAATGTGCAGTGAGACTGTCTCATCTTATCACAGAACCAGGTGGACCCTTCCAGAAATCTTTTGTGGTGGCATCAACTGTCCCAGCTGTGGGATAGAGTGCACGTGGATGTCACCAGTAATTTTCCAGGGGAAATTTGGGTGACACTGGTGGACGCCCTGTCCAATATTCCATATACGGCACAGGTGTCTACCACAACAGCAAGATCTACTATTAGGGCACTCCGAACTATATTTGCAACAAAGGGTGCATTAGTCATGCTGGTCTCTGATAATGGCCTCCAGTTTACAACACCAGAGTTTCAGGCGTCCTGTTGTCACAATGGTATCAGTCATCTAACCACCACTCCCTTCCACCCAGCTTATAACTCCAAGGCAGAGTAGACAGTCAGGTTGCTTAAGACCCAAATGCGATTGGTGGGGCAAACTAAGCCAGTAGGTGAGGCTCTTTCACATTTCTTAGCCACATACCACACCACCCTGATAAATCGGTGTAGTCAGGTGGATATGTTGCAGTGACAACAGCCCCATGCATTGTTCGATCTCTTGCACCCTACCCCCAACTCCCAGTAGCCCTATTTTATGCCCCACTTCCTGAAGGCTTTGTTGGTCTGGACTTGTGTATGGTTTTGACAGGTTAGCTCGCTGGTCATTAGAACTCACTGTTGACAACTTGGTTAGGCCCAGACATAGTGTAGCGTTTTCCTCAAGTTTGTGAATTTATACTTTTTAACCCATACACCAGGAAAGAGTTGCTAAATTTGTCTAACAGCCTTCACAGTCTCTCATCATACAGCTTCATTGGAGGCCATCCAATCTCGAGAGTCAGTCATTCTTGCCCTGTCAGTGCAGCACTACAACAGCAAGA
Organism: Schistocerca americana; assembly: GCF_021461395.2. Classification (NCBI taxonomy): domain Eukaryota; kingdom Metazoa; phylum Arthropoda; class Insecta; order Orthoptera; family Acrididae; genus Schistocerca; species Schistocerca americana. Next base: position 184,782,926 of record NC_060130.1, read on the forward strand.
TCATGCACTCACATTTTGTGCTACATTTCACCTGCATGGTTTAGTAAGAGGGGGACCATTCAACAAGTACAAGTAGAAAACAACCGCAGCAAAACCCTCCTCAGTCTCATGATACGTAACTACAGCAACAAGGATGAAGCCAGTATAGCACTAATGTAGAAGTGGCACCTTTATTTCTAATATACCGTATTTACTCAAATCTAAGCCGCACTCGAATCTAAGCCGCACCTGAAAAATGAGATTCGAGAAAAAAAAAAAAAAAAAAAAAAAATCCCGACTAAGCCGCACCTGAAATTTGAGACTCGAAATTCAAGGGGAGAGAAAAGTTTTAGGCCGCACCTCCAAATCGAAACAAAGGTGGTCCATTGGAATATGAGACACAATTTAGGTCGAATGAATGACGATACAGCTACAGTAGTTTGGTTCGAGTCGTAAGCTTAGCAGTTAGGCTTTACCAAGTAGTCATTGCTATGAGTCAGGCGCTCCATCCGTATTTATACGGGTACCCTTCCTTTTTCACGTGCTTCGTCTGGTTTGAATCGATTGCTTATTTTGCTTTGATCTGGTAAGTGCCATTTTCTTTGTTATAGGTGTTTACGTCACTCTAAGCTGAAAATGCATTACTGTACTGTGTCATGCATTGTTTGTCGCATTCTGATAGAGCGTGTTTATGGCCTGTCGCCACTCGCGACATGGCTTGCTTTTGTGAGCACTGCCGCCACTTAAAAAAAAAAAAAAGAGAGGAATCGTCTCATTAGCGAAACAATGGCAAGAGACTGCTATTTGTTGTTACTTACACTGCTGCTTTCTTTGATAATGATCAACAAGAACCAAATAATAGACTGCGTATGATAGAACATGTTCTGAACGAGAGTTGGGCGAAAATTTTTCTCCATTTGAAAATCTTTGCGGCCGCTTCTTTAGTACATCAAATTCTGCACAGAAATTAGAGTCATCTTAGATTTAAAAATCTAGTCAGTTGCCGTGCTTCATTTCTGACTGTATCACTATTACGCATAAGAATAATACGAATATAAACATGACACGATACGTATATTCTTCCGCGTTTGCTGTTGTGTCACTCTAGTTTCGTAGTTTATTAGGCAGACAGGATTTAAATGAGATAGCAGCAAACACGAAAGAATACATAGCAAAATGTTTATATTCGTATTATTCTTATGGTGAAGAGAATACTTCATGTGATTCACATTTCATCAGGCAGAAAAAATTCAGAACGTAGAGTTGGCCATATTGATAAACATCCCAAACAGTCTTGCCAGTCGGATTTTCGTATTCGTATTCTGCTACATTCGAAGATTAACAATACGGAATTTGTATTTACTTCGGTGGATAATGTATGAAAATGCAATGGTCGAAACTCGGGGCGGAGAAAAAAAAAAAACCTCGTCTTCCACCTTTTTTTTTAAATTTATTTACTGGCGCAGAGGTTTCAGCGCCAGTATTTATCTTTGTGCCTACAAAGCATGCCTGTGTAGAGCTACATATATTCGACGGCAGAAGTTAGTTGTGGCAGCACCTACCAACATTTTTCAGAACTTCCGCTTGCTTTGCACTCGATTCTAAGCCGCAGGCGGTTTTTTGGATTACAAAAACCGGGAAAAAAGTGCAGCTTAGATTTGAGTAAATACGGTATGCAACTCTCGTGATGAGGCTCATACTTGCTCTGTTTCTATTCTCTAATCTGTATACAGCTTTTCATCGACACACATAAACATATATAAAAGTATAGATTTTAATGTATACTGCGAGTATCATGTCTCATTACACTCTATCACATAAAATAATTTTAACAATCAAAAATATGCTTATGTTATACTGACACAAAACAATGCCTCATGCTACACACCCGTGAGAAAACAGTAACAAACCTCTATTTCCCGTGTAGTGTACTGCTGAACACGTATCCACAGAAAGGATCGTAAATTATTTAATAATCCCATTCCTCCAGTCCCTCCACCTTGTAGAAACTTAAATGCTACGTATGTTAATATATAGTCCCAACGAAACACAACAGGTTCGTCTGCCATGCTGTCAACTGCAACAAAAATCCCAACACATGATCTAATAAATATAGTACACAGTTAGTTGTTAACTTACTTGCTACACCATATTATGATATGTGTGATGAAAATGACGACATGGTTTGAGGGACAGAAAATACTAACCTATTAATTTGCTGTAGATAGGGACATAGAGATTTATAATACGGCCTCCTGCTAGGAGTAGTAAGCAAAAAACTACTCTCAGTTCCAGCAGAATACTTTTCTTTGGCCATAAGAATGGGAAAAGTTTCTTCAGCTTACTCCAAAAATTCCTGAATGTGGAACCCTGAGAAGTGGTGTCATTTCCCTGTAAAAGGGAACATTTAATATTATTACAATAGTAATGTTTCTTCTCATACATGCACATACTTTCACTAAATCAAAGTTAAATGGCACAATAACCTACCATGGAGATACGTAGGTCATTGTGAGAATGCAGCTGAGAGTAACTTGATGGTGATAAAACACCTGGTGCACAGAACCCAAGAATAAAAAGTGCAAAACAGCCTGTGTACCTCAAACCAAATAAGACCAACTCAATTTTCTCAGATAAACTGAAAATGAGAGGAAAAAAAAGTCAGTGTCATTGATATCATCATTCTGATAATTTCATAATAAAAAACTATTAATAGTTTCCATAGTTTTCAAAATTTTCATGGTTGTCTGCGGGGGTTTTTGTGGCATGTTAATGCAATGAAATCTCCACACGTTACTTGCTGTATAAGATCACACTGTAAGCACAATGTTCTGAAAATGCTCTTCTCTTGTGCCACCTTGAGACAAAGTCTGTGAAAGCAATTTTCAGATTCCGAAAGTTTGTGCCCACACTATAATCTCATGAGGCAAGAAACCTGTGAAGATTTTATTGCAATATTTCAACCAATAATAAGACAAAAACCTTTAAAATTGTGGCTTGTTGACCACTGATAAAAATGTGAAGGAATCATCCACTCCAACAAATGTTAAGATCTATAGGTGTGTGTGCGTGTAATCTCACTCTCACCCCCCCCCCCCCCCTCCTTTTCCACAATCGCCTCAAACCATTCTAAGAAATCACCTGAGGCTACATCAACCTGCTCCACACAGCACAGAGTCCACTTCCTAATTCAGGTTATGATTACAGCCCACAGTCTAATTTGGCACAGCAAATTTGTGCATCACTCTCAAACCTCAGTGTACTCAGTTCAGGTTAGTTATTTGCTGAAGTTGTAAAATTCAATCTCCTGTGGCGATTTTATTCTATATTTGTCATATTGTAAAATTAAATGGTTGTTTTTAAAAGATAGACTGAAGTGTAGGCTTAAAGGTGTTCCAACAAAATCTTGCACTGAAAGTTCAAAGGTGGTTCACCCAGAAAATGTGGCATCACCCTCAAGGATTTCCAACAGAGACAGATTCAAGAAGGTGATGTAATGACTCCAAGCTTCATGGTTTCAAGCAGTAAGATATCTAACGACCCCCTACAGGTGAAAAAATTATAATGAATCTTTCATGAATTTAGGATTTGCTGATTCTAACAGCTCACTTCTCTGCATGTCATGTACTAAGCTACTTCTGAATAGTTCCATGGTACCTGCTAAGATGTGCTGACATTTAGAAAATGCTGTTGATGATGCGGGCTTCAATCCATAACCAGGTTTGAGGGAGGGAGGGATGGATCCATAACCAGGTTTGAGGGAGGGAGGGATGGATCCATAACCAGGTTTGAGGGAGGGACGGGAAGTGAGCGAAACACCAATGGCAGAGAAAGTGCAATATGCAGCACTAAAATGAGTAAGGGAACCATAATTAAGAAGACTCAGGTCATGGGCTGCAAGAAATTGGTCAATGGGGGGTAATGGGCATTAAAATCAACAAGGTGGAGGAAGGGAAGGGACGAGGAGGGCAGTTAGGGCAGCAGGTGTACGTGACATGTCAGGAGGGAGACAGAGATTGCAATCCATGACCACAGAGTCCAAGCTGACCCAGACGGCCACTGCTTCCAATGTGGTATGGAGGAAGATCCATGTATTTACGTCATCAGTATGGACCAACGTGCAAACACCACAGGGAGCTGCAAAGAGCCACCCCTTTTCCAACAGAAAGCACGCAATCCACAAAGGGTCAGTGAGTGAGCATCAGCAATACAAGATTCCTGGAGAATGACACAAGTTGCTGAGTAAAAGGAAATAATGGATTGCAACTCCGAGAGGTGACAGTAGTATCCATTACAGTTCCATTGAATAAGCATTGAATGGGAATCCAAATGAGAAGCAAATGGACTGGGGCCAATCATGCTGCCAGGTCAACATTCATAACCAATGAAGATGGGGTGCATCCATAAATAAGAGGTCAGACTAGGGTTCCAAGGGGAGAGTTTGGCACTTCTGAGGGCACCGGAGGGGCCTTCTCCTGGAACCTATGTTTCTTCTCCTTGCCCTTCTGTTTTATCAGTCAGGAAGGGAAGGGCACAGAGGGAGAGCAGGTTTCTGCGCGAGATCCAGAACTGACAGAATGGGCAACCTTGGGGCACATGGACTGTGTGACCCACAGCCAAGTTGTGGTAGCAGGCCTCTGGCCTGGGAGACAAAGAGGGATGGGAGGGGTCCCGGCAGGGAACCCCATCACCAGCAGGCACCGAAGAAGGGGGGACACTTCTCTGGCCAATAAGGGTGTGTGGCACTGGAGGGGAGGGCATGGGAACCACAGGGGAAAGGGGGAGGAAAGAGGTGCAGCACTGGAGTAATGATGGAGGAGAGGGGAAGGATGTAACAGGAGTAGAGTTAGAGGTCATCGACACAGCATGAAGTCTGTCATATTTCAGATGAGCCTCAGTGTAGGACAAATTATCAAGGGACTTATACTTCCATATCTTCTTCTCCTCCTCATGAACCAGCTAGTCTGGCGAGTGTGAAGAGTGACTGTTGTGACAATTAACACACACGGGTAGTGAAACACAGGGGCTCCTCTTGTGGGGTGGGTGTCCACATTCATTCACCGCACAGAGGGTCCATTGTACAGTGGGAAAGTGTGCCCAAAACTCAAGCACCAAAAAAACCTCATGGGTGGCAGAACATATGGCATCGCTTCACATCATCCCGATAACACATAGCCTTGACCTTCACAGGGAGGGTATCTACCTCAAATTCCAGAATAAAGGTGCCGGTATCAGTGCAATTGTCCTGACGACCTTTCTAAGCACACCAAACAAAATGAACACCCCATCACTCCAGATTGGCTCAGAGTTCATTATCAGTTGGAAGGATGAGATCCCTATGAAAAATGACTCCCTGAACCATATTCAAAGACTGGTGATGAGTAATGGACAACAGGACAAAACAAGATGGTCACAGGCATGAAGAGCTGTAGATTTGGCAGCAGAGGATGCTTTTCATCAACCGAGAACCCGGCTGCATCTTACTGAGAGACCTCACTTTGCCAAACTTATCTTCAATGTTTTCCATAAAAAATAATGGCTTGGTGGTGGTGGTGAACATGTCCCTGTCTGTTCTAGTGCAGACCAGGTTGTGGGGTAAGTGTCCCCTCCCAAGCTGACAAGCCTGGCCCTCCTCCAAGGGTGTAGCTGGGGAATGGAAGGCACAGTGTCATAAGAGGCAGCTTTAAATGATACATTACCAACCGAAGAGATGGCCATAGAAGAACGACCAGTTTTTTGGAGATTGATGTGTTTCATAAGAAATGCATCCACCCTCATACCATCCACTCTGATCAGGGGCTCTCCCCATGGGTGCCCACCCAGCCACAGCAAGGGCTGTCTGGCACAGACCCCATTGCCGAGTTCCAATGGCCCAGAATGACCAGCAACTACTCCTTAGAACACGCAGGGAGGCAACAGTTCACGTATCAGAAGTGAGATTCCTGTGTTGTCACGGGGCTCAGCCCGCTGGGTACTCAACAGTCTCCCCACACAGACTAGCTGCATGAGCTGGTGACCTAGTGAGGCAGAGGGGGTCTATGATGGTAAAAAGAAGAAGGGAGGCAGAGGGGGAGAGGCATCCATGCCACAGATGCTAGGGACAGAGTTTTCCCTAAATGACTCACACTATGGAGATAAAATTTAGAAGTGGAGGTCAAACCCCACAGAGGGACCAAAACTGACATAAAGGAAGGATGAAAAGGAAAAGCAAAAGGCAAGGGGAACAAAACCAGAAGGAATATAAGCAACGAAGAGGGCATCCAGGTCGACATAAGTAAGAACACAGAGGGGGGAAGGTGGCAGAAGGCAAGGAGTAACGACAGGGAGAGAAGGGCCTTGGGAACAAAATCCAGCCTGGGAAGGAAGAATGGGCCACAAAAGCTCAGGCCTCCTGTGCACGAAGCACAAATTCACGAAAGAACCATGAGCCCCTTGGGGGTATCAGGAGGATTATCCACCCATGATCTCTCTGGTGCCTGGGTGTGAATACTAACCAGTATTCCACCCAAATCACTGGGAGTGATTTTTTTCCATTTCTTTTCTTTCTCTTTCCTTCTTAGGATTAGTAGGTTCAGTCCACCATCATGTCCCCTGGTGGCTGCCAAATGATGTAGAGTTTATGGCTAAAAGGATTGCTGGAGCTCACAGTCCCCAGCTCGGGAACTCCAGGTACCCCAAAGACATATCCAGCCAAAGCTGAGTTCCCTGAGGTACAAATCATTTGGCATGACCCAGGAGGAACTTCCAGCTTATCAACTGCATAGGATGTACAGACCATTACCCTCCATTGACACGAACCTGAATCTTATACCACACACTTCATGGGTTTTGACAGGCTGTAAACACTGCATCCATATGAAGAATATCCTATTCTTAAACAAGAGAAAGAGAAAGAGAGAGAGAGAGAGAGAGAGAGAGAGAGAGAGAGAGAGAGAGAGACGTAATCACATCAACACTTAAGACATGACACAAAAACAATGATGGAAAGCATTAAGAGGAGGTGAACAACTGAATATTTCTATATAATTAATTCTTACATCTAAGGCATGGGAACTTACTTTGCAAAGTCAAACCACGAATCCAGTTTATGTATGTCAACAAATACAATATTTTCCTTCACGAATGTTAAACTCCAAAACAGCAGCAATGTAAGACTGTGGCCATACGGTGGAACTGATGGTAACAAGTAATTACGCTCATCCATGAGTAGGCGCAATGCAAAACCGTATGTCACTACAGCAGAAATGCAATTAAGGATCTGTAATAAAATAATAAATATATAGTAAGTAATGTGGACTTGTGCATATATGTGAAAGAAATGGCCTGCCTTCCCCATTAGACTGTCCCAGACTTCAACTTCTAGATATTTCACATTGTACTTGTCCTCAGTCAAGTTATCACTAATGTGTAATGGGACAATAGTCAGCCCTTCTAGCTACACGTACACAACAGACTGAAGGTGAACTACCAGTCCCTGCACCATGCATGACTTCTTGCCTTTTTGCACTCAAGATATCATAGAAGATAATGTGACTTTAATAAGGTTCATACAAAATGCAATGCCCAAAACATGAACACATCAGAAAAATATACAAAAAGAACATGGTACAGAAACTGTTTCTTCAGAATGCATTTATGTGGTGAATAAATGCATCACTTTTATCATTTATTCACCATAATCAAACAGCACCTGTCAAGATAACTGATTTGAAACTACAACCAACTTACAACATCCGAGTTCCCTGAGGTACAGATCATTTGGCATGACCCAGGAGGAACTTGCAGCTTAATCAACATCAAATCTACACTTACAGCACAAGAAGAAACAATTGTCTGCTAAGAAATTTGACAATACAGGTAATGCCATTTAAAATGCAACAGATTTGAACTGTATTCTCACATTTCCGAATGGGTCCCAATTCTTTACGGTTCTCATGATAAACAATAAAACCCAAATAATTTTTTTTTCTTTTAGGAGCAGAAACTTATGATTTAATGTTGTCTAATTTCTATTAGTTACTTGGGAGATACATGTATATTCTCACATAAGCAGTGAAAATTTTTTATTGGCCAGTTTCTGTGTTATGGTATCATTTTTTTGTGCAAGTTATTTAGAATGCCACATAGTTCTTTCCCATTTCTCTTCGCAATGAAAAAGTGACGGTATAAACATTACCTATTCAATTGTAGATCTATACACAGTTTAAGACTGGTAGTGTGTTACTTACACCCATTGAAATAGTGTAACATTTTCAACAAAACCAATTAGACACAAAAAAGAAAGGAGACTTAAGGCATTGTTGGCTGAAAGTGCCCAAAGAGTTGGTCAACTGCTTTAATGGAAACTGTTTTCTTGCTCCACACTCAATAGCCCCTTTCCGTGCAGTGTATGAGAATTGTGTCTGAAGTGTAAATGTTGGCTACAGGTGACTAACATATGTATGCAGTGTGGTGTCACGTTTATGTTGACTGGTGACAAGAAAAGTGAGACGGTGAAAACTGGTACCAACATACAACCTAGCCCTCGCTAACAGAACTGAGGGGACCACTTTGTGTAACATTCCCACGCAACAGATGGATCACTATCAACAGAGAGACACGGCCTCATTTCACGAGACACTTCAGACAGGTTTTAAATTCAAACTTAAACACTGGCACAAAGTATCATTATCAGAAACTTTATCCCACCAACTCTGTTCTGCTCGGTGGCAAAATAATGATGGTGAAAATGTTTTCCACCATCATAATTTGACCTAGCTACCTACGGGTCAGGCACCACCACAAAACCCACAAAGGTGGGTATTGACGATGGAATGTATACTTTCAATTAAGTAATGTTTACTGGAACGTAGGTACTGACATTCACTTAAATAATAATATGAAGCCATAAAGTTAATGAACATGTTTCTACTTTCACTGTCTGGTTAAAACAACTTACAATTTAAGTACCAAATTGTGTGTAATATTATACACAACATTCCATTTTAATTTATTTAAAAAATTTAACTTCCTCTCTGTGGTATCCTGTGCTATCAATATATCCTGCGCTATCAATACCACACTCCACCAGCCCACATCTAGAAGTTGGCAGTAACTCATGTGACTGCAGTGCCAACATGCGGCCAGCTCCGAGGCACACCTTCAGCCCGCGGGCCAGTGTCAACACAGAGCTGACAAAAAGGATGCCCATATCATCTGTTCGTCAAGTTCTGCCTGTCTAGTGTAAACGTTGTCAGTTAGCCTCTGTAGATATTGTGGCTATCTAAATGGCATTTCTTGAGGACTCTCTTTGGACTGTGCTCTGGACTTGCTGTTATTCAAGGTCAGTAAAAGAAGTGATCAAACACTACAGGTGCAGCCCATTATTCTGCTCTCCATCTTGGAACCACCCACTCCTTTGCACCCACCACCAGACAACCAAACATCTGGAAATGGAAAAACTACGTTTGGTCACTACCAAGTTCTACTTCTCACTGTACAAATAACTGGTGCAAGTATTAATTGTGTGTATTTCTTTCAGAACAATGGGCCTTCAACTGACTGCTTTTTTTGTGCTTTTCAGAGGCTGTTCTTTCTAGTGATACTAATCCGTGCTTTCTTTAGTGGTTGTGCTCTATTTGCAAGCATTATTTGTGTGTGTTTCATCATGACCAGTCATGCGCAAGCACTGTCAGTATCTCAGATTGTCAAGATGCAGCAACTTGTGGGAATGACAACTGAACTGCTGTGCAAGCAAACTTAACGGCACCAGCACCAGCACCAGCACCACCAGTTTCCATACTGCAATTCTGAGTACTTAATTCTACACAAGAGTAACAGTTTGAGTACCACACACAGCACGCCTCCGAGTTTGTGGTGCATCACGCAAAAAGGACAGCCTCAGCTGCCTTCAACTCCTCCTCACCAGTGCTGGATGGGAGCCACAGATGTGAACATAGTACCATTGCCATTGTTGCAGTGTTAGGAACACCAGCAGTGGGAAGTGCCGCCCCCCCCCCCCCCTTTCACCTTGCCATCTTCTGGTGGGCCGCGGTGGAACCTCCAGTTGCCACTGCACCTCCATCAGTGAAAGAAGATGCTCCTTCCCTGGACATGGGTCTGCACCCTATAGCTCATTTTTTGGCCGATGGTTCCAGCTATTGGCAAAACAAATATTGGGCTGTGGGCAAGAAAAAGTTCCGGCTCCTGCCTCCTCAGTGGAGCCGTCCTAAAGGATGCTGCACCAATATCCAGCCAGTCTGACAGTGAGTTCTGCCAGTCTAGTCTCAGTGTTGTCCATTAGCCTCTGTCTACGTCATGTATATCGAACCAGGCTATCTAAAGGAATTTCCTTGGATCGTGGTCTGGGCTTGCTGTTATTACAGTTACGTGAAAAAGGTTTCTTAAACACTGTGTGTGTATCTCAATATTCTGCTCTGTCTTAGAACCTACCAACCCCTGGACATCCACCAATAGGATGAACAAACATACTCATTGTGTTAATACATGAGATAAGAAGTTAAATAAGTACTGGGAGAGAGTGATGTGGACAGTGTCTCTTATAAATTTCAAGATATGCTGACACAAGATATAAATAGCTCAAAAACTGGGATACTCACCATATATCCATATATGCAACCATCATTTATTACAGTGGCTTGTAAACCAAATCGAGTTATTGCCAATACTGGCAAAAACAACATTAACAAAATCTGAATTACAAACAACTTGGACTTCGGAAGCAGTGCTGATTCCACCAATGTTCCATAACGTCTGTACAGTCTCAGTCGCCATCCTCCTAGTAATAAAACCAGTCCACTGATAACACAGCTTGCAACTGTTTCTGTGAAACATGGTGACAGACCAGGGTGGAGCCATACTTGGCTCAGAGTAATATTTGGTGGGCAGTACAACATTCTGATCTTCGTTTATGCCTCAGCTATTATTATCTGAAAAAAAAATACAGATAATAAAAAAATGAACACGATCACAATTTCTACAATTACCACAACTAAGTTTCAAATGTTAAGAGACAGTTATAGAATGACAAGAATGGGGAAACAACCTGACACCTTTCCATAGGCACTGTCCTGGTATTTGAACACTGTTGTAACAAAAGTACCACATTGTTCAGTTCAGAGAGAAAGAGAAAGAGAGAGAGAGAGAGAGAGAGAGAGAGAGAGAGAGAGGGGGGGGGGGGGGGGGAGAAACTAATTTTGTACATATTTACTTGGCATTTTTCTTTTTGCTGTATATATTACAAATATACTAAATGAAATTGTCTGTTCTGTCCCAGCTGAAAAATAAAATTACATCGATTAAAATCATTAACACGTCAATAGTGTGCTAGAGAAGAGCAAACCATCATATGGCAGTAAATGCATGCATGGATTCATTCATTCATGCCTAAAGGAACAGACACTGCTGACAACTGACAGCCATATTAAATTACGAGATGTATTCGCAAATTGTGAATACGAATGTACAATGACTATATGATTTACTAGTAATATACGAAAATTTGTGCTTGGCCGCGACCCAAACCTGGCTTTCCCATTTTACGCAAGCAGTCACTCTACCTACCTCAGCAAAAACTTGGTGCCTAATTCTGATAGTACACAGTTATGACCTTCTGGAAGTACAGATTTTAAACTTTCAAGCACACTGTTTGTTTGTGTCACTTGCTATGCCCCAATGCAGCCGCCTAATGCCCAAATGCAATGTAGTCTACAGTGGAGTGAGTAAAGATCTTTATGAAACACTGTTGACACTGATAACGCGCTTTGTTCATTTTGTCACAGTGTGGGGTTTCTAACCTGCAGCATTTTTATATTGTGATTCACCACAGTGCTATTTAATGATTAATATCACTGTTGTGCATTATTTTTTTGGTTTTTAAAGCTGACATAGTTAAAGGGAAGTATATCTGCAAGAGATGCACTATTCATCAACAAGATAGGAAGGATTAAATTTTAAATCAAAAATCGTGAACCACATTCCATAATTATTTTTTTAGTTACTTAGGTTTCTTAATTGGTTTTTGAGGCTTTTTTTTATTTTTTTATCTGAAGAATATCAATACGAGGCCACTGTTAAAAAGTATTACATGTGTATGTGCATGATTTTGATGTATTACATACTCCTATTCTTTACTACTTCTCTCTCAGAAAAACGTGCATTCTTGTACAAGATTACAAAACATAACAAGCAGATGTGTCCACCTGCCCCCTCCTCCTCTTCCCCTGTGTTCAAGACCCCATGAATAGGGCACCTCTAGCTGTCACTCCGCTGTGCAGCACTTTGTGCTCGGAAATTTGGTGCCTTCGGTGGGGCAGAATAAGTGACACACAACTGGTGTGTGCAACATTTAAAAGCTGTACTTCCTGAAGGGCACAGCCACATACTATCAGAATTAGGGACTAAATTTCATATGAGATCAACTGCTGTAGTTGACGTCTTCCCGGTGTTCATTTTCTCCTTCAAATATGAAGTCGAGTTGGTAATGTTACCTTGCAAGGCATACACAATAAAACAAAAGGGGAGAGAGAAAGAATGTCAGTGGAAGGATAAGAAATGACGACCACTGTTGTTGGGGGAATGGGGCATTCAAATGGATAATAAGGGTAAGGATGTTTGTGACAGTGGTAAGAAGCGGTGGTACAGTACCACCACAAACCTGAAAAACTTTAAATCTCATAACTACACAACACTTTTACAAATGGGAACTTCCAAATCAACCAAATGGTCAAACAGAACCACTAACCCAGCAAACTGTAGCAGAGAAACATACTAAATGTCGTCAGAGTATCTTACAGTGTGCAGATGCTGACAAGTAGACAATTTAATGGTATCAGATCTTCTCAGTAAGAGATCTGTGGTATTCACATTTGTAGAACACTGAAAATGGCCAGCATGAAAGTTAGTAAGTAGGTCTTCTCTTCACAGTATGTCATGTCACGGGAAACAAAAATGTCTTCTGAATGAAAACCAGGACATCGACAGACTGCTTTGAAGCGAATTTTGTCCATGGAGACCAACACAATACGTACTGAAGCGCAGTCTACATACCACAACTGCCAAATGATATTCATACATATCAACACATTAAAATTTTAGGAATTAGATGACATATAATTTCTTTAAAAAACTGTACTATTCATACAAATTGGATACATGAACACTGTGATACCACAACAAACTTATCATTCCTATCAAAGTATTTTCATCCGCCCAGCCACATTGACTTCTGAAAAAATGTTGTGTCCATCTGTCATTGCTGTCCATTGTCACTTTACCTTTCTGTTCTCTAAAGTGAGATATAACATTACATGTCATACACTCTATGCTAACGGTGAGATTTAAAAATGGGAAACACATTAAAGAGTGTAGAGCCCATCAACAAGAGGACTATTTCAAGGTTGATGGTAATGCGTAAGGAATAAAGACAAATAATGAGAAAACGCTACAAAAATCATGTATTTTTCAGATATTGTAAATTATATATCACTGCGTTTAATAGGTCATACCCACTCTATTCTCCATCTCCAACTCTGTCTCTCTCTTTTCAAGAAACTCATCAACATAAGAAAAACACAAACCTCTCAACACGTGGTGGTTATATTTAAACTTTCGTTACCTGAGCCAGTGTAGATGGATAGCTATTTACAGTATGGGCACTAAACTTTATAGGAACAATGTTCAGACTCTGCGCTGCAGATTTTGCATAGCTAGTAGTGTTAGTGTCATAACTTGCTGCTAGGTGCCTGTACTGGTACGGTAATGTACAGGTGAAACACAAGCACTAGTGTGCATTATAGTTGCAGACAGCCATCACGCATCTGGACAAGGCGACCAGTGCTTTACTGGTAAAGCTATTGGTCAACAGTATTGGTCTTGTGGTAATTACTGAAGATTTTCGCTCAACATACTGCCATTAATAGAGCTTTTTAAAAAATTCTGTAAATACAACTAACTTAAACGGTAAAACTACTATCTTTTGAATTTAATAACAAAATTCAGAACTTCCATTTGTGACTTCTCAAACAATATGAAGCACAACTATTAATGTACGCTTTTGACTTCAGATGTACAGAGCTAGTGAAACTAATTTACATAGTACCTACAGTACACTAACGAAGTCTCTTTATTCGATACAGTGAGAAATAACAGTGTGTAATCATTTGGCTTTTCAGATCATCACAGCCTAGGATATGCTGTGCTCTAGTGAAGACTCTAAAATGAAACATTTTCCATTGAAAGCATAATGTTCCTGTCAAAGCAAACAACATGATTTACCAGTCACATTTACAATTCCTTGTGTTACATCCGCTAGACTGAACCTGGACATTCACAACACAACAAATCTCAGACTACAAAACAGAAATTTATACAAATTCTGAAAATTTGACACTCAGTGGTTTCCATTAGACAGCAGTACGTAAGAACTGAAGGGTCATCACAACCTGTAAGTGGTATGAACGTCGTCATATTGCTAAACTTTGTCCTATAGCTTACCACAATCTGTACACTGATGCATTCCACTGGTAATAGGGAGCATCTGCATGTTTAGTGTGAAATTCAAATCTGAGCCAGTGTAGCTTGTCAAGTAACAAACCTCATTAGGTAGTTACGGGGGAGGGGGGGGGGGGGGGAAGGTAACCAAAAAGTACATAAGAATTGTAATACTTTAAGTCTGTAATGGGCTTTATCTAAAGTTAATTGTAGGAGGGAAAAAACTGTTGTTTCTGTGGACAAGCTTCAGAAACTCATGAATGCCCCTTTTGCCCCTTAACAATAGCCTCCCTACAAGTATCAAAGGATGTAAAAAAGTGGATGGATTGCCATTTACTTGTGCTTCCCATCATCATTCACCACATAACTTACAGTAAATTCAGCATTTAAAAATATACAGCCTGTATTACATTGGCCTGGCAGTTTTTTCTACAACCAACAAAATTCTAAAATACGAAAAGCTGATTTGTCAGCTGAGGAAAAAAAAAAAAAAAGAGTATATCCAATGATTCTAACAAAACAATAATACAATATTTGATATGCTTGTATAGAGAGATTTTATTTTGAACAGGACAGCAGTAATGTACCAACCTATAAACTAAGAGAGAATTAATTCACACTACCTTATGGATTCACTGACAACTTCCAGCCTCACAGTAATTAAAGAAAGGAATACAGTGCTCTATACCATTCAGAAATGAAATTAATAGGAGCTGCAAGAAAGCTAAAGCAAAATAACTGTAGAAAAAATTTGAATACTTTTAAAAAAGGGACAAATACAACATACAGAAACAGTCAATATAACTTTCAAAGAATTGAAAAGTAGAAGTGTGAACATTAAGTGTGTAAAATTAATTCCATTGTTAAATACAGAGGTGTAGATAAGTGGAAAGAGCACACCAAGAAAACGGAAGGATCTGCCTGCTGCTGTGGTAGAGGAAACATGGAAGAGAGACAGGATCCTATACAAGAGAGAGTTTGACAGAGTTTTGGAAGACTTAAGCAAACAGAAATCACTGTTCAGCAGACTCAGCCAATGAGTAGGAAAGCTACGAAAACACTAATGTTACGAAGATGACGTTACTGCTCCTAGGTAGCACTCGTGGCTGAGGTTTAGCACGAAAGATTAGAGTAACGTCCCATCGACAATGAGGTAATTAGTGGTGGAGCGCAAGCTCCGATTATGGAGGGATGATGGAAAGAAATTGCTCATGCCCTTTCAAAGCAACCACCCCAGCATTTGCCTTAAGCGATTTAGGGAAATTGCAGAAAACCTAAGCCTGGGTAGCCAGATGGACATTTGAACCATCATCTAACAAGGTGTGAGCCCAGCATGCTCAGAACAGCATGCACTCTTGCTCGTTGCACAGCTTTAGGTCCCCTGATTGACGTTAGGTGAAGAGCATTAGTTCACCAGCACTTACAAGCGGAGTACTGGGCTGAAAGCTAAGGGCTTTTTTGTAACGATTTCACAAATATGACGAGATATTAATTGTGGTTGGGCACCCCACAGCTTCAATAAGGATAGGGCAGGGCATACAGCATAGGTGGTGACTGGACAAGATAGACTCCCTAATTGGTTTCACCAACAAGTGTACAGTCGAGTTGTACCAGTGGGACAATCTGCCTCTGCTCAGCAGTGCTGCATGGCAGATAAGTGCAGAGCTGAAGATAGTACAGATGGTTGTTGGCCAGGCAGTGCACATTGCACTGGTACCAGTGTGAACTATTGGGACACAGACACATTAAGAATGATCTGCACCTCAGCAGGACTGGGAAGGGAAGGTTGGTAGAATTAATTATTGATATTACAATAGGTATGCGTGGTCAAACATCTGTTGTCGTGGGTAGGATGACTAGGTCTTTTTGCAAGATAAATTCTGACAACAGGCTCCCCTCCCTTACAACTGTCACAACTAGTTTAGAAATTTCAGCAACATGTACATGGAAGATAAAATGTACCACACCAAACTGCACAAACACCACAAAAATTTGGTCAGAATTATTTATTCTTCATCAAAACGTGTAGTCTGTTAAAAATAAAATATCAGCTTGAATCTTAATTACGGTCTCTGAACAGCACAGTGGTATACATTACAGAGCACTGACACAGAGGCAATGAAATACTGCATATAGTGCTATCATCATATGAATCTCAAGCTGCTACTACAGCAGAACTATCTTAAAGGGTAGTCAATCACAAATTTATATCACAGATGGCACACTTTACAGCTACAGAAGAAATGAACAAATAAATAAATAAATATCACAATTGGTGTATGTAAAATATTGCATTACCATTCAAACTAACATAGCTAGCCATCCATAAGAGTTAATCAATCTTTGCATGTACCAATCACCAAGTGATAATGTGGACAATTCCTTCAACAGATTAACAGAAGTCCTGGAAAGAGTTTCAGCCCCCATATCTAATATTATAACAGGGCCTATGGGTAGATGTGAATATTAACACAGGTGGTGAGGGTGAAATAACTAATAACGTACCTTTTGAACACTTCTAATATGGCACAAATGGCAAACCTTGCTACAGGAGACCAAAAAGTTCAGCATCACTCTTAGATCATGCGTCATACACTGGCAACTTAACAACTTTTACACTGTTACCCTTAGGGATGTTGGGAGTCGTCAAGGGCACTTCAAGATAGGAACTCAGAAAAACAATGCAGAGAGCAGGAAAAATTAGTAGTGTTTAGGTTCCCGGAGCTAAAAAGTAACACCAGAGCCCTGCAAATTGCTGAGACATTGGGCAGCTGTCCCAGGTGAGAAGTTCCAGTTCAGAGAATTAACTGGTAACTCCATCCACCACCTAGATGCTGTCTTAAGGCATCACAGTAGAAGATGGCCATGAAAAGGCATGTCTTAGCAGACGCAGCAAGCTTGATACTTGCCCTAACAACTGCACTGTCAGTGGGTTTACACAGGTTAGAATGCTGCTACAGCAACAGTCAAACTCAAAAGGATGGAGGGTGGCATCAAGTGACATACAATACTGTTGTTGCTGGCCATAATGGGAGTGGCAGGGACGTTCAGCTATCAACTGAACACTGTTGATACCAAACTTTGAGTTTGTTAATGTAAAATCAAGAAGCATCCCTACCTACCGAGTAAAAGTACAGGAGGACTCTAAATATGGTTGTCAGAAGTGCCTGGAGGTGCAGAGCAACTCGCCAGATTGGCTGAAGCTTGTTAAGAGCAGTGGATTGGTGGGCTGACAACAGGAAGGGAGAAATAATGTGCTGTCACAATTCTTTAAAAATCTATGTTTTTGTATTCAGTGGGAGTTCTCAGTCACATTGCTGAGGTGCAGACTCTGTGTCACTCATGACCAGCCTCAGTAAGCTCAGACATGTCTGTTTTTCTCATTGAGTGCTGCACTTCTTCTGTTAGTACTCACCCTGTGACTTAAGACACTGACTTCTGTGTGCAACCAATGTTTAGAATTAGATTCCAGTGTAGTAGTTATTCTGAGCATACAAAGTGTTGATACCATGAGCCTCCTGCTGCAAGTATCCTGTGGAGTCCCTGAATCTGCAACTCTAGTAGGTGATCTGTGGCACTGTTTGGCACTGATCCAAGTTATCCACCTGCCTTCACCGGGAATCTGTCTTTCTGCATTTGCTCTTCACTGCTCTGAAATTGCAGACTGACCACAAAACCCTGTCTTCCCTCTATCCTTTGTTAGGACACAGCATGTACTTACAGACAACAGGGAGCACTATAAAATATTTATAATAGATTTTGGTCTGTCTGATCATTCCTGTTAAATAATAAAGCTAACATGGTAAAATCCGCAAAACTGCAGTCCTGTAAATGGATCTTCTTGAAACATAAAATACATACCTTCTCTTTAAGGCATTGGCAAATCAAACCTGTGACGAAATGTAAACCATCAGACGAAGAGTTCTCTAAATCCTGCACACTGTTTAAATTAATTTTTAAAGGGACATTTCCAACAACAATCACTACTACAGCAGCATCTAAGGAAAAGGAGATGGATAACTGCAAATATTAGAAAGTTTTCCCCAACACTTAAATTTCACAGTTTTTTTACAAAACACTACAGTAAACAACAGTTCCTCGATTACTATCACAAGTATAAGATGATACCCAGGATGGTACAGCTTGCAACATAAAAATCATTCAATGACAAAATAACATACAATACAAAAAATTAAAGCAATGGGGATGGAGTAAAAGAAAATCCTCAGGACCTGAAAAATTTTGTAATTGACTATTTTCCTGGTAGCGTGGAGAAGTTGCAACAAAAACACATGTAGCATCCACAATTAATTACACAGCAAGCACAATAATGATGTTTCCCTCCATAAAGCTTGAATTCAGGAGGCCAATACAGAAACTAAAAAAGAAGTCAGCAGATACAGATGAGGTTCCAGTATCTGTTCTCAAGACATGTGCAGGGAGCATAGAAACCCTATTAACGAACATAAATGAGTCTTTTACTTCAGGTGTCTTTAAAGAATGCATGGATTGTACCTTCACTAAAGAAATGCAATGTGGAGAACCAAGAAAACTACAGGTCACTTTCATTATCTTATGCATTCTCAAAAATAATTGAATCAATCATGAAAGATAGACTAATGAGTTGCATGATTAAATACAACCTTTTGAATGAAGCACAGCTCAGTTTGTGGACTGGAAGAGGTACATCAGCCATTACAGATTTCACAAAAGTGGAACTGCAAGCTCTTGACAAGAATGACCGCATTACAGGTGTGTTCTTAGACATGTGCAAGGCTTTTAACACTGCTGACCACAAAATACTACTAAACACAATAAAAGTGCTAGGTGTAAGAGGAATGGTGAACGAGTGGTTTCAGTCTGGAAAACAGGGTGCCTAAGTTAGAGGTAGTTCACAAATCTGCAAATCATAATTTTTTTTTAGTAAAACAATTGTCAGGTAAGAAACATGTAAACATAGGAGTTTATCAGGGAAGTGTTGGGTACAATTTTGTTCTTAACACACGTGACTTTTCTGACAGTATAAGACATGGAGAGAAAGGTCTTATAAAACACCAGACTATCTATTATGAGCAGCAAATAAATCCCTCAAGGATGTTCACAACTGGGCAAAATATAACAAATTAACACTTAATAGAAAGAAAATGAACAGCAGCATTCAGCATAAAGGGGGAGCATAATTCTGTTGCATCAAGCATAGGTGATAAATCAAAAGCTTCTATAACAAACACGAAGTCTTTAAGTATAAATACTGTTTGCAATTAACACAGAATGAACAAAGAAATATTCCGGCAAAAAGAATGTCATCATATGTTACGCTCTTATGAGTTTTGTTATCAATTAGTAACAGCCAATGGTCTGTGGTTTCTTATTTACACTCAGTTCTTAGCTATGGGATTCTTTTCCGAGGATCGAAGGCACAAAACCTAGACACAATTTTCAAACTGCAGAAAAGGGCAATGAAAATAGTAACTAGAAGTTGTAGTCAGCTCACTGTACGGAACTGTTTTCAAAACTAGGTATCCTTCCTTTACCAAGTGAGTACATCGAGCAATCTGTTGTGGGTGTCAGGGAAAACATTAAGTGCTTCACAAACTGTCTTAACATAATCACAGACTAAGAGACACTTTGGACTTACATTTACCAAGGAAGAAACAAATAAAAAAACTCTTAACATCTTTTCTATCAAGGAAAAAAGTGTACAATCAATTTATCTAGCACATGAAACCAATTACTAAAATATATTTCTTTGAAAAGGTGGTAAAACTTCACAAATGGCTGTCAGGGAAATCAAAGATTGCGGAACAGCTGAATTGTGAAGCAGTGTTTCATATGATTTTTTTAAAAAATTAAATCGTGGGGCTAGGGAGAGGGATGGGTGAAGACTAATGAGTTGCACGATTTCTGACAGTATAAGTAATATCACATTCCCTCAATCATTGCCAGAATCTACACATGGGAGGACAGTTGTAAACTTTAGCCAAAAGGACAGGACACATACTTCATAAGTAATGCCTATAATAAAATAAATAAATAAAACTATAATAAATACACTATTAAAGAATACTTATGGGACTCGGTAGTTGTTAATAATGAATCAGGACAACTACAGCACATTACAATATATTATCATAATGTAATGCTTTTACAAGGAATCATGTGCCAAGATCCACAGTGCGTGATACTACAGTCTTATCATTATCGTGAGTTTAACATCTCATGCATCTGGTGAGTCGGTTATTCAGACAGTCCGAACGTAGGACATGAAGCCACACAAGGGTCATAGTTGCATGTTCATGCACCTGGAGTCAGTTTTCCAAGCAGACTGGTAGGAATGCAAAGGACACAGTAGCATGTTCATGGTACAAGAGTCACTAGTTGGTGTCCTTGGTATGTACAGTGATAAGCTATGTTCTAGAATACAAGTTATCTGGTGCAAACTGCAGATCATCAAAAGAACACTGTACAACAGGGATGAATCAAATGAAGCAGTGCAGATGTTTAGATGATGACCTCATATTTGGAAGGATAGATTTGCTCTGTCCAGGATGGATTTGCTCTGTCCGGTCATCCTGATTTAGGTTTTCTGTGGTTCTCATTAATCGGTTCAGGCTAATGCCAGGTTGACCCCATGAGCAAGGTCATGGCGACCACCTGTCCTAGTAAAAAAAAAAAAGACACACGTATATGTTCTATGTAGATGTATATTTTGAGCTACCTGTTTTCATTGTATCACAAAGACAAATCCTCTATTATTGTGAGATGATACCTGGATGAATAATAACTAAATCCTGGGAGAAGTGGTAGATATCATTACTTCGGAATTTCTAAAACCGTTGTGAGGAATGCCAACCACACAGTTATTCTAGTTACTGTGCAGGATTTACGAGACTGGAGAGATACCTTAAGACTTTTTGAAGAATATCATCCCCAAAACACTGAAAATTGGAAAGCTGATGAACGTAAGACTGGACAGACAATCTGCTAGACAGCTCAAGCAACTGAGTTCTTGACCAGAATAATATACAAAAGATAGGAAAAGAAAGTAGAGGATCTGTCAAACAATGATCAGTTGGCTTTAGGAAACCTACAGGTGTCACACAGGCAGTCCTAATACTTGGCTTGAGAATGAAAGTAAGGCATCAGCAAAACCCTGACACTTCCATAAAATTTCTCAATCTAGGAAGAAAACAAAAACCATGACAAAATAATCAAGACATACATCATACATGCTACAGGGAAAGATGTAGGCCTATACAATTTACAGAAGAAAAGGGAACAATGAGAATGGAAGAGTAAGAAAGAAGTCATTAGGTTAAAAAAGGCAGAAGAGGACAATATATAGCTTTTCCTCTATTGTCCAACTTGGGTATCACAGAAGCAATGGGCTTAGTAAACAACAAAACACCCCACCAATAGAACAAATACCATGACAGACTCTTCATCAAAGCTACGGCCTATCACCTGTCCTATCTTAAAAATGCATACTTATATATTCTGTGTATGTATATTTTTGAGCTATATATTTCCATTGTATTATTACAACAAAGCCAATATCAATGTAAGATGATCCCTCCATGAATAAATAAATGAATATGGTGGAGATGACCATTGGAGGGCTTCACTAAAAATGAAAACATTAGCAAAACAAAAATTGATCAACTATTGGGACCTTTATAGGAATAAGGGGTTTTGGGGCAGGCATGTTCCTATTGTCAACACATTTGAACACATTAAAAGCTTGGGAATCTCAGTCCACAAAAGACAGATGCAAGTCTTCTTCAGAAAGGTAAATACAACCACATTCCTGATGAAAACTCTGTAGGCTAAAGAATTTCGATGACCAATTCCATAGCCTCAACAACATACAACTAAACTGAACTTAACATAACCTAGGCCTCCAAAGACACCAAAAGAAATATTCAAAAATGGGATAAAAATTTGGGGGGACTTGACGACGATGACAATGTTGTTATCCTCTTTGAGAGTGATGAAGAATTACAGGACTTTATGAAATGACTGGACAGTCCACTGAGATGAACTCAGCATCAAAATTAGAGACCACATAATAAACATAGTGGGGGAATTCTGCTACCAGCAAGTAAAATAATATACAGTACAACAGATGAAGCAAGAACATGAAGAGACCCAACAGCCCAGACAATGAGAGCTTTCTGCATCAAAGGAAGTCTGCTAACAACATTATCTAAGATAGGCCTTCATTTCTGAGAATTTTTTTCTACAACAGAACATTCCATGGAATTGTGACATGAACAGTAGAACAGTTAAAGAAGAAATTTACAGCATTTGATATGTCGTGTTAAAGAAGGTTATTGAAAATTAAGCAGACTGATAATATAAAGAGTCACAAGGTTCTGTGTAAGGAAATGAATATATGGTAACTAGAAAGAACATGACTATAAGGTTTGTGTTAAAAAGTCACGAAACAACTTCCATGATTCTAAATGGAGCCAAAGAGGGCAAAAATTGTGGGAAAATAGGCCTATTGAGATTGGAATGTACACACCATACAATTTACAACATAGGAAATGTTACATTGATATTATGAGAGCAGCATAAAAGAATTATCATTCGGAAATTTACAAAATACGATACGAACACACACACACACACACACACACACACACACACACACACTCACTCTCTCTCTCTCTCTCTCTCTCTGCCGGCTATCGGAGATGCGACTTGTTTATCTACAACTGCTGGCTTTCGACAGAAAATAAACGCTGGGCGACTGCTACAGTTGTCAGTTGAGAAAAGAACTGGTGCAGAGTCTCACCAAGTGGAGCTGAGCCCAAGGTGTAATGAAGCAACTCTCCCAATGAGCTACAACTTGCAAGTATGCGGTCTGCAAAACTGAATTACCCTAGCACAACATTTTTATCTTTAAATGAATCGAAAATCCACTTACGGATACAATAATGTAGCCCACAAATACAAAACTTTTTCACGGTGACGAGATCCTTTCATTAAGGTTTTACAAAAACAGGTTCATTCCCCTGACACCGAACACGCCTAGAACACCCGGCACGCAAGCACACACGATCCAAACTAGTAGTCTTCTAAAACAGATGACATCTGATCCTACCAATTCAAAGTTATCAAAAATGCATCGTCATCCTAAATATTTTACAGTGAAACTTTACTTTCTTTCAAATGCTACAAATAAAAAATAGCTGTCCTAAAAAAACTCACTCATACGAACATGTTACAAACTGCGAACATCACACTCACTAATCTGTTTGACAACTCTGAACGCCGAACAGTTTTCTGAAGCGGATATCAAAACACTTGCGTCACTTCTTCTGGCGATTCTCGCTTCTTTTCCTCTCAGACTTAAGGTGCTCCAGAAGAAATTCGTAGTTCTCAGCTGTTGTGTTTACGTCCCTCTTAATTTCTCTTAATAACAGTAAATACTTTGTTAAAACAAGTCTTAAACGTCTCAACGTAAGTAATTCAATCCGAGAGTAAGGCTCACTATCCGTTATAGAATTACTTTCTACGTCTGAAGACAAGGCCTCTGAATTATTAAAATCTGAATCCATAATGCTTAGCTACGCTAACCACTACGCACCCCTTTATAACATCCAACTTGTAATCAAATTTTGTCTACGAAATCATGCCGCCAGAATTATACGTGGTGGCATGCCTGCTAAAGGAAACAATTGAACGTAGAGCAATCCTATAGTGATAGAAATTGGAAAAGACAGAGAATGCATCAGTTTTCATACAGTTGTCATTGCCTGTAAATACGTGTAAAAGGAAAAAAGAAGCAGTATGACTTTTTTTATCTTAAAACTGCAGTTCCTAAGGCGGCTACAATTCTGTTATGTGTGTAGAGGGGTGGGGAAGAAACGCGCCACTTCAAACATCGTGAGTGTGTGTGTGTGTGTGTGTGTGTGTGTAATGAACGTTTAAGCCCGGTCCACACGCAACGATCTGTCTGCGCAGACATCGGCGCAGATGTCTGTACATGCAAAAGATCGCTGCAAATGTGGTGTGTTCACACGACACAAACCCCAATCTACTACTCGCCCGCCACCTGTCGGTGTAGAAAAGAAATATCAGTGGCAAGCGACTACGCTTCCCGAAAACGTCAAAATTTAATTCAGTTATTTTGAAAAATAGAAATGGAGGAAGTTCTGTTGTGGTCTGTGTTCACAACTTGTGTTGCAAAAAACATTCAGACCAACCGCAGGAAACAGAGAAAGTGGTCAAAATGGTGCAGACAGTGGCTGCTAAAGCGAAAGCAGTTTTGTCACGTAAATTTACTGCGAGAGTTGCAGGGCGAACCTGTTTTGTTTTACATAACCTCGTGTTCCACTTCCTCGCACATTGGCACTCCAATTTCATCTTCAATTGTACTCCTGCTTGGTCTTGGCGTTTCTTGATCACTAAGAAAGCCAAGTAGATCAAAATACCATAACGTTGGCTGGTATACTTGATCTACTCCTACACCAGATCTTCTAGATTTCTGAACTTTGGATAACTCTTTTCGGTAAACAGTTCGCTGACAGACTAATTTACTTGACTTGCCTTCATGAACTCATCTTTCAGGAAAGCGTAAATAGCTTCACATGTGTTGGGTATTATTTCACTCAATGCTTGTTTCGATATTGCAGATGAAAATTCCAAATCATTGTAGCTCCTTCCTGTTGCTAGGAATCTTAATGTTACTGCCAGGCGTTCATGAGGAGAAATTTCCCTTCTCATACAAGTATTTTTCTCATAATATGAGGGGTTACATGCTTTAAGAGATAATTATATAAGTTTCGACATCCATCCGCAAATAATTTCGCCAGTTCGCAACGAAATTATTTTTTTATTACCGTTTCTCTGTTTGCCGAGGCGCCAACTGCCCGCAATTTTTCAATTAGAGCATTGTATGCTGCTGTCTTTTTGTCTCGGTCACTATATTCTTTAATTTTAATCTTCCACAAACATGGGTGGTTTCTGTATATTTCAATGAATTCACTTACAAACTCTCGAGAACACTGACGAGTATCAGCCATTTTAATGCCCTGTGCACACAAATACAAACACTAGACTGAGCAAACAGCTGTTTCGCGCCAGATTTGCGACGATCTCCTGTCCACACGCTCCAACTTGTCTGCGCAGATGTGGTTTGAACCGACAGATTTGAGAGGTTTCGCTCAAACCTCCAACTCCAACTTCCAGGTTTGCACACACCT
The DNA here is from genome assembly GCF_021461395.2 of Schistocerca americana. Classification (NCBI taxonomy): domain Eukaryota; kingdom Metazoa; phylum Arthropoda; class Insecta; order Orthoptera; family Acrididae; genus Schistocerca; species Schistocerca americana. Next base: position 184,808,608 of record NC_060130.1, read on the forward strand.
CAGGTTGGTGCAAATCTTCTGTTCACACGCAACGATCTGTCTGCGCAGATGTGATGTGCGCAGACATTTGCGCAGACAGATCGTTGCAAGTTTAGCGCAAGTTGTGATTTTTTAAGAGAACAACATGGGGAGCTATTGAAATACCAGCATCTGAAATACCACCAGGCCAGTTCATACTTTACGGAACGGAACTTTCCCACGAAACATTCCACACTCCACATTGCACTTCAAACGGCAGGCCTGCTACGGGACTTAAAAACCTCAAAAGAGAGATGATATTCCCTGCAACTCTAAAAAAGTTTGTAATGGAAGAATGCTATAGTGTGGCTGAGTTAGGTTAACTGGGTCGTCCTTTTTTTTTTTTAGTCATTATCTATATAACTTACTTTCATTACATTTTAGAATATGTCTGGGGTACATGTTTTCTTTACAATGAGGTGTTTGAGGACTCTATTACCACAGTCTATTTTATTAGACTGTGCTATTACTTTCAATTTTTGTTGAATCTTAACTAATTAACTTATTCACAAAGTGACCACTTAACCTAACTAGTAAGGTTGTGTGGACCGAGCTATAAATGTTATTGCAACAACATTTAGTTAGTGGTTGATACATTAAACATAACCGATCGAAATTTTAAATAGCAACAATCGTATAGAAGGCTGTATTTCTATAAATCAACAGTGAAACAAATCATGTCATCAAATCTTTGGCGGAAGTCTTTAAGTGGATGGGGAAGTTTTGTAATAATATTAGTAGTGGCAAAAAATGCATTTTCATCCCTCAAGGAAAATCTATTGGAAGGTATGTGGTGCTTATAGAAAGTCACTTAAACACCAGGCCAAAGGTACTTCTTCACAACAGCTATAAAGTTGAACCTGTGCCCTTTTTTACTCCATGCACTTTACCAATTATGAAGTCACCTGTTTCAGTTCCTGAAAAATCCTCATCTTCTTGAACGTCTTCATTTCAAGAACAGTCAGATTCCTTTAATGCCAACTGAGTACTGGTTTTTGTGGAGTAGGTTTCTTCTTTTTCTTTGATTCTCTGGCAAAGGCTTCTTCTAGGTGTGTTTTTACAGGTGAACTCATAAGTATAAGAGATTCTCCTTTCTTTCGGCAATGACTATTTCTTTTTCAGGGAAAACACTGTGGAAATGGAAGCAAGGCTTCAGGAGGCACAAATAATTCTGCTTGGAGTTCTTGTTCATGCGGACAAGAGGGAATTATATTACCAATGAAGGTACCAGGAACTGAAGGAACTCGATCACTAAGAGACACCAGAAAAGGTGAAGGAACTGGACCTGGAACTGCAGTAGGGACGTTACTTTCTGAAACTACTCTTGCAGTCTCAGGCTGCTCAAAGGCTGAACAGAGAACCTGCTTCCTCAAAGGATTTGTCATAGAAAGTCATTATTCCTGTAACTTTGAAACATCTGCTGATATTAGAGGGAGTGAGAACAGATGGAAATGCTTCACCCACTAAGCCAACTATATCATAGATACGAAGTGCCTAACCAGGATGATTTAGTAGCTACCTGTCACAGGCTTTCTTGTAATAGGACTTGAAAGGCTCATAAATGGCAACATCCAAAGGCTGCAGCTTATGGCTGCAATGTGGCAGTATCGTTAGAAAAACTTTGTGATTTTCTTTGGCAATGTTTTCATGATTATTGGTGATAGTCAGTTTTTGATTTTCTTTGGCCGGCCGAAGTGGTCGAGCGGTTCTAGGCGCTTCAGTCTGGAACTGTGCAACTGCTACAGTCGCAGGTTCGAATTCTGCTTCGAGCATGGATGTGTGTGATGTCCTTAGGTTAGTTAGGTTTAAGTAGTTCTAGTTCCAGTTAGGCCGTTGTGGAGTATATGATCTTGAAAATGGACATGTGGGAACACAAAAAATGGAGGAACTGCTTTTCAAGTGCTCTTGATAATTCTACACATGGTTAAAGGGCGTGTCTCTTTCTACAGAAGTTATCTTCACCACTTGCTTCTAGCCATGTGGAGACACTACCTTTCCTGGCTTCTGTACCATTGTGAGGCAAAGTCATCAAGGTTGTACGAGGGTAACTCTTCAACAGTTGGCAGCATTGGTATGCGGCGTGTACTGGCTTGTTCCATAGTCTCTTCTCTATAGCTCCAGTTGGTGGGAAGCCTTAGCATTGAATAGTTGTGTTGTTACCATGGAGGTAGAATAAGGGGAGATGGCGCTACAGACTTGCGCTGTACGTTGTTTTGAAGCCAGTGGGCGGGGCCTGCCGCCATCTTGGATCCCCCAAAACATTAGCAGATGAGTGTTTACAATTGCTTCTTGTTCGTTATTTATGTCGTGTGCACTTGATATTTGCTTTATATAGTAAATGTTACTCGGTTTTAGTGAACAACACAGCATAAGGAACGCAACTTCAAACGTTTTTCTCGTCTTAAATGCGTATTCGATACAGTAATACATAAAAATATTACGCTTCTTGCCTCAGTACTGTAATTCCTTTTTGTTTATACACTTAGAATAATCGAGAAGAGACGTATGTGCTATGAAAAGCGTGCTTTTGTAATCCATTTCTATTCACTTTCATTGTGTTTGTGTCGATAATTGATAAAGCCAGAACTCCAAAAACAATGATTGATAGTTTAGAGGCACCGATTTGTATTCGTTGCATTTTCAAGTCAAATGCAAATTTTAAATGTTCACGTTTGCAAGAAACTTACCTTATTTCCTTTGGTGTCCCATAGATGTATGCAGGGATGATATAAACAAGCCAGCTGTCATGTCAACAAAGTGAAAAATACGTTAAATTACGAAGGAACAGAACTGAATTTAAGATTGTCAGTCCCATTGCAATTTCCACATCTGCTTTCTTTTTAAATTGAACCTACCAAATGACATTCAGCGTGGCAAAGAACAGAAATTTACAGGGTAATACGACAACACAGTGATTAATGTAATGATCTAAGCCTGGACTTCGATAGGGAACTTTGCATTAACAAATATGTAACCATTTAAGTACTTATAATTTAACCACTGTAACAGGTGTTCCACACATTTTACTGAAGATTTAATTAACTACATGTAGTTACATTAGTTTTATATTAAATTATTGTATTTTAAAACATTAGTCCCCATTTCCAGGATATTTCTTCCCAGGACTTTTCAGTTACTTCAGAATAACCACACAGTGAAAACCAAGTGTAATGCTCACTTCCAGACAGCTCTTCGCCTTGGATTGATAGAAATCTAAAGTTAAATCACAGAAATAAAACCATACTGTAAAACTTTACAGTGCATCAGAATTTCAAGTATATATAAGAAAATAGCGCTTAAATAAGTCCACTTACGAATGAAATGTGATTTGTTTAAACTTTAGACTACAATCAGAACGATTAGTACACCCGTGAGCGACGCAAGCCCGGCATTTTTTATCAAAACACTTCACGACTACACGGAATCAAACCACCAGAAGCGAATGTTTTGGGGTAGCTAACATGGCGGACCTTCTCTTGGGTCGGCTTCAAGTTTGTGACGTCATGACAACTCCTCTTCTTTTTACCTCCATGGTTGTTACAATATAAAGCATGGAACCCTGCGCAGACAGTTGGTCAATGCAATTTAAGCAATGTGCAGTCATTGAATTCTTGACAGCAGAAGGTGTCACCCCAAAGGAGCTTCATCAAAGAATGAAAGCAGTTTATGGTGATTGTGTTGATGTGAGTACTGTGCATCGTTGGGCAAGTAAGTTTAAAGATGTTAAGGTGGGAACATCTGACCTGCATGACAAACAAGGAGTTTCACAATCAAAATGTTGACGATCGTTGTATTACTCAGAGAGGAATTGCAAGCAAAATCGGCATTTCACAAGAACGTGTGGGTCACATTATTGCTTTGCTTGGCTATCGGAAGAACTGTGCATGATGGGTTCCCCGGATGCTGACTCCTGAAATGAAAGTGCACAGACTTGAAATTTGCCAGGAACTCCTCTCATGTTACAAGAATGAAGGTGATGCCTTTGTCCATTCAATTGTGACAGTAGACAAAACGTGGGTACACCATTACGACCCAGAGACGAAACGTCAGTCTATGGACTATCGACACAAAGACTCGCCGCAGAAAAATAAATTCAACACTCAGCCCTCTGCTGGAAAAATCATGGCCACAGTGTTCTGGGACGCAGATGGCGTAATCCTTGTTGATTTCCTTTATCATGGAACAATAATAAATTCAGAGTGTAACATCACAACCCTGTGAACTCTGAAACGATGGCTAACAAGGGTCCAAAAGGAAAAGGGAAATGTTTTCCTTTAGCATGACCATGCCAAACCACACACTTCAGGTGCCACCACAGCAGATCTTCAGAGACTGAATCTCACCACTGTACAGCATCCTCCATACATCCCAGATTTAGCACCATTTGACTTCCATCTGTTCCTGATAATGAAAGATGATTTGTGGGGACATCATTTTGCTTCTGATGAAGACATTGAGAGAACTGTGAGACTGTGGTTGCAGGAACAGAGTGTCGACTTCTTCCATGGCGGCTTCAGAAAACTTGTTCATTGTTAATAGAAATGTATCCAATTGGCTGGTGATTATGTGGAAAAGTGAATATTGGTGATTAAAGATCACATTCTAAGGATTATTTATGCATTTGATTTATTAAAATATTCCCATCCAATCCCAATTAACGAAGTTCGAGGCATTACTTTTCATTCAACCCTCGTAGATGTCTTTTGGTCCAAATTTGAATTTTTGATAAGCTTCTTTCAAATTGGTACAAAATTTACTAACGTTTGACCTACTGAAAGTAGTTGCACTACTCAGACCAGTAGCTTAGTTTATACCTTTTCATGAAAGAACAAAACCACTTCTTCCAGCCATTTTTCTTGTTGCCAGTCTTGCAGGAGTTACTTGTTAGCAGCAGCAAATTCATATGCTAACTTCCTCATAACTGTGAAAGATAAATCATAAGGTATACCAGCAATTTCTTTTAAGTGGGAATGCGCAGAAAGGTTTTCTTTTGAGTAAACATTTTTTGTGCTCATTTGATGGCCTAAAATTTACTTCACAGTCATCAATAGATCTGCTGGCGAAACATTCTAGCATTGTTTGAGGAATTTTAAATTCATTAGATGCTGCAATAATTCTATTTCCTTCTTTGATAAGTGTCTCTGCTACTTTGAGATCTTCCATTGAATATAACCGGTGGTTGGTTGTATGGCATCTGAAAGAAAAAAAAACTGTAATTGAACTAAAGTAGGTCTAAAGTACACTTCATCACAATTTGCACAAAAAAGATGGAAAATGCTTTTGAAATGATAAAGATCTGTAATTTACAAAAGGAAATAATTACATTGGGGTTATGTGGACTGGCCCACATACCATAACTGCCTTGGTGTCCAGTTAACCTAACCACACATGTTTCCTCTCTAAGTCACTAAAACAATTGTTTAACAAGCATTAATACAAAACAATCTGCTGTAAGGAGTAAACACCTTTGCTATAGTATGTTTGGCTTTTCCAGTACCCTTCTTGAAATAACAAACTAACTATAAACAAAATGAGTGGGGGAAAATACTTCTGACCTTTGGAAACAAACAAACCCACTCAAAACAATTGCTTGCTGGTTTTGAGCTGTTTCTAATAGCTGTAGTTGTTTGATGTGAGAAGTTTCTTGAGCCATCAGGTGGAAGACACAGGAAAAGCTTCTGCTACGATTTACAAGCAAGGACCAGTTGGCTTGACCTGTCCACTTAACCCAACTCTTCTCTACATAAGCAGACAGTGAGCAAAAGTTCATCCAGCGAGTGGTATATTTTATGTACCACATTAAGAGAAACTTAAATTAGAAATTAGTGTTGGAAAGTAAACTAGAATTAAAACTACTCATGTACAATATAAGATAATCTTATATCACAAAACTGTGTTTTTTAACTCTTTTGTATCCATTGTAAATCATTGTGCACTGTGTAATGTTATGAAGATACTGTGCAAGCTATTATATGTATTTACTGCTTAACATAGTGTACATATATTGTTTAGATTGTAGGTAGAATGATGTGTTCAATATTACAAGAACATAGCTTAACTTACAGGACAAATAAAGATCTAAAGATCACAATCACAGTCAAGGTTTCTTGGGAAGAAAGTTTTGATTTTGACACTGCAGGAGGGGGGGGGGGGGGGAACTGTGTCGTGGATTGCTAAACTGGTATTACTGGCATGTAGTAACAGTAAGTTAGTAAGTATCAAGTGAGAAATTGCTGTTTTCAATACTGTTAGTATTATATGTCTCAGTCATTAATCGAAACAGTGATTTTTTTCCCCAACACGAATACAAATGGCAATTAAATCCTAAACTGGTATTACTGGCATGTAGTAACAGTAAGTTATTAAGTATCAAGTGAGAAACTGCTTTTTCAATACTGTTAGTATTATATGTCTCAGTCATTAATCGAAACAGTGATTTTTTTCCCCAACACGAATACAAATGGCAATTAAATGGATATGAATTGTAATTAAACTAATATCCCTCACCTTGTTAATTTCAACATGTAATAATAAAATTTGAGTCTGTTGTAATGTATGTAGTTCATAGTAGCCGAGGCATAATTGTATCATCGAAAACGCTTTAATATGAGAGATGAATTGTGACATGATCAGTTCAAAAGAAACTGATTATGAGTACATCCGCATGCCTGCCAAGTATTTTTTGATGCTTTTTAACCCTATTGTATGCCATTTCAGTAATTTCTTTATGAACTGCAGACTCATTTTAATACATTCAAAACTATTTACATTCTTGAACATTAGCTGCTATTTATTTGTATAAAAGACCTTTGGGCCTTGTCATTGCTTCTATGCATTGTGTGTACGTATCAAGTTTTTTTTTCCGCCTGCAACATTTAGCTCTCTAGCATGTCTGCCCATTACACTTTCTTCACGCGCATTTGTTAACCCACAGCCATCACATATTCTATTACATTTAGCACAAAACTCAATTCCTACTCAGTTTCAGCTACCACTGCTGCATACTCAAATGATTTGTATTGTGCTAATTTTCTGTCATTAACAAACAACAACAGTTCTTTAATTTCCTTTTCAGTGAAGAAATAAACAACAGTGGTGACAATGAACTTGTCTCACATCTTTCCTGGTTTGGGCTCCTTATACAAATCTGAAAGTGCAGACTATCCTAATTCGCTTTGAAGGAAGAGAGTGGATTTCCTCCTCCCAGCTTAAAAAAAGAAAAACATTTTATTTGATTACAGACTATGAAACATCTTTCTATATTTTTAGCGCCACAATAAGCTATTAAATATGACCTCCTTTGGATTCTGAATGTGCCTGTCCCTCAACATACAAAATACCCAGTGGTTCCTCACTGTGGTCATTTATGGCAGCCGCTTACAGTAAACAGAAGACGATCGCTTCCTTTGATCAAATCTAAAAGGTGAGAGACTAGATCTGATCACATCAATTTGACAAAAGGCAACATTTGACAAAATTTCCTTATTACACTATGTCAAATGTATTTGACACACCAACTTTGTCAAAGAAATTTGATTGTGGAATACCGGCCTTAAGACCACTTAGATTTGATCAAAGAAAGTAATCGTCTTCTGTTTACTGCAAGTATAAAGCTAGCCTCCTTGGTTTAATGTAGTGCCTATGGCTATTGGAAACTTTACTTGGTGTATTTCATCAATGACAAAGTTGGTTGAACTGTATAAAGTCCTGTATAACTTTCAGCATCCATAACATAAAAATACATTAGGCTATAAAAATTGCAGATGCCATTAGCTGTGAAGTGCGACCAGGATGTACTTCAGAAGATGTAAATAAGAAAGTCAGTGAGCTCCGCACTAGTTATTTCAATTAGAAGGCAAAAGTTTGTAATGACATTCTTATTTAACTCACTATATATATATGCAAATAATATTTACATAACATACAAATATTTTACATAATTTTGTTTGTTGCAGATATGGCAAAGAATGAGCAAAACTGTAGCCAGTATACAGACTGTTTACCAGTTGGAAGTGTATTGGTTCCCATTTTTAAAATTTCTGGAACCATCCGTCATGGCTGACGAAAGTGTGAGTAACGTAGAGAGTGTGAGTGAGAGAGGAGCTCCCAACTTCGATGATGTTCCTTAGAGAGGTACATATGTTTACATTTGGTTATTAAATGTGATTTGTGTGGCAAGGACATTTTTCCCAGCACCATTATAATATGTTTTAAAATTGTCTCTGTTCGCTCCTCCGCATATAGCACATCCAGAGGCAGCTTCGCAACATGTAGGTTGCATTTAATGTACATCGTCAGTGCTTTGTGGCTCAAGATGCAACAGATATCCTGTTGATGTGGACACAGCTTCACTTTTTGTGGAGGTAGATCTATAGAAGTAAGAAAAGTCCTGAAGCGACTGGCCAGAATGCTGAACACACTTTCCACTATCCTTCTTCCTTGTCACAACCTGTAATTCAGAATCTTTTCTTCCTTAGTGATTTCCTTCAAGGGATACAGTTTCATAATATTCTTGTGGCACAACCACTGGTGTTGTTGTATTTATGTTCCCTATCTTTTTGCCTCCAGAAATGTTCAGAATAATTCCACCAACATGACATCCCCAGAATTTAATTTTTGCAAATACCCGAGCATCACCAACTAGTCCATTGGTTCCAACTTCTACATCTAACTGCAAGTTAGCTTCTTCAAGGGAAAATAAAATTATGCTGTTGAAGGATATCTGATTCAGCAAGTGAGAGTCACTACCATGTGGACATTTTGAGTGAAGATACTTTCTATCTATTGCTCTTCTTGTGTTATCAGCATTCTACTTTCCTTCAAAATCATTTGCAATTTGTTCCATTCTTCTTTGCATGTGTCTACCTGTAAACAAATCTTCGTATACCTAATATAATATATAACTATTGTTCTTCGTTCTATGTTTGTAGCAGGCATCAGAGGCCCAAGAAGAACAAGGAGAGGAGGATGAAGTTGAAGTTGGCCAGTGTGAGCCCCAGCCTCCAAGAGAGAGAAAAGGAAAATCCTATGATGTTTTTCTGAAGGCTGAAGGCAGTGGTCGAAATGATGAGGAGGCATGCAGAACCGGCCAGTGAAGATTCGTTTCTGTGCCTTCTAGAACCATGTTGCTTGCGAATTGTGAGAGATGAGTATTGTGTGTGTTGGGGGGGGGGGGGGGGGGCAGAGGGCGCAGATATATTTCTGAGAGGTGCAATAAACAGAGATCAACCAAATGCTGACACTCAAGTGGAACATTTTATGAAGATTGCCACAGCTTTCCACTGCTGGTTACATTCAAGCTGCTTTTGAACTGGCAGGAATAGAGGAGGAGGACACTTTGGGAGTGAAGAGAGAGAGAGAGAGAGACAGAGAGAGTGTGTGTATATTTTCCAATATATTTTCAACTAGTGCTTTATAGATGAGAACCGTTCTTAGTGGCTATATTGTCTGCTAAACAGCTATCTAACTCCATCTACATCTACATACATACTCCGCAGTCCACTGTATGATGCATGGCACAGGTAGCGATGTACCATTAGCAGTCATTTCCTCTCTTGTCCCACTCGCAAATAGAGCAAGTGAAGAAAAGACTGTTTGAAAGCTTCCATACAAGCCCTAATTTCTCGCATCATATCTTCATCATCCTCACTCATAATGTACACTGGCGGCAATAGAATCATTCTGCAGTCGGCCTGAAATGCTAATTCTCTAAATTTCTGCAATAATGACATGCGAAAAGACCATTGACTTCCCTCCAGGGATTCCCATTTAAGTTCACAAACCATATCTCCAATAACTGCATGCTGATCCAACCTATGGTAACAAATCTAGCAGCATGTCTCTGAATTGCTTCAGTGTCTTCCCTTAATTCAACCTTGTGGGGATCCCAAACACTTGAACAATCCTCAAGAATGGGATTCACTAGTATGGTGTATGTCGCCTTTATGGGTGAGCTACACTTTTCCAGAAATCTTCCAATTAAACAAAGTTGGGCATTCAGCTTCCCTACTATTATCATTACATGCTTGTTCCATTTCGTATCAGTTTCTAACATTACGCCTAGCTATTTAATCAATGTGACTATGTCAAGTAGCACACAACTGTATTCGAACATTGTTTTTACTACTTACCAGCATCAACTTACATTTTTTCTACATGTAGAGCAATTTGCCATTCAACACACCAACTAGAAATTTTGTTTAAGTTATCTTGTACACTCCTCCAGTCACTCAATGATGGTACGTCCCTGTACATCACAGCATCATCAGCAAACAGCCCTAAATTGCTGCTCTCTCTGTCTGTCGGATCATTTATGTATATAAAGAACAGGAGTAGCCCTATGTCACTTCCCTGGAGCCCTCCTGACGATACCCTTGTCTCTGATGATATTCATTCTACAATGCTTTATAAACCGCTTCACACACTTCTAGTATTATCTTTGTCAATGCCCACTGCGGTATTTGAGTGCTATATTGTAAACTAGAGTAACTTTCTACCGTTACACACAGTGTTACGGCAAGTCTGTCTTTTCGGATACAGAATTTCTCAGACGAGTCTACTGCTTCGCAGTATGAGAAGCCACTTTCCTGAGCACATGTGTAGATATACTCTCGTCCATTTTCAAGTAATTTTCATGCAACTTTACGTCCTCAGCTTGCAGTTCCTCTAACAAATTTTGTTGAATGCTTTTATTGTCTCACTGTGAAACCTACAGCTTCACCCAAGTTCGTTTTATGTTTTTCTACTCCTCTCCTAAATGTAAATACACTGCAGTTGTAGTCCAGACAACTACAGAGTATAGTAACAAGTCTTCATTGGCTGTTGTGAAGAAACTATGACAAAATGCTTGACGAAATTGTAATACAGTAAACTCCAGTTTATCCGAAATGATAAGGACGGGCCGGCGTAGTGGCCGAGCGGTTCTAGGCGCTTCAGTCTGGAACCACGCGACCGCTACGGTCGCAGATTCGAATCCTGCCTCGGCCATGGATGTGCGTGATGTCCTTATGTTAGTTAGGTTTAATTAGTTCTAAGTTCTAGGGGACTGACGACCTCAGAAGTTAAGTCCCATAGTGCTCAGAGCCATTTGAAACATTTTTTGATAGGGCCGGTTCGGATAACGAAAATTTCGGATAAACCGAAGTCCCCTTGTTTTCATGCGTGAAACACCCCGAATTGCGTCAATACCGCGAAATATCATCGTAAAACGTGCATAGGGTACATAGAATGTTATTGATATGGTTGTGAATAAGCCTGGATGTTTTTGACTGAAAAGATGTTAAAAAGGCGCCAAAGTATGATTGAAAACGCAAACTTTTTAAATGCTAAATAACCAAGCTATTTTATTTTGCGGTCTTACAAAAAAACCACCTTGTTTGGCAGCAGGAAAAAATAGGAGTTTTAATTTTATTACCTATTCTTCTGAATAAAAAATAAACTATTGTACAAACTTATGAAACAAATCTAGAGATTACTCAAAGGAACGAAAAGTTTGTCTAGAGGAACTGTAAAGTAAAAAAACAAAAACCTTTAACTTATGGACGTTGAAGTTCTAGAACGCTTATTAGAATTTATTTTTTGGTAAAATATCAGTTATGATTTTTAGTTTTTTGGCTTCAGAAACTTTTGTTTCGGCAATATGTCTGCAACGTTAGAATATTGGGATAAGTCGCCTCCTCTTGTTGGCTGATGTACCCCAGGGCGGTTTGAGTCGCTTAGTAACCAACAGTGTGAGGAATCTTTTTGGTCTGCTTCGTCATCAGAGACATATTCTTCTGACGCTTTCTCATTGATCGCAATTTGGACGATTTCTTCCTCCTTTCTGCTTTCCCTTCTTTGCTTACAACTGGGTTTCCATCTGAGCTCTTGATATTCATACAAGTGGTTCTCTTTTCTCCAAAGGTCTCTCTAATTTTCCTGTACCCTGTATCTATCTTACCCCTAATGAGATAAGCCTCTACATCCTTACATTTGTCCTCTAGCCATCCCTGCTTAGCCATTTTGTACTTCTTGTCGATCTCATTTTTGAGACGTTTGTATTCCTTTTTGCCTGCTTTATTTACTGCATTTTTATATTTTCTCCTTTCATCAATTAAATTCAATATTTCTTCTGTTACCCAAGGATTTCTACTAGCTCTCGTCTTTTTACCTACCTGATCCTCTGCTGCCTTCACTACTTCATCCCTCAGAGCTACCCATTCTTCTTCTACTGTACTTCTTTCACCCAGTCCTGTCAATTGTTCCCTTATGCTCTCCCTGAAACTCTGTACAACCTCTGGTTTAGTCAGTTTATCCAGGTCCCACCTGCTTAAATTCCCACCTTTTTGCAGTTTCTTCGGTTTTAATCTACAGTTCATAACCAATAGATTGTGGTCAGAGTCCACATCTGCCCCTGGAAATGTCTTACAATTTAAAACCTGGTTCCTAAATCTCTGTCTTACCATTCTATAATCTATCTGATACCTTCTAGTATCTCCAGGTTTCTTCCATGTATACAACCTCCTTCCATGATCCTTGAACCAAGTGTTAGCTACGATTAAGTTATGCTCTGTGTCGAACTAAACACATCAAAAAGTTTTGCCTCTCCAGTTCCCAGAACTCTTGAAGATAGACGTTGACTGTGGATATTGTATCACAGACGCAGTCCCTTTGACTGTTCAGAGATGTCACTAAACTTGCCCATAGATGTAAACAACCATGCAAGAGCAGCTTCTGTTAGATGGAGGGGGTCCAACAGACGATCAGTTCCAGTCATTCCATCAGGAAGGAGGTACACGGCTTGTGTTGTCTGTAGTTCAACCATGCCTAGATGGTCAATAACGCGATTCGATCGCGTCCGCGTTGTTACTTGTGCCAGGAAGGGCTCTCAACAAGGGAAGTGTCCAGGCGTCTCGGAGTGAAGCAAAGCGATGGAGGAGATACAGAGACACAGGAACTGTCGATGACATGCTTCGCTCAGGCCGCCCAAGGGCTACTACTGCCAGTGGATGACCGCTACCTACGGATTATGGCTTGGAGGAACCCTGACAGCAACGCCACCCTGTTGAATAATGTTACAACAACCTGTGCACAATAGGCTGCATGCTGCGCAACTTCACTCCCAACGTCCGTGGCGATGTCCATCTTTGCAACCATGACACCATGCAGCACAATACAGATGAGAACAACAACATGCCGAATGGACTGCTCACGATTGGCATCATGTTCTCTTCACCGATGCGTGTCTCATATGCCTTCAACCAGATAATCGTCAGAGACGTGTTTGGAGGCAACCCGGTCGGGCGCCATATTTATGAAAACTAGCCAGATATGTAAAAATTGGTCTCATAGTAAATGAAAATAAAATATATTGTAATGTCACACTCTGAGGCCAGAAGAACCCCTAAAGATTTAAATACAATTGGGGATGTTTAAAAGGTGTATCGTCTTTTAGTTACTTGGAAGCCCTAACATCATACAATAGCAGCATTGGGAAGGCTATAAGGTAAGTGGGACAAGTGAGGAATCGAGCTTACTTTGCAAATTGACAACTCTGAGAGAGAGCCTTTTTATAAGAAGAACAAAACTGCTAATATATAACTCCCCAGTTTGCCCAGTTGTCACATATGGGTCAGAGGTGTGACACTGATAGATGACAAAACCGCTTTATGAAGCTTGAACAAGTAGTGCTATGTAAATATGTGGCCCAATAATGGAGGAAGAAGGTTGCAGGATACGCTGTAACACAGAGCTACACTGAAGAGCCAAAGAAACTGGTACACCTGCCTAATGTCGTGTAGGGCCCCCTGAGAGCATGCAGAAGTGCTTCAACACGATGTGGCATGGACTCGAATAATGTCTGAAGTAGTACTGGAGGGAACTGACACCATGAATCTTGCAGGGCTGTCTATAAATCCATAAGAGTGCGAGGGGATGGAGATCTCTTCTGAACAGCATGTTTGCAAGGCATCCCAGATATGCTCAACAGTGTTCATGTCTGGAGAGTTTGGTGACCAGCGGAAGTGTTTATACTCAGAAATTCTGGACGTGTGGGATGTCGCATTGTCCTGCTGGAATTGCCCAAGTCCGTATGAATGCACAATGGGCGCATCAGCGTCACTGCTGAAACTCAGGCGGAAGAAAGATGGGAGCATCAGACGCTGTGGGGACTATAGAGCTCTCAACTTCCGAACAGTGTATGACACCTACCTGATACCGAATATCCAGGACTTCACACACTCACTTGCAGGTGCAACTATCTTCAGTGAGATCGACTGTAAACAGGTGTGCCTTCAAATTCCCATGTACCATGATGACGTTACAAAACCGGCAATGATCACGCCATTTCGCCTGTTTCGATACTTCTTCATGCTACATGGTCTAAGAATGCAGCGCAAACGTGCCAGTGCATCATACACAGTATACTTTTTAAGTTCAACTTTTGCTATGCCTACTTAAACATTTACTTCATTTTTTCGGCCGCATCACAGCAACGCAACCAGAACCTCAAATAAGTTTGCCTTGCAGAATTGAAGCGTGGGCGTTAATAAAGAGAAGTGTCAGCTGCAGAAGGTTGAAGTCACCTTCCTAGGCCATACAGTAAATGCCACAGGTATCAAACCTGCAGCACACCGACTGACCTCTCCAAACAACTTCCCCTCTGTCTGAATTACCAGTAGCTTCGAAGAGGAAAAGATGAGTAGTTTGGACCGATAAAATAAAGGACCCTTCTGAACTTGCTAAGGACTGTCTATCAGGAGCAATTACACTGGTTCAGCCAGCCGCTGTGGCCGAGCAGTTCTGGGTCCTTCAGTCCGGAACCGCGCTGCTGCTACGGTCGCAGGTTGAAATCCTGCCTCGGGCATGGATGTGTGTGATGTCCTTAGGTTAGTTAGGTTTACGTAGTTCTAAGTCTAGGGGACTGATGACCTCAGATGTTAAGTCCCATAGTGCTTAGAGCCATTTGAACCATTTTACACTGGCTCATCCCATCCCGGATGTGCTGCTTATCGTTACCACTGACACAAATGACACCACAATCAAGGCAGTACTGCAACAAGTTGTGGTTCTTTTCAAAAAAGCTCACGACTTCACAGTCCAAGTGGTCTGCCTTTGACTGCAAACTACTAGCTGTCTGTGAGGTGGTAACTTACTTCAGGGAAGATGTTGAGGTAAACACTTCATAATGTTTATAGATCACAAGCCACTCGGCAATGCGATTAGCAACCAGTCAAAGAGTGCCTGTGTCAATGGCTACCAACATCTTGACCTCATCACACAACACCCAAAAGTTGTTCGCTCCTGCGTGGGTCCAACAATATTATTGTGGATTACTTATCGTGTGTCAACATAATTTCTCTCCCCACTGACTGTAATGAGTTATCATCCAAACAGGGCAATGAGGCAAACATTACGGACATACTAAACAGTGATTCTACCATGATTTCACTTTGAACAGTGAACAATACCTAGGTCAGAAGAGCTGATACTTTGTGGCATATCCCACAACAGATTACGACCCATGGTACCAAAGACAATATGGTATGCAAGCTTAGAACAACTTCACAACTTGTCTCATCGAGGTATCAGGCCGACAGTTCGTCTCAAATGGCTCTGAGCACTATGGGACTTAACTTCTAAGGTCATCAGTCCCCTAGAACTTAGAACTACTTAAACCTAACTAACCTAACGACATCACAAACATCCATGCCCGAGGCAGGATTCGAACCTGCGACCGTAGCGGTCGCGCGGTTCCAGACTGTAGCGCCTTTAACCACTTGGCCACCACGGCCGGCAGTTCATCTCATTACACAGAGATTCGTCTGGTCATACATAAAACAAGAGTGCCACACTTGGGCACAAACATTCATAACATACCAAAACGGCCAAGTTAGCAGACATACACACCACAGTTAGGAAAATTTGATATACCACTGACACGCTTCTGCCATGTACACTTCGACCCTGTCGGCCCCTTCCAGAATGAGAGAGAGATAAATACTTGTTGTCAGTAATCTACAGACTGTCCCAATTGGTCAAAATGATACCACTCAAGGACATCACAGCAGAATCAATGGCTCACTCTCTCATGGCTAAGTTGATAGCCTGATTGAGCTCACACTTGACATTAACACCTAGCCAGCGTTGACAGTTTGGCTCTTCTCTATTCGAAGCTATATGCAACCTAAGCAGCATTAAGCACAACAGCATACCACCTGCAGAGCTATGGGTTGGTTGAGCAGTGGCACAGAGCACTGGAAGCCACTCTCATACCACCAGGGGTTGTTGACAGAGTTTTTACAGTGGGTACTGTTAGGAGTATGATCAGCATTAGAAGAAGATCTGCAAGCATTGCTAGTCAAAATTCTATACAACCATCCACTAATACTACCTTCAGGTTTCGTCTTGCTGACACAGCTTCCTGAACAGATGGACCTTCCTGCTCTGGCGCAATGTGTGAAAGACCAGATCAGATGCATGTAGGTGCCTCTATCTGCACTACTGCACTCAACTCCTATGGTGTTCATTCACAAGGCACTGCAATACTGTGGTTATGTCATGCTGTGCAACGACTCTGTTAGACCAGCTCTACAACAATCCTACACAATACCACTCGAAGTCCTCAAAAGCGATACACACAAATTCGACATCTTGCTCAACAGCAAAGCAACGACTGTCTCGATCAAGCACATAAAGCCTGGAAGGGTACTACATATTGACAATCCAGAGAATGCCGCCCAACACTGCAGCGAGAGTCAATGATAGTGATGACTGACTCCCATCCAGAATGCAGTCGACCTCTCTGAACTGAGAAGAACCTGTCGTTATCAATATAGACCTTAAAGACTTCGACCCGGAGAACATAAGTGCGCTAATCATCAATAATACTTCAATGGTGAATGTCCGTAGGTACATCGCACTAACTTTGAACGTAGCCTGCAATCAGAGAGTCGAATACATATATGCACTACCGCACAATGCCGACAATGCTTCTATTTCATATCTTTTACCAACAGACAGTGCACTCAGAATCATTTGCCTGAGGGTTCCAACATGACACACGCCACTTCTGTCTACATACTGCTGCAGATGCAGCTGCTGATGCACTACTCCACTGCCACAGCCAGTGGCCCTGCCCATCCAGTCTCAATCCTGGTACAGCTGCACCAGACAGTTCCCACGCCATGTACTACCGTACCATTTGTAGGGTATCAGCGTTACAGGCAACACCTCTATTGATGAATGGTCCTTTCATGTCTCGCTTACATGCCTACCACAGCACTACCAGTCAGGTGGCCCTCCACAATGCATCTACAAGGATCGATCCAGCTGTGCCTGTTCCTGTCCCCAGACATAACATGGCTCATCATGCACATCTGTACACGCCACACCAGACGGTCGATGACAGACACACACAGCTTCCCATAGTCATCTGCACAACAAGGGGCGTGCTATGTGGGGATATCGACATTGCTACGTTGCCTGTAAGTATCACTGGGTGACAGAGTAGGGACAGCGATCATTAATATCTGTGTAACAAACAAAGACTTCAGTGTGGTGTGAGAAATGCAACTATGCAGCCACACTTTTATATCATTCTTTCACAAGAAAGTATTATTCACGCACACACTCGTCTTCGTTATTGGAGCTATTCTTTACACACGATAGCGAAATCTTCCGTACAATCTTCCGTGCACTCTCCATATGTGAATGGAACTTGTTTAAACTATAGTGTTTTATCCGTTAACCCATTAGCAGTCATGCTCTGACTATTTTACTCGCAGAAATTGTAAAACACTTCCTTTTTGTCACCAGTGTCTACAGGGTTCTCGTTCACTCAATAGCTGGGCTTTATGTGTCCCCCAACCTGCGCAAACTGTTGCCCTTGTGTCAGTATACGGGTGTCGCTCGCAGAGGTCAGTTAGTTGGGCCGATGAACGCCGTACGGCAATTAGATCATCGCGTGAGTTCAAATGGCTCTGATTACTATGGGACTTAACATCTGTGGTCATCAGTGCCCTAGAATTTAGAACTACTTGAACCTAACTAACCTAAGGACATCACACACATCCATGCCCGAGGCAGGATTCGAACCTGCGACCGTAGCGGTCACGCGGTTCCAGACTGAAGCGCCTAGAACCGCACGGCCACACCGGCCGGCATCGCGTGAGTGACGACGAAAATATTTACTACGCTACTTGTATTTTTTAAAATGTCATTTTTGTGCATTGCTCTTGTTTTATTGTGTTTTTTATTATTTACAATGGCTAAATATATATGAAATGAATAAACTAACATTATTTTGTGTTTTTATACATGAACAGACAAGAACAAAGAATTTTGGAGTGGCTGGAAGAAGATGACCTAGAAGATGTTGAAGTAGCATTTGTTAGCGCCGATAATATTGATGGTGACGTAGACAGTGAAAACAGCGGTCGCTGTACTAAGACAGAACAGTCATCAGAAGAGCGTGGTCATATCAGCGGTCTCTGTCAGACAACAGACGAGGTCGGCCTGTGCGCTGTACGCCTGTGCTGTATGTGTCCCTTCACGTTTCCGCTTCACTATCACATCGGAAAGAGTAGACCTAGGGATGTTTAGGAGTGTGGAAATCTCGCGTACAGACGTATGACACAAGTGACACGTAATCACCTGACCACGTTTGAAGTCCGTGAGTTCCGCGGAGGGCCCCATTCTGCTCTCTCACGATGTCTAACGACTACTGAGGTCGCAGACACCGAGTACCTGGCAGTAGGTGGCAGCACAATGCACCTAATATGAAAAACGTATGTATTTCGGGGTGTCTGGATACTTTTGATCACATAGCGTACCTTTGAGTTTCATGTGGAAAGGTTCTGGTTTCCTATATAACAAATAAAAAAAGAAAAATGTTGTCGTTATGGTTAGTACAATCCATGATGATGACCAGACTGATCCAACAACAGAGGAATATGCAAAACCCGAAATCATCACATATTATAATCGGTGAAAGGATTCTCAGAAAGAAGAATATTCGGTGGCTCGAGTAGCATGTAGGTGGCCACTGAGATTGTTTTTTCATTTTAAATATTTCTGGCATACATAGTCAAAGAACATATAAAGAAAACACAAATGTAATTATACTAGGAGACAGACAGTACCTGAAACTTCTGGCCGGCCGTTGTGACCGAGCGGTTCTAGGTGCTTCAGTCTGGAACCACGAGACCGCTACGTTCGCAGGTTCGAATCCTGCCTCGGGCATGTATGTGTGTAATGTCCTTAGGTTAGTTATGTTTAAGTAGTTCTAAGTTCTAGGGAACTGATGACCTCAGATGATGAGTCCCACAGTGCTCAGAACCATTTGAACCATTTGAAAATGCTGGCCCTGGAGCTAACACGGTCACAGATTGTGCATAGCAGTCCAATGCAAAATCTGTCTTATCCTCTACAGCAAGTTATAAACGATTTACTAATGAAAATGAAGTGGTATACGTCATGTCTGTCCAAGACGCAAAATCTGAAAAAGGCATGTATTTGCTGTCAAAAATTTTTGTGTAGTGAACATGCTGTAACATTACATAATATGTGCATAGCTCATTTATATGACTAAGGTTAGCTCATGTATATGACAAAGATTAATTCACCAACGTTACATAACAACAAATACTTGTCTCTTTTTTCCAATTTTTTTACTAGTGCCTTCGGAGGCTGGCACTTGTAGTTGTCCTAATATTATTATCGACAGTATTGATATACTGATTGTTTTGTACTCCAAATAAATATTTGAAATAGCAAAATATGAGTATTTTATTATAAAATGACAAAAATATTCTAATTTACACGTATTAGGTACATTTCAGACAGCTTGTTGAGTGTGAGCAAAATTCTCGAGATGTGACCGATTGCGTAAGTTTTAAAAGCACCAGATCTCACGGTTTAATAGCTCCGTATCAGCATGATTGGTATATGAGTGATACAGAACATAAACTAACCTGTCGTGTTAGATCTGTGGTCTGCTCTAAAGCGCTCATGGAACTCTACAGCTTGTGAAGACGTTCAGCAAATCTTGCTGTGACATAGTGACGCAGTGCACAATTTGTTACAATTTTTGTTGTATCATGGGGTGCTTTGTTATAATTTTACTGTAACATGGGACCTTTTTGTTACGAGGTTTGCTGTAACGTGGGAATTTTGATGCAATTTCAGTGTTAAATGTACATGTATGAGGTAAAGTGTTGTGTTTTAGTTACATTTTGTGTAATATCATGCGGCTGTCACAGTTTTACTATAACAGGGGCATTTTGTTACAATTTCGCTGTAATATGGTATATTTTGTTACAATTTCACTGTAACCTGTTGATACATAGTGTGGAATGATATGTTACGCCCACTGCTCAACCCACGAATTTTTCAGTTTATCATCATATTCCTACTCCACATAAAATATTCGAAGTCTGAACTTCATCTGAAATATTCCAGACGTGCCTTGGTAAAATCAAACTAACCATGGCAGTGAAGAGCTCTAAGTTCGATACTTGTCAGCAATATTTAAAAGTCTAACTATAGTCGAACGTATTTTGATGTCTCAAGACCTAGCAGACTTGCAAAATTTCCTGAAATCCATTCACAAAGCTGTTTCACATTTCATCTCTTGACACTTAGTATTATGACCATCCACAACCTTGCCAGCAAAAGACTTCTGCATAAGCGCCCTTATGACTGTCTACAGTATCAAGTTTAATGTGAACTGCAATGGATTGAGGAGCACTAGCGTTGAAGTCTTAGCCATCAAATGTGTCTGATCTGAATGCATCTGGCATTATATTGGACATAAGCGCTGCAACCACACATTGCAGAAATTGTGAAAAGAGATGATGTCAGATATCTCCTGAAACCAGGAAGAATCCTCTCTAGCAGTGCTTTGCTAACTTGTTTGATATGTCAACAATCCTAAGTCGTCATGTGAAGTGCTGTCTAATTCATAATAGCAAACCCTCACTATCTTGGCCATTTGCAACCTTGATTAGCAAAATAATTCTCATACAAATGTCTTGTTTAAGAAACCACACCTCCATTCATCAGAAATTAATTATAAATCTTGGGGAAACATGTGATGCCTATGTCTGATGATCAACTCACTGTACATCTTCTGCACAGCTTTCAAATGGATGCACAGTGCCACCAGTTATGTTCAGCTGCAATCCTGCAATGCTTATCACTATGCATCTAGCAAGTTACATTACCTATCGAAGTTGGAGTTTGCCAAACGAAGAAATGACTGGATAATGTGAAGTACATAATTTCTCTGTAGCATCTTACCAACTAATTTCAACATAGAATGAGACGATTTTGATGTGAAAATTGACTGATTTGCAGGATTTTGGCACAAAATTCATTGATCATTATATATAGAAAGAAGTGTGTATGTATGTATGTACAGGATCTCCTTCCAATCAACAGATCGACTTCAACTAAATTTGGCACAGACACAACAGGCCTAACAAGTATCAAGACTGTGGGATTTATAACCTCCTAGCTCCAATAGGAGCAGACATACAAGCAAAAACGTGTTTTTCCAGCTGCTGGTTTATAGGCTGCCCTGCATGAGAGGCATTCGTGTGGGAATACTATTGGCCTGCTAAATCAGGTGTATAGGCTGCCCTGCATGATATGCATTTGTGTGGGAATACTATTGGCCTGCAAAATCAATCTGCTTTGGAAGGCAGCCTACAAGTCATAGGCAAGAAAAAATTTTCTGTGCCCTAACATGTAGGATGCCCTGTATGACAGACATACAGTGGTGGAGTAGGATTGGCCTGCTTTATTGACATGCTTTGCATGGTGGCCTGTACGTCAAGTACAAATAAATAAATCACTAAGTAGGTAAGTAAGAAGAGAATGAGTACAACAAGGGATACTAACACCCTGATGTCACTCATGATGTTGTGGATGACATCGTTAATGTGTCATGGGTTTTCCGCCACCCCACCAGTCCCCCATCTGATGAAGGCCAACTGCACCATATATAAAATTATGGGAATTAAAATTTTTGTGGTAAATTCAAAATACTGGCGGGACATTCAAAAACTAGCCCAATTGCATTAGTGTGGAAGTAGAGTTGTTGTTATCCTAAGTATAAATTGGTGGAAAATTCAAAAGAGTGCATTGTCATGCTGCTTATCTTGGAATATTGGGGCAGGGAATGTGAGACTGGAACAGGCTCTGTGACATCAGAATACAACATGACGATTCAAGGTGTCCGACGTGAATAAAATACGGCTGACACAAGATGATCGACCTGGAATTCTGGTGCAGTCTTGGTATGATAGCACAACCCAAGACTTGAAATACTGGGACAGACTCTATGATGTCAGAATGGAAGGTAGTGATGCAAGTTGGTGTTTATGGATAAAATGTGGCTGACACAAGATCAACCTAGATAAAACACAGCTGACCTGGTATTCTGGTGCAGACTCAGAATGACATCACAACCCAAGATTTGCAGTTTTATGAGGAAAGATGCTTCTTTGGGAGACATGAGTGTCATTTCCATTTTACTGAAGTTATTTGTAAAGACTTGTTTCAGATATTCCATTGCACTGTTTACTGAGCCCGATAACCCCTATCGGTCAGTAACAGAAACAAAGCACTTGTTTAAGAGGTCTTGCTATGACATCAGAATACTAAATGGCGAATCTGGATAAAATATGGTTGACCTGGAATTCTGGTGCAGTCTCAGTACAATTGGCATAATGGCGCAATCTTGCTATGTCGTCAGAATACTAGATGACGATGCAAGATGGCCGACCTGGAATAATGGGGGAGGAAATCCAAGATTGAATACTGGCTCTATATCATCAGAATCCAAGTTCTGTGGTATAGGTATGTTAAATGTTACAGGATTCAAGTTAGCTTCTTACTTCTGTAGAGAAAGTGTAGAGGAAGGAAGAGTCACCACATTTGTCAGAAACTGTTTAAATTTCAAGAATATTGATATTAATAAACTTTACTCAGAGCAGCAATTTGAAGCTCATGCAACAGAAGTAGTTTTCTTAGTAAGTCCCTTACAATATACAGAGCACCTTCAGAAAACTTCAATCTCTTCAGAAAAAATCTGGAAGCTCTATTGTTCCATTTAACAGTAAAAAACAAGGAAATTGAAGTTTCTGGTGATTTTTATGTGGATTTATTGAAAAGCTCTGTCAGTGAACAATTATTACAATCAGTTACACTGTCATTCAGTTTAATTTCTACAGTGAACTTTGGAACCAGGGTATGTAAATGCTCTGAGATTGCTATTGATACTATCTTTGTAGACAAATTTAGGGAAAAAAGTCACATCACAAAACCAGTATTAAATGGGCTATTTGATCATGAGATTCAGAATTTTATGTTTAATGTTGAAACTCGTCAGGATACGAAATCTGCTGTATCTGAATACAGGAGGGTAATACATAAGTAAAAAATTGAGAATTTTGGGAGACTGCTCAAAGACATGAACTAGATAGATGTTTACGATACTTCTGACTCAAATGGAAAATACAAAGCATTCATTGATTCTTTTGAAAATTGTTTTCCCCTAAAGGTAACTCAAATAAAACATAAGTCTAAAAATAAACCATGGACTACACAAGAAATAAAGATATCATGTGGGACAAAAAGGAAACTGTATCTACTATCTAGGAACAGCTTCGATGTTAGCATGGTGGCTGTGTCATCCAGTGGCCTGCTGGGTTATGCACCCCAGCAACGTCTTTCCTCTTGGAGATGTGTAGTGCAGTCAGTGTGCATTAATCATATGTGACACTGTGCAGTGGGTAGTGCTTTCACACTTCTTTCCCCTTACCTTCTGCTCATATTCTCAGGGCATGGCGTTCATACACCGTCCACCACACTAAGCTAAACTTGTGCTGTGTCATTGGGTGATGCTAAATTCATCAACCACCAACTGATCTCTTTTGATGGTAGCAGTTCAGTTTCCGTCTCGAAATATGATGTACAAATATGGTGTAGACCATTACTCGCGTATTAAATATCATACTTTTCCATCATACGTATTTTCACGTTTGTATGGGTACGATTCAACTTATAAATATGTATAAGCGTGTTTCATTTTCAAATGTCGATGCTATATGTTTTGTGCATATAAGTTTGCATGTTTCACTGCCCTAACAAAAAAACCACTCCTGCTCTGCATATCGGCTAAAGAACAGGGCCTATGCTGCTGCTAGCCAGCTCCTGATGGGAATTGAAATTCAATAAAGGAGAAAAAAATAAATAAAGGAACTGCCCGGTGAGGTTTGATATGTCGTTGTCGGTAAATAGCCGCAGTCTGCTCCACAAACAATTTATTTTTTCTGTGAATTTTACAACCATAGTATCTGAACCTGCACAGAATGTCTGAGATCGAGAGAACGAATGTAGATTTGATGATAATGGAAAGAACCAAACTTAAGAGTTAATTGAAGCAGTGGCCACACACCTCTGAGTGAATAGTAGCCGAGGAAAATAAGTCAAGTAGGTCAGCAAGGAAGGTTGGACCTGTACAATCATCCTTTGTCTCAGACGTCATACTGCCAGTATTCTGGAGATTGTATTAGATTAATTTTTAGTTCCACAGACCCACAAATGAGATGATAAACGTGAGTGTGGAACAAGTCAGAAAATATAACATAAGGAACATAACTTATTTCAATATAATACTCACTTCCCTGATCCTCTGTCTGGAGAGTGTCAAAATATGTGAGTACATTATAGTAAACTGAAAATGCTAATATTTACAGAATTAATATCCTGTCAGAATGAAAGACAGTTATGCTCTTTTAATAAAGTTATAATATACCAAATACCTAATCTTGACTGTTGTGACCAAGTGCTGTCAAAACTGAAAATTAACAGACATTTTCACTTAAGCTGGTCTAACAGTCTGTGTTAAGATATTCATCTATAGAGTAAAAGTAGTTACCTCCAAAAAATTCGTTCATACTTTGTTTAAACCGTGCGTTATTTGAAGCCAAGTTTTTAATGGTTGCTGGAAATTAATTGAAAATACAGGGTTATTACAAATGATTGAAGCGCTTTCATAGCTCTACAATAACTTTATTATTTGAGATACTTTCACAATGCTTTGCACACACATACAAAAACTCAAAAAGTTTTTTTTTAAGCATTCACAAATGTTCGATATGTGCCCCTTTAGTGATTCGGCAGACATCAAGCTGATAATCAAGTTCCTCCCACACTCGGCGCAGCATGTCCCCATCAATGAGTTCAAACGGTAAGGCTTCTGCTTTAGCCTTTTCAGTAAGATTTTCCAAACCGTCAGCTGTGGTACGTTTAGCTCCCTGCTTGCTTTATTCGTCGACTTCCGCGGGCTACGCGTGAAACTTGCCCTCACGCGTTCAACCGTTTCTTCGCTCACTGCAGGCCGACCCGTTGATTTCCCCTTACAGAGGCATCCAGAAGCTTAAAACTGCGCATACCATCGCCGAATGGAGTTAGCAGTTGGTGGATCTTTGTTGAACTTCGTCCTGAAGTGTTTTTGCACTGTTATGACTGACTGATGTGAGTGCATTTCAAGCACGACATACGCTTTCTCGTCTCCTGTCGCCATTTTGTCTCACTGCGCTCTCGAGCGCTCTGGCGGCAGAAACCTGAAGTGCGGCTTCAGCCGAACAAAACTTTATGAGTTTTTCTACGTATCTGTAGTGTGTCGTGACCATATGTCAATGAATGGAGCTACAGTGTATTTATGAAATCGCTTCAATCATTTGTAATAGCCCTGTATGTGTTCCTGAACATTGGATCCCTTTCTGTACCAAGGTAAGTGATTTTAGGTCTTTAAGTAGATCGTTCTTATTCCTAGTACTGATACTATGTATTAAGCTATTGTCACACAACTTTAACGTTGCAGACTGAACACCAGCTGCCTCCATAGGATTTCTAAATGGCGACAGGCATCACACACAGAATAAGTCGTTGAATTTACATGTCTGTCTTATGGTGAAATCAAAGAACAACGTATCGAAAGTTGCGCTATCCAGGGTCATGAACGAACAGAATGAGGCTCCCTCCCCCACCTTTAAGAACAAAATGATATTTGTTAGGAATTCCCGCATGAAGATGCCGTATTTTCCCAGGTTGTAACATTTCAGAACTAAACACAAAATTTTCTGTGTTGGTCCACCTCTTTTCATTGTCATGATTCTGTGTTACGTGGATTAAACAAGCTCTTGATAGGTTGAAAGAGAAGGAACACATGTTGCTGTTATTCTTTTCCCAGAAAGGGCACAAGACGTTGCCCAAAACTGAACAGCCAACTAGCGCTAGCGATATAGACCTTCGACTGTATGAATCAAAGCGATAATACTTTGCACAGTGCATTTTACAACTCTATTATAACTTCAGACTAGTAGAACAGGTGTAGTTCTGACGTATAGTAGTACTACCCATTGAATTACCACATTAAGGTATTTGCATTTCTACCGCAAACCTGAAACCACCACAACTTTGAAGCTAAACTTTCCGTACACATTTCTGACGAGCAGCGCAATTTTTGAATCAGTGGACCATTTTTTCGTCTTTCTTGAGAAGCAGACGTATGCACACAAGGTGGGAGTGCAGAACACACATAGTGCGAAAATGCTAAGTTATAATACTTCGTCACGTCCAAAAGAAGTTTTATCGTTGACATACTACCAATTTATCAAAAAACTTTTACTACAGCAGACCTACTGTTGTTGTAGGAAAGTAATCAATTAGAGGCGATATCTTAATAGGTATGGTAATTACTAAAATGTTAATGGTAAAAACTAATTTAGCTATTGGAATCCTTCCAGTTTAATGAAATTCAAAATCAAATAAGGTTCACAAATGTTGTTCAGGATATTCACTTAAATGTTTTCGTCACTTTAATGTGCTCCATATTTACAAGAAATTAAATGAGTTGTGGGTTATAAACACTATGGCTTTCCTACTTTACACACTTTACACAAAACATCTTTTCCTTGGTTTTTGACGAGGAAGTTCATCAATAATATCTTCAAAATTCAATTTTGAAATCACGTCGTGTTAAACTGACAGCATGGCAGGAAAAGACAGGCGTTCTTGCGAGATGCTGCTTCTGAAATAATTCTTGATACGCTTTAAACACAAAAAGCGCCTTTCAGCGAAGACGATAGTCACTGGCACGGTTAGCAAAATTCTGCAGGCAATATAAATGTTGGGAAATAGATCTCCAACGTCATTCAAGTCTTTCAGTGTTAATAGAGTAGTTTTCACATTCTCGTAGACCATTTCTCTGAACGCTTTAATTTCTGTCAAAAGGTCAGATCCTTTCGAGCATTCAAGATCTAAGTTTACACTTAGCTCTTTCTCAAGGATTTTACATAGCACTTTCAGTTCTTTGTCCTGTATGTATTTTAAACTTTCTGGAGAAAACAAAAAGCCAGATATATCAGAAGAGTCAAACAGTTGCCCAAATATTTCTTTCAAACTTTTTAACACTGTCAACGACAGGTTAGGAAAAATCCGTTTTTGTATTTCTCCTCTGAAGGTTAAGTTCTTCAAACCATGTCATCACCTTCATAATCAAACAGCTTCGCCTTGTTGGAAATTCTTTTTTCTCCAAATTTTGGTTCACTCTGTAAAATTTCAGCTGTCTCTTTCGCTGTTATCTGCACATTAACTAAACCTTCTTCATAGAAATTCTCGATAAACTTCACTAGACTTTCGAGTGATTTAGTTGCCACATCCGCATCTATGTTTTCTGCTTGAAGTGCCTTACTTGCTGCGTTAATGACAAAGAGAAGGTCATACCATATGACAACGCCTGTTATAAACTCAAAGCTTTCTAATTTGTTCACAGCAAGCGAGTGTGCTTTGCTCTTAGTTTTCGATTTAACAGTGCTGTTGCTCACCTCAAGAAGGACATCTCTGACTTCTCTTGTCTGGTACCTTACATCTCTGACACTCTCCACCCTATTTTCCCATTGGGTATCTGAAAGTCTATTCACTGTTAAAGTTGGTACCCTGATTAATAAGATTTCCAATCTCTGAGTAAATGCACTGAAAACAATGTATATTCTTTGAATTACACCAAAAATTGTGAGTGCTTTTACTGTAGATTTTGCTGTATCTGATAACACAAGATTAAGAGTGTCTGGCACATGGCATGTAAAATGCTCTTGGATCGTAACTTTGGCGTCTAGAATCATGAATATCGAGTCCTAGTTAATCTAGTTCTGACGAAAGGGTTTCAGTCATACTTTCTCCTGTTGGTGAAGTGACATTCAGAAAGTCGAGGAAGTGTTCTTCTCCAGTCACTGAGTCAACTGATAAATTTACAAACCTAGCAAACAATGTCTTTTGTTCAATGTGGCTTGTATCAGGAGTGCAATCAAGTATGTCAGAAAAAGATTTACTTTCTTTTAAAAAATAACAATGCGGTTTCTTACTTTGTTGACAAACGAATTTATGAGTTCATTTTGAATGTTTTCCCAAGATAATGGTCTTGAATTTCTTGAGTTTTTACCTTCCTTAAATGTTCCTGCAAAACAGGGTCAAATTCTGCTATCATTTCGATGATTAGCTAATACCTAACTGTGACTATAATTCTTTTTACTATCTGACGTCAATGTTCCTGCTCTTTTTCCAGTAGTTCAAGGTCAAGTTGATCAATTCCACTTATGGTTTCAAATGTATGTAACATTCTATCAAATTTTTTGTACAGTTTATGTGGTTAAATGACTGTTCATGCCCTTGAAGCCGATTTCCTAAATGAACCCAATCAAAGAGTGCATCGCTTGGCAGTTCATTTCAAGGAGATCCAAAAAGTTTACAACCAAAACAGAAACTTTGTTGGTAGATTTCGAATACAGAAGCCATTTACGATCCATTTTTTTCTCCATTTGGTAAAGTTCTTACATAAAAATGAGTTGAAAATTTTCTTCTGTTCTTGTTTAAGGGATACTCGAAATTTGCAATTTTAGTACGACCTTTCTGTACAGTTTTATTCATTATGGAGGATGTTAACGTATTAGTCCAAGTACATGAGTCAGAATTTGTGGTTACTTCAAAATTGTTACTACTAGGCCTATCTGAATGTGGAATAGTAGGAGGTCCACATTCCAGTGCTTCATGTTCACTTGTATTTAAAGCACAATATGATGAGACGCTACCGTTAATCCCATCGTTGTTTAAGCACACTTCAGTCTCACTATCTGAAGTGGGCAGTCGAAGAAATTTTTCGAAAGCGCCTTTTTGTGAGTTCAGAAACTGCCGATGTTGTAGCTTTTTCCTGATCTGAGCACCTGAATTGTATTTTCTAAATCCATCCCTTTCACGAGACATATTCCTGTTGGCACTTTTAACTTCACAGGGCAGGCTAAAACACTGTATCTTCACACAGAGAGCACACACAACAAGTGAAACGGGGTGAACTGAAAAAGTACCATATACTTAAACTGACAACGGCTCTGAGAAACAATTTATCTGATACCTTTTAATTTATGCATGAGCAATAGTCATGTGTTGACAATAGATATTACTGAAGTGCATCAGTATCATTCCCCCTGGTTTCCACGACTCAGATGCAGGCATAATTTTCTGACACGTTCTCTAGTGGCCATAATCGTGTCACAATGGATATATAACTTATTTACATTACATTAAAAGTAGTTTCAGAGACACCTCATTTTTTCAATTTATCTGTAATAACAAAACTATGGATGACAGTTTTCAAATTACCTTCTAATGTTTTGTGCAGGGTGCCCAGAAGCGCAGGGCCCTGTGTGGTTGCATCGTTTGCACATGCCTAAAGCTGACCCTGTATGCATGTAGAACAGTAGAAGGAGTCAAACAAGTCATCTCTCTCTTTGAATGTGCCTGTCCTCTGGATGGTAGATCGTTTCCTTCTTACATAAGACATACCAAAACGAAAAACAGTCACCTGACCACAGCGCTACCTGTGTTTAGCACCGACCAGAGGTCAGGAAAGCTAACTTTGTCTTCCAACAAATACTTTACAACATAATGGAACAGTAGCTACAAGATATGTTCACCACAGATTGAGTCTTTTCTTAACTATCCATACTGGGTAGAGTACAACTCGCACAGGTTCACCACAATTTAACGCTTTAAGTTACCTGTCAGAGGCAGATATTCGTTCTCCTACTACTCCATATGCAAGTGGAAGAAAAAGGGAACCAACTAGCGGTGATATAAGATATTGCCCACATCGTGTTGTATGCAGGCCTACTACCCATCAAGAATATGTTGAAGCAAGACAGCTTCAAATTCCTTAAAACAATATAATTAGAATAAATTTGTATGTTTTCCAAAATTGTCAAAAATCGCAAAATTCTTCGGACTTCACTCGGAATTTCACGATCTTTTCAATTTCTGGAAAAATTAGCTGGAACATACAAACTTATTCTACTATTCATTTTCATAGTATCATAGTAAACGAAGAGGATTGACCAATTGATTTTTTCAAGTATTTTCTTCATTTTTCTAGGATTTTCCACCATTTTTTCTATTAATTTCTCTATTTTTTCAGTTATTTAGAATCTGATAAAAGTTACAAAAAATGAGGTAAATGGACGGAAACGATGGTAAAGGTGTGCGAAATTCACACAGTGAGTTCCAGATCATGGGATTCATTACCATTATATCCATGAACTTTTTTCAATCCTTTCTATCTCAGCTTAATACTTCTATTTTCAAAAAACTGAATGTCCCAGCCAATAATTAATTCCAAATATCTGTCTGGAAAAACAACTTTAAGATCATTATTGATCTCCAAACAAATTTTCCCTTTATATCTACTGTTCAAATTTTCACATTCAGTTACACTATACAGAACATTTAGTTTCGACTCATTAATTCTTTTAAAAGAATTACAACTCCTCAAGCTGTTTAGCTTCTTCAGTAGAGCTCCCTTTGATGTAGGAAAATGTTTAATAATGAAATTAAATTTTACTTGATATGTTACTATTCAAAACACGATTTTTTTCTCCAAAACTCCAGTCTTGTGTGGAAAAACCCTGAGCAGCTATACCCAGGATTTTTTAAATATACCCTCTATTTGAGCAGGATTCTTTCCATGAAATGTTCCTAGGAAACATTTCATAGTTGCAAATGCACTCACCTACACGCAGAGCAAACCCTGCAAGCTAGTGTAAGCCACTTTAATTTAATATCTCAAGCAGTGCAAGAGCAGTCTCGACTGTGTCTTATCTCATTTCGTCTTCCATCTGCTAGTGGAAGACACAGGCCACACATTGGACCATTTCAGAATACGGGGAGTAGCTCAAATTGGTTCACCTCTTTCTTTAGTAACAAACAGCAAAAGATCATTATTCACAATGTTGAGAATGGCTGTGTTGTGGGGTCTGAGTGGTGTATGGTCAAGTGGGGGTGCCCCAGGGATCAGTGTTGGGGCCACTCTTGTTCCCTATTTATGTAATGATATACCCTCTAGTATTATGGGTAACTCTAAAATATTTCTGTTTGCTGATGAGACTAGTTTGGTAGCAAAGGATGTTGTGTGCAACATTGGCTCGGCTTGAAATAGTGCAGTTCATGACCTGAGTTCGTGGCTTGTAGAAAATAGTAGTAGTAGTACTAGTATGGTATTCCGCCTTATTGCAGGTCTTATCATGGGTTAAGCCTCTTCCACTTTTGTCTGTCCATACCCAGTCTTTTCATTTCTGAATATTTGTCTCCTTTGATAGTGTCCAGCATTTGATATCTTCTCCCCTCTTCTCCTTTTTCCCTCTACCATTCCTTCTGTTCTTTCCTTCAATAAACAGTTCCTCCTCAAACAATGTACAATCCAGATCCGTTTTCTCTTTCTGATGACTTTCAGCGTATTTCTTTCTTCTCCAACTCTTCTTAATACTTCTTCATTCCTTGTTTGGCTACCCATTTCACTTTTTCCATTCTTCTCCACATCCACATCTCTGGTACCTCCAATCTTCTTTCATCTTCCTTCCTCAATGTCCAAGTCTCCACACCATACAGTGCAAGTCTTTTCCTCAGATCTTTGTTTAGTAGTCTGCAAAGTAATTTCTGTTTCCTGTGGAATCCTTCTTTTGCCATTCCAATTCTTTTCCTAATTTCTTTTGAGAAATACATATCATCCATTATTATACTTCCCAAGCAATTGAAGTTATTCACTTGCTCTATTTCCTCTCACCCTACTTTCATATGGCATTTTCTCCCCTTCTCTCCAATTACCATGTTATTCGTTTTCTTCTTGTTGATCTTCATTCCATATTCTTCTAATTTTGTGTTTAGATCATGTAACATTTGTTCCATCTCCCTTGCACTCTCTGACATCACTACCATGTCGTCTTGAAATCCACTCTCTGCCTCCCTATACAAACACCTCTCCTTCCATCAAAACTTTCATTAATAATTTCCTACAGATAGATATTGAACAGTGTTGGTGATAAACAACAACCTTGACTTACACCTCTTCCCATTTCAATTTCTTCATTCATTACACCTCCTATTCTTATTCTTGCTCTCTGACTCAAATATAAATTTCTAATTAGCCATCTATCCCTCCAATCAACTTCATGTTTCCTTAGGATTCACATCAGTTTGTCCCATCTGACACAATCAAAAGCCTTCTCAGGATCAATGAATGCAACATACACTTTCCTTTTCTTCTCCATGTTCCTCTTCTCTATCACTCTCAATAGCCCAATGGCACCTCTAGTTCCCACTCCTCACCTGAAACCATTTTGTTCATATCCTATTACACAATTCAGCTTTCCATGTAGCCTTCTATTGAGCATCCTCAGCAAGACTTTGGCTGCATGCGATATCAAGCTGACTGTTCTATGTTCCTCACACTTTTTGCTGTTCTTTTTCTTTCTGTAGGCATTAAGATATTTTCTGTAAACTACTTTGGCCATTTTGCTGTCATGTATATTTCATTACACAATTCAATCCACTCCCTTTTCCCTTCTTTCTCCAATGACTTTAACAGTTTCACAGGAATCTCATCAATTCCCATTGCCTTTCCATTTTTCATCTCCATCGATCTTACTAGTTAGTATTGCATTTCCTTTGTCATCATCTACAACTTTATCTTCTTCTTCTATCCGAAGCTCTTCTTCACTTGGTCGGCAGTCTGCAGCGTATAGCCATTCTATATATTCTTCCAATTTTATCATTATTTCTTGGGGTCCACTCACCATTTTACCGTCTGCTGTTTTCTACTTCCTTTAGTCCATTGCTTTTTCTCTTTTCCCTGAATGTCAAATCCATTGCTTCTTTGTACATCAAACTATATTTTCCTTCTTACTCTAACTTCTGTATCTTGTCACACTTTTCTGTCTATTTCTCCTTTGCTTTTTGTGTCTCCCTTCTTAATTCATTATTTAGTCTCCTGTAGTTGTGCTTCCCTTCTTCTGTGTTTAGAGTTTGCCATTTCCTGCAGTCATCCATCTTGGTTATCATATCTGGTGTTACCCATTCTTTCTTTACTTTTATCCTCTACATGACTTCCTTAGCTCCCTTTTTGATCCCATTTTTAAAACGATCCTATCTTCCTTCTGTACATTCTGTTTGCTGTCCTTAAATCATGATTTCGCAATATGCATTCTCTAATTTTTCACAGTTGTCTTTGTGTTTCAGTTTCTCAAAGTTAATGTGCTCTCTCTTCTGTCCTTTCTAGGTCCTTTGCAATTTAATTAGAACCTCAGCTACTACTAATATATGATCGGAATAACTATCTGCCCCTGGATAACTTTTGACACTCTTTAGGCAATTTAGGTATCTTTGTTCTGTCGTTATGTAATCAATTTGATATCTTTTGTTGTCAAATAGAGATATCTAAGTATACTGTCATCTTATGTGGTTATCAAATAGAATATTTCTAACTACCATGAAATTTTCGTTGCAATATTCCAGCAAACTTCGCCCTCTCTCATTCCTTTCTCCCAGTCCAAATTTTCCCAGAGCCTTTCCTTCTGATCGTTCACCAACTACCGCATTCCACTCACCCCTTATAAAAATACATTCATTTTTTTTCTCTCTGTCTCTCTCTGATAAGTTTTCTATCTTCTCATAACATTCTTCTACCTCTTCATCTGAATGATTACTTGTTGGCATATAGACCTAGATGGTAACTAAGTCTTTCTTTTTCTCTTTCAGTTTCATCATTATTATTCTTCCACCAACATATTCAACAATGATAACCTTGTCCTTGAGTCTTTTACCTATCAAAATTCCAACCCCATACATTCCATTTCTGTCTTCACCTGAATAGTACAATCGGAAGTCGGCACTTTCTAGTTCTCCACAACCAACCCATCTCACCTCACACATTCCGAGTACATCCACTTTGTTTCTTGTCATTTCATGTTAGGCGTTTTCTAATTTCCTGTCCTAGAGAAGGTTTAAAGCAAAGCATTCCTAAGTCCCAATCCTCAATAAGTCTTCCTTCTTCTTCTCCTTCCTTCCTTTTCCATTTGCCTAATCTCTGGAGTCCTCATTGTACTCCCCTCCCAGAGATCCGATCGAGGGGAAGCTTTACCTCCAGAATGTTGTACAAAGAGGTCCATCCCATGAACATCTAGGGAAGTAATTCCAGTGGTGGTTTCCTGTTGCCTTCCACTGTCCTCCACATCCTGTCAGCTCCCTGACCCAGTTTCCTGCTGGGGTTGGTTACCCAACCTTCCACTGGGTTGCTCAGCTTAACAGGGGCACCAAGTCCAGGTATTATTGTGGAGAATTGAGGTGAGAGAGGCTAAGAGAACTCTCTTGTTGAATTTCTATATTCGCATCTCACCCCTACTTTTAGGCAGAGTCGTAAGGCTGTAGCAGCGCAGTAACTCCCCCAGGTCATAGACTAGTGCCAAATCACAATTGGGCTCAGTTTTTACAGTTTCTAACACACAATTCAGCAAAACCTGACGTTTCAATTTCACAGAATGGGCATATGATTAGTGAAACTGAACAGTTCAAATTTCTAGGTGTTCAGATAGATAGTACACTTTCATGGGAAGCCCACGTATAGGATCTTGTTCAAAGACTTAATGCTGCCATTTTTACTATTCAAATGGTATCTGAAGTGATTTATCGTTTGACACGAAAATTAGTAGACTTTGTTATTTTGGTTCTCTTATGTCATATTGTATTATAGTTTGGAGTAACACTTCCCATTCTAAAACGACATTTTTGGCTCAGAGATGGGCAATTTGGGCAATAAGTTGTGTAAATTCACGAACCTCTTGTCGACCCCTGTTCACGGGTCTGGTTATTTTGATATTGGCCATCTCAATATATATATGTATATATATATTCCTTACTGTCATTTTTTGTTAACAGTATTGGCTTATTAGCAAGAATAAGCAGCTTTCACTCAGTTAATACTTGGCAGAAATCAAACCCACATTTTGCAGTATACTGCTACAATTAAAATCATATTGTATGTTCTGGGACATCAGGCCAATTTTATAAAAAGTTAAAAAATCTCTAGTGGCAGCGTCACTCACGATTTTCTTATATTTATAAAATTGTCCTATTCCCCCAGAACATACAAAATGATCCTAGTTTCTCTTTTCCCTAATAATAATATAGTAATGACTATTATAAAAAAAATCATTTATTTTACATACATTTCCCATTGGTGAATGTAATGTAATTAAATAAATTTGAGAATTAACTATTATTTTAAAAACAATTTAAAAAAGACATTTCTTACATAATTTTCTTAGTCCCAAAAATTGTCCTATTTTTGACTTTAGTGAAAAACACGTTTTAAAATTTTTTGAAACTGTTTAAAAAAACATTTTTATAATTTTATCTTAGACCCAAAAAATGTCCTATCGTTGACTTTTGTGCAAAACGAGTTTTTTAAAATAATGAGTTAAAAAAAGGAGTTTTTATAACTTTTTCTTAGCCCCAGAAATTGTCCTATTTTTGACTTTTGTGAAAAATGTGTTAAAATTTCTGAGAAAAAAAACTTTGTAAAAATTTCACATTGTGTACTCTATATCATGAAATTTATTATTTCTATTTTTAAGTTTCTTCATTCCTTTATATTTCTGTTTCATTTGTCCTTTTTTAATTACTTCAAGTTTCCAAGGATCAATTATTTTGTAGTATCTGTTTGGTAAAATAACTTTAAAATCATTATTAAGCTCCATACAAATTTTTCTATATATCTAGTATTATATAAAACATTAATCTCAAGTTCAGTTATTTTTTTAATCTCTTTCGAGACACTAACATCATAGAGTTTATTGATTATAGTCTCCACTTATATAGAAAAAAATTTATTAGATTTACACATAATAATTTTTATTAGATTTTCAATAATGATTAATGGCCATATGTTAATGTATCTAATTTATTTTCCAATCCATATCTTTTATTATCTTGAGGACTTATTGCTTTTTTGTTTACTTGAATTGTATATCTTTCATGTTTTTCACTTTTAATTAAAATAAATTTTCTATGTTGTTCAATATTGTTAAACAAACTTATTTTGTTTTTAAGAACACCATTTTAATGCCTTTAGATTTCTTTTCTATTTTGTCACCAATTTTAAAAGCATACGTCTTTGCTCTTAAGCCACAAAATTCTTCTGTTATTTTCCCATTACATTCATCTTTCATTTTTCCAACAACTTTCTTATTTACTTGTGGAAAAGCATATATATTATCAGTTGGATAATAACTTGTATCAAAATAATCAATCATCGATTTCATATCTTCGTAGAAATCTTCTGTTTTAATAATGTAAATGTAACTATCTGTATCTTGATAACATAATTTAATAGTTGCTCCATATTTATGTTTCATATCTTTATAATGAAAATCATACAATAATTCTTTTGATAAGTCAAGTATACTTAATTCCACATAAATAGGTTTATTCAATATTAATTTATTTTTATTTTTATGGATTGCAGCTAGATTTTCTTTAAATATAATTCTATGTTTAAAGTTTGGCTTAGCTACAAGTTTATTTCATATTTTACTATTTGAAACTAATTTTATATCTTGTCTATTTCTCATATTCTCCATTGTTTTACCATATACAGAATTATCCATTGATTTATAAAACTCTATACGATTCTTTAAAGAATCAGATTGTTTAAATTTTAAAACTTTATGTATTTTTGTAAGTTTCATTCCTAAAGATAAATATTGCTTAAGATTTCTATAATGTTCTACATAATTACACTTTTCATCTAAAGTAATTATTAATTTCCTTTCATTTGTACCTGGAACAAGTTTTCCTTCAGGAGCTAATAGCAAATCTTCATGTAAATCATGTGATTCTTTTGTATATTCTTGATCTACTTCAAATATATATCCATCTTGACTATTAGTTGACATTTCACTTATTTTTGTACAATTGAAATTATTTGGTTCTTCCTATTTAAATCCACCATATGGTAAATATTGGTTCATAGCATTACCATATAAATTTTATGCATCTAGATACATTATATAATTTGCTATTTCTTTATTATTAAAATCTTTTAAATATTTATTATTTGCTTTTAAATATCTATCACAATATTGTGAAATTTCTCCTCTTATTCCTTTTTCAACCAATACAAGCATATCATAATCATGTAATAATTCAAGATTTTGATCAGGAATTTTTAACATTGCATCACAAGATAAACCTGGTCCTGTAAAACACCAAGATGGATCTAGATTATATGTATTTATACATGTTTTTCTAAAATTTTAAAATACATCACTTAATAATAATACATCAGTTTTAAGATATAAATCGTCATGTTCACCGAGATTTTTAATATCGAATTCTTCCCAAACTAATTTTGCATGTTCATAATCTTCATCACTTATTTCACAATCATTTAATTCACTATCAAATTTATCTTTTGCTGGTAATTGCGTTTCTTAAGATTTTTTCCAAGAGTCCATGTAATCATTTGGATAAACACCATTTCTAATTACTAAGTTAAATAATCCTGGAGGAACATTCTTTTTAATATTTTTAAATTGATTTTTCTTTAAATTTGATGAAAGTTTATCAAGTGAAGAAACCATAAATCTAAATGTATCAACAAATCTCATTTTTAATTTTTTCGTATATTTACTAAAACTAAGGTATTTATATTTATTATTTGGTATAAAAACTACTTCTTTATTATCATAACCAAGTTCTTTTGCAAAAAGATGTGAATCATAGTCAGATAAATTATGTAGATAAATAGGTATAAAATCAGGTTGTTGTAGTTTTAAAATACAAGTATTGCAGGATGGATCAATATTTCTCCAGTTAAATAATCATGACAACGAATTTTTTTTATTATTTCTTGTATAACAATATTTACATAATGTACAAAATTTAGAATTCTTAAGTATTTTATTTTCATCATTTGTAAGTGGTTTCATTTCTTCAGATTCAGAACAAATTGAAACTTCCTG
Source organism: Schistocerca americana (assembly GCF_021461395.2). NCBI lineage: Eukaryota > Metazoa > Arthropoda > Insecta > Orthoptera > Acrididae > Schistocerca > Schistocerca americana. The sequence goes on from NC_060130.1 coordinate 184,847,013, forward strand.
GCAGATGAAAACTGTGTGCCCGACCAAGACTCGAAACACGGGACCTTTGCCTTTCACAGGCAAGTGCTCTATCATCTGAGCTACCGAAGCACGACTCACGCCCGGTACTCACAGCTTTAGTTCTGCCAGTATCTCGTCTCCTACCTTCCAAACTTTACAGAAGCTCTCCTGCAAACCTTGCAGAACTAGCACTCCTGAAAGAAAGGATATAGTGCAGACATGGCTTAGCCACAGCCTGAGGGATGTTTCCAGAATGAGATTTTCATTCTGCAGCAGAGTGTGCGCTGATATGCCAAGAAGTTTCATATCAATGCACACTCCGCTGAGAGTGAAAATCTCATTCTGGAAACATCCCCCGGGCTGTGGCTAAGCCATGTGTCTGCTATATCCTTTCTCTCAGGAGTGCTAGTTCCGCAAGGTTCGCAGGAGAGCTTCTGTAAAGTTTGGAAGGTAGGAGACGAGATACTGGCAGAAGTAAAGCTGTGAGTACCGGGCGTGAGTCGTGCTTCGGTAGCTCAGATGATAGAGCACTTGCATGTGAAAGGCAAAGGTCCCGGGTTTCGAGTCTTGGTCGGGCACACAGTTTTCATCTGCCAGGAAGTTTCATATCAGCGCACACTCCACTGCAGAGTGAAAATCTCATTCACAGAATAAATACTTCCAATTTCTTCAACTTCATGTTTTATACATTCTATAAATTTTGTATGACAATTTGGTCCTCTATAAACAACAGGTTCCTTATAATTTCCATATATACACTTAATATAATACCAAAATATACTTGTTTCATGTTTTTGAAATTTAATTGTATATGGTGTTCCTGGATTTGGTACACAATTATCCATTTTTAAAAGTAAACTTTCAAAACCAGCATAAATTACAAATGGAACCATTTTCTGTAAGTTGATAATTTTAAAATATACAGATTCTCCTTTACCTGGCATTTCAACTTATAATGGTTTATTAGTTTAACAACTATTTGTGTGTTCGTCTAATTTTTTTACTATTAAAATGTAGTAAACATAAATCACAAATTGATTTTCCTTCAGTATGTTTAGTCATTTGACTTGATACAAGTCTAGATTTATTTTTTATATAACAGTTATGTGAATTATTATCTTTCTTGAAATAAAGTAGATTTACATGTTTTTACTTTTTAGATTTTGTCATCATCAAATGAATAGATACATTAATTACATTTTCTATTTTTGGAATATGATCAAATAGTACAGGAAATTCAATTTTTTCAATTTTTTTATCAAGATCGAGACCAACATTTTTAGATTTTGTTATTCTTTCTGGATGTTCAACTAAAGGAAACAAAGCTGCTATTATAGACAGTAAAGAACGTTTCTCATCATTATTTTTTTCAATAGTACAAGCTTTATTGTTTTTTTTTTACTTCAGGTAAATCAATATAAGATGATCCTCTTAGTGGGACATAGTTATTAATTGCTAGTTGTAAACCAATAATTCTATTTCATGACCATCGTGATCCATGAACATAAAAATTAGAAATATTTTTCTAAATATGTCTTTTACCATATTTAAATTTTTTAAAAATTTTTTGTGTTATAATAGTATAATTTGGTGTTTGTTGTCCAAATTCTTGAACTATTTTATTTATTTCATCTGTTTGTCGTTAATATTCAGAATATGAATTAAAATTTATCTTTACACCATGATGTACTATCAAATAGTTTTTAACAATTTTAAAAATTTTTGTTTTTACTGCATTTAAGAAATAATTAGGATCAAGTATATCATTTTCTAAGTTGATAGTTTCTAATCTGTCGCCAAATGCTTTTGCAACTAAGTAATCTTTAATTGTTTTTCTATCTTTTGGTTTTACAAATATATTTGTAGAAAATATTAATATTTTTTAATGGTTTATATTCTTCAGTTAGAAAAACATCATTAATATCATAATATGGTACCTTTTTCCAAAGATTTTCACTTACTTCGTCTATTATTTTTAAGAATATTTGTTTGATTATCACTTACTTCTTCAGATATACAAATATAAACAGTATTCTGATAATTTTTCTTACTTACATTTATGATTTTCACTTTCTTTTATCTGTATTATTTTTCAAAATATTTGTATTATTATAAGAAGTATTATTTTCATTTACTACAGGTGTATTATTTCTAACAGTATTTCCATGATTACTAATAATAGTTGAATGATAACTAACAATAAATATAATTAAATCAGCTTTATGTAAATTTGAATACCCACATAAATTATTTTCTTTACAAAAGTCATGAACTCTTGCAACAGTATATCGTTGCAGTCGAAAAGCAATATCTTGTAGTTGAACAGCAGTGTATCTCTAAATTTTGCTCTTTTAATTAGTGCTAAAAATATTTAATAAATATGTAAAACAATTTTTATTACTAGAATGATAATTATTTAATAGATGAATAAGGATTATTATATAATTCATAATTAATCAAAAAGAGAATTAGTTTAGCAATAAATCAGTTTTAAAAAAATTGGTTTAACAATTAATTAATTTTATTATTTAGATTTTAAACAATAAGTTTTTAACAGTTAATTTTTATGAGAATTAGTTTACTATCTTGTAGAACTTCAACGTGCTCCATTTATATATTTAAAAAATATTAGAACTATAGAAAATAAATTTTTATAATTTTAAATTATTTATATAAATTATTTTAAAAATTAGAATCATCATCAGAATCATGAGAATCATCATTAGATTCATAGTCCTGATTTCCCCATTGTCGATTCCTAACAAATGAAGGATCAAATGAGATTGTAGTTACTGGTAAAGATTCAAAAAAGTGATCAAAAGATCTAATTATATTTTCTGGTAAAGAATCAAGTGTTGTCATTATGTCAAGTGATCTTGGTTCTTTATTTTAAGAATACTTCTACAAGTTAAAATTAATCTAATTTTTCCAATACTTCTAGATCTTTACGTACTTTCTTGTCCAACCTTTTTTAAATTTCTGATTCTATTGATTTAACATAACTTTCTACTGAGTCAATTTTATTTAAAGCATTAATAAGATTTCTTTTCATATCGTTTATTTCTTTATTATTATGCGCCATAATACTGTCTATACCATTTCATTGGTTTAAATCTGAAAGAATCTTACATAATCTTTTTTATTAACATAGTTATTAAATTGTCTTAGAATGCTTGTGTATTCTGGTTTTGTAACGTTTTCTTTTTCTAAGTATTGTTTGTTAACTACATCTTTTAAAAATTGGATCATTTACATCAACATGTCTTCTACCTTTAAAACCAAACTTTAAAAATAGAATTAAATTATTTTGAAAATGTTTAATTGCATTAGTAATCTTTGAATCAATTGTATTAATCATATTTTCTATTTTTTCTAGATCGAATGTAGATGTATTATGTACTTGTTCATTTTGTTTAACTAGATATATCTTATTTCCAAAAATGTACTTTCATTAAATCTAAAATATCAAACAAATTATAATTCTTACAAAGCAATTTTAAAACAAATATACATAAATGACCACATATTACTTCATCAAAATTTTGTATTCCTTCTGTATTGCAGTATAGTTCATTTTTTCCTAAATAGATAAATGGTTGTTTTGGTATATTACCACCAAGTGAATCAAAAACATATTTTTTAGAATATTTTTATAATAACAGTTCCAATGTGTAGCGTGGTTATATGATGTATCTAAATTAACTGTACCAATTCAATTTTAAATGGCTTACTTGCTAATTCATCAATCATATATACACCACAAAAATGATCAATTTTTAATTGTTTAGTACGTTCTTCAATATCAAAATTACTTAATGCATTAGGATATTCATCAGTTCCTTTTTAGATTTTTTTTTGTTTTCTTTATTCCATTACCAGCTTTCCTTTCCATTTCTAAATTATGTCTTTTTTGTTCTTCTGATTTTTTATCAGCTTTTTTTTTCTTTGTAACTGCATAAGCAATTGCTGCAGATCCACCAGCTAAAGAACCAATTGTTGCTAAATAAGGTAATGCAGCTAATAATGATAGTAAAAATCAGCCTTCATGTTGTGTAAGTCCTTTACCATCTTTCTTATTTGTTAGATATTCAATAGTTTTTTTTAACAACAGGAATACCTAATGTAATAAGTAAAATTCCACCTACCTTCTTTTCTTTCTTTCTTTTTTGAACATCTGTTAACAATGGTTCAATTGCATTTAATTGTTCATTATTGAACTTTAATTTAATTGACTTTGGTTTTGTTTTGCCACTAGGTAGCAAAGTATAATCAATAGTAAAGTTATGCATTTATATAGTTAAAAATTTATAAAGATTTTGAAATTTATAATCCCCAACCATTTTCATCAAGATTAATTCCCGTTCCTAATTCTCGTTATCCATACGTGATTCCTTTAACTGCTGCTGCGCCAACTTTTTCTCCAAATGAAGCATCATTTGCATTAATTCTTTCTTTTGCAGCTAATTGAAGTTCGTTATCAGCTATATGTCTTTTTTCTAAACCTGTATTATCTCTATAAGCAATATCATGTTTTTTACAAGCTTCATCTAATGGATTTATTCCTTCATCTCCTCTAGTTAATCTTTCTTCTAATTTCGTTCCTGGACCACAAAATCGATAACCAGGAATGGTTATGTGTTAATTAAAGTGTTCACTAATCTTTTTCCATATCTATCACTTTTCCAAAATACATGTGGAAGATTATTCAAAAATCTAATTAGAAATGGAATTACTTTTAGATTATTAATTATGAAATCACTAAATATATTTGTTAACATTTGTGCTATAGTTACTTTTTTATTATGATAATTCTTATTTGCAGCTAGTTCTTCACTATGAATAACTGCTAATCTATCAATTTATTGTCAAACATCATTCATCCAAATATTTAATTGCTTTATCTGAATATTTTTTAACTAAACCATATCCAATAGGAACATCTGCTTTACTTGTTGATGAAGAATCTGATGATGGTAGCCGATATCCTTTTGGAAAATATACATTAACGATTTCTTTCAGTTCATCATATTTTTTTCCTCAATTTTATTTTATTTTATTTGGATTACTTTCAGAATATAGTGCTCCTATATGATATAATATATCTGCATAATTTGATAGATCGACATAATTAAACTTTTAATTTAAATCATCTACAGTAATTTGTTTTTTGTTAAAAGATTCATTAATCCATCTGTACCTTCATATTCTTTTGCAACAATTTTTTGTCTATCACCATTAAATATTACAGGCAATTTACCAACAAATTTAAATGTGCCAACAGGTTTTAATCGAAATGGTGGAGCCTCACTATGATTAATATACTTTAAAATTGTTTCACTTACGTTTATTAACATTTTTTTACCAACATTTGCTTGTCCTTCATCAACATTATCATTATCATACTGTACCTCTTTAATTTTTGTGGCATTCTCAGGTTGCTTCTCTTCTGTTGTTTTTCTTAATTTTTTCTCTTGTTCATATTTATTAAATATGTCTTTAATTTCTGATTGACTTAATATATAATCATATTTTCCAGAAATATTATCATGAGACCAATCTTTTAATGTTTTAATTGGTGCTAAGTGTCCAAAATCTTCTATATGATGACGATATGAAATCAATTGTCTTTCAACTTCACTATTTTCTTCAATAGCTTTTAAAACATTATCATCTAACCCTTCAATACCTTATTTTACATTTCAATAGCATCAATAACAGCTTGATCTTCCTTTTTATATTTTTCATATTCTGTTCTTTGTTGCTTTTTCCAAAGCCCAAATTGTTCTTTTAATTCTTCAGCTTTCCTTTTATTTTGTTTAGCTTTTTCATCGTACTTTGCAAACATTTGTTAAGGAATAAAAAACATTAATTATATTTATGTTTATTTTTAATGTTTTTGCTTAACATTTATGTTTAATGTTTGTTTTTATAAAAATTAATAAGGTTACGTGTTTTACTTATACATCTACATTATAAAAACAACCACGTGTGTCTGGTCCACATGTAGCCTTATCATTAGAACACGCACAATTTGTAAAATGTTGGTCATAAATTGATTCTACTTTTTCTGATTTTTCATACTTTTTCAAGTAATCAAGAGCTTCTTTAAATTCATTTATATATTCAGGTAAAACACCATCATCATAGTCTAATGGATATGTAATATCATTTTTTTAAAGTGTCCATTTATTAGAGATAAAAATAATTAAAGGATTACAAAATATTGTATTTTATTTCTGAACTTACCTTCATTTGGTTTTCTAGACATATATTTTTTGAAAAATCCAAATTCGTTTGCTACACATTTCTTCAAAATTATCAAAGTCATGGTAGATATGATTTAAATTTGTATCATCTTGTCTAAAAATATTTAAAATATATAAATTATCTCTTACTAACTGCTTTGGTATTTTTGAATAAGTTTAAGCTGAGTAAAAACAATCTATACCTTTGTGTCTGCATCTTCTCTTACAATATCTTGATTTTCTAAAATTAAATCATCGAACAACACAACTGTATTATTTTCACATTCATCTAATAGAATTATTTCATCACTATTTTCAATGAAAGTAGCAATCTTCTGATTATGTTTGATTTCGATTTTTTCACATCTTTTTATTAATTCTTGATAGTTCGACCGATCTAAACTTTTAGAATAAACATACAAATGATTAATTTTATTCCAATTCAACCATCCTGGAGTTAAAATATAATTATCAATCATTAATCTTGTTTTTCCACAAATACTTGGCCCAATTATTGCACATCTAAAAGAATTTGGTATAAGTTAACAAGTTTGTTTTTCACTTATTTTCTGGAATTCTTACTTTAGGTTACCAATCTGTTTTGCTCATTTATTAGTAATTTTTTCAGTAATAAATGAGCAGATTGTTTTTCTGTTCCAATACATGATCATTATACTAAGGTTTAACTAGTTGGTTTTTATTCCACTTTTTTAACTCCAAATATTACAACAAAAAACAATAAACTTTATTGTGATGGAGAAACGATAGAAATTCCTGTAGGTCAATATAGTTTTAAAAATTATAAAATTTTTTTCATTCGAAAGAGGTCAATATACACATTAAAGCTGATGAAATTTTAAACAGAATTGTTATTGTAAGTGATGTAAAATTATATATGGATATAGCAGACAGTATTGGAAGTTTACTTGGTTTTAGTAATCAAGTTGTTGAAGCTAATGAAAAAGCTGTAGCTAAAGATGTTCCTAAAATATTCCCTTTTGAATTAATAAGTAAAAATTTCTATTTTGCTGATGGAATGTATGTAAAACATAATGATCATTTTCATAAAGAATTTAATATTATTGCTTCATTTAAACACAATGCTGAATTTGATGGACCAATAATTTATGACCCAAAATATCCTGTGAATGTTCCTATTTTTGATACAATTCAAGATTTAGTAGTAACTATAACTGATAAAAATGATAATGTAATTGACTTTAATGGTGCTACTGTAACAGTTATTTTACAAATATCTTAATATCTTAATAAATTTTTTCCTTAATAAGTAATTGCTAAAACAATCATGAATAAAATTGTAAGTTATCAGACACAGAAATTGAAATAAATATTGGTGATGGTTGGCTTCATCCAAATCATGCACAATTATGCATGAATTAGGGTATTATTGGAAATGATGATATAGATTATCCAACATATGATGGAAAATCAAACAAAAAATTAATTGATAATTATGTAGCAAAAGTGTTTGATTTTATAATGATAAAGAAAGGAAATAATATTTTATCTAGGATTGAACATCCTTTTATTTCTACATCGGTTTTATTACATCTAACTTCATCTGTTACTGACAAAATTAGTTTAGAGGGACATATAATTAATACAGGAAAAATTGATAGTAAAAGAATTGATGTCCTTTTTTTCCGTGATCACTACTTGGCAGATTTTTTAAAGATTATAATGAAATTATGTGGTAAGGAGTTTTAACTGTAATTTTACACGTAGTTCATCTTCTGGAGACGTAATTCTTCGTTGGGCTGATAAAAATGATGTTGGAATTGAAATAAAAGATACACTTCCTAAAGAAGGAAAAATTATTATAGAATCTATGGAAATATGTGTACCAGTTGTTAAATATGAACCAAATTATGAACTTGAACAACGTGAAATTATTCTGAAACATCCGAAAATTCCTTTTTCTTTTTATGCACTTCAAACGCAAGAAAATGCTGGATCATCTGGTAAAAACAGTTTTGCACTAGATATAACAAATTATGATAACTCTAAAGAATTTGATATGCCAAATTTCGTTTTTGTTGTATTTCAGACAAATCGTAAAAATAATCAATTAGTTAATTTGTCATTATTTGATCATGTTAAACTAGAGAATATTTATTTAAAAAATGGTAGAAATGAAGTTTTTCTTCAAGAAATGTGGAATATTAATCCGCCAAATAATTTTCTTATTGCATATGATGCATTTCTAGATTTTAAACGTCTTACTTTACTAAAATAAGATATTGATATTAATCCATTTACTTTTATAACAAAGTATCCAATTTATGTAATCAATATGACATGCAGAATGAATGTTGTAACTACACATAAAACTACTATGAAACTTTGTGCAAATTTTAATGATAAAATTCTGAATGATATACTTGCTTATGTAATTATGTATGGTAAAAAATCTTACATATAATGCACAATATAGGTTACTTACTGAAAATTATTAATTATTAACATTTACTTCTATATAAATGAGTGAAAAGCTTAAAAAATTATAAAAGTGTTAACTTCATGCTTATACACATTTCTGAAGCATTTTAAGAGAGATAGAAAAATTAAAATTTTAGTATGTTTCTGATTAAATGATTTCTGAGTTATTTTATTATATTTTTTCTCGATAGCTCTTCTTATGTAGATTATGCTAGCATTTTGATTTTTAAAATTGGTTAATATTTGACTGAGAAATTAACAAAATAGATTTTACCCCTTTCCCCTGTGAGTTATGCAACCCAACTTACTTTCTTGTATTGAGGGTAGCGGTTTTTAAGGGGAAAAGGATCTAACCAAAAATGCAATCAGAATTCAAATATCTACAAATAAAAAAGTTATGGTAAAATCAAATTTACATAGTCTTGAGATTAAACAGAAAATCCAAAAGTGCTGAGTCATGGTAGATATATATCGCATATATGAAACTGTACTTCATTTTATATGTATCAAACTGCACTTAGAGAGACATCTGTGAACATTAGTCTGAACTAACTAGATTCTAACTTCTGTCAACAGATGGCACTGATGTTAGTTCCAGTTACTTTAATATGGGAACATACTTCACTTTAGATATAATTGTCTCTATCCTTGTTTTTAATTTTTTCATTCAAAATCGCATTTATCAATTGTTCACGATTGTTCTCCAATTTAAAAATGGAATAATATTAAGAAAATAATGAATTTGAGCCTGAAATAAATTGGTGAAGAAGTTGATTTTTAGATGATACTTTGTCAGTAGCACTACAACTATATATACATTCGTCAAGCTCCTTTACTTCAGCCAAACTTCACACAATCGTTGACCAATGAGAGTGTGCATTTCACATGTTATTATAGCATATTTGTGTAGAGAGTGCTAGCCATTTGGCTGAGACATCCAACATGCTCGCCTATGTACTTAATATCAGCCCGAATAAATGAAGGCGTACTGTTAATTCAGAACTTAGTGTTCACATAGCGCTGTCTACATAGGGTCAGAGGAGTCTGAAACACAGAAAAATGTGTGTAGGACATTGTGGGTTTTTTTGCATTTTTATAAAACCAATAAAATTTTTAATATAATTTACTTTTCCTTTAATTTATAAATTTTCATTAATTTTACACAATTCAAAAAGTTGTTGAAACTAGGTAGCTGAAAGCAAAGTAATTTTCTTACCTATCTGATAGAATTTTAAAAAACACGTTTCTCACAAAAGTCAAAAATAGGACAATTTTTGGTGCTAAGAAAAAAAATGCTTTTTTTAATTTTAAAAAATCGAGTTTTTCACAAAAGTCAAAAATAGTAAATTTTTGGGACTAGGAAAATAAGGTAAAAAATGTCTTCTTTAAAAATTGTTTTTTTTTTAAATAATAGTAAATTCTCTAATTTATTTAATTACATTACATTCACCTATGGGAAATGTATGTAAAATAAATGATTTTTTATTCTAGATATTATTATATTAGTATTAGGTAAAAGAGAAAGTAGAATAATTTTGTATGTCCTGGGGAATAAGACAGTTTTATAAAAATAAGAAAATCGTGAGTGATGCAGCCATGAGAGATTTTTCATTTTTTATAAAATTGTCCTAGTGTCCCAGAACATACAAAATGGTTCTACTGCTGCATCCATTTTCAGTAAGCTACCACCCAAATTCAAAAATCTTAGAAATAATCCACGCGCTTTGAAATCGATACTGAAGAGCTTCCTCATGGGTCACTCCTTCTATTCTGTCGAGGACTTCCTTGAAAAATTAAGCTGATTCTCGTTGTATCGTTGACTGCATTTACTCAAACTTATGGATTGACTTTTTCAGGTTCATAGATATTTTATTTTTACCTGTTATTACTTTTCTGTTGTAATTTCATGTACTGATACATTCCATGACCTTGTAGAATTGCTCCTCAATTTGGCCCTACGGAATTAGACGTATAAATAAATAAAATAAAAAAACTAACGTTTCGTACAGTTGACATAGAGCTCACTTGCAATCGAGACCTTTACTAAGGTTTTCTGACACATTGCAAATATTACGATGAAATATTAGAAATGCACACAAAGGCCTGTGTTTTCTCAAATACATCAGCTATTTTACAATTCTCAGTTACTATTCTGTGCTGTCTGTCATATGTGAGATATTTCTTTCTATACATAATTATCTAGGCCAGTGTATCTTTCGGAATTTTATCATTGAAAGTAGCATAAAGTTTCATAATGGTTTTCTGAGTGGCAACCTCATTCGTTCTATGTGTCATGTTAATCACATAGATAGGATAATCTGTTACGAATTTATATGGACTCATATCAACATCACACTTCAACTGTATAACTCGTTTAAAATCACAAAAAACATCATAAGCTTTGAGATAACTGTATGGTGGATTAAAATTCCCCATTTCTTGAGGAGGTATCGCATTTCTTCCGTTTTTCAACTACAGTGATCAAGCGTAACATGGTCATACAGTGATGAATCAATCACTTGGTTATTTTTATAGCCTGAAACACAACAATAACAAAATAAGGAATATCAAATTCCATTGAGTTGTGTAATTTGTGATATCTAGCTCGAAATTCTTCCTGCCAAGTAACTTAGCGACTTCAACAGTTTGTAATTCAGAGAAAGATATCGAAAGTTTAGACTTTTTCAAGATAATTTCTCATTGTTCAAACTCGTAATCTGGTTTGTATTTAACGACAGACACTAGAATTTCCATGTTTTCTACGATAATTTCACCTTCTTTTGGAAGAGTATTTCTTTATTTCATTGCCTGCATCATTGTAGTCAGCAAAACTAAGAATAGCATCTCCAGCACTTGAACTCCAGGTAAAAATATCTACAAAATTTCTTTAAAATCCTTGAAAAATCCGCCAGGCATATCCAGTGGAAAAAAACACCTCATTTTCTTCTTTCATATTTTACCATTGTTTTTACAATTGTTAAGTATATGGCCTTTAACACTTATTTTATAACCAAGAGATGAAGTCAAATGCAGCAAAACTGATGATGAAATAAAAGGATTTCGTGTTTGAGATAAAACATTATTTCCTTTCTTTATCGTTACAAAGTCAGATAGTTATGCTCCATAGTTATCAATTAACTCTTTACTGGATTTATAATCATGTGGTGGATAATGATTTCCATCAGCTTGAACAATTCTAGAACTCACGTACAACTCAGAATGATTAGGATGAATCCAACGATCACCAATGCCCATATTAATTTCAATATTCTTTTCAGCAATATTAAGGTTATTTTAAATTTCTTGTTCACAGGGTCTCAGTCTTATTCATTATTTATTAGCAGTAAAATTCTATTAAGCCATTCTAAAACAGTTGTTACACTAACACCACTGAAGTCAATCAAATGACACAGGGTAACACTGATTCTGTGGCATGGGATTTATTAATCAATTCCAGGTAATTATGGTCTGCTGAATACGAAAATAATAATATTTTTATTGAATTCACTCTACTTTTTGAGATAAAGGCAATCCATTTGTACTGGAAATTAAATTATAAAAAAGAGGAGAATAATTTTTAAAACATTTAATTTAAAGTTCTCAAATTATTTCAAATAAACAAAATGTTATAAATGATACAAAGAATAATAAAATTAACCATAATAACAAAAACATATTAATAAAAATTAAAAGGAAGGTTTTTATGGGATTTTCTTTGGTGTTTTTGGTCTGGACAGTCTCTCAGCAGGTGCCAGCAGCAGTATCCCACCATATGGCGATCCCAACGGCCTTGACATCTTTCCACAATAATCCTGATGTCCTGGTGGAACCGTTACACTTTTTCTTCACTGTAATCTGTCAAGTTCTCAGAAAATTTATCTAAATGACAGTGCAAAAAATTAAATTTGGCGCTCTTATTAGTTCCTAGTTTTTGGAGAATTTTGTCTACTATTACAGAATATAATTCACTCCAAAAACTATTGACAACTGATGCAAAGCTTCTCCATGTTTCCAATTCAACTTGAGTCATGTGGTTAGTGAAATCATCGTTGTTTATAACAGTGTGGATTTCACGCCCAGCAGAAGTTCCTCCTTTTAAGTTTTTTGTACTAAGATCAGGAAATGATTGACAAATATATTTGAAGCAATGGCCTTTCATATCTAAAGCTTTAACAAACTGTTTTATAAGACCAAATTAGGAGTAGGGCAATCATCGTTTTGGTACATTTAGTTAGTGTGGGTTGCCTACATCAGGCTCAGGTATGCACTCAAGGGGAAACCTATTGTTCTTCTTTGATTGACAGGTCATTAACCTATTGCTCTGCTAAAAGTATCCTTCCTTTTCATAGACAGATCCTTAACGTATTGTTCCCCCACCCCTCCTCATCCTCCTCCTCTATCTATCAGGAAATCTCCGAACATCCTGCCCTTCTCCTCGCTGAGATAAGCACGCTTTTGAAATTAATTCTATTGACTAATTAATTAAATCGATCAATTAATTAAATCTGCCCACCAGGAAACCCCCACCAGCCCTCCCCACAATTTAGACAATTGTGGAATATTGTTTATTTATACAATTTATGGGATTCAAGGCTGTCTGTGGAATACAGTCTATTTATTTATTTTTGGGCTTTATCAGGAATGTGATCCCAACCCCAAACCCCTCCCTCCACCTCGCTGGTACAGGTACACTTTCAGGTCTGAGTTATTTCCATAGCCCCAATTTACTCTTGTCAATTTGATTGACTATTTCCTTAAATTGATCAATTAATTAACCTCTCTCCCTCCCCTCTCCACCATCCCTCCTATATCTGGAAATCTGCGGCTCTGTGGTGGGGAGGAAGGATCTCATGACAGGAAATTCAAAAGTATATTGTTTATTTATGAAAAATTCAGTTTGTGGGTGTTGGATTTCCCATGCTCATCATTCTCTGCTGTTTGGAAAGATGCAGGTGTCGCAGGAAATAATTAAATCGATCGCTTTCTTTTTATTCCGATCTCTCAAAGAATACCATCATGAAATACAAATAGTTCAAACGGCTCTGAGCATTATGGGACTTAACATCTGTGGTCATCAGTCCCAGTCCCCTAGAACTTAGAACTACTTAAACCTAACTAACCTAAGGACATCACACACATCCATGCCTGACGCAGGATTCGAACCTGCGACTGTAGCAGTCGGGCGGTTCCGGACTGAGCGCGTAGAACTTTTGATTGCGAAGCATGGACCGTCCACTGGACTGCACAGACCGCCATTGCACATGCTGCCAGGAGTCAGGGTGCACCGTTGGTCCCCCATAAAGCGACAATGTGGCTGCTAGCTGCCGAGTCATGGACGGGTGTCCATTCGAGTCCCACAAGCATGAGGAGGCGGCATCCCTTTCATACTTGACACCTGAGATATTCCTGTTGAAACAACTGTTTACCTAGCCACCGTGGCTCATGCATAATGTTCATACCTGTGGTTCCAGTGCCAGGCGAGATGTTTACCTAACGACTAACCCTTGTGGACGCAGAAAAAACGTTGTCAGTGTTATACTTACATCTCATGCCTATGTAAATAAGAGCCAAGTCTCCCTCTCGGAAATCATAAAGTGTCGCAAAAATAGTTAATGGTCGCTTTTGTTGTTGTAGGAGCTTTCGTGACATCTCTACATGGAAATTTTTGCCCTAACAGGACCTGTTTACGAAATTAGCCCAGAATAACACAGAATAGCATTCTTCCTGATGGTCCTAACGAGGCATCCCGTGCTACCCTTCCTGGAAATCGTGACGTCCTGTTCTCAACATATGTCTCAGAAACGGTAAATGTTTTCACCGCTAAAAGCCTTCATCATGTATGTGTAGGCTTGCGAAAACACCGTTAATGATAAAAGTATTCTTGTTGTTTGAAACAGAGCACTATCTAAGCACAGACGAGAAAATCAGAACAGTTACGCAAACATAATTCGAAGCACTGCCCTGCAGAAGAGAAAAATGTCTGTCCTACAGCTGTTGGTCTGGAGATGTTCTAATGCCACGATGATGAATGAGAGACAGCATCCCACCATTGATGGATGGTCTGTTTCAACTTCTCTTTGAACACTTGAACAAAGAAGAAGACATCTCATTAGAACCTTCTGTAGATGCCATGCCGCTGTCTTGTTCTAACCGGTCCATAGGGGCTTTTATGTCCCAGCACATAGGATGTCTTGTGAATGAATCGAGCATTCTGATTGGCTCTTAATGAATGTACCTGCCGAATTACTGATGTTTTGCCGGTGTAGAAGTACTGTCCAACATTTTTTTCTGCAGACAAGACTTTCGGCGTCAAAGTTATTTTGTACCATTATTTTGTACCATATTACACTG
This sequence comes from Schistocerca americana, assembly GCF_021461395.2. Lineage (NCBI taxonomy): Eukaryota > Metazoa > Arthropoda > Insecta > Orthoptera > Acrididae > Schistocerca > Schistocerca americana. The sequence goes on from NC_060130.1 coordinate 184,862,069, forward strand.
ACAGTTAAACCCAGCAAAAGTGGCCTATAGATCGTCTTATATGGGAAGACACTTCCTTAACTACGCTGCTTTGACAATGACGACGGAAGCTTGAATATTTCACTGTAAAACCGATCCCCAACCCGACTACATATCACCACTTACCGTATCGATATAGTAAACAAGCAATTCGTATCCTGCGCCATATAAAATAATCACTTCTGCATCCTGCTTATAGCTACTTACCACCAAACACTCGTAGATATAATGTAAAGACTGATCTATATAGTCCTCGCAGCACTAGATATTTCCCACAAGGTCTGTAGGTCATCCACTGCAGCCGACGACCGTCATCTGCCCACGCACATACACTGGCCTGACGCATGACCAGAGCACATTCAGCAGACCGAGATCACTCTCCGAACTCTTGTACCAAGGCTCGGTCGGTTCTCCTTGGTACAAAGGCGTTACTGTTTCTGGTCCCAACTTGCTTGCTTCCTTGCTACACCCATCTCCAGACTCTAGGATTGCAAGAACATCTGTATTTTCACTTGGTTTGCCAGAATACCATACAATTTACGCGATACTTCTCGATATCAGCCACATAGCAGTATGCTACGGATCACTTGCAAAGTATAATTCCTAAGATATAGTCTGGAAACGCTCCACAAGGCCCAAAACTCTTCCAGTGTCCTTATGTTGTTAACGGTCTTTTACTTAAAATCATCCAGTGTGTGCGTGTGCGTGTGTGTGTGTGTGTGTGTGTGTGTGTGTGTGTGTGTGTGTGTTGTGGTAGCAGCAGCAACAAAGTGATTTACACCGTGTGACATCTAGTTTTCTGTGAGAGGCGATGGATCAGAACATGTTAATGTCAGTTTAGAACCTGACACAGACCTCGAAGTCGTGGCGGTAAAAACAAAATGTATGACAATGTACAAAGCGTGTTACAGCAAAAATAAAGCACTGTTACAAACAACGACACAGGGATCCTCTCTTGCAACTGACAGTGTAGTCTGTGGGATACAGTCATCTTCCTCGTCCTACATTATGGGCACTGACACTTTACACTGGTCTGTGGAAGCGGCTTCGATCACTGGTCGCCTGCTCCAATGAATCAATACCTGTATATTTAGTAGGATCGCCACATGTGCTCGATGCCATCATGCAGACCATATTTGATTTCTACACTACTGGCCATTAAAATTGCTACACGACGAAATGACGTGGTACAGACGCGAAATTTAACCGACAGGAAGAAGATGCTGTGATATGCAAGTGATTAGCTTTTCAGAGCATTCAAACAAGGCTGGCGCCGGTGGCGACACCTACAACGTGCTGACATGGGGAAAGTTTCCAACCGATTTCTCATACACAAACAGCAGTTGACCGGCGTTGCCTGGAGAAACGTTGTTGTGATGGCACGTGTAAGGAGGAGAAATGCGTACCATCACGTTTCCGATTTTGATAAAGGTCGGATTGTAGCCTATCAAGATTGCGGTTTATCGTATCGCGACATTACTGCTCGCGTTGGTCGAGATATAATGACTATTAGCAGAATATCGAATCGGTGGGTTCAGGAGGGTAATACAGAACGGCGAGCTGGATCCCAACGGCCTCGTAGCACTAGCAATCGAGATGACAGGCATCTTATCCACATGGCTGTAACGGATCGTGCAGCCACGTCTCGATCCCTGAGTCAACAGATGGGGACGTTTTCAAGACAACAAACATCTGCATGAACAGTTCGACGACGTTTGCCGCAGCTTGGACTATCAGCTCTTAGACCAACGGTGCGGTTACACTTGACGCTACATCACAGACAGGAGCGACTGCGATGGTGTATTCAACGACGAACCTGGGTGCACGAATGGCAAAACGTCATTTTTTCGGATGAATCCAGGTTCTGTTTACAGCATCATGATGGTCGCATCCGTGTACGGCGACATCGCGGTGAACACACATTGGAAGCGTGTATTCGTCATCGCCATACTGGCGTATCACCCGGCGTGACGGTATGGGGTGCCATTGGCTACACGTCTCGGTCGCCTCTTGTTTGAACAGTGGACGTTTATTTCTGATGTGTTACGTCCCATGGCTCTACCCTTCATTCGATCCCTGTGAAACCCTACATTTCAGCAGGATAATGCACGACTGCATGTTGCAGGTCCTGTATGGGTTTTTCTGGATACAGAAAATGTTCGACTGCTGCCTTGGCCAGCACATTCTCCAGATCTCTCATCAATTGAAAACGTCTGGTCAATGGTGGCCGAGCTACTGGCTCGTCACAATACGCCAGTCACTACTCTTGATGAACTGCGGTATCGAGTTGAAGCTGCATGGGCAGCTGTACATGTACACGCCATTCAAACTCTGTTTTACTCAATGCCCAGGCGTATCAAGGCCGTTATTACGGCCAGAGGTGTTTGTTCTGGGTTCTGATTTGTCAGGATCTATGCACAAAAACTGCGTGAAAATGTAATCACATCTCTGTTCTAGTATAATATATTTGTCCAATGAATACCCGTTTATCATCTGCATTTCTTCTTAGTGTGGCAATTTTAATGGCCAGCAGTGTATATACCGAAGGGAGAGAGATAGAGACAGAGAGAGAGAGACAGAAATCTTATTGAGTTCTCTATCGAACGAAGTTAGTGGAGCTTTTATAGTTCGTAATTTTTCTCTGTTGTATGGTACAGAATGATGATGATAGAATGTTGGAGTGACAAACGTGAATGGACCCAGAGGGATGAGGATTTGCTTCAGACTGCAGTACCTGAATGATGTTGAGTCTGCCTAATTTTTCCGTGTCTTTATATGACCTCGTGTTGCAGGACCGTGATTTGTTTTATGCTGAACTTACATATCATACACGTTTGGCAGAGTTACGACAGCATGTTCCCATTTCCATAGAATGGTCAAAAGACGCTCCTGTCGTACTAACTCAACTTAGACTGTTTCTACATTTGCTGCAGAATCTGGTGGATATAGCTCTCTTCGACTTCTGCTCTATTCCGAGTTAAATGATCACATGAGCAAAGCTGCAGGGATGGCAGTGCAGAGTCTGTGGAGCAGTTGCAAGATGCATATGGACTACATAAAACCACATTGGAATTTAACTGGAGCAGATGAGTTCGAAAAAGGTGACTCGTTTCGAGATATGAGTGTGCCAGAAATATGATTCACTAGTGGCTGTAATCATTAAAAGATTTCTGCATAGCATCCAACGCAGGTATATGGTTGAATGGAAAGACTTGATTCCAAATCACAGACAGCATTTCTACCAGAAAGCGTAGCACTAGAGATCTGAAAATCTAGTGCACATTTCTTATGGCCTCCACCAGCACACCTTCTATTGTATGTGATCATTCTCAATCAACCATCACCTATTACCCAATGGATATATCGTAGAACCTCTGACATGGCATTATAACAGAATACATTACAAATACTGGATAAATATCTAGCGACGCTATGAAGGAGTTTCAAATACTGGCTTCATACCGCGTTCCTTAGGCGAAACACTTTCTAAATTCGGTGATTTTTTTGGGAGCTTACACCGTCGGTGAAGTGTAACCGCACTGTTGATCAGTTAATACACACTCTGACAGTCACCGTCTCTATTCAGTGTCATGGTATGTTTCTGAAAAACCACTTTATTTGGAGATAATGCCATACCTCGATTTACAAGGCTTGTATAATTTTTGACACGGATATCGTTAACAATAATTGTGAGCACCTGTAAACCCAAGACCTCCTTGTGACAGTAACATAATCTTTGCGACCGTGTTTTTAACATCGGCCAGCTTGCAAGACGGTTACGTTTCTCTTTCTAAGACACACTGTGGTACCACTCGGAAGAAAAACTTATGAGAAATGTCCACCCATCGCTGATTTTCTCTCAGTATTGTTTCGCATCGCCAGCAATCAGTTACTGGCGAAATATTATACTTCGTAGTAGGGGATGCGTGATAGGTTCCCCTTGAACATCAGGCCCATAAAGTATGTGTGTGAGTGTTCTGACATGTGCAAAGAGAATTAGTATGTCCAGTCACAAGGAAGGTATGGATCTGACTTGGAATACTACGATAGCCGCAAAGGGAATGAAAAATTTCTTTTTACTCGGGAAAGTATGTCAAGTCAGAAGAATGGTACAGATATTTCTATTTCCAGACCCACTGCCTTCAGCAGGGGGTATTTCCAATACTTCGCTCATTGTCAAATGTTGTCCAATTTAGACTGCGATCGTAATATTTAATTGTAAGTACAGTGATAAAATATATGTGGCCAGTTTTCTAGGATGATACTATTTGGTGTGCGAGGAGTATGTGGCGGCGTTGGCCTGTGGCAGAATGATTCAAGTTTCCAGATAATGGTAGCGGCTGTCCGAATGGAAAGACCAGTAAGGGTACAATAATGTAGCTGACTTAACCGGCCGCCCTCGAGATGGCTGAATAGTGAACCAATGTGTTGCATAGCTTTCGTGATCACGTGTTTTCTCCGTGGAAATTTGAGAAAACTCAATATGGACATGTGTTTACTCTGGACCGTTATTCCCTCCCATATAAATTGTCCAGTTGACGGCTTCTGCACAATTTCCACCTTTATTTGGTTGAGAGCACATCGATTGTGGTGTGTGCATCTAGCAGGTGAAAGACGGGTAAAAGACACGTTTGCTGGTTCTCTAGACATGAGAAGCATCTTAATTGACTTTGTAAATTATAGGGATGATTTGGAATCTGCTATATAACTGACATTGGTATTTGTGAGTGAAAATATCAGTTTCCTATACTTATTTCGAGTTTTCACGTAAATATCTTCGCTGGTGGGGTAAGTTAATAGTTAATAAGTGGTTAACTGCATGCTGCACCTCGATAAAGTTTCGAGTTCCTCTAGAGAAATAATTTCCAGTCTATATCTTCGGTATTATACTGTGCAAATGTTCAATAGCCTACTGCTATGTGCCTGATATCGAGAAGTGTCAAGTAAATGGTATGATATTCTGTCAAACCATATGAAAAACATATGTTCTTGTGATCCCAGAGCCTGGAGATGGGTGTAGAAAGCAAGCAAGGCAATCAGGTTGGGACCAGAAACAGTAACGCCTTTGTGCCAAGGAGAACAGACCCAGCCTTGGTAAAAGAGTTCGGAGAGTGATCTCGGTCCACTGAGGGTGCTCTGGTCATGTGTCGGGCCAGTGTAAGTGTGTGGGCAGATGACTTGTGACCATCGGCTGCGGTGGGTGACCTACAGACCTCGTGGGAAATATCTAATGCTGCGAGGACTATACACGATCTGTCTTTATGTTATATCTACGAGTGTCTGGTGGTGGCTAGCTATATGCAGAAGTGATGACTTTATATGGCGCAGCAGACGAATTGCGTGTTTACTACATCGATACGGTAAGTGGTGATATGTAGCCGGGTTGGAGACCTGTTTTACACTGAAATATTCAAGCTTCCATCATCATTGTCAAAGCAGTGTAGTTGAGGAAGTGTCTTCCCATATAAGACGATCTGGAGGCCAATTTTGCAGGGTCTAACTGTCAGTGCAATATGGCGATCTGTACAAAATAGTTTTGCCGCTGAAAGTCTCATCTGCATAAGAAAAAGTCGGACCGTACTTCCACACCCGCAGCATCAGTAATTCGACAGGTACATTCAGTAAGAGCCAATCAGAATGCTCGATTCATTCACAAGACATCCTATGTGCTGGGACATAGGAGCCTCTACGGACCAATTAGAACAAGATGGGGGCAAGGTATCTACGAAAGGTTCTGAGAGTAATGTGATGTCTCCTTCTTTGTTCAAGTGTTCAAAGACAAGCAGAATGTTGTCCCTCATCCACCACTGCGGCATTAAGACGCTTCCAGACCAACAGCTGTAGGACAGAGATTTTTCTCTTCGGCAGGGCAGTGCTTCGAATTCTGTTTGCGAAATTGTTCTGATTTTCCCTTCTGTGCTTAGACAGTGCTCTCTTCCAAACAACAAGAATACTTTTATGATTAATGGAGTTTTCGCAAGCCTACACATACATGGTGAAGGCTTTTAGTGGTGAGAACGTTTACCGTTTCTGAGACGTATGTTGAAAACAGGATGTCACGATTTCCAGGAAGGGTAGCACGGGATGCCTCGTTAGGACCATCAGGAAGAATGCTATTCTGTGTTATTCTGGGCTATTTTCGTAAACAGGTCCTGTTAGGACAAGAATTTCCATGCAGAGACGTCACGAACGCTCCTACAACAACAAAAGCGACCATTAACTATTGCTGTGACACTTTATGATTTCCGAGAGGGAGACTTGGCTCTTATTTACATGGGCATGAGACGGAAGTATAACACTGACAACGTTTTAGCTGCGCCCACAAGGGTTAGTCGCTAGGTAAACACCTCGCTCGGCACTGGAGCCACAGGTATGAACATTATGCATGAGCCACAGTGGCTAGGTAAACAGTTGTTTCAACAAGAATTTCTCAGGTGTCAAGTATGAAAGGGATGCCGCCTCCTCATGCTTGTGGGACTCGAATAGACACCCGTCCATGACTCGGCAGCTGACAGCCACGTTGTCACTATGGGGGGCTAACGGTGCACACCCGACTTCTGGCAGCATGTGCAATGGCGGTCTGTGCAGTCCAGTGGACGGTCCATGCTTCGCGATCAAAAGAAAGATTTTTAACTATGTAGTTGTGTGTGGCGTGTATTTCAGGATGGTATTCCTTGGGTCATCGGAATAAAAAGAGAGCGATCGATTTAATTATTTCCTGCAACACCTGCATCTTTTCAAACAGCAGAGAATGATGAGCAAGGGAAATCCAACACCCACAAACTGATTTTTTTTATAAATAATCAATATACTTTTGAATTTCCTGTCATGAGATCCTTCCTCTCCACCACAGAGCCGCAGATTTCCAGGTATAGGAGGGATGGTGGAGAGGGGAGCGAGAGAAGTTAATTAATTGATCAATTTAATGAAATAGTCAATCATATTGACAAGAGTAAACAGGGGCTATTCGAATAACTCAGACCTGGAAGTGTACCTGTACCAGCGAGGTGGAGGGAGGGGTTGGGAGTCGACATCGATTTCCTGAAAAATTCTAACAATAAATAAATAAACTATATTCCATACACCATCTTGAATTCCATAAATTGTTTAATTAACCAATATTCACACATTGTCTAAATTGTTAGAGAACATTCCATCCACTGCAAACAATTTCCTGCCAAATCTTTAACTAAATAAATTGACTATATTCCATACACTGCCATAAATAATTAAACAATATTCCATAGCTTATCTAAATTGTTTAAACAATATTCTATACACTGCAAACGAATTTCCTCCAAATGACCAATCAACTAAGTGTTTTTCCCGCTAAATTCCGGGAGGGGGAGGGCCAGGGGGGGTTTCTCAAAGGGCAGATTCAAATAATTGATCGATTTAATTAATTAGTCAATCAAATTGATATTAAAAGTGTGCTTGTATCGGCGAGGGGGAGAGTGTTTTGGTTGGAGGTTCCCTGAGGGGTTGGGGAGGGGAAGGATGGGGCAGGGACGAAGGAAAAATAGGTTAAGGACCTGTCAATCTAAAGGAAGGATCCTTTTAGCGGAACAATATGTTAATGACCTGTCAATCAAAGGAGAACAGTAGGTTTGCCTCTCAGTGCATAGTTGCCCCTCATTTAGGCAACCCACACTAACAAAATGCACCAAATGAAGGTGGTCCTACTACTCAAGTTTAATATGTAGTTGCAGAAGAATGATTCTCTTCTGACTGACCAATGGTTCATGAATGATGCTATCTTTTCCTATAGTGAGATTCATTCTCAGTGGCCAGTCTTTCCTGCTTTAATGTTCTTTTTTCGCATGAGTGTCCATCATACAAAGAAAACATGGATATTTTGTGTATCTTCTTTGCTGATCAGTTTTAAATCTGCACATACTGACCACTGAAATTGGTGAAATTAAATTGTCTCTAAAACAATTTTAACATTTTGAAATTCTTCTTTAAGTGTGGTTGAATGAGCTATTGAGCTCAAAGGTAATTTATTTCTATTATGCAGTAACACACTTTTTAAACTATTTTTGGGCTGTCAAGGAAAAGTCAGCAGTCTTTTGGTCGGGATACTGGAAGACTCATTAAATTTAAAAGCCCAGAAATATTACTACAGTATACAATATAATTCATCTTGTTAAAATATGGAAGAATGTCACTTGTTCTAGTTCGATAGGATGTTGTTGATAATCCGGCTGAAGGCAATGATTTTCTTTTAGTATTCACACGAGAAGCTGAGCTGATTTCTTATAGGTGAATTTAAATCTCGATTCAAGTAGTTTAGCTCATCCTGCGAAAAGCCTTGAAGTGTAGGACTGCATTCTTCAAACTCACTCTCACAATTGCTTTTACTCTGACTGTGTAACATTTCGACATCATCAAAGTAATCGTCTGATAAGGAAGTAAATATCGGTATTGGCAAATCTTCACAATGCAAGATTGGTGGCTCGGTGGACTGTACATTTGGGTAAGCCAAAGAGCGCTTTATGTATCGATTTCTACCTTTTACAGTACAAAAGTAGCAATCATAGAGATTGTTTCTTGGCTCTGTAGATGTCATTGGTATTTCAAACGGAAACTCTTTTCGTCCTCCATGACTCCAACATCAAAGTGAAATCACACAAGTCTTAGAAACGTTGTGTGGGGCCCAATATGTATCTTGTTGTTCAAGTTGTTTTCAAAAATGCGCCCGATAGCTTTGCTTAACAAAATCATTAATATTCTGTCGTTGCTATTCCTGACAATATTTGCGACATATGTAGCAGAAATGGTCAGGGTTGTTAACACAAGACTTTCATGAAGAACTCATACTTTCTGTAACAAAAACGTCCAAACAGGGCAATTGCATGTAGTAACTGACACAGTATCATGTTGTTAGAAAAACTAATGAATTAGTAACGCAAGATGCTTACGTGCACAAAATAATAACGACTGAATGGCAAATAACAAAAGCCCACCTGTAAAATGTCTGTGAGTCACATCGTTCTCTGTGAGAAGCAGAGACATTTAACGTAGTTTGCCAAATGCGCGTGAGGTGCCATCTGTCGGATTTCTGTCATAATTATAAGACAAAGGCACTAAGCCATATTGAGTGACAGGCCACATTAGGTACAGTTACCTTACTTCAAAGAATACGCGTTAATGAGGTTAGATTAGTAAAATATGTGTATTTTTTATAAAACGGTCTGTCACGATAACCATAGTCTACTCAAACAAAATAATTTATAAATACTTCATCATCATATGTACCTAAATAACCTCTGTAAACTTAAGCTAGGGAAAAAGTCATTTTTGTTCCCTATGTTATCATTTTCATCAGTTATGGTTACTTCTAAGTCCTGAATTTTATCATGTAGTGGAATAAATGAAGGATGATGAGGTTCATAAATTACTCATGTTCCAAACTCGATATTAAGCTTCAATGAAGCAATATTGTTAGTTTCTCGATGAAAGTTCTCACTACGCTTTACATACTTTCTATCAGCCAAATTAAAATTAATGTTCATTGATTTGGGTGGAAAAATCATTAGCAACAATTTTTTCATGGCCTGCAATATTTTAGCCACCAATCCTAGAACACTACCAATGCTATCCTTTATGTCCATATACAACTTAACACCACTCTCAGTAGTAACTCTGTTTATGCATTCATCTTCTTTAAGTTGTATATTAGGCTTTTCCATGTGAATAAATTTTTCTAAGCTTTTTGCACGATATTGACCAACAGGAATTTCTATTGTTTCTCCATTACAATACTGTTTCTTACTTTTTATGTTATATTTGGAATTAACAATGTTGTATAGAAACCAAACAGTGCAGCATTATTATAACTGTCTCTTACATATACAGTCAATTTCTTCTTGAGTACTGAAGACTTACCACTCAATTGAAATAATCAACTCATTTACTAATAATGAAATAATACTAATTAAATGAAAACTGATTGGTAATGAAAAAAAGAAATCCAGAAAAGAAATCAAATAATAAATATGGCAAGCTGTTACCAAATTCTATTTGATGTCTAATAATGAGATATTGGGAAAGCTCTGTGTTTGGTTTTTAAATCAATATACTCCTTCAGTCAGGGACGCTGTTTGAAAGAGATGTTGCAGGTGATTCTAAGGAGTTGTATCACCAGCCTGACCCATTGCTGGAGACTGTTATAGTGTTGAATGTGTCTCTGCTTATTCCTCAGCGTTGACATCATGCTTGGGGATGGTACCATTTTGCGTGAGGAGGCATTCCGAACCAATGGCAGATCACTATGCGCATCATGCAAATCAGTGGGCTGCTGCAGGTCTGCCTCCAGGACATATCCCCTACCAGTCTTAACAGCTACATTGAGGATCTTATCCTTCAATCTGACGATTTCATCTTTGGACAGCCATTGGAACACTCCAAATGGCAGAGTTTGTTGCGTAACCTGTCTGCAGAGATTATTTACATCCAAGTAAAGTATGTAACTGAAACAGTCAGACAATCTGTACTCCCCCTCACTCAGTTGCGAGTTATACCTCTTGTTGTGCATGTAGATACACTAACAAAGTCCTCTGAGAATCCCTGATTCGAAAAAAAGCAACATATCAAAATCGCTCAACAGCTCGAGATTGATATTTGTCTTTTTTAACGTTGCGTCCCTCAAAACCATTGGCACGTTGTAATAGAAGGCTGGATGCAGAGTGTATGTGCCCAGGCGTGTACTCCAGAGTTTCTCAAAAACGTCTGCAAACAATTGGATGTCTGTCTCCATGTACACTTTAGCATATCTCTTTAAGTCAGAGTTGTTGAACTCCTGCCGAACATTCACCATGAGCGTACACTTCTCATCTGTTTTGGCGCTATCTGTAAGTTTGCAGGTGAATGTTGTTATATTGGGAAATTTGGTTTCACACAGTCTCTCCATCATGGAAGGAAACACTTCTTCATTACAAGCTGAAACTTTGCATCATCAGGAAATGCTCATCCTCTCGATGCATTGTCTCAGCCAGGTGGCTGCATAAATCGTAGTGAATCCAGGAAGCGGACCGATATTCTTGCCATCATTCGCATGGAGAATGAAATGCATTTTTCTACATTGTCAGGTTTGATATGGACCCTATCATTCCCTAACCCAAAAGCATGCAAGTGTTCAGCAAGAGAGTGAGCATTATACCTGTTCTAACTATGAAAGAAGACAGGTATATGTCAAGGCAATTTGTACTTCAAGTTGCATGCATTGTAAGCTGCACTGCAGAACTTCTCTGTTAGGTAGCAGTGATTTCTAGAAGCAGTTTCCACTTTTCTATCCAAAGGCAGGTCACAACTACGACATTGAACTGCCTTCTTGTATACGGCATTGTTCTCCTACGAGGTGATCATTGGAATGTTCTTGCTGTAAAGGTCATCACCATCGAGTGCAAGTTTTTCGATCTTAGACAGCAACCATCTCGCAGGATTATTGCTGATATATGAATCAAATTTGTTGAGACTGGAATCATATGAGCATACAACGTGATATACTGCCACATACAATACGCATCATACTGTGAAAGTGATGTGAGAGGCGTCGGAATCATCTTTACAATACACCACAGTAACTAGTAAACGCTCAAAGTCAGTGTATACAACAAAGGGACATCGTTCCTGGTGGTGGGCATTCTTAAACATTAACCCTTTGAAGACTAGGATTTTATACACTAAACTGCTTCTCTGGGCTGAATTATTTAGGGATTGTTTAGTTACATAGGCTTTTGGAATAAAACAAGCTATTGGTTTCCTATTCTCTCATCGACTCATTTTATTGTATATAATTTCTTGGTAAGTATTACATGGAAGAGCAAAATTGTTGTTGAGGTAGTGTTTCAACAGAGCAGTTACAGCAGCCAGAAACATCAAAGCCACAAGTATCTTCAATTTCTGTTTCTTCTCGTATGCATACTATAATATATAGTTTCAGCATCGCACAATATAAACAGTTTTATTCCAAATCGCCGCTGTTTGCTAGGTATATACTGTTTGAAAATAACTGTACCTTTCTACAGAAATATAGACTCTTCAATGCACAAATCTCTGAATGGATTTAGAAATGATATGAATTTCACTGTCAAAAAATTCACAATATACTCAATTTTGTAAAGCCTATTTGCCCTCTGAGGGTCTCACAAAAAGCCTGCATCGTTAAAATACAACTTTTGGAAAATATGTCAGAAACTGTACCTAAAAAAGAAAGATCTTTCAGTCAATGGGTCTGTAGACCAATAGTCCTTCATTTGATTCTTTGTTATGTGAGCCATCAGCATGCAGACTACTGAAATCTGATACAGCTCGTCTGCACTTGTACGTGTCCACTGTATTCCCCTGAAAGGTTCTTGATATTGTTCATTCATTATTTTGCGCAAGCTGTTAGTATCAATGGTAATGAATCCCATGAATTTCCTGTCCAGTATAAGCTCAAAACATTCACTTTCACTAGGTTCTTCACTTTAAGTCCATAATAAGGATTCACTCTAGAATTATCGTTAGAAGAAGCGAAATTCTGAGCTGTAGACACACCATCTGTCGGTCATCTGTACTCACTGTTTCTGACTTTTTCCTTCTTTCCCGCCTGTAAAGGGCCCGGTTCGTGAATAATTCAAAGTCACTCGATGAGTATTCACTTTCTCTTGGTAATACCTTCGTGGTCTTCAAAAATCACTACCAGACTCTGCAGGTGAGTCTTCATATAGTAATAGTTCTCTAATATCATCGTCACTCAAACCTCTCGAACACGTCATTCTCACCAAACACTAAAACACAAGTGCAAGTATCGAATTTAGTTCTCTTAGATCGAATGCATATATGGCCTCATGGAAACGCAAGCAGATCCCAATGTTCGCAACAAATTTTAGCATCATCAGTGACAGAAGGAAGCAGTTATACTGATAGGGCAGCAGATACACATGACACACACATGATAAAAACGCGAAAACTTACCTCTACGGTCATAGGCTGGTGCGACAATATGGCCGCCGCCGTACCTGTGCAGTTGCTGTCCGCAAAGAGTTAAGAACGTTTTATCCTCAGTGAGAATTTCCACATGTACCGGTTCCTGGCTCGAGCAATCAGTCAGATGTCCCTCTGAATACTCACGCATAGTAAAAGAGTCGAGGCATCTGAGACAAAAGTGCCTCATGCCATGGTGTTTCGATGTTTGCGGAAAGTAGGTGAGACATGTTTCTGATCCAAACGTATTGTGGCTTCTCGCCTTTGGGGAACAGCAATAAATCTACGCGTTTAGGACGCTTACTGGCTACTATGGAAAAGTAGAGGAGTCGAATTACTTTATGATTCACATTTCCTGGCTTGCTGTTCTTCTCATCTACATCCTGACCATAAACGTGAACTGAGTAATTAGGGTTTCACATGTTTAGAACTCTGACTGGCTACTTTGGAAAAACAGAGGGGTCAAACTACCTTATGCTTCACATCATCTGGCTTGCTTTTCTTCTCATCTACATCATCACCACAAACATTACTACATCATGACCACAAACATTAACCGAGTAATTAGGGTTCTGCCTCTGAAATTTTAGCAGGTCTGGGATTGCAACGGGCAATGTCTTGAAAGTTATAACGTCCACAGACACTGGTTGTCTCATATCTATCTGTACAACATGTGTCTTTTGGGTAATTTCTTTTGAAAATCAGAAGCGACCATGCGAAGCAGAATTCATCCTTCTCTTCTAGATTCTGGACATTAATACACGCCTTCTTAGCGGAAATATCATCTGCGAGGGGGATGAAACTGGACCCCCCCCCTCCCATTAATTGGAAAAAAAGTGAGAGAACACGTGAAGGCAGAGTACGTGACTGAGAGCCTTACCAGACCCTCTTCCCTTCATATTGAAAAAAAAAAAAAAACCGCATTAGTATGATGCTCTCGGTGAAAGTTCCATAGCAATCTGCAATTGACATGTCCTGCAATATCACACCATCCTTGACGACACTTGACTCTGCATCATGATTGATGCCTTCTTTAGGGGGAGCAGCAGCTCACAGTTGAGAACCGCTTTGCACATGCCGGCGGGATACCGTTAGGCACTGGTGATTCCATGGAGCTCTTTCTCCAACACTGCTTGACAGGCACGGAGTAGGATAGCCAAATCTCGAAATCCAACATCATGTTACCAATGTGGGACTGTAAGATCCTATCCCTGAAAGTACCAGCAACCACAGAGTAGTCTAATATGGCTGTGTGGTTTAGCCGCTGTTAGTGAGCTAGATGGGCTGTGGCTCAGCTACTGCTAGACTCAGGATGGGATGACAGCAGTGGCATTGCTACCACTAGGTCGAGAATGATAGCCAGACCTTCCCGGTCGAGGTGACGTAGACGTCGACGACACCACTCTGCTACAACTAGGCGGAGGCAACGCAGACGTCGACGTATGCACACATGTCTGAAGGAACAATGCATCGTTCTTCTTAACGACACAGGCACTGCATTATCGCCGGCCGCGGTGGTCTAGCGGTTCTAGGCGCTCAGTCCAGAACCGCGCGACTGCTATGGTCCCAGGTTCGAATCCTGCTTCGGGCATGGATGTGTGTGATGTCCTTAGGTTAGGTAGGTTTAAGTAGTTCTAAGTTCTAGGGGACTGATGACCACAGATGTTAAGTCCCATAGTGCTCAGAGCCATTTGAACCATTTGAGCACTGCATTATCGTATTTATCCGCCTATACAGGGCAGCAACTTTCAACTAAAATGTCCTCCCTGTACAGGAATTACATAATACGTAACCCCACAGGTTGTGATGCTGGGACGACGACATACGGAAGTCTGGGTCTGGCCGTGAGTTATGCACAGACAGGTTGGTTGGCTGATTTGGGGGATGGAACCAAACAACAAGGTCATCGGTCCCGTGAGATTAGGGAAGGAAGTCGGTCGTGCTCTTTCAAAGGAACCATCTCAGCATTTGCCTGAAACCATTTAGGGAAATCACAGAAAACCTAGATCAGGATGACCGGACGTGGGTTTGAACCGACGTCCTCCCGTGTCCTCCCTTAGTGTACACAGATGACGAAAGTAGTTAAGACGACGTCTCACATAAAGGGGGAGCAGAATCTGCGTTCGAGTCCCAGTCTGGCACGGATTTTCATTCTCTTCATTCCATTGTACAGCTAATGGCTATTCCTATTTTATACTGCGAACACATTTCATGTATTTTTTGGTTTAGTTTCGAGTTCTCTTCCCTTGTAATATCAACATGAAGTGTATCTACAAAAAACCATTGTATGCAATCACAAAGAAATGGTAATACTATTGCTCATGTATCTGCCTCTCAACGACTGGTGTCATCCCCCATAAGCTGTGACTAGAAAAAAATGGTGTCGTTTCTTGCGGTGGTTCATCCACAGCTTGAACGAAACCCCATAATGCCTGAGAGGAAAATGGTGACATAGGTGGTTGCTGTGACAGATCAGTATCGATCTGTTCACCTATAGCGAAAAAAAAACAAAGGAACACGGAAGTATCATCTGAAATGTGAAAAAAAATTACACAGATGTATAGAAAGAAAATCGTTCCTGCGTTATGCCATTGTTCATCGAAATGTGGTGACATTATGCTTGGAACCAAGCGGTCAGTGTCTGACAAACGAGCACTCTTACCAGCGCCTTCGTCATTAGCTTGTGCAGAGCCCTTCATGGCTGATTAGACAAATGACGAGCCATTCAGTGGTGATTTATACAGGGTGTTAGAAAAAGGTACGGCCAAACTTTCAGGAAACATTCCTCACACACAAATAAAGAAAAGATGTTATGCAGACATGGGTCCCGAAACGCTTAATTTCCATGTTAGAGCTCATTTTAGTTTCGTCAGTATGTACTGTACTTCCTCGATTCACCGCCAGTTGGCCCAATTGAAGGAAGGTAATGTTGACTTCTGTGCTTGTGTTGACATGCGACTCATTCCTCTACAGTACTAGCATCAAACACATCAATACGTAGCATCAACAGATTAGTGTTCATCACGAACGTGATTTTGCAGTCAGTGCAATGTTTACAAATGCGGAGTTGGCAGATGCTCATTTGATGTATGGATTAGCATGGGGCAATAGCCGTGGCGCGGTACGTTTGTATCGAGACAGATTTCCAGAACGAAGGTGTCCCGACAGGAAGACGTTCGAAGCAATTGATCGGCGTCTTAGGGAGCACGGAACATTCCAGCCTATGACTCGCGACTGGGGAAGACCTAGAACGACGAGGACACCTGCAATGGACGAGGCAATTCTTCGTGCAGTTGACGATAACCCTAATGTCAGCGTCAGAGAAGTTGCTGCTGTACAAGGTAATGTTGACCACGTCACTGTATGGAGAGTTCTACGGGAGAACCAGTTGTTTCCGTACCATGTACAGCGTGTGCAGGCACCATCAGCAGCTGATTGGCCTCCACGGGTACAATTCTGCGAATGGTTCATCCAACAATGTGTCAATCCTCATTTTAGTGCAAATGTTCTCTTTACGGATGAGGCTTCATTCCAACGCGATCAAATTGTAAATTTTCACAGTCAACATGTGTGGGCTGACGAGAATCCGCACGCGATTGTGCAATCACATCATCAACACAGATTTTCTGTGAACGTTTGGGCAGGCATTGTTGGTGATGTCTTGATTGGGCCCCATGTTCTTCCACCTACACTCAATGGAGCACATTATCATGATTTCATACGGGATACTCTACCTGTGCTGCTAGAACGTGTGCCTTTACAAGTACGACACAACATGTGGTTCATGCGCGATGTAGCTCCTGCATGTTTCAGTCGAAGTGTTCGTACGCTTCTCAACAACAGATTCGGTGACCGATGGATTGGTAGAGGCGGACCAATTCCATGGCCTCCACGCTCTCCTGACCTCAACCCTCTTGACTTTCATTTATGGGGGCATTTGAAAGCTCTTGTCTACGCAACCCCGGTACCAAATGTAGAGACTCTTCGTGCTTGTATTGTGGACGGCTGTGATACAATACGCCATTCTCCAGGGCTGCATCAGCGCATCAGGGATTCCATGCGATGGAGGGTGGATGCATGTATCCTCGCTAACGGAGGACATTTTGAACATTTCCTGTAACAAAGTCACGCTGGTACGTTCTGTTGCTGTGTGTTTCCATTCCATGATTAATGTGATTTGAAGAGAAGTAATAAAATGAGCTCTAACATGGAAAGTAAGCGTTTCCGGACACATGTCCACATAACATATTTTCTTTCTTTGTGTGTGAGGAATGTTTCCTGAAAGTTTGGCCGTACCTTTTTGTAACACCCTGTATATGGGCGGCGTGCAGTCCTGGGGCGGATACACATGTACCTAAGAGGCAGACGTCTGAGTTTGTGTGAATCTAGTGCAACACTGATGTTCGTGTTTTTTATCACTGCGTGTGCATCCTTCGGCCACAAGTACCGCTACGTTCGCGCTTTTCGTGAGAGTAGGAGTTAGCTGTAGTTCATACATGTATAGACGTGAAATCCAACACGGCTGACTGGCACTACGAGCATATTTGCAATACTTGTAAGCCAGTTCTTCGCACGTGGCGCATACGCGTTACCAAATTAATGTGTTAGGCGAGTCGGGATAATCCAAGCGAGGTCGCCGCTTCCTGCCAGCGTCGGCTGCCACGACGTCAGTTGTTCAATGATGCGTCTGCTCACAAGGGCCCTTGGGACGTCTTCTTTACGAGGAGTGACTGCAGTGTCGAACGCAACTTAAACTCTCACCTAAAGCTTGTAAGTGAAGTGGTGGGAAACAGGAAATAAATAAATAAACAAAAGTTTTTTAAAGAAAATGTTTATTTATTAGTAAGCCAACTGAATAATAACTGTTCATTTTCTAAAGCTTTCATAGGCCCATGTTCTTTGTATATCTTCTTCAACTGCTGGAGGACAGGACATCCTTCTTTTTCCAGAGGGATACACATTTATAAATTTCTTGAAACCACGAAATCTTCTCACAGAATCTGATGTTAGGGTGACCAGACGTCCGGATTAATCTGGACATGTCCTCCTTTTTAGCTCTTTGTCCGGGTCCAGGCGGATTTTTGCAGTGTTCGGCTTTTTCGCAAAGTTGAGCGTAATAGAGTTCAGTTTACTATTCGTCCCGTTCTATTGATCTTTTCTTAAATACTTTAACTATTAGCACAGCCTTCGTGATAAACACGCACGAAGGCGGTGTTAGTAGGTGGCACCAGGATCGTCGATGTTATCGTTGATCGACCTATAAGCGAATGCAAATATCGATTAATTAAAATTTTCGTTTCGTATCTTCGCTTTGTATTGGCTTGGCTTCCTGTACCGCACGAGTGATTTGTGAGTGTAATTTTTAACCGAGTGAGTTACGTAAAATATTTGGGTATGCCTAAACGAAAGTGTACATTTTCTGATGTTCTTTCCTGCAAATATATGGCTTTCAAGAGAGGGGGAAATGAATTTGAAGCGGAATGTAAGATATGTGGAGCTGGAACGTACGTCTCGGTGGCCAATAAAGGTAATAAATAACTCCACACATTAACTGTCATGGTTTTATTTCATTGTTTCATAGTCATTCAATTTATTTGTATTCGGAATGTTAAAGCGCAGTTTACATGTCGTCAGCTGCTGCTTGAATTGTAGATGTTGGTAGCGGTGCGTCGAATGAAGGGAGGTGAATGGTCTTACGTTTTTCGCTTTGTAAACAATTCCGTGTTGTTGACATAACAAAACAATTGACGCCACACTGTCACCACAATCAATGTTTTTATTTTTTTTTTTCCATATTGCTCAGTTAACCACCACCTGACCATCAGTAACAGTTAACTCCAAGTTTTACCGGTAATTGCCGGCAGTCACGTGACTTGTCCAAAGCTGACGGGTGGTATCCTCATCTGCAGTTGACCCGTTTAATGTGTCCTCGTTTTTCTTGTTTTGTCCTCCTTTTTGAAGCTGTTTGTCCTCCTTTTTAAACAATTGCATCTGGTCACCCTATCTTATGTAAACTATACTGTCTCTATGATCATACGCTCTGAGCGTCGACACCATACCTTCATAAGCCACACCTTCATCGTCCCACAGATTTACATGGTAAAATCGTGTCACCCACGCTGCCGTTTCCGAGTTTTAGCACACTGCACTGAGTTAAATCGTTGAATACTTTGTTAATACTTGTTCCGTATCGGAGAATGCAATGAATGCCACTTCTTTAAACACAAGTTGTCTACATTCACAGCCGCGCGGAGTGGCCGCGCGATTTGAGGCGCAGTCACGGATTACGCGTCCCCTCCCGCCGGAGGTTCGAGTCCTCCCTCGGGCATGGGTGTGTGTGTTGTTCTTAGCAGCAGTTAGTTTAAGTAGTGTGTAAGTCTGGGGACCGATGACCTCAGAAGTTATGGTCCCTTAGGAATTCACACACATTTGAACATTTTCTACATTCGCCATAAAACCCTTGTCTGTCTGAACAATTCTTTGCTCTTTGAAGCATCGTTGTATAATGCCTTGTACAGGGTGACACAGAATAACGGGAATGTTTGAAATGAGTAGTGGCAGCCATGATCAGGTGGCAGCAATGCGGATTCATGATAGTGAGTAAACAGTCCGATATTTCAGTAAACATGGATCAGTGGAACGGACAACAGCGTGTGTTAGACATAAAAATATTTTATAAAAACAATATTAGTATTATAGCATTGCCGCAGAGGGAGTTTCGACGCTTTTATAATGATGTCGTTCCGTTATGATGCCGTTCCGTTGAAACACGCCAAAAAATGTTGGATTAATAACTTTGAAGAGACTGGATCCGCCCTCGAGAAGAAACCAACAGGACGACGAAAAAGTGTGTGTTCTCCAGCGAACATTGATGTTGTACGCGAGTCTATCTTACGGAGCCCACAGCGTTCAATTCGTAAGCAAGCAGCAGTGGTTGGAGTGTCGCGGGTGAGTGTTCACAGAATTCTTCATCCTGATTTAAAATTTCATCCGAACAAACTACAGATGATGCGACAATTGAAGGACAGCGATTACTGGTTACCATTAGGATTCCGTCAACAAACGATAACAAAAATAAACAATGACGATGAATTCCTAAACAAGTTGCGGATGTCAGATGAGGCACATTTTCATCTCACAGGTTATGTGAATAAACAGAACTACCGTTATGGGGCAAAAACAAATCCTAATGACGTTCATGAGCGCCCTTTACACCCTGGTAAAGTGACAGTATGGTGTCCTCGCAGTTTGGTCTCTTCCCACAAACAACCCAGCCCAAGTCTACACGACTCGAACAAGAACCCTGGATGAGTTAAAACAGAGAATTCGGGATGCAGTTCACAGTATCCCAGCTGAGATGTTGCAGCGGTCAATGAGGAATCTCAACAGCAGATTTCACGAATTTATTCGAATAGGAGGACGCCATTTAAAGGACGTAGTTTCTAAAAAATCACAAATGTCATCAGTGCTTTGTAAATGACAGAGTTGTAAGGTTTCAATTACTATGAATTCAATTTCTATCCTTCATCACTTGTAGTTTTATTGGATTGTGGAAAAGTTCCCGTATGTTGTGTAACGCCTCTACATCTATACCACACGTTGTATATCTACATCTACATCCATACTCCGCAAGCCACCTGACGGTGTGTGGCGGAGGGTACCCTGAGTACCTCTATCGGTTCTCCCTTCTATTCCAGTCTCGTATTGTTCGCGGAAAGAAGGATTGTCGGTATGCTTCTGTGTGGCCTCTAATCTCTCCGATTTTATCCTCATGGTCTCTTTGCGAGATATATGTAGGAGGGAGCAATATACTGTTTGACTCTTCGGTGAAGGTATGTTCCCGAAACTTTAACAAAAGCCCGTACCGAGCTACTCAGCGTCTCTCGTGCAGAGTCTTCCACTGGAGTTTATCGATCATCTCCGTAACGCTTTCGTGATTACTAAATGATCCTGTAACGAAGCGTGCTGCTCTCCGTTGGATCTTCTCTATCTCATCTATCAACCCTATCTGGTACGGATCCCACACTGCTGAGCAGTATTCAAGCAGTGGGCGAACAAGCGTACTGTAACCTACTTCCTTTGTTTTCGGATTGCATTTCCTTAGGATTCTTCCAATGAATCTCAGTCTGGCGTCTGCTTTACCGATGATCAACTTTATATGATCATTCCATTTTAAATCACTCCTAATGCGTACTCCCAGATAATTTATGGAATTAACTGCTTCCAGTTGCTGACCTGCTATTTTGTAGCTAAATGATAAGGGATCTATCTTTCTATGTATTCGCAGCATATTACACTTGTCTACATTGAGATTCAATCCCTGTTAGCAGCCAGTAATTTACGATACGGGCATGTAATATTAATGCATATGCTGCAGTTCCTACAGGAAAGTTCTTGTACGATTTTAATTCAATACTTATGTCCACAGTTCTAGTCTTGACCTTCTTGTGTTGCTTTGAACAATTTATCACCTCGGTGAGTCATAATTCCTTAAACTTCTGCAGGCTAAGTGTGCATCCAAAACCATAATCAGTCTTATAATATGATGTGTAAAATCTTACATACGTATTGTACAATAATCCATATGCGCTTCTGGTCCAGTCAAGTCTGTATTTATTGTACTGAAAAAACTGGGTGCTTAGGTTAACTCTTGCATTGCTTAGATTACAGTTGTCAAATACGCTGGAATATTTTTGATGACTCCCCTTCCTGCCTGTCTGCAGCGCCAGAATAATAAAGCAAAGCATTCCTAGCTGGATAGAAGTCTTAAGAGACCATGCTTGGCGAGATGACTGTGGAAGGACAGGATATTCAAACGACTGTCATGAATGGGAAGCTAAGGCCTCCTGAGAACGGAACATGTATAAGTTTCTGATTCTTTTTGCTTGATAGTGATAGGAGTGGTACTTTACATATCAATTTATCCAGCACAGTTTTATGCTCTTCTTCTCCTTGTCCTAGAATGTACAAGTTGTTGTCTATCGATCCATCTATGAACCATCCTGTGTTTTATAGAACATTCAGATCCGATGTTGATGTAGAGACGTATGTCTTGTGTGTAGATGCGATCCTCACATTCCTGGTGTGATCGATTTCAGCTCCATAAAACTCCTATCTTATTTCTTGAAACAAAAAGGCGAATGTATCATATGTAAAGCGCGATGTTACTGATTGCCCCGTGGCTTTCTTAGTTACAGATACCCCCTCCAAATATAGGAAGCTCTAGATTGATAATGTCAGTCCATCTTGACACTGAATAACAATTTGTACCTCTTCATTAGTATTAAAAATTGCTGAAGCGAACAGTTTGTGGGAATAATAGTCCTGGCTAACGATATGTATGCTCATTGATTTAAACTGGAGTCGTAACTTTGAGTGATGTAATTGTGAGAGTTCAATCACGTGGATTTGAGATTCTCATAATTGTTGCATGTTATCATAAACTGCTTCTGCTGCAAAGTGGTCTTCTGATGGTTAGATAAGATGTATTTATACTTAATACCCATAATTTTCTTCAAGTGAAGACATAGTATAATCACCTCACTGTGAAAATCGACTAAATTCGCGTTCTGATACACGATATTCAATTCGAGATGTTATAATATCCGAACAGTCACAGGAAGATGTAACGGATTATTGGGAATGTTTGCCATTTTATAACCCGGGCCCACATAGTATGGACTAATATGTTGTGAAGGAACGGATTCGTCGCGATTTTACACTCTACACGAAGTGTCCAATTGCTGGTTCAACTTGTAAAGTTTATGAGTATTACGCACCAGCTGTTGTTTCCTCGAGAAACCTAGTAGCGCTCCTACTGAACCATTGTAACAAAAGCCCACTGTTTCTTCTGTTATTTTTACCTCTGTTTTAAATCTATTAACGTTTGCATGTAGCTCAAAGTCTTTTACAAATCGTTTTATACACGGATTTATATCGTAAATACCTTAGGAGCCAAATGCTGTTTATTATTTACCTCAGTGACATTAGCTATGCTGTTGTATGTTTCCAGACCGATCAGTGCTATACTCCACTTCCCACTGCTCAGATCTATTGAAGGGATGTTATCCGCTTTTAATTTAGAGAAACGTTCTTTTAGAGTTAGAGTGAACGACATCACATCTCAGCTTCAAATGATGGAGTGATGTGCATACTGCTTGCTTTTATGCTTTATCAGGAGACACATTGCGCAGAAATGTCCACACTCCACAGAGATATGAACTGAAGCCTTTGTAGCGTAGAAAATTGCACAACACCTTGTTGCTGTAGGAAAGCAACAACAGAATTCTTCAGGTGGCCCAAAATCGCCGAATTAGGCAAATTAGTGGATGGTGTTCCGGTCTTTTTTTTTTTTTTTTTTTTTTTAGCGTAATCCAGTGGGTTCCATATCCCGCCACAACATCTCAACTGACAATTCCACATTCTTTGAATTTCCACATTGCCTCTGGCACTGTATCATGCACAAAAAAAGCCTCGAAATCTCGGGATTTTGAGTTTCCTGACGAGTTGAAGCAGGTCTATGTTTGCAAGCAGTCTGTCCAGTATATCGCCATGGGCTTCCTTCTTGTTTATGTGCAATCCAAGCTCTTTCCTGTATGGTTTTAAATATAAGTCTTTACCGATAGCGATAGTGTCCGTGGACATCTTATAACTTTTAGATTCTTGTAATTGCTTCTCAGGGTTTTGTACATTCCTCTACTGCTTGAGTTATGGCAGCGACTCCACCAGCTAAGGAACCAGTGGCTGATAGCCCAGCAAATGCGGGGATTAGGAACAGAATTATTCCGCCAGATGTCTTTGGTACTGGCAACACCCTGGCCTTTTAGCAGTTCTTTTCCTTCCTCCTGTCTGTCTCAAGGTACCTTTCGTCAATATCACCGATGAATCGATGCAATTTTTAAATATTTCGTAGGTTTTTTCTTCTTTTTTCAGTGTACGACGAGCTGCATTCATTATTTTTTTGACGGTTATTCCTGCACACAATCTAAGTTTGCCTGTTCGACCACGAATTCAGCAATACGTTATTGTGTGCCAGTATCCCTTCATCAAAGTATCTGTCTAGGCTTCCCAACTAATATTTGGTCTGCTATACACCGATCTTTATTTGTAGCATAAGTAATGTCGTGCTCTTTGCGTACGTTGTCTAGGGTATTAATTCCCTTATCAACACGAGGTAGGCGCTGTTTCAGTTTCCTTCCAGGACAAAAAAAATTGCATTCAGAGATATGAAGTTCGAATGGTAGATTCTCGAGAATACCGCGTCCACTTTTGTGGATATGTTTCCTAGCACTTGTATCACGCTACTGCGTGGTTTGAGGTTTGTGTTTCCTTTTATACAAATACAATTAGTGTATTGCAAATTGCGAGCGTTCACCCAATTGTTTTGCTCTGATGAGAAGCCGAGCCATTTCACCAATGCCCTGTTCCATCAATGTTTTATGATCCACTCTACGAGAAACACGTCTAATTCAGAGCTTTTCTGCAATTTCTTTGTGTAAAAACTGCTTGCAGTTTCTTCACCATCGCTGTCTTTTAAGATGTATTTCTCGAATTTGTGTCCTGGACCTCGGAAACAGTAAATAACTCTGATGACCACTTCGGTAAGCACGATTTCTCAAAAGCGGTTTTGTGTTACAAAATACGTAACAAGTCACCTACATTGAACTCCTTTCTGCTTGAGTGGATCCATCATCTTCATACGGTTGTATACTGTACAGTATTTAGAAGTCGATTATGACGGACATCAATATTTTTCTTCTTAATTGTGTGGTGAGTAGTGCGATTATACTCGTCAATGATTTATAGTAGAATGTTTCGCGATTTGTACGTCCATTGAAAATTAAATTGATTTCACATCCAGATTTTTTTTGCCCTGTTCAACCATTCGACAATACTAGCTTTCAAATCGGAGACTGTTGAGTAGTGATTTACCCCATATCGTTTCATTACCACTTTGAAATACCTTTTGGAAAATTCATCACCTTGGTCGGTCTGAAGGTTGTGGGAGCACCGATTCGTTCCTCCTCTTTATCTGCACAGGTATGGCCCAAGCGAATTTGGTATATGTATCCATGACGATTAGAGTGTATTTGAAGCCGTTATTCGATCTTGAGTAGTCTCGTATCTGTACGAGATAAGCCTGCCATAAGTCATCTAATCCTCGTATCATCACATGTCTGCGCAGCAGTTTTCTCATTGCAGACCGGAGAAGCTCATGAACAATTGTGTTCATAATTAATCAATGATGCGCCTTTCTCGAAGCTCAGATATGATTGATAATATTTCGTTCATGTGATATGTATTCCCTGCAGCAGCTGATGCTGTAATCGATCTATGATTTCATTCGGTTCATCATAATATATATACTCTAGAGGTAGATTGCTTAGTCTTTTATGCTGGACTTCAACCCCTTTACCCACGCTACGTGCAGTTGCTACCACTTGTTTAATTATATTGTTGTATTTATCACTCTCTGAGGATTTCACTCGTCCTTTTGTGGTCGCATGTGCATTCGTAATATTTGACCATACGCGTTTATATTTTTTGGGGTGTACTTTCTGATGTTAGAAGATTTTAAGAACATCAGCTCTTGTAAACCGGGCGTTCTTTCAAAAGCCTTATCTCCAACTCTTATTGCATTCTCAGTTAAACATATAGGGTGCATATCTGACATACATGATTTCACACTTCTGATCCCATGTGTTCCGTCAAATTCCTCAGCATTACTGTAATGATTAATGAATTCAGTAATAGCATTTACTCCCCCATCTTCCACTTCTTTTTCTTCTTTTCTGCATCCGTCCATAGTGTGTGATAGTTTCAAACTGTCGGTTACTGGCTTAAATGTTTCCTAGAGATGCTGATCTCGTTGCAACTGCCCTAACTTCAACAATCTTAACTTCCGTCGTTTACCCTTCCGCTCCTCAGTAACTTTACACTTTGTCAACGACATGCTGCTGCATGCTAAGCTGCTTTTGAGATAGTGTGCAACTTATATACACCTTGAGACTACTGGTGATGATGGGACTCAAGGTCTTAGCTATCGCGTTGGTATATCCACACATATCTGAGTTTTGCGTTGACTTCCTCAACTTTCTCATTGAAATATATTTCACATTGCTGTATTCTAGCACTCAACACCTCGACATTTATAGTCCCCTTAAGACTTTCCGATTCCATTAACTTTCCGTTTATTGCCTCGATTTTTCCTTCAAATAGACACATGCGCGTAGCACACTCTGAACGAATCTGCAACATACCTGTACGTGCAAATTTGTCCATACTCTACAGTATTTTGATACAGATACGTTTTGATACACTGCCTTTTATGCAGAATCTCACTGAAGTTTCGTCTATGTTAACCCTCCTTCAATTTCCTAGTTTTGTCTATAACAAGAAACCCTACTGCGAGCTATTCGACTAATCCCCACATTTGGTAATGAATTCAGTAAATGGCATGTCAGTTCCTACATGTACTTGTTAAATATGCTTTAAATTCAGACTGCCCTGTTTGAAAGCGATAATAAGGTTTCCATTATCTCTGACCAATTGCTTCTGGATCATTGAGTGTGTCTGGCTCAAATAAAATATATTGACTTGCATATGGCGCCCAAAGCAGAAATATCTGCGGAGCTCATCCTGATTTTCCGCTGTAACGTCGGCAAATATGAATACAGTATTTGACTTCGCTCATTCAGGAGGTGGAATATCATTGCTTTCACTGAACCTCTGGTACATTACTCCCCACTGCTCTGCAGAATCTCCTACAATAGCTGATATTTTAGCTGAAAAAGAGTTCTTGAAAAAAATATAAACATGCTCGAAACGTACTCCCTCAGGATGTTTTAACTGTGTTAGAACAAGATTAATTTCCACACAGCCCGAAGGCCCAATAACCAAAGAGTGTGATATTGGGAAATAATGATCCATTCACCTTTTCAGGTTTCCAGCTTCACCATTACAGGATGTGTCGCTTACTACAAGACTCTTGTGGTGAGGTTGTTTCATCCACTCGGTCATTGTGGTAACTGTTAGTTTACATTGGATTGCAAGAGGTTTTGTAAACTCTTACATATAGCTGAGTATATAAACAAACAATTGAAAGAAAATCAGCCCCAAGTCACCATTTTTAACAAATTAACCTGGTTTCGACACTGCTAGGAGTGTCATCCTCAGAATTTAAAACAAAGAATGGTCTATATTCTATAACATGCTCACAAAATTATGACTAAAAATGTATGATAGAGTATAAGTACGGAATCGTCATGAAAGACTGGCAGTACTTATATGTCATTTATAAAATAATAAATATGCCAAAAGGGCATTAGTCACACAGATATTTAAGATAAAGAAAAAAGTGATGGCGAGCCACTAAGGGCACATTATTCTTTATCTTAAATATCTTTGTGACTAATGCCCTTTTGGCATCCTTATTATTTTGTAAATGACATAAGTACTGCGGGTCTTTCACGACGATTCCGTACTTATACTCTATCATATATTATTCGTCATAATTCTGTGACCATGTTATAGAATATAGACCATTCTTTGTTTTAAATTCTGGGGAAGACACTCCTAGCAGTGTCGAAACCGGGTTAATTTGTTAAAAATAGTGACCAAGGGCTGATTTCCTTTCAATTGTAACTATTCACAGTCTCTGAACGTGCAGCCATATACATGGTTTTTATATAAACAAAATTAAATAACATCAGAGCTCAGTGTCCACACTTTCACCTCCATCATACACTTTCACCTCCATCGATGCACAACATGCATTGCAGACTTGCGCTATGGTTTCTTCCAATGAGTGGGAAGTAGATTGTTCCACAATGTCTCATAGAATCGGTAGCTGTATGATTGGCTTCTTTGCCAGCACTGTAGGCAGTGCTGTGTTGCATAGCTGGCATTCATTAAACTGTTCGAAGGCTGCTCATGTGGATGTATGCAGTCTCGATTGTTTAATATTTTAACTGTACCAGGGAAGTCCCCTACAGAGACTGTATGTTCATCCAGTATAATCGAGAGACAGAAAATGTTTCTGTGGAACAAGACTGAAATCTGTGTTGATACATCACATGATGGACGCCATTCGTCCATGGTTAACATTACTCTGACATCACTAAATCAAGGGTTTTCAAATACTATCACTGAGTAGAACTCTCAATTCGATATCATACCAACACTGACACACCTAAACACACTGGTGTTCAAATAGTAGGTTTGGTTGAACAGCATTATGTTCATATTAGGTGCCTGCTGCTGCGACAACATCACCTCATTTGCAAGGAAAACACGCATTATTACTTAAGCTGATTTGCTTTCTGTTTTTTCTCTATTCATCACTATTGGCATTAATAATTACACTGGCTCGCAGCAGGGAGTGTTGACCTTACCCTTTGACATTTCTCTCACAAGTGAGTGAACTACTTATAGATCGCTGTAAATATATTTTTGTGACCTCTACTGCCATTATTATTGTCTTATGTGTGTTTATGTTTGTATTGTTAGGACATTTACGAGGTGTGGCTGATAAGTGCCAACAATATTTTCATTACAATTTGTAGAATATCATGGCAATGATAGCAAGTTATGTCAATATGTTCATCATCAGCACTTCCATCACATTGTGCTACGGACAAATACTAAAATTATTTAATATAGAAAACTGAATGCTTTGAAGTGTGTTGTAAGAATGGTGGACTTTTTAAAAAAATACTTCCAGTCAATATCTTCATCAGTCGATGTCATTGTCGAGATGCAAATGCTGTGACAGAGTGCTGTGCTTTCATATCAAGGGCCTTTGGAAAGCCCTATATTTCAAGTGTTGAAACAGCGCTTATAAATTTTATGTTTTCTCAGAAAGTATTTGAGCTAAGAAGTTGAAATTCTTACAGGTTACTTAGCGGAGTATTGGCCATAACTTAGCAGCGTGATCGTTAAAAATTTATTCAGTTGTTAGAGATTAATTTTTTTTGTTGTAATGAAAATTCACTACCTTTTTATGCCCTTTTTTGTTGATAAAGTCAACAGTATACAGATTTTTGCAAAAAGGCTGTGTTAAGTTATGTAGAAGGGACTATGTAACATTTCTTGAAAATTTGAAGCAAATTGGTTCAGTTGATCCTGAGAAAACATGTGAATTGTATGAAAAGATAAAACTTTTTGGGAATCGAGCGACAAAGTTTGGATTACGTTTTTAGTTTTTTCAGGTGGATTATCTTCATCTTCTGCAAACTCTTTCTCCAGATTCCTCTTTGTTCTCCTCCTGTTCACTCTACCTTGTATTTCTAGGCCATTTACAGCCCTGTCAGTGGCCCGAACACGTTCCTTCTCTAAAGCAAGCATAGTTCGTACCATGTTGAAACCTATCTTCATTCTTATATTTTGAAATACTTTACACCTTACAACGTTACCATTATTGAAAGTAGCAACAGTGTCATACACACCAAAGTGAAGTGTTACTATCCCAACAAACACAGTCTTGGGGATTCTTGACCATGTAAGAGTATTTGCGCTTTCATTGGGGTTTTCAACGTTTTTCAATACCTCAGGTGTTGATATGTCTTTAAAAATAGGTTTTATCGCCTCCATTACCGCATCAGGTAGACTATGTTTATGAGTGTACACTTCAACAGTTAGTGATCCCTTGTTGTACTTTTGCCAATTGTTTTCTCCTTTGGAACACAATTAATGATGGGGACTTCCATCAGTTCAAAAAGTATGAGAAAAAGAGCCCAAACAGCCTTCTTCATTTCATCGACACTTTGTGTGTTTTGCGTCATAGCCATTCCATAATAGTTTTGTATTTTGTTAATTACATTGTCAGTTAACCTTCCCTTTCCATCCAACAGTTTACCATCATTGAATTTTTGTTTTTTGTACGAAGCTTTCAGTCGCCAGCGTCTTGATCTTCGTTTCTGTACACGTCCAATACACTCAGATTTCTGCACTACAACATCATCACCATAGGGCTTCAGTTCTTGAATATGTTTGAAACTTTTAGAATCACCATCACCAAGGTAATTCACACATCACATGCAACAGAACATTGAAATATACTAGTAACACAAGCTACTTCCATTCCCCCACTGCTGCCACTATCTGTGCAAATATTTTCATGTGTACCTTTATTTTTTTGTAGACATCTACACTATTTAGCTATTACTGTTACATATAAAACTTTCCCTGTATATATACTGGTGGCAGATACTATATCATGAAGAGATGTGTCCCCATTTATGCCAGGTACTAGTGAATGCTGCAGTCAAGTCTCTATTACCATTGTTTTCTATTACTGCCCCTTCCACAGCTTTCTTAATAGATTCTATACACACAACTTATACTTTAGAACCTATAAATCTATTATAGTTGGTAAACCTGGTGGGGGGATTTGAAAGGTTCATCATGTCACAGAAAACTGCACCTATAGTAGCATTCTTACCAACTGTACACAAGGCATAAACAAATCTAATGTTGTGTTCATAGATATTGATTCCATTTTCTTCATTTGGAGTTACTGCAACATTGTTTCAAAAGGTGGTCATGTATGAACACTTACCACACTTCATTTACGTTTCACTGAGGAGTTCTACGTTTTTTTTGTAGAGAGTTCCAGACCAACTTCACTTCTCTGTGTACAGCTTACACAGTTTGCAAAAATTCCATTGAGAACTAACGTATTAAATATGTCATTAACATCCATTTAGCCCATAAAACATTCATACTTTTCACTAACTGAACCAAGCTTCCTCTGCAAAGTATCTTCTTTCTCACTTTCATTCCATTGGGCAGGTGTACCAGCGAGGTTAGGTTCACACACTTGGTTATCATCTTTACTGTTTATGGTAATAACACCTACCTTTGGCTTTCCAACGTTTCTCGTTTTCTTAAAAGCCTTCAGAGGATTTTTAGTCACTTTACGGTTACCCTTGATTATCCTTCAACAATACAGAGACTTCAGAGAATAGAATTCACTACGAATCTTTTCAGGATCACAAAAGAATAAATAAACATGAAACACGCAACTGCTATGCGAGCGATATATATATATATATATATATATATATATATATATATATATATGTATACAGGGTGGTCCATTGATAGTGGCCAGGCCAAATATCTCAGGAAATAAGCATCAGACGAAAAAACTACAAAGAACGAAACTCATCTAGCTTGAAGGGGGAAACCAGCTAGCGCTATGGTTGGCCCGCTAGATGGCGCTGCCATAGGTCAAAAGGATATCAACAGCGTTTTTTTAAATAGGAACCCCCATTTTTTATTACATATTCGTGTAGTACGTATAGAAATATGAATGTTTCAGTTGGACCACTTTCTTCGCTTTGTGATGGATGGTGCTGTAACAGTTCTGCCACTGGGAGCAAGACAAATTATGGGACGATGACAGATTCTTTGCACGCGTTCTATTTAGCGACACAGCGTCATTCACCAACAGCGGCAACGAAAAACTGGCATAATATGTTTGTAGATTTTTAAAATGCAAGAATAATAAAAATTGAACATTTCATGATTTTGAACCTTTCCAGAGCCCCTTAAAGAATAAAAAATTAAAAAACTACAACCTGTTACTTCGGTTACAATCATAAAACATAGTTACGATTATAAGTAGACCAATACTTACCCCTCCCTACATGAACAGCATTTTAAACAGTGCCAGCATATGCAACACTTCATACATATTAGTTATAGTATAATGATGTCACCAGCACAGACACAATGGGTGGGGATTGCTTCATGCAAAGCGGAGGGCACAGGGTGCAGGACTTGAGGATGATTGCAAATGAATGCTGATTCTGATGTCAGTGAAATATTACATGATGTACATGAACTGAAGTTGAGTCTTACTCCCATGAATGGAAAGTGGTGGTGGGGGTGGGGAGGGGGCATGGGGAGAGAGAGATCCCTGGGGGTAGAGGGTGCTTCATGTAAAATTCACAGGAGCACAGGGGGGTCAGGAGGGCCTTCCTCTCCCCACACCTCCTTGACCTTGACACATGGCAGAATGTCATGATTATGGAATGGCCTTGGAGATAAAGAAGTGCTGTTGTTACTGGCTGTCAACTATGCTAAATATGACATGCACAATTCTCTGAGCTGTCATATGAAACTGGAAAAAGAAGTGCTAACAGATGATGAGTCAGTGTTTTCTGCCAGAATTCCACTGCCACACTCATGGATGCTAAGTTTGAGCAGATGACTTCTTCTTGCAGTATTTGTGTGGAATGTCAATCAGCTGTGATGCAATGCTTTTTTGAGTGACCACATCCATCTGGACTATGGCAATGCATCCATATTGATTTCATGGATCCATTCTGGAATATGTGATGGTTTTTGGTGGTAGGTACATTCAGTAAATATACTTTTGTTGTCCTTATGACATCCACTCTTGTTCTCAGTGTGGTATTTATTATTTTATTTATTATGTTTTTTTTTATTTTATGGCCTTCAATGAATCACTCTTGTCACTTATACAAACGTTTATACATGTTGTTATTGAATAATGCAACTCACCTCATTAAGAATTCAATAAGACAATGCAATAGTACAGTGGTCATACAAGGATTAAAATAATTTATTATTACATGTAAGATGTTTTGCTTGTCTGACAGCCCAATACTTCTTCACTCTTTCAGAGATTTACTTTCTTTCTTCATCTGAGAACACTCTTCCTGTAGCCTGTTTATTAGTCTTCGTCTGTAGCCTAGTTTGTGGATCTTGCAGTATTCTGGTTTTCTCTGTTTTGTTTTTTAAATCATCCACTGTATTTTGGAGTTCTCTTATGTCTTCCTTAATTTCTATGATCCCTTAATGTTGTTACTATTCCACAATTTTTCTATTATTCGTTTACTAATTCTGTTTCCTGGTGTTTTCATCAGATGTCCAAAGAATGAGATACGTTTCTTCCTGATTGTGCTCATTACTGGTTCTATTTACATGTATGTTGTTTCATTTGAAGCTATTCTCCAATACCCATTTTCTTGATATTGTTTATTTATTCATGTGCCAGTGTGGTATTGGCTTTCTCTTCTATTTTTTGTCTTGAAGGTCTTCCTGAGGTCCTCATCTTAGACAAAGGACCACAATTCACATCAGCTGATTTTCAACAGTTCTTTTCTGCGAATGGCACCCAGCATGTGACTACTGTACATTTTCACCTTTAGTCAAATGGTGAAGCTGAGCAGTTCGTTCGAACATTCGGAAGTCACATGCTGAAAGTACATTCCTCCCACAGACAGATGGAAACCTTAAAGATATTTCTTTTCCTATTACTGCTCCTTACCACATGACAGGAAGTCGCCAGCAGAATTATTGCATGTCATCATCACTGTACCCTGTTGTATCTTCTGTGGCCAACGTAGAAATAGTTCGTTCTGCTGGGTCAGACAAAGTTTCAGCGATAGTGTTGGGAGTATGGTATCATAACAAAAGCCTTAGGATGTTCCTCTTACATCTTACAACATTCTGCTGGGTTACATCGACATCACCAGAACCAGCTGTGGCAGCGCTCTTTTAGTATGTCAGCGATTTTGTCACAGAATTTTTGCCCACAGACCCAGCACATCACTAGGGTCCACAGCAGCAGATCTCCACCTCTCCGCCAGCTGCTGTCGGCACCATCCAGAGCAGTGCCCACAGTGGTCGACATCATGCTGTCGCCACAGAAGTCACCTCCAGTTCTCCCCACCAGTCATGACTGGCACTGTCCAGAATGGTGCCTATGGAGACTGATACATGCCACTGCAGCTGCCACAGCAGCAGCCACTGCTCCCGCCATCACTGATATCACTCATCACTGAAGCTGACAGCTGTTGTCCAGCCTGTACTGACGTCCAAGGAGGCACCGGCCTCGGACAACTACAGTGTCACCTGAGAAGACCCTCACTGTCCACCCGTTCAGAGAGCCTCATTACTGGATGCATGCGTGCTCCCTGAGGCTGGTTTTTTGGCCAGTGTTCACAACCACACGTAGAGTGGATACTGGGGTGCAGACAGGGAACTGCCATCAGCTGTAGTTTCACTCCCTGTCTCCAAACCTATGTACACATTCACGACTGTTCCCCTAACCCCTACCCCTCCAACCATCATCACGTGACACAGCACAAAACAATGAGAACATGGAGGTTTTGGGGGAGGAATGTTTTGTCGTCCGAAGAATGAGGTACCGTGGAATGGATGGTACCTCACGATGGAACCACACGTAAACACAGTTTCTGCCAGAGGCAACGACAAATGAGAGATGGTGGCGTAGACACACCTAGAAGCGTTTCCATATGCCACTGCATCAGCTCCCTTACTTAAGTCTGAACACACTGCCACTGAGCGCAGACACCAATCACTGCCGAAGATGGCAGCATCATCTCTCGGCCAAGGCAGTAGTTCGTAAGTTGTATCAGACAGAACTCTGTGTATATGTTTATAGTCAATTGTACTCTGTGAAAAGAGTAGTATCTTGTTCTGTATCAAGTGATACATTAATGTTGCGTGACAGTAATGAATACTAAGGACATTCCTGTGGATTGGGATTCCAACAAATTTAAGTATTTCATCTTGTTCAAGTTGTAATAATTGGAACTAATATTTTATGTGTCCCAAAACCATCAGCCCCCTTCAGGAGTAAAGATAAGAAACTACCACTGAACTCATGAGTGTTATTTCGTGTGGCACAATATAAGCTGTTCCACAATTAAAAACTGCATTGTAGTACATTCTAAGGACACTGTAAAAATTACAAATTCGTACAAGCATTCAGATTGTGCAGATATTTACGGCATATCCGACACAGTTCTGTAGAAAATTATTCGGAGTTTCCTCAACGACTAGCCATAGTAATCATCAAATGTTTAACCTTCAGTGCTGCCTCAGAATTCCTGAAACTGACACAAGCAGTACCAGTCTACACACCTCATTAAGAATTCAATAAGACAGTGCAGTAGTACAATTGTCATACAACGATTAAAATAATTTGTTATTATATGTAAGGTGTTTTGCTTGTCTGACAGCCCAATACTTCTTCACTCTTTCAGAAATTTACTTTCTTTCTTCATCTGAGATCACTCTTCCTGTAGCCTGTTTATTACTCTTTGTCTATAGCCTAGTTTGTGGGTCTTGCAGTATTCTGCTTTTCTCTGTTCAGTTTTTTAAATCATCCACTGTAATTTGGAGTTCTCTTACGTCTTCCTTAATTTCTATCATCACTTAATGTTGTTACTATTCCACAGTTTTTCTGTTGTTCCTTTACTAATTCTGTTTCCTGGTGTTTTCATCAGATGTCCAAAGAATGAGATACGTGGGGAATGTATAAGAAAGGTGATCCATGTGGAGTGTCCAGTTTTAGAGCAGTTTTGAGAATAATACTTTTAGCCAAAGTAATGGAGTCTGTGATGAAACACAGATACTAATAAGGAAAATTCACCATCACACAATCCTCCCCCCTCAGATTTAGTGCTAAGATGACTCAGTGGATACCCTGTCAAAAACTGAACACAGATCAAGCATGAAAACATGACAAAGGTATATTGAACAGTGAAAAATGAAACAAAATGGAAACAGCGAACAGTCCATGCCCAAGATGTGCAACGTAGAGTGAATATGAACAGCCACTGCAACACTTCTGAACAACCACTACTACAATTGTTAAGTTCAGTTAATAGATTTTAAATGCTACCATTCATATTCATTTTTATTTATATAGATGAAAATTTCAGGAATCAAAAAATAAAACGTTTTTCAAACATTTGGAAAGCATTTGAATTTTTGAAAATCTTAAGTATTCAGTTTTTATCTTTCTACTTTGATGAGAATATTTCGAAAGGAAATGACATTATGAAGCTAAAAGTTCTTTAATTTTTTCTAATTTTTATTTATTTATGTAATTACATATTTTCAATGAGCATTCTGTCTTGTGAATAGTTAAATTCTTCATATCATTCATACTAACATATGCAACTGTATCATTTGAGATATTTTTATTAGAGAATGCTTATAATTCCATTGTTGTTTTTTGAGTAGTTACAACATTCATTCTTCTAGTTATATTAATTACATAAACAGGATACTTTAAAACCAAATTCAAAGGACTTACATTTAAATCATTGTTTAATTGTGTTAGTCTTTTCAAATCTCTAAAATAATCATAGGCTTCTAGGAAGTTATTTGGTAGATCAAGATTCAGTAATTCTTGAGTAAAAACTTCATTTCTTCCATTTTGTCTCTTGTAATTTATCATGGTCAAATAAAAAGGATTAAGTAATTGCTTATTTTTTCTATTATTTTGGAAAACATTAAAAAGAAAGTAAAGTATATCAGACTTGGTAAAATTATAATAATTAGTAATATCTAGTTCTAAATTTGTTTTTTCCTGTAACCTAGCAAATTCAATCAAATGAAGTTCATTGAAAGGAATTGGAATTTTTGGTTTTTGAAGTCTTTCTTGTTCTAATTCAATATTCTGGATAATATTTAGCTTCAAGAACACAAATTTCCATACTTTTTACGACAATTTTACCTTTTTTGGAAGTATAGAATTATCATTTTCAGTAGTCCATTGAAGAATAGAATCTTCTTGACATTTTCTTGAACTCCGAGTGAAAATTACGGTTAAATCATCTTCTAACATTATTTCCTTATAATCTTTCAAAAATCCTCCAAATAATTCTAGCGCATAAAGAACTCTATTTTGTTTGGTTTTCACTTTTCTATTGTTAAGGATACGACCTTCTATAATTAATTCATTCGAAAGGGACGAAGTTAATAGAATAAGGGTTGAAGAAGAAATAAATGGATGACATGAAACCATTTTAAAACACATTTATCAATTAGTGTAGTATTCGATTTACCATTATATGAAGAAAAATCAGTTCTATCTGTGTGAATAACATTAAAAGTCATATAAATTTGTGAAAAATTAGGATGAATCCAACCATTACCAATATTATTAATTTCTGTTGCCTTGTTAGAAAGATTTAAATAATTTTTTGTTTTTTCATTAACAGGAAATGAGTAGAATTGATAACTTTAGATTTAGTTAAATATTAATTAAGGAAAAAATTTATTAATTCATTTCTAAAACAAATGCTACATAAGCACCATTAAAGACAATTAAATTATCATTTTCATCAGTTATTGTTATTTCTAAATTTTGATTAGTGTCAAAAACTGAAATATTTAAAGCAACTTGGTTCATAAATTATTGGGCTATAAAATACTGCATTTGGAATGAATGGAGCAATAATATTAGTTTCTTGATGTAAGTGATCGTTATGTTTAACAAATAGTCCATCAGCCAAATTAAAATTTACATTAATCAATTCAAATAGCTTATTTAGGAACATCTTTAGCAACTGTTTTTTATTATGTTAAATAATTTGATTTTAAAATACTAACACAATTACAGTATTATTTTCTTTTATATCCATGTACAATTATGTATCACTTTTGATAACTATTCTATTTAAAATTTTATCTGTTCAAATATGAATATTTAGATTTTTTGAATAAAAAACTTATCTGCATTTTTCAAACTACATTGACCGTCAGCAGTTTCTATTGTTTCTCCATCATATTAAAGTTTATTATTTTTCATCTAGTATTTGGAGTGAAATAAGTTGTATAAAAAACAATTATTGAAACACTTTTATGACTTTCTCTATCGGAACAGTTATTCTAAGAACAGAAGAATTATCACTCTGTTGAAATAATCTACTCATTTATGTTAGTAAGAATTATGAATATAAATGATGGACAGGTCAACCAAATATAAGAATTACAGAAAAGATATTAAAAAAGAAATATGGTTAATTTTACCAAATTCCATTCGATGTGCAATCATAGTCCAAGTGCTTGTGGAAAAACAATGTTACTAACTGATAATTATCTTTTATCACCAGAATGGGTAAATTCGAAAAAAATTAATCTTTTGTATACTTATTCTAAAAACTTAGATCAATCAAATCAGGAATTTATAAACAGATGTGAGAGTATGGAAATTAAGTTTAAGGAAAAAATAGTTAATTTTATTGAAAATAATAATGAAATTAGGCTGTTAGATGAATCTGAAGGTAATTCAGTTGTCGTTTTTCATGATTCCATTCTCAATAATCAAGATATAGCTAGAGAATGTTTTACTAGTGGAAGACAGAAAGGAGTATATTGTTTTTATTTATTTAAGCCAAATGTATTCAAAAATATGAAAACAATTACTTAGAGATAATTTTTAATTTTTTAAAAATACAAGTTGAAACAAATTTAAATCATATTTATCTGGAAATTGTCACTGGTGATTTAAAGTTTAATGAATTTAAAGAATTGTGTAGCAAATGTTCGAATAAAGACAAATTTGGTTTTATTATGATATATTTGTCAAGTAACAGTAATCATGTTAAATAGAAAAAGATTACGAATTTTTAAAAGGTTGAACATATATATTGAACATAAGCACTGAATGGAAATGTTAAACATTAATATTAAATGCAAACGATCAACATAAACATTAAATGCAAAAAAATTATCAAATTTTTATCCCAACTAAATGTATGCAAAATGTGATCCGGCAGTTATTAAAAAAGCCAAAAGAAACAGAAGAGTAAAGGAACAATTAAAAGGAAGAGTTTAAGAAATGGAAAAAAACAGAATGTGAAATATTATAAAAGTAGATCAACCCGTTATCCATACAACTGAGAAACTTAACCATAAATTGAAGGAACAAGAGAAAAGTTTTAAAAGCAATTGGAGAAAACAGAGAAGTTGCTAAATAAATGGTAACTTATAATTAACATCATTTAGAAGAATTTAGTGATATTCCATCAGTTAATCAACACGATATGCCACTGTTTAACAGTACTTTCAGTGAATCAAAAATAAATGGATTGTTGGAAAATTATACAAATGGAAGAAAACTAAATGACAAATATGTTAGAAAGATTGTTAAGATTTGTTAATCGAGAGAAGATAATGTTTTTGGATTTAGACCTGTTGTGCACTTTAAGTATGTTTGAAAATTACCAATAGAATTGAATGGTGATGAATTAAATATTTTTGAAAATTAATTTCATTGGACAGACGAATTAATGAAACTTTTAATTAGAAAACAAAGAACTATGTTTGGTTTAGGTACAGAATTTGATTGTCTTCATTTAGAAAATGAAGCAATAATTTTGTTCCGCACAAATGCTGTATCCCATGAAAGCAATCCAAATAGAATTAAATGAAGTAGAGGAAATAATTATAATAATATGATGAAAACAATTGTTGAAAAATGAAGACCTAGTTTTTCATAAATAAATCTTAGTAATTCATTTGAAAATGTTGGTGAAGGTTTAGTAAAAACATTCAGAAAAAGCATTCAAATATGTTTGGATGGATGACGTTTGTCAATTAATTGATAAATTAAAAGCGTTACCTGTTGAAGAATTAGCAGGAAAAAAAATTTTCATAATGAAATAGTTAAAATAACCCAGATGTTAACAAACAAATTTAGTGATTTTATTATATATGATTCAAAGGGAATTCCATATTTAATTAGATTTTAGTAAAATTTTCAACACACATTTGAAAAATGAAAAATAGTAGTTAATACTTTAATTAAGAAATTATCGTTTGAAATGCATTTATCTGGTTATAACTATTGTGGTCCAGGAACAACATTACAGGGCTATTACAAATGATTAAAGCGATTTCACAGCTCCACAATAACTTTATAATTTGAGATATTTTCACAATGCTTTGCACACACATACAAAAACTCAAAAGTTTTTTTAGGCATTCACAAATGTTCGATATGTGCCCCTTTATTGATTCGGCAGACATCAAGCCGATAACCAAGTTCCTCCCACACTCGGCGCAGCATGTACCCATCAATGAGTTCGAAAGCATCATTGATGCGAGCTCACAGTTCTGGCACATTTCTTGGTAGAAGAGGTTTAAACACTGAATCTTTCACATAACCCCACAGAAAGAAATCGCATGGGGTTAAGTCGGGAGAACGTGGAGGCCATGACATTAATTGCTGATCATGATCTCCACCACGACCGATCCATCGGTTTTCCAATCTCCTGTTTAAGAAATGCCGAACATTATGATGGAAGTGCAGTGGAGCACTATCCTGTTGAAAGATGAAGTCGGCGCTGTCGGTCTCCAGTTGTGGCATGAGCCAATTTTCCAGCATGTCCAGATACACGTGTCCTGTAACACTTTTTTCGCAGAAGAAAAAGGGGCCGTAAACATTAAACCGTGAGAATGCACAAAACACGTTAACTTTTCGTGAATTGCGAATTTGCTGCACGAATGCGTGAGGATTCTCTACCGCCCAGATTCGCACATTGTGTCTGTTCACTTCACCATTAAGAAAAAATGTTGCTTCATCACTGAAAACAAATTTCGCACTGAACACATCTTCTTCCATGACCTGTTGCAACCACGCCGAAAATTCAAAGCGTTTGACATTGTCATCGGGTGTCAGGGCTTGTAGCAATTGTAAACGGTAAGGCTTCTGCTTTAGCCTTTTCCGTAAGATTTTCCAAACCGTCGGCTGTGGTACATTTAGCTCCCTGCTTGCTTTATTCGTCGACTTCCACGGGCTATGCGTGAAACTTGCCCGCACACGTTCAACCGTTTCTTCGCTCACTGCAGGCCGGCCCATTGATTTCCCCTTACAGAGGCATCCAGAAGCTTTAAACTGCGCATACCATCGCCGAATGGAGTTAGCAGTTGGTGGATCTTTGTTGAACTTCGTCCTGTTATGACTGACTGATGTCAGTGCATTTCAAGCACGACATACACTTTCTCGACTCCTGTCGCCATTTTGTCTCACTGCGCTCTCGAGCGCTCTGGCGGCAGAAATCTGAAGTGCGGCTTCTGCCGAACAAAACTTTATGAGTTTTTCTACGTATCTGTAGTATGTCGTGACCATATGTCAATGAATGGAGCTACAGTGAATTTATGAAACCGCTTCAATCATTTGTAATAGCCCTGTAGAAGAAAGATTCTCAAGAGGTGAAACTAAATTAATCAATTAGTTGAAAAATGTGAAAAAACAAGATATTTTCATGGAGAAATTAAAGATTAAGAAAAAATACACGAAGCAGACAAGAAAACTTCAATTACTTGCAAACAAAGAATTCATGCAAGTGGTTCTTCATTAGGAGAAATAATTTCTGCAACTGCAGTTAGAGGAATAATGTGTGAAAAAAAAAACCAGCAATGGTTTTAAATGTTGCTAAAAATGGTTGTGGTTTATTGAATTTTTTAACAATTTTAATAACTTTTCAATTCATTACACTTTGTTACCTAATCCCAAAACTCAACCACAATCTATTAAACTTAAATTTAATAATGAAAAATTAAGTAGTATTGAACCATTATTAACTAATGTTCAAAATAGAATGAAAGAGAAAAAGCTGATGGAAACATGCATTAGCTATTCCTGAAGTGAAAAAGATTATTGAATATTTAACAAACAAAAAAGAACAAAAACCAAAGACGGATTTTTACCATTATTATTATCTGCATTACCATATTTAGCAACTACTGGTTCACATGCTGGCGGTTATGCAACAACTTCAAATGCAGTTTTAAATATTAAAAAGGTGATAAAGAATTAGAAATACAAAAAGAAATAATGATGAAATGGAAAAGAATTAAAGTGGAAAATTGCAAGGAAACAACTGAAGGATTTAATAATCCTTTATCTCATTTTGACTTAGAAGAATTACTTACAAAATTAAAAATTAAATATTTGCCTGGTGTTTTTATTATTGATGAATTACCTAGTGGCCGTCCGCAGCACGTGGTCTTGCGGTAGCGTTCTCGCTTCCCACGCACGGGGGCCCGGGTTCGATTCCCGGCGGGGCCAGGGGTTTTCTCTGCCTCGTGATGACTGGGTGTTGCGTGTCTTTCATCATCATTTCATCCCCATCGACACTCAAGTCGCCGAAGTGGCGTCATCTCGAAAGACTTGCACCAGGCGAACGGTCTACCCGACGGGACACCCTAGCCACACGGCATTTATTTACCTAGTGGCCCAAAACATTTATAATGTGAAATAGCAAATTTAGATATTTCTGATCATGTTGGGACTCATTAGATTAGTTAATATAAAAATGAAGATTTTAAATTTGTTTGTGATTTATATAGAGGAAATATACCTAAACAACTATTTAACTATTTGTGAAAAAATCATCCATACTACAATATCGAGAGAATACAAAACTTTGGCAGCGTCATATGTGAACATTAGTATTTATTTGGCTTGAAACTATTATGCATTATTACAAGTTTCATTAAATTTTAAATTTAAAAGATGGAAATGTAGAGAAAAAGCCTCAATAATGATTTTCAATCAATAGAATCAAAATAAATTAATGTCAAAAATCTAAAGTTCCAGTTATCAGTAGACTCAAAAGTAGTTAGTGTAATTAAGCAATTTCAAAAAGGATTAAATTACTTTTTAAAGCAGCTATAGGTTATAATGTTTGTAAAGGTAGATGGATTTTGAATGTAAAATATGATCCAACAAGTGTATAAAATGTAGTTCACAAATATTATTTGGAGAATAAATTATCAACTTTTGTTACAAAACCTGAATACAGAAAATTCTCACAGCCTTTAAGCAAAGAAATGGCATTTATGATGGTAACATCGAACATCATAATAAAGAAATAAATAACACGAAAACAAGTATCCATTATGCATTAGATAAAATAGTTTTACTACAAAGTAAACTAAGTTATCCATTCAGGAAATTAATAATTTATATGAGAAAGTTGGTATAGATCTAAATGTGTTGAAGTCTTTAGAATCAAACTATTGAAAGCAAATTATGTACATTTTTGTCTATGAATGAAGAGTGATAATTCCATTTACTTTCTGAAATACAAAAACTTTACTGAAACACATAATCAACATAGATTAATGACAAAAATGGAAAACAAGGAATCAAAGATCCTTGTTCAATGTCTGAAAGTAA
Source organism: Schistocerca americana (assembly GCF_021461395.2). NCBI lineage: Eukaryota > Metazoa > Arthropoda > Insecta > Orthoptera > Acrididae > Schistocerca > Schistocerca americana. Next base: position 184,905,036 of record NC_060130.1, read on the forward strand.
TAAGAGTAAATTCATTACAGAAATTTTGTATGTAAAGGTCTAAATATTCGTGAAAAAATTAGTAATGACTTCCATAAACCAATTATAAAGAATTTCAAAAGGAAAATGTAATTTCTTTTGTAATTGATAATTTATGTCAAGATGATTTAGTCGAAATGGATTCTGGTAACCTGAAAGGAATTTGAAAAATAACTAAGGGATATAGACATTATTTACTACCTGCTAAAAACTTTTTCCATAATTTCCTTGGGCTATTCCAGTCAAAGATAACACAGGTAAAAATATAGTTGATTATTTTCAAAAAATAAATGAGTTGAGAAACCCAAAAAATTTTCAAACAGGTAATGGTAAAGATCTTTATAATAAACAAGTTCAAGTATTAAAAAAAATTAAAATTAATCATTATTAACTTTTAGTGAATTAAAAACAGATATCAAACGATATCACAAAACACTGAGAGAAAAGATGAGGAAGAAATTTGCTCTTCAAAGAATTTATAAATGGGTCGACTTAATTTCTAAAATGGTTTTTGAATATAATAACACAAGATGTAAATAACATAAGATGTAAATAAAGACACTGAAACAACTTTATTGAAAACTGTTTACATAACCAATTTGCTAGATATTGAATTTAGATTTAAAATTGGTGATAAATTAAGATAAGAACGTTTCAAAAAATTTTAATCAACAAACATTTTTGAAATTATAGAGATTAATCATTCCAATCAAATCACATATAAATTAAAAGATTTAAATGGTGAACAAACAAAATGATATTTTTATGCTAATGGAAACAAATAATCTGGTAGAAAAAGCTTTAAATGAGAAAAATAATAAACTATGTTAGTTGCTTAGGTTTTGATATTTTGCACAATAGTTGGGAAATGGAAGTGATGTAATTTTTTAAAATTTTAATAACAATGTCATATAGAAATGAAGTATGCATTGGGAAATTCAACATGTTATATATTGAATGAAATATTCATTATGGTTATATTTTGATTAAAGAAGATAGTTTATTGTGATATTCAAATAAAGGTTACCAAACACGTCTTAATGTCAAAATAATTTGAGGACATTAAATTTGGGTTGATGGAATTAAATGATAGATTGAATGACCTTTGTTTATTAGATAAACATAAAAATTTAATGAACGTTATATAAAATTTGATTATGAAATAGGAACTACGAAATTTTTTTATTCCCAGAACCATTTGTTAGTGTATTTATATCTTCATTTAGCTGTTCTCGTGAACATTCATTCAAAGTATTGAAATAAATTCGGTGGACAAAATTCTTAAATTTACCGAATTTGGTACTTAATTAATTGCTATAAATTGTTCATAGTCTATATGCCTATTTCTGATAAAGAATATTTGCTTTTGCACATTTTTAAATAGTGTTCCAATAACTAAACAATCATAATTATAATCATGTAATCGTAAGTAACAGAAGTTGGTCATAAATTTCGATGACTGAATCAAGGAACAATATATAATAGCAAAGTAATTATTTCTTCTCTGAAACCTTCAGTACTTTCATTTTTTACTTTATTTAACATGTCCAAGTAAGTTATTTTGTCTTTCATTTTATTATCACCATGTTTTCTAATTGATGGAAAAACTTCTCCATAAAACAAATTTTGAAAATTGTTTGCAAATGGCAATTGTGAACTGAAAACTAAATAATGTCAGCCAGTTTCATTAATAACTTTTACAAAGCAGCGAAATACCAGTATTGAAATTTTCCTATGTTTTACTTTAACATGTCGTTTTATAGCATTTCGAGAATGTTAAAACCTAAAATTTCACAAAGTTGATTTACTTGAAGTCAAAGATACTTTTTTCGTTGATAATTATTCAACCATCTTAAATATTATAAAAAAGTTTATTATTTTTTACATCCACAAGCAGCTTCGTTTATTTATAAAAAATGTAATTTATTTTCGTTATTCTTCAATTCCAATAAAAAATTCTTGATTAATAGAAAGCAAAAATAAAATGATTTTTTCACTGTTCAATCAAGAAACAGAAATTCATAAAGAAATTAAGAAAACAAAACAGAATATTCCATCAAAATCAGGTTGTAATGACTATAAAAGAGAGAAACCAAAATAACATATTCATGATTAACGTATTAAAACATTTATTTATGAAAAATGTGGAAAGGAAAAAAAATTCTTCTAAATATTTTCATAACTGTGATCATTCAAAAGATAAGTACATAACTTTGCTTTTTCAAGAAAATAAACAAAGGGAATATCAAAAAGTTGACAGTTTTTGTGGAGAATTTTTTTAAACTTTATTTGCTGTGTATCAAAAATTACCAGATCATGAAAGAATGTTAGAAACTAATTAATTTATTTTTTATATATACTTCTGTGTAAATGTTTAAATCTCATATGACAACATCTTTATTATCTTTAATTTTTATGGGTTTTATTTATAGTGACCATATGGCAATCGATTTCTTCCACTTTGTAATAGAGCACATACATTATTATCAGAACATAAACAATTTTATCACTAGCTTCATACAGTTGCATAAAATGTTTAAGTGATATAATCAAATTCATTTTTCCTTCATTGTTGTATTTTGTCATTTAAACATTTTTATAGTAATCGAAAGTAATTTCATTTTTCACAGCAGATTTCTTAACTCTATTAGATTTTCACCTTATTTATCACCAACTTCATAAGTATTCATTTTCGATCTAAATCTAATCATTATATCTATTGATCATTCTTAGATAACCAAATGAAAATCCTAGATTTTTAATTATGAATATAAAATTGAATAAATGTGGGATTTTAATAATTCAGATTGTGTTCGTCATGTGCAACTCCTCAGTATTTCTCTGTTAAATGAGAATGATCTCTTTGTTTCTTTACACCAAAAATAAATTCTTTTTCACAAATAACCCAAGTTTCTGATTTTTTAATATTGATTTTATCCTCTTCAGTCACATTCACTGGAATATTTCGACTATATATTTTACCAATTTCTCTAGATTCTCCTTTAAACATTTCATCGAATATTTTGCTGCAATATTACCAGTATAAGTAACTAGATTTTTACAATGACCATTGTAATATTTGAAACAGTAACTGAGTAAGATTGGTAAATGTCTTTGATTTTTATTTTTCAGGATTTTGTTAACAAGTTTTAATACAGTTTAATAAATATTGAAAGCTGCATAAAATGCAAAAGGTCCCTTCATGAATGACTATAATTTTTAAATTCCATTTTGTGACCTTTAAAAGTCAGATCAGTTTTTAACTCTTTATTTTCTTTAAAACTGTGTACATGAATCTCTAATGTTTCTTGTGGGACAAAATATCTTAAACACCGATTACAAAGATAAATATTCCTTGTGTCACTTGTTTGTGAAACAATTAATTTAGTTAGATTTTTATCCAACAATACTCTGGAGTATTTTCTTCTTCTATTATTTGTGCAGAAAAAAGAATATACACTAATTCTATCTTCTTCTTCTTCTTCATTGCTTTCATATGCATAAACATTAATTGATTAATTGATTCCTTTAAAAATTTTGGAATATTTGTTAAGTGAACTGGGAAATTAATTTTTGGTTTTCAGTAATTTCATCTAACACTAATCCAATATTTTTATAATTATTAAATCTTTCTGAATATTTATGTATGTGATATAATGCTGATTTTATAACCCGTAGAAGACTATTTGATCTGTGTGTTTTATGTTAACGCTAACTTTTTATATTTAATAACTTTGGTAGATCGATAAAAGAAGAACCAAAAATTGGATTTTGTTTATTAACACCTAATACTAATCTATGTATGTAAAATACATACCAACAGTGTTCTCTCCATTGCATTTCTTCCATTTCAGTTAATTGTTTATTTGTTGATTTTTTATTATATTCTTCTAAATCAGTTTTCCTTAATTAAATTTGATAGTTTCTTAAAATTAAATTCTTGTATCGCTACTTGTGTTTGAAAACCACAAAAAATTTAACGTTAACTTTAATTTCTCTTGTTTGTATTAAAATATTCTCCAATTTCGTTTTATTTCTAATTTAATTTGATTAGAACATTCTTGTGGTTCAATGATATTATCCTTAGTGTTAATTCCTTAAGTTATTATTCTTGGCGTAGAAACAGAAACTTTTCTAGAAATTCGCTTAGGTGATTTGAAAAAAATCTTCATTATCTAGAAAACTGAAACATGGTAGATTTCTCTGATACTTATTTTCATTTCTTGATATTTATCTACTAGCAGCTTTTAATTTCAATTCTCATTATCATTATCACTGTTTTAATCAGATGAATTCATATAGCTCATTAATTGTTGTTTATTGAGATTCGAATAATCTACATCTACATCTACATCTATACTCCGCGAGCCACCTTACGATGTGTGGCGGAGGGTACTTATTGTACCACTATCTGATCCCCCCTTCCCTGTTCCATTCACGAATTGTGCGTGGGAAGAACGACTGCTTGTAAGTATCCGTATTTGATCTAATTTCTCGGATCTTTTCGTTGTGATCATTACGCGAGATATATGTGGGCGGTAGTAATATGTTGCCCATCTCTTCCCGGAATGTGCTCTCTCGTAATTTCGATAATAAACCTCTCCGTATTGCGTAACGCCTTTCTTGAAGTGTCCGCCACTGGAGCTTGTTCAGCATCTCCGTAACGCTCTCGCGCTGACTAAATGTCCCCATGACGAATCGCGCTGCTTTTCGCTGGATCATGTCTATCTCTTCTATTAATCCAACCTGGTAAGGGTCCCATACTGATGAGCAATACTCAAGAATCGGACGAACAAGCGTTTTGTAAGCTACTTCTTTCGTCGATGAGTCACATTTTCTTAGAATTCTTCCTATGAATCTCAACCTGGCGCCTGCTTTTCCCACTATTTGTTTTATGTGATCATTCCACTTCAGATCGCTCCGGATAGTAACTCCTAAGTATTTTACGGTCGTTACCGCTTCCAATGATTTACCACCTATGGCATAATCGTACTGGAATGGATTTCCGCCCCTATGTATGCGCATTATATTACATTTATCTACGTTTAGGGAAAGCTGCCAGCTGTCGCACCATGCATTAATCCTCTGCAGGTCCTCCTGGAGTACGTACGAGTCTTCTGATGTTGCTACTTTCTTGTAGACAACCGTGTCATCTGCAAATAGCCTCACGGAGCTACCGATGTTGTCAACTAAGTCATTTATGTATATTGTAAACAATAAAGGTCCTATCACGCTTCTCTGCGGTACTCCCGAAATTACCTCTACATCTGCAGATTTTGAACCGTTAAGAATGACATGTTGTGTTCTTTCTTCTAGGAAATCCTGAATCCAATCACAAACCTGGTCCGATATTCCGTAAGCTCGTATTTTTTTCACTAAACGTAAGTGCGGAACCGTATCAAATGCCTTCCTGAAGTCCAGGAATACGGCATCAATCTGCTCGCCAGTGTCTACGGCACTGCGAATTTCTTGGGCAAATAGGGCGAGCTGAGTTTCACATGATCTCTGTTTGCGGAATCCATGTTGGTTATGATGAAGGAGATTTGTATTATCTAAGAACGTCATAATACGAGAACACAAAACATGTTCCATTATTCTACAACAGATTGACGTAAGCGAAATAGGCCTATAATTATTCGCATCTGATTTATGACCCTTCTTGAAAATGGGAACGACCTGCGCTTTCTTCCAGTCGCTAGGTACTTTACGTTCTTCCAGCGATCTACGATAAATTGCTGATAGAAAGGGGGCAAGTTCTTTAGCATAATCACTGTAGAATCTTAAGGGTATCTCGTCTGGTCCGGATGCTTTTCCGCTACTAAGTGATAGCAGTTGTTTTTCAATTCCGATATCGTTTATTTCAATATTTTCCATTTTGGCGTCCGTGCGACGGCTGAAGTCAGGGACCGTGTTACGATTTTCCGCAGTGAAACAGTTTCGGAACACTGAATTCAGTATTTCTGCCTTTCTTCGGTCGTCCTCTGTTTCGGTGCCATCGTGGTCAACGAGTGACTGAATAGGGGATTTAGATCCGCTTACCGATTTTACATATGACCAAAACTTTTTAGGGTTCTTGTTTAGATTGTTTGCCAATGTTTTATGTTCGAATTCATTGAATGCTTCTCTCATTGCTCTCTTTACGCTCTTTTTCGCTTCGTTCAGCTTTTCCTTATCAGCTATGATTCGACTACTCTTAAACCTATGATGAAGCTTTCTTTGTTTCCGTAGTACCTTTCGTACATGATTGTTATACCACGGTGGATCTTTCCCCTCGCTTTGGACCTTAGTCGGTACGAACTTATCTAAGGCGTACTGGACGATGTTTCTGAATTTTTTCCATTTTTGTTCCACATCCTCTTCCTCAGAAATGAACGTTTGATGGTGGTCACTCAGATATTCTGCGATTTGTGCCCTATCACTCTTGTTAAGCAAATATATTTTCCTTCCTTTCTTGGCATTTCTTATTACACTTGTAGTCATTGATGCAACCACTGACTTATGATCACTGATACCCTCTTCTACATTCACGGAGTCGAAAAGTTCCGGTCTATTTGTTGCTATGAGGTCTAAAACGTTAGCTTCACGAGTTGGTTCTCTAACTATCTGCTCGAAGTAATTCTCGGACAAGGCAGTCAGGATAATGTCACAAGAGTCTCTGTCCCTGGCTCCAGTTCTGATTGTGTGACTATCCCATTCTATACCTGGTAGATTGAAGTCTCCCCCTATTACAATAGTATGATCACGAAACTTCTTCACGACGTTCTGCAGGTTCTCTCTGAGGCGCTCAACTACTACGGTTGCTGATGCAGGTGGTCTATAGAAGCATCCGACTATCATATCTGACCCACCTTTGATACTTAACTTAACCCAGATTATTTCACATTCGCATTCGCTAATAACTTCACTGGATATTATTGAATTCTTTACTGCTATAAATACTCCTCCACCATTGGCGTTTATCCTATCCTTGCGGTATATATTCCATTCTGTGTCTAGGATTTCGTTACTGTTCACTTCCGGTTTTAACCAACTTTCCGTTCCTAATACTATATGCGCACTATTTCCTTCAATAAGAGATACTAATTCAGGAACCTTGCCCTGGATACTCCTGCAGTTTACTAATATTACGTTAACTTTTCCTGTTTTTGGTCTCTGAGAACGGACGTTCTTTATCAACGATGATAATGTCCTCTCTGGTAAGCCGTCAGGTATTTTATCGTTTCGCCCAAGGGGGGGTCCCTCTAACCTAAAAAACCCCCGTGTGCACGCCACACGTACTCTGCTACCCCTAGTAGCTGCTTCCGGTGTGTAGTGCACGCCTGACCTGTCTAGGGGGGCCCTACAGTTCTCCACCCAATAACGGAGGTCGATGAATTTGCAACCATTATAGTCGCAGAGTCGTCTGAGCCTCTGGTTTAGACCCTCCACACGGCTCCAAACCAGAGGACCGCGATCGACTTTGGGCACTATGCTGCAGATATTAAGCTCAGCTTGCACTCCGCGTGCGATGCTGGTTGTCTTCACCAAATCAGCCAGCCGCCGGAAGGAACCAAGGATGGCCTCAGAACCCAAGCGGCAGGCATCATTCATTCCGACATGTGCTACTATCTGCAGCCGGTCACACCCAGTGCGTTCAATAGCTGCCGGAAGGGCCTCCTCCACATTACGGACGAGACCCCCCGGCAAGCACACCGAGTGCACACTGGCATTCTTTCCCGACCTACCCGCTATTTTCCTGAGGGGCTCCATAACCCGCCTAACGTTGGAGCTCCCTATAACTAATAGGCCCGCCCTCTGTGACTGTCGGGACCTTGCCGGAGAATCGGCCACTGGCCCAAGAGGCGAGGCATCCTGTGGTGGCTCGGAAACGATGTCATCACCACTAGGAAGCACCCCGTACCTGTTGGAAAGGGGTAAGGCAGCTGCCACGCGGCCAGATCCCACCTTCGCCTTTCGGCCAGGCACGCGCGAGCCCACCACTGTCCGCCATTCACCCTGGAGTGATGGCTGACCGGTAAGATGCTCACTGCCGGAAGACGCAGCGACATCAGGGGTTCCATGTGATTCCAAGGCCACCGAAGTAGGCATAGGTCTCACCACAGTTGCCCCAACGCCACTACGAACCGACGCCTGCGCCTCGAGCTCGATGAGCCTAACAGACAAAGCCTCCACCTGCCCCCGAAGAGTGGCCAATTCTCCTTGCGTCCGCTCACAACAACCACAGTCCCTACACATGACTATGTTTACCCTACTCTATAGGGTGACAAATTCCCAAGATAATCTTCTGATGAGCTACTCTGATAATCAAGAAACACTCACTGAAATACGAGACGCGAAAACTACGCTAGGTTTTCCCAGAAAAACTATTTAAAAGCTAAGCGCAGCAAATAAGTACAAAAACGCTTTATGCAAACAGTACTCGCTGCTGCTGGTGCTCTCGCTCTGGCTGTCACAAGACAACTGCTGATTCAAGTGACTAGTGGCTAACGGCCGCGAAACAAACAAAAGACGGTTTTAGGGTGCTTTCTGTTCTAAACGATCAAGAAAACACTAAGAAATCTAACACGAAAACTACGTAAAGTTTTATCAAGAACTGTTAGTTACTATGCAGAGCAGATAAACACAAATAGAATCCCTTCCTTAGTGGAAGGTCGTAAACAAAATGCAAAATAAACGCTTTATACAAACAGTACTCGCTGCTGCTGGTGCTCTCGCTCTGGCTGTCACAAGACAACTGCTGATTCAAGTGACTAGTGGCTAACGGCCGCGAAACAAACAAAAGACGGTTTTAGGGCGCTTTCTGTTCTAAACGATCAAGAAAACACTAAGAAATCTAACACGAAAACTACGTAAAGTTTTATCAAGAACTGTTAGTTACTATGCAGAGCAGATAAACACAAATAGAATCCCTTCCTTAGTGGAAGGTCGTAAACAAAATGCAAAATAAACGCTTTATACAAACAGTACTCGCTGCTGCTGGTGCTCTCGCTCTGGCTGTCACAAGACAACTGCTGATTCAAGTGACTAGTGGCTAACGGCCGCGAAACAAACAAAAGACGGTTTTAGGGCGCTTTCTGTTCTAAACGATCAAGAAAACACTAAGAAATCTAACACGAAAACTACGTAAAGTTTTATCAAGAACTGTTAGTTACTATGCAGAGCAGATAAACACAAATAGAATCCCTTCCTTAGTGGAAGGTCGTAAAAAAAATGCAAAATAAACGCTTTATACAAACAGTACTCGCTGCTGCTGGTGCTCTCGCTCTGGCTGTCACAAGACAACTGCTGATTCAAGTGACTAGTGGCTAACGGCCGCGAAACAAACAAAAGACGGTTTTAGGGCGCTTTCTGTTCTAAACGATCAAGAAAACACTAAGAAATCTAACACGAAAACTACGTAAAGTTTTATCAAGAACTGTTAGTTACTATGCAGAGCAGATAAACACAAATAGAATCCCTTCCTTAGTGGAAGGTCGTAAACAAAATGCAAAATAAACGCTTTATACAAACAGTACTCGCTGCTGCTGGTGCTCTCGCTCTGGCTGTCACAAGACAACTGCTGATTCAAGTGACTAGTGGCTAACGGCCGCGAAACAAACAAAAGACGGTTTTAGGGCGCTTTCTGTTCTAAACGATCAAGAAAACACTAAGAAATCTAACACGAAAACTACGTAAAGTTTTATCAAGAACTGTTAGTTACTATGCAGAGCAGATAAACACAAATAGAATCCCTTCCTTAGTGGAAGGTCGTAAACAAAATGCAAAATAAACGCTTTATACAAACAGTACTCGCTGCTGCTGGTGCTCTCGCTCTGGCTGTCACAAGACAACTGCTGATTCAAGTGACTAGTGGCTAACGGCCGCGAAACAAACAAAAGACGGTTTTAGGGCGCTTTCTGTTCTAAACGATCAAGAAAACACTAAGAAATCTAACACGAAAACTACGTAAAGTTTTATCAAGAACTGTTAGTTACTATGCAGAGCAGATAAACACAAATAGAATCCCTTCCTTAGTGGAAGGTCGTAAACAAAATGCAAAATAAACGCTTTATACAAACAGTACTCGCTGCTGCTGGTGCTCTCGCTCTGGCTGTCACAAGACATTTAAAGGTTTTCATTTTAAAGATAATACGAAGATCACTTAAAGATTTTTTACTAAAATTGTTATCATTATTAATTTTTCCCTCAGATTTTTTAATAAGATCGATTCATGGACTTTTCTTAAATTTATAATAATTTTTTATATTTTTCGTTTTACTGATTTGATGAAGTTCTTTTAAACTTTTTTATTCAATTCATTATCGTTATCATTGTTATTAATTTTGTCAACAGGATTTACAGTAAGGGTTGGTTAATTCTGTTTATAAAGTTTGGAATAATTCTTCAAATTTTCTGTTTTAGCAACTGATCGAAGTTCTCTTACAGTTTTATATTTTAGTTCTTTCTTCTTCATTTCTTTCTTATTCAAATAATCAATAAATTCCAACAGATCTTATCTTGCTTTTTTCTAGAACAATTTTCTTCACAATAATTTTCCAAATCTCTTTCACTCAATCCATACTTTCCTTTACTATAAATTTCTAAGTTCTTAAATACTTCTGCTTTGTTCATCACTTGGTTTTCATTGTATTTCTATCAAATGAATTTTTATTTTTTACTTTATTAAAACATTATGGTTAAAATATACCTTTGAGTTTTTGTAATTTAAATTTCAAGCGAAGATTCATGGTTCTTGTTTTTTAAAAAAGTTCATTAGATTTGTAAATTTTTAAATGAGGAAATGAGAATTTGATTTTATCGGTATGCGTAAATGTGGTTTGATGGTTTTTATTTATAAAGAATAAAATTTATTAGATTTGTAAATTTTTAAATGAGGTAATATGGATTTGATTTTTTCGATATAGGCAAATGAGGTTTGGTGGTTCTTATTTATAAAGGATAAAATTTATTAGATTTGTAAATTTTTAAATGAGAAAATGAGAATTTGTTTTCTTTCGATATGGGTAAATGAGATTTGATGGTTCTTATTTATATAGAATAAAATTTATTAGATTAAAAATTTTTAAATGAAGATAACGTTTTGTGGGTATAGATAAATTTTTTATTTGGGCAAAACTACGAAATTAGAATCTTGGTTTGCAACCTGGAATTTTTATTCCAATATCATCTTTGAGCCATAATTCTCATCCATATTTTACTTGCCCCATTTTTTTCATAAAATTGTGAATTTCCTATCTGGCCATTGACGTGTCTGTTTGCTGTATTCAAATTTGCGTCTGTGTTATGGTGTAACGTCCATCTGCAACAGGTTGGTGTAAAGAGGGTGCCACTAGATGTACGTGCCTCCTATCTGTTCTATGCATGTATTGTATTGTGTTGTATGGAACTGGGGACCTAGAAACGACAGAGAGGCTTTATCCCCTCCTTTGCCTGCAGTGGTACACAACCCCACAACAGGCTACAACAGTCCACTCACCCCACCAGTGCTTCACACTCCACCCAGGGTTAATGTGCAGTTCGGCCCCCAGAGGACCAACCCGGGAACATCTGACACCAGATGAGTGTAACCCCAATGTTGGAATGGTAGAGTAATCATGGCGTACACATACATGGAGAAAGTGTCATCGCAGCAATCACCAATATGGTGTAACTGAGGTGGAAAAAGGGGAACCAGCTCACATTTGCCGAGGCAGATGGAAAACTGCCTTAAAAACAATCCATAGACTGGCCAGCACACTGAACCTCGGCTCTAATCCACCAGGCTGATTCATTCTGGGGACTGGCATGCCTTTCTGAAGTGTGTTAGACCACATGGCTAACCAGGTGGGCTCTACACATGTACTACATGTTATGATTCTTGTTTTCCTTTTTTGAAGTTTGGTTCTTGAATTCCTTTGTTGTAACATAGATCACACCTGTTTATCTGTTGTTTTTATTTCTGTGAGACATATATGCGACATCACCACTGTTGTCACCATTCATCACATTTACTTGGAACAGTGATATATTGTTACCACATGACATATTCTATGGCCAATGTATTGTTTGACAACTGCCAAGACTGCAGAAACAGAAAAGACACGTCAATGACCAGATGGTAAGTTAATAATTTTGTGGAAATAATGGGGCATGACGGAAATTTGAACATGGATCTAGCGATTTGCGTTCCATCACTGTGACCACATGACCACAATGCCATGATTCTTGCAGTTCATTTGATGCTGCACATCTTGAGCTTGGGTCATTCACTGTTTCTTGCAGCACTATACTTAATTACAAAGGTAAGGCAGAGGTCTGAGGACAGAAACATTGTAGCGCTGATACTATGTGACCTCAGCAAGGCATTTGACTACATCTCGCACAAGATACTGTTTAACATGATAAAGTGTTATTGTATTTGGAGTCATTATTCTGGCAAACCTTCAAACTTATACTGAAAACCGAAGGCATGCAGTATCACTCCATGGAGCAATCTCCCAAGAACAAAAGTTGGAGAATGGCATTCCCCAGGTATCTGTCATAGGATCTCTCCTCTTCCTTATTTGTGTCGATCATATAGGTTGTAAGAACTACATGTTACAGTGAACGAAAGTAGAATTATATTAATACCTTCAGCTGTTGATGGGCGTTGATATACAGGGTGAGTCACCTAACGTTACCGCTGGATATATTTCGTAAACCACATCAAATACTGACGAACCGATTCCACAGACCGAACATGAGGAGAGGGGCTTGTGTAACTGTTTAATACAAACAATACAAAAATGCACGGAAGTATGTTTTTTAACACAAACCTACGTTTTTTAAAATGGAACCACGTTAGTTTTGTTAGCACATCTCAACACATAAACAAATACGTAATCAGTACCGTTTGTTGCGTTGTAAGATGTTAATTACATCTGGAGATATTGCAACCTAAAGTTGACACTTGAAACCTCCGACGTTCAGTTGCGTGTTGTAACAAACACGGGCCACGGTCGGCGAGCAGCATCTGCAGGGACATGTTTACGATGACGACTGTGTTTACGAGTGTGGCTGTAGTGCACTGTTGTGGTTTGGTCTAGCTGTCGTGGTGTCCGCATGTAGCGCTTGCTGCTATTGTTATTCTGCATTCGTCTCCACACGCAGACCAACCGTAGTACACCATGTTACCAGACGTCTGTGCTAGTGTAGTGCTGTAGGAACTATGGCCATGGTGTATTCGAACTCTGAAAAGGCGGAGATGATACTCATCTATGGCGAGTCCCGACGAAATGCAGATGAAGCCTGCAGGATGTATGCAGAACGGTACCTGGACAGAGAGCATCCAACGTGCCGCACATTGCAAAACATCTACCGCCAACTGTATGCAAGAGGTATGGCCGTAGCACGCAAACGAGTCCGTAACAGGCCCGTCACAGGAGAAGCGGGTGCAGTTGGTGTGTTAGCTGCTGTTGCCATGAACCCACATATGAGTACACGGGACATTGCGAGAGCCGGTGGACTGAGTCAAAGTAGTGTCATGCGCATACTGCATCGTCACCGCTTTCACCCGCTTCATGTGTTGCTACATCAGCAATTACATGGTGATGACTTTAATCATCGAGTGCAATTCTGTCAATGGGCATTAACAGAGAATGCGTTGCAGTTCTACCTGTTTACCGATGAAGTGGGTTTCACAAACCACGGGGCAGTGAATCTACGGAACATGCATTACTGGACCGTGGACAATCCTCGCTGGCTCAGACAGGTAGAACGACAGCAACCGTGGACAGTAAATGTATGGTGCAGAATCATTGGCGACCACCTCATTGATCCTCACTTCATTGCAGGGGCCCAAACAGCTGCAACATACATCGCGTTTCTACAGAATGATCTGCCAACGTTGCTCGAAAATTTCTCACTGGAAACGCGTCAACGTATGTGGTATCAGCATGATGGTGCACCTGCATATTCCGCAATTAACACTAGGCTGACCCTTGACAGGATGTTCGACGGGCGTTTCATAGGACATGGAGGACACATAAATTGTCCAGCCCGTTCTCATGATCTTACACCTCTGGACTTCTTTCTGTGGGGTACGTTAAAGGAGAATGTGTACCGTGATGTGCCTACAACCCCAGAGGATATGAAACAACGTATTGTGGCAGCCTGCGGCGACATTACACCAGATGTACTGCGGCGTGTACGACATTCATTACGCCAGAGATTGCAATTGTGTGCAGCAAATAATGGCCACCACATTGAACATCTATTGGCCTGACATGTCGGGACACACACTATTCCACTCCTTAATTGAAAACAGAAACCACGTGTGTACGTGTACCTCACCCCTCATGGTAATGTACATGTGCGTCAGTGAAAAAGACCAATAAAAAGATGTTGGCATGTGGACGTCATGTGCTGTTCCAGTCTCTTCTGTACCTAAGGACCATTACCGTTCCCTTTGGATCCCTACGTAATTCGGTGCTCTCCGATACACACGATCGAACAGCGGAGGAGTGGTACTCAAGCGTCAACTTTAGGTTACAATATCTCCGGATGTAATTAACATTTTACAATGCAACAAACGGCACTGATTACGTATTTGTTTATATGTTCAGATGTGCTAACAAAACTAATGGGGTTCCATTTAAAAAACCTAGGTTTGTGTTAAAAAACATACTTCCGTGCATTTTTTATGGTTTGTATTAAGCAATTACACTAGCCCCTCTCCTCACGTTCGGTCTGTGGAATCGATTCGTCAGTATTTGATGTGGTTTACGAAATATATCCAGCGGTAATGTTAGGTGACTCACCCTGTATATCAACGGGGACAGGTGAAAATGTGTGCCTCAACCAGGACTCGAACCCGGGATCTCCCGCTTACATGGCAGATGCTCTATCCATATGACAGACTGAGTACACAGAGGATAGTGCGGCTGCAGGGAATATCTCAAACACGCCTCCCGCAAGACTCACATTCTTACCAAGTCACATAAGAGTTCGGGGAGTATGTGTGCATCTGCACAGAAGAAGAAGGTCATGGCCGATATTGCCAGAATGATATACTTATATGGATATGGTGTCTGTTCTTTTGGACATGCCTATATTCACCCAGTTAGGAATAATGGCCACTTTCAGCCAGTATGTGTTTTTATCTCTAAGTGTAAAGGAAATCCAGGGGCTTTCAGCACGAGACAAGAAATACATAATTATGATATCTGCAACAAGAGAACTATTGAAATACCACCTATTGACTGCCTGGAACACAAGATTCTTTTCCAGTGGTACCTCTAAAAAGGCCAGTTCACTCATGTCACCATTGCATCATGCCACCATCATGGCAAGGTGTATTCACACAGTCCATCACATCAAATCAGTTGAAGTCACTTGATCTCATGGATGTCTGCAACAACTTTTTCATGAGAATTGTTTTTGTGGGACATCCACTTTGCAGTAAGTTATATACATCAATACTATAATTCACATTTGCACAGAAATGACTTTTGTTGGACTCAAATAGTTTGCAGCTTTCAGGGATAGCTTGTGCGATAGAAAAGGAAGACAGAAGTGTGAAACAATGCAAAGAAAGAGTGTGAGTCCGAAAAATGTTATTACATTGAGCAGAAGAGGAACTTCACACACTCCAAGAATCTGGAGGAAGAGGAACATGAACATTATTAATGTTTTAGAAAGTCGAAGCACCAATTTTTCATTTGATGCATCAAACTGCACCGACAATTACTAAAAGGAACACAGTGTTACAATCTGTCATCACACCCCATGCAGGGACCGATGACCTAGCAGTTTGGTCCCTTCCCCCCCCCCCCCCCCTCTCTTTAAACCAACAAGCCACCCACCCCACGAAAAATTGATTTGTTTAAGGTTAAGTTTAATTGCTAGTCCAACACATTTTTTTCAACGATCATATCTCCCCCAAAACCTTTCCCTTCAAGATTTATAGGTTTTTTTACATCTAGTATTTGACTTTTAATAGTTCAAGAGCCTCATTTGTACTTAGATTAACCAGTGAAACTATACAAATATCGACCACTGATGCTTCCAAAACTGTTTCACACACAATCCAGAGATCTACTTAACAGTAAATAAGCCTGCCACAAACACATATTTAAACAAACAACTCTAATAAATTACTTGATGTATAGTTCACACAAAAGGATTTTGCCACTGTTACAGTGCCCAAAGGTTTCAATCCATTAATATGTCAAAAATTCGCCTCAGTTGCAAAATATTACTGGTCTTTACCCAGGTTTCAGCGAGAGTAATTTAGCCTTCTTCACAAGCATAAAATAAACTAATACATGCCAGAATAAGGCATGGTCAAACATAAAAAGCTAAAGTACTGTGGTACCATGTTAAGCTATGTTACTTAGCCAAGGAACAGTCTTGTCCCCACTTTGTGGAAAGCAGTCGGTTGGCCGCGGACGCTACATTGAAACTGACTGTGGCAGGCAGATATGTACCGAGTAAGATGGCGGATCCTGTGCATGCGTGCACGGAAAGTCAAAGGCGCATGCCATTGACGCCCTTTATGTTATGTAGTGGGAAATTACCTATAATGTTAAACTGCAAATTTGTGAGAGAACAAGGCACTAGGTAGATAGAATCCCAATGAGCGTTAACTGTAAATCGAGACCTTATTAACTGATAAGAAACTTACTTAGGCATTAAGTTCAGCTTGTTAGATTAAAAACCACACATGATCAGTGCTATGTTGTATGGTTCCACACGATCTCATGCAGGGGATGAACTAGGTTATATATCCGTAATGTGAGAACTTCTCAGGGTTGGGAGAAGTTGGAAATAAAATAATTTCCATTATACGTGGAATAATACATCAATTTGTTAACGTGAAATTTGGCTAACTTTGTTATGTTATGGCACTACATTACTATGCGTTTATTATTGACTGGGTGTGTAAAGCTTAGGGCATCATTTATGACTTTATGCACAGATAGTCAATGTTGTGATTAGGAAACCAGTAATAACTTAACCATACACTAACTATAAATATAATATGTATGACCATTCACTATGTGTAGTCACAAGGGCGACATGTAACAAAACTCTTAAGGGAAAAGGCCAATTACTAGTTAGTAGTGGGTTCAAGACCCCTATGCATTTAAATAGGTTATGCCACTCTAACTGTCGAAATACACACTCTAGTGTATCAGATATTACCTATTTAGGATATTGCCTATAAGGCTATTAACTATTTAGGATAGAGAATTATTATGAGTGTGGTGGAATTCTCACATAGACTACCAAGAAATAAGGACCTATCATTTAAATTAGGGTGTGTCAGGTCGTACAACGCCACTGCCAACACACTTATATACTATTGACTGAGAAAGGTCAAGCTAATAATGTGAACTTGAGCTGTATTCTTCCCTTTTGAACAGGAACATCAGTTAAGGACATGGTCTAATAGTGAGCAAAGTATAAGTGTCTCACGTAGGTTAATAGCATAAATCAGAATCTAATATTTAAAGTAGGGTGTGACTGGGTGTACAATGCCTCCGTCGTCACACTTACGTAATATTGACCGACATAGGTCAAGCATTTACAAAATATAGTCCTCAGACTAACCTTTGATAGGAATAATATCTCAAAGGTAACATTGTATACAGCATGACTACACTATAGTTTTCATTAAAAAGTTTCTTTAGAGCAACAAGGTCAAAGTTATCTGCCTATGGTAGAATACTTTAAACCATGTTGCATAAATATTAAAGTTATCATTACTGACATATAACCTTGCTCATCCCCCGCATGAGATCATGTGGAACCATGCAACATAGCGGTGATCATATGTGGTTTTTAATCTAATAAGCTGAACTTAATGTCTAAGTAAATTTCTTATCAGTTAATAAGGTCTCGGTTTACAGTTAACGCTCATTGGGATTCTATCTACTTAGTGCCTTGTTCTCTCACAAATTTACAGGTTAACATTATAGGTAATTTCTCACTACATAACATAAAGACAGCTAATGGCAGGCGCCTTTGACTTTCCGTGCGTGCATGCACATGATCTGCCATATTGCTCGGTACATATCTGCATGCCACAGTTGGTTCCAACATAGCATCCGTGGCAAACCGACCGCTTTCCACGAAGTGGGCACAGGGCTGTTCCTCAGCTAAGTAACGTAGCTTAACATTGTACCAGGGTACTTTAGCTTTTTATGTTTCTGGCGTGTATTACTTTATTTTACACTTCTGAAGAAGACTAGATTACTCTAGCTAAAACCTGGGTAAGGACCAGTAATATTTTGCATCTTAGGCGGATTTTTGTCACATTAATTTATCACAGTGGCTGACTGGGCTGCAACACGTTAAAAATTCTTAGATTTCAGTCGATTCCTTTATGAAACATTGTAAATGACTGACAACATACAAATAAATGCCACTTACTAATCAATCCAGTTCCACCCACAGTACTTTTTTCGGTTCAAGTTGCAAACCTATTTCAGGCCACGTCATTGTAAAATATTAAATAATGTACTGGTATATAAAAGAATCCACTTTATGAATGTAGTAGAGAGCTAGTAATTTAGTACAATTATGTTGTGCAGTACAGACTGCAACCTCACTACTTCAATTAATCTTTCATCACTGGTTACAAAATTATAAATTTAAACTAAAGAAATCCCAAAACGGAACAGTTTGTAACAAACAACAAAAATGACGAACAAAAAAGACTTAGAATAATGACTGATATCAACTACAAAAACCATGACAAAATTAAATATGGAAATACGCGCGTGGCTGCAAATCAGGAGGAAATAAGCTTGGGGACCATGTGATCAACTACAGATTATGAGGTCAGCCGTCAAAACTTTCTTCACAGGAAGCCTTGATGGTGCCATGATGTGGTGTGATGACCAATGTGGATGCTGCCATTTTAAATAATATATGGCATAACGTTTTGACTGAACACCATGTGATGGCCAGTGTGAACTGGCCTATAATATTGTTTTCGTTTGTTATATATGTCATTATTATGAACAATATTCTCTATTCAGGGTGTAAACGGTATAAGCTGCCAAAATTATACAGATGGTACATGTTGGTGTACTTTACGAAAAGGTCTAATGAAATGTCATTGTATTATGTTCCTTACTTTTTATTCCTAAAAGACAGTTATTGGAATTTTGATAGTCAAAGCATTTCTGTTTACATTGTTAGCTGATGGCACAGGATCTTGCTTGTGTTTTACTAACATTGATGCGGTGGTGAGAGAAAGGTAACAGACGAACCAGTGCAATGTGAACATCAGACATGTACAATGATTAGATTAGATTAATACTTGTTCCATAGATCATGAATACGACACTTCGTAATGATGTGGAACGTGTCAGGTTAATAAAATATGTCTGTACAAGATATTACATTACACAAAATATTGCATGACACTAATATTTAAGTTTTTTTTCTCCCTTAATTTATATCTAAAAATTCAGCCAGTGAGTAGAAGGAGTTGCCATGTAGAAATTCTTTTAATTTATTTTTAAATGTTAGCTGGCTATCTGTCAGGCTTTTGATGCTGTTTGGTAGGTGACCAAAGACTTTTGTGGCAGCATAATTTACCCCTTTCTGTGCCAAAGTCAGATTTAACTCTGCATAGTGAAGATCATCCTTTCTCCTGGTGTTATAGCTATGCACACTGCTATTACTTTTGAACGGGGTTGGATTATTAACAACAAATTTTATAAGTGAGTATATATACTGCGAGGTTACTGTGAGGATCCCTAGATCCTTAAATAGATGTCTGCAGGATGACCGTGGGTGGGCTCCAGCAATTATTCTGATTACACGTTTTTGAGCAATGAATGCTTTTCTACTCAATGATGAATTTCCCCAGAAAATGATGCCATACCAAAGCAGTGAATGAAAGTAGGACATAGTAAGCTAATTTACTGAGATTCTTATCACCAAAATTTGCAATAACCCTAATAGCAGACGTTTCTGCAGACCATCAATGTGTTGCTTCCAGTTTAACCTCTCATCAATGGACGCACCTAAAAATTTTGAAAATTCTACCTTAGCTACAGACTTCTGTTCAAAGTCTATATTTATTACTGAAGTTGTGCCATTTACTGTACGGAATTGTATATACTGTGTTTTATCAAAATTTAAAGAGAGTCCGTTTGCTGAGAACCACTTAATAATTTTGTGGAAAACATCATTTACAATTACATCACTTAGTTCTTGGTTCTTGGATGTTATTACTATACTTGTATCACCAGCAAAAATAACTAACTTTACATCGTCATCAATGTGGAATGGTAAGTCATTAATGTATATCAAGAACAGTAAAGGGCCTAAGACCGAATCCTGTGGGACCCCTTACTTGATAGCCCCTCAGTTTGAGGAATCAGCTGTTGTTTTAACATTATATGAACCACTTATTTCAACTTTCTGCATTCTTCCAGTTAAGTATGAATTAAACCATTTGTGCACTGCCCCCCTCAAACCATAATGATTTAGCTTATCTAAAATAATTCCATGATTTACACAATCAAAGGCCTTTGAGAGATCACAAAAAATACCAATGGGTGATGTCCGGTTATTCAGAGCATTTAATATGTGATGAGTGAAAGCGTATACAGCATTTTCTGTTGAAAAGCCTTTCTGAAAACCAAACTGACATTTTGTTAGTACTTTATTTTTACAAATGTGGGAGGCTACTCTTGAATACATTACTTTCTCAAAAGTTTTTGACAGAGCTGTCAGAAGAGAGACTGGGCGGTAGTTGTTGACATCCGATGTATCCCCCTTTTTATGCAATGGTTTTACAATGGCATATTTCAGTCTATCAGGGAAAACACCCCGCTCCAAAGAGCTATTACATATGTGGCTGAGAATCCTACTTATCTGTGGGGAACAAGCTTTAAGTACCTTGCTGGAAATGCCATCAATTCTGTAAGAGCTTTTACTTTTGAGTGAGTTTATTATTTTACTGATTTCAGAGGGAGAGGTTGGTGGAATTCCAGTTGTTTCAAACTGCACAGGTATCGCCTCTTCTATTAGTAGCCTTGCCTCTTCTAGTGAAGATCTAGATCCTATTTTCTCAACAACATTTAAAAAATGATTATTGAAAATATTTTCAATTTTTGATTGTTTGTTAGTACACTTGTCATTCAGTTTTATGGCATGGTGGCTAGGTACTGTTGAAACAAACAATGTAAACAGTCACTGAGTTTTCAAGAATGTGTAATTTGTTTTATGTAAACAATGAATTAAGTACAACCAGACGTTTTCTCTTTTACAACATTAGCATAACAAAGGTCGTGGTAGTAAAAAAAGGTAACATGAAATAAAATATTTTCCCCTTAGCACAAAATCAATCAATTATCACATAATTTGTTGCATGTTAATTACAGTCAGCTGTTTCCTATTTTTATAAACATACCATGACGAAAATTAAATTTAGATTTTTTCCGTTTCTACAACAGTACCATAACGAAAATGAAACCAACATTACTTTGTTTTCCTTTACGCCAGTACTACAATAAGTTTTCAAAATGCCCATTATTCGATCTAACACATGCTTCATTGCAGTAAAGCCGGTTTCATTACACTCGTTTACACACACACACACACACACACACACACACACACACACATTTTCCTTTGTGGTATCGGCAGCATCGAAAATCCTCTGTGTAAGTTCGCCCATGTTGTTTACTTGCTGAGCATAAATAAGTTCCTTCATGTGGCCCGAAAGTAAAAAACCAGTGGATTTAAATAAGGACTGTGTGATGGCCATCAATATGGATCAAAACGACCTATCCATCTTCCTGGAAATCGTCTATTCAAAAATCTTCATACTCTGTGACCAATGTGAGTGGAGCACCATCGTGGAGTAACCACAAACCTACGGTTAACAGGACATTTTCTAATAAAGTTGCTAACAATGTTTCCTCTAGAAAGGTTCAGTAATCCTTACCAGTCAAATGTGCAGGTAAATCGTAAAGCCCAACACTGCATTCATCGATTGTACCCACCCATACATTTACAGAAAAGTGGCGTTGAAAATGTGTTGCTACTACTTAGCACAGATTTTGTGCACTCCATGTGTGAATGTTATGGGTACTGATTATTCTGTCGCTAGTGAAACACTCTTCATCTGTGATGAGCATTTTGTTTACAAACTAATGCTGTGCACTTTGTAACAAAAACTACAGTGGGAATATTCTCGATATGGAGGGAAATCTAGCTCGTACAACGTTTGTACATGTTGAATATCGTTAGGCTGCAGACGCTCCTCTTTCAAAGTGCGAAGAACGACAATGTGTGGTACACCCACTTGGCAGGCGGTGCTTCTAGTAGTCTGAGTAGGATCTTCGTGGATATGGTCCAGAATTTTTTACTCAGCTTCCAAAGTACGTTCTTCTCATTGTGGGCCTCTGCCTTCCACGTGGGGTAGTAAAGAGCCATTATCTTGCAATCTATGCAAATTAAACACATAATCAAATGGCTCTGAGCACTATGGGACGTAACTGCTGAGGTCATCAGTTCCCTAGAACTTAGAACTACTTAAACCTAACTATCCTAAGGCAATCACACACATCCATGCCCGAGGCAGGATTCGAACCTGCGACCGTAGCAGTCACGCGGTTCCAGACTGTAGCACCCAGAACCACTCGGCCACCATGGCTGGCAAATACATAATCATAAACTGTATTATGTCGTGATTTACTTAATAATAAAACGAAAGCATTCCAGAACAGACAAATCGTTTCACGTACAGAATTAAAGGTAAAGATAACCACTGTACTTTGTTACAAATTAATAGCAAAATAATAGAGTAAAAGTAGGAAATTATGATGATACAAACCTTTGGTGAATAACAACAAATATGGGTCATGCAGAAAGTCTTCGTTGTGGGAAGCGTTCTCGATAAATTCATACAGTTGCCCTCCAATACATTTTGCCTCGCCATAAATTAAATGAATCTCGCATAGTTCAGTGATAGTAAATCTCCCTTCCATAGTAACATATAACGGAGTTCCAATAACGTCTGCACAGGTAACTCGGCGACTGCCAACGATTGATGTGTTACAGTGACTCAACCACACAGGCAGATGTGGCCTATGTGTTTGCGACTTACACTCAGAATGTCAATATGTGCAGCAGTAATGTCTACTTTTCGATAAACGTTGTCCCGAGATGAACTGTTTTTTTTTTTTTTTTTTTTGAGACAACTTTAGGAAATGGACATACATGTTATTAGACTTTTAAATCAACTATGTATGTTCTACTAACAGGATTTTTTGGTAGCTTATACCATTTACACCCTGTATGTTGTATGAAAAATTGTAAACAACTCATATGCATGAAACTTCCTGACAGATTAAAATTGTGTGTGGAACTGTGGCTTGAACTCGGGCCCTTTGCCTTTTGGGGACAAGTGCTCTGTCGACTGAGCTACCCAAGCACGACTTACATTGTTTGTCAGGTCACGTGAAATCACTTAGCCTACTACTAAATGGTGAAAGTAAAGTTATGAGTTACCATTTGTGATAAAAACAGTCACAGCATAGTATAGGTATTGAGTAACTGACAATGATTGAAGGCCAATTCAGACTGTCTGTCACAGCACCGACACATCACGCCACCATCCCATCAAAGTGTATTCACATTGTCCATTATGACACGGCACATGGAAGTCAATTCAGGTCATGTGATCTCAACTTGCATGGCTGTTCGCCAGATTTTTTTTTTTTTTTTTTTCAGGAATTGAGATCTTTGCTAGATGATTTTTAACAAAACAAGGAAGCTCATATGCACGGATGCTGGAGTCCACATATGCACGAAAATAACATTTATTGGACTCAAATGGTTTGCAGCTCTCAAGGATAGCTTGCGTATTAGAGAAGGAAGACAGAAGCGCAAAACAACACAAAAACACAGTGAGGATCCGAATAGCGTCATTATGTGTTAGAGAAGGGAAATTTTACACACTATACAAGGAGCTCGAGGAAGAGGATTCTCATTTTATACTTTAGAAAGTTGAAGTATCGATTTTTTTCATTTTTTACTTCAAATTGCACCCAGCATAGTTTTACGTGAAAAATTGATTTGTGTAGGGTTAAGTTTAGTTGCTAATCCAGTGAAGATTTTTGTGCAACTGTCATTGTGCAACAGTCAGTATCTTCCCCTTCAAGATTTATAGGTTCTCTTTACATATTCTATTTGCCTTTTAATAATTGAACTGCCTTGTTTTTACTGAGGTTGGCTAGCAAACTCCCCATAAATATTTACCAGTGATGCTTCCAAAATCGGTTCACACACAATCCATAGAGCTATTTAACAATAAATAAGCCTGCCACAAGCACATATTGAAAGAAACAATTTGCAGTGTCTGAAGTTTCCAGTCTGTTTCTTTATCACCCTGAATACATTTGACAATCAAAACTGGATTTCGTAAACCGATTTCCAAGTCCATTTTCTGGTAGTCATGTAATCTCCTTAAAGTCGGCGCCGTGACGTGACGATCAGTGTCAGTTAGCTACCTTTAACATCGACAAATATAATAACATATATGTACAATCTAGGGTTTCCCTACATAAAATATTTAACACCTGTTCCTGCAGTATTCATTGTAGATATTTGGTGACATTGGTTGTTAAGATTATGGGAAACGGGAAGTCTTAGGTAAACATGGCGTTATGTCTTTGCAATGCTTGGTGTTGGTTGAGTGGAGGAGAATAGTTTGTTCGTATGGAATATATGTGAAGTGAATGGACTGTGTCTTAAATTTTTCCGCCTGCAAATGATTATGTGTTGTGGACTTGAACATGCTTAGTGGATGACAGCCGTTTTCAGAATGTTTTCCAACTGACGTTTAATGTACCTGACGGAACAAAGTGTTACAGCAAAGTTCAGTAGTTGAATTTAATACTCGTTCCTAATAATTAGGAAACTCCCAGAACTCTGAACACAGACTGTTAAATTGTCGTTAATCCAATGTAAAGTAATTGATTATAACTCGCAAAAACGGGTCTGTGGTACATCTTGTGGGGGTGCAGAATATTTAAGTAAAGTACGAAATAGAACCACCCAATTTAATGAAGCGTTTTAATATTTGTCGCTACATTATAAATATCAGTATCTTGGCGGAACAGTTGCAAAGCAACTACGGTCGTACGTGAGGGTCGAGCTGCAGTGTGTTCTGGGATAGTTCCCCTCCGTAACATCTTCAAGTAAACAAGAAGGGCTGTACAGCTGGTGACTGCCAGAGAAGACCGTTTACGGCCAACGCACCATCACAGACGTCTTGAAGCTTTTTACCGGGTATTATCGCATGGAACGATAACACATTACTTTCAAAAAGTGGCTGAGTGAAATGTCATTTCTTGTTTTATTTTGTTTAGGAGAAGATATGTCTGTTTATGATCAAAATAAATGTAAAATAATCCAGAAGATGGAAGGAAAATAAATTCAATAATGAACGTTTCTGATATGACAGGACTTTATGTTGCACTCATTATAACAATCAGTGGATTAGGCATCATTTTCCTTGCAGTTCCAGATCTGATGGATCATGATACATGGATTTTTGCTTTCCTAGATTTGTTGGCTAATTGGGTTTTGGTGTGGGAACTGACAAGTTTCTGTTACTTCCTTGAGGGTGTGCGACAGACAAATGTATTTGGAATGGAGGTAGCCACTCTTCGTATTTAGTATTATCACAACAAAATGTGATTATTATACAAGCTGATTGTTTTTCTGTATGTGCAGTATGCTTGTTGTAATGGATGCAAGGACAGCATTGGGAAAAACCTGCCAGTTACTTTCAGAGAGGAAGGTGGAAAATCAGCCAGTGTGTCCACCCGTCCTGTGTTCTGAAGGAGACTGTTTAAATGTATTTGATGGAAAAGAAGAAAAGGAATTTCAGATTGTGAGGTCCTTAGCCATGAGTGCCAATATTGCTAATGCTGTGAAAAATGAAGTGAAGCATTTAATTCATATTAGTGCAGTTGAATCATGTGCTGAAAAGAATATGTGGGTTGGGGCTGCCACAGGTTCAAAATTACCGACTGTGAGTTACACTGCTAATGCAAGTTTCTCTAGTTCCTTTGTATTACCTAGTGCTGAAGAACATCTTATTTCAGTGATAGTACTTTCCAGATGGGATGATATAATGGGTCCACAGACTGTTCATGTGTGGATGGAACATGCAGAAAAAAGTACATGCAACATCGACATGATCCGTGCTATTAGATATGTTACAAATCATACTGTTAGTCAGGCAGCGGAAACAAGTGCAATGGGACCTAAAATTTTTGTGGTTTCTGACTTACATATTATTGCTCAGTCTTTAACATTTGGTGTGCGTGTGCATCGTGGACAACGTAGACTACCACACTCCATCTCTGTGTTGGTGTCATTGAGTCAATATTCCAGTTTCCTGGAGTTACGGTGTTTGTGTCATCAGTGGCTCATTCGTACTGCTGCCCGTCTCCAAACACAGTTACAGGTAGGTTTAGTAGTAGTACTAGTAGCAGTAGTTTTATTCATCTCGAGAGAAGTTCTAGCATGGGTAAGTTAGGTTTCCATATTCTTGTGGTGATTATTGTGCTACTTGAATAGAGTTGATACCATTTGAAGCATATGTATTGAGAATAACTTATTTTAAAAACATTTCCAGTCCCTTTTTTCTTCTGTCCTTCCTGTCCCCACATGTGAATAACGAGCTTTGGATGTATTAGCAGATATTGTAGCTGAAGCCTAAAATATGTTCTGTATTAGGGATAGAAGAAAGGGTGCAGTATTAACACACCCTGTTTATGGTGGGATCATTATTAACAATACCTAACAGGGTCACACTGGAAATTTCTTTACTGAAGGAGACCAAAAAATGTAAAGAAAAAAATTTATTGGTGAAATTAATGTGCTTCAGAAACAAATTTTGTGGAAGCAGTGGATCTGTTGATGTATAAGTGATCTGGTTTCAAATTTGACTGGTATGGGGACAGCAAGGTAACTACTGGAGAAGTGGGGGGGGAACTGCTTATTAATTTTATTGTATTTTATCTTTAAGATTTCTTTGCAGGAAGAAACAGCTGCCATTATACATCAGTACCGTGTGCCTAAACATCAAACATATTTTGATACATACCTAAAACCTTCAGCGTTCGAGTTTTAGTTATACTATGATTGATCTATTAGTTTTATGATTATGGTGTTCATTGAAATTACATCAAGTTATCTTGAGTTAACTGCGAAGTGAATTACCAATGCCTGACTCTCAACTTGCATGTGTTACTGCTTCGCTGTCACAGTTAAAATTCTTTAGAAGCCCTCCTTTGTACTTTGTTGTAGGTGTGTTGAATCTACCGATATGAGACATCAGTTTTGATCCGTGCTGTGATGTTGCTGTCATGTGTTACATCATAAATGTGTAGAAAAGGAAAGAACAGGACACTGGCAATATTTATTTTGGTTCTACGGCATTTACTGGAATGTAGATTATGACATTGAACAGTAGCATATTCCAAGGTCTAAGTTATATAGGACGGCGATAGTTTAACTGTGAGTGGGCGAAACCAAAAAGTGCAAGGCATCCTGTTAAACAGTACAAAATGCTTTTTCTGAAAACTACTTACAACGGATAGCTATGAAGGAAATCTACTAGATCTGAGGGCAACACTTTCAAAAAGTATTTGAGAAGTAAGAAGTCAGAAAAAGTTGTGAAGAAGATGAAGAAGAAGAAGAAGAAACTTTTGTTGTTAGGTAGTTCACATGGTAGAGATGTTGGCCAACTGTTACAGGATGAACTAGGGTCAGGTTACTAGGTCACAAGTTTTTTGAAACCTAGTGCAAATCTGGGTCAGGTGACAGAGGATGTATGTTCAGTTTGCAAAGATTTCACAAAGGAAGATACCATGGTAACAGTGGGTGGGGCAGGCAACAACATAGACAAGGATACTAATTATTCAATTGAGGATGACATGGTATAGATAGCTTCAGCTACAAGACATATTAGTGTTGTGCTTGTATCAGTTCTGGGGTGCCATGGCCAATTCCATTACAGTCTTCTCATAGGAGAGTTAATTTTGAGGTGGAACGGTTGCTTGGATCAGGTATGGGGTCTCGTATCGGAGTGGTTCCTGTTGACTGTTATCAGCAGGTGGGACTAGACTAGGCATGGCCTTCACCTCAACAGGAAAGAGAAGGGAAAACTGTCTGGGCTAATATCAAATAACTTAAGTGGGGGCGCACTATAACAAGTGGTAAAGTACCAGATGTTACAAGTGACAGAAATGCAGTTTTTTAGGGTAGGAAGGGCAGAAACAAAAGATTTTCAGAGACAGGCTGAAAATTACATTCACATTGATAAAACAGGCAGCCAGAAAGAAATTTTAATGTACACAGTTAATGCAGAAAGCCTCTGATTGAAACTAGAGATATTAAAAAATTGACGGAAAAATTAGGTTCATCCAGTTGTAATTCATTGAGTGCACAAAATCAGGTATCCTTATTGCCTCAAAATATCCAAGGACTAAGGGGTAAGCTTAATGAGTTGATTATTTGTGTTGTAGAATTACAGTTGAGCAAACCAGTGTGTATAATCTGCCTCTCTGAACATCATGTGACCACTGGTATAGATGTATTAAATGTTACAGGATTCAAGTTAGCTTCTTACTTCTGTGGAGAAATAATGAAACCCCCCTCAGATTTAGTGGTCAGGTGGCTCAGTGGAGAGCCTGTCAAAAACTGAACACAGATCAAGCATGAAAACAGGAAGAAGGTGTACTGAACTGTGCAAAAACAAGCAAAATACAAACAGCGAACGGTCCAAGCTCAAGATATACAACATCGAGCAAACATGGATAGCCATGGTGTTGTGGCTATGTGGTCATGCTGTAGAACTGTGAAGTGGATCCCTGTTCAAAACTCCCTCCTACACCCACACCCGAACCCACCCCACGAAATTGTGAACTTTTCATTGGAAATTGCCATATCTGTTCTCCTTCTATAGCCTTGGCAGTTGGCATACTATATATTGGTTGTAGAATATGAGTCATATTATAAGAAAATATTACAATCACAAGTAAATGTGATCAATAGTGAGAGCAGGTGAAATGCTGCATATACCTCTCACAGGAACTAAAATGACAAATAAGCAGGTCTGAACTATGGTACAACAAAGGTATTCAAGAGTCAAAATTTCCAAAATGGAACGCAAGTCATAACTTGTGGTACTTGAGTAGAACAAATAGGTATGTACATCTGGAGGTCCTTTCCTTACACTTCACTGTTCCAAAGGGATGTTACAACACGACAAACACACAAATTTGCATACAGCGAACAAGTATGTCAGTGACTAGACAGACAGTTGATAGTTTTGTGTGTGTGGGGGAGGGGGGGTCACAAGGGAGATGCAAACATGGATCTCCCACTTCGCAGTCCAACACCATGACCACATAACCATGACACTGTGGCTCATGAAGTTTGCTAGATGGTGCACATCCTAAGCTTGGACCATTAATTTTTTCAATTTTGCTTTTTTTTCCGCTGTTCAGTACACCTTCTTCCTGTTTTTATGATTGAATTGTGTTCAGATTTTGAGGTGCTATCCACTGGGCCACCTTACCAATAAAACTGAGAGGGGTGCAATGGGGAGTTACCCTTGTTAGAAGCTTGTGCAACAGTAGTAGTATTTCATAATAAATCGTTTATAATAGTAAGTATACACAGGGCGCCTTCAGAAAACTTTAATCTCCTCATACAACATCTGGAAGCTCTGTTGTCCCATCTCACAGTAAAAATCCAGGAAACAGTGGTTGCTGGTGACTTTAATGTGGGTTTATTGAAAAGCTCTGTCAGGGAACAATTATTGCAATCAATTAACATTGTCATTCATTTTAATGCCTACTGTGAACTTTGCAACTTTGTAGACAAATCTAGGAAAAAAGGTCATATCAGAAAACCAGTAGTAAATGGGCTATCTGATCATGACATGCTGCATCTTGTGTTACATGTTGAAACTCGTCAGGATAAAAAATCCATTAAATCTGAGTACAGGAGGGTAATAAATCAGTCAAAAATTGAGAATTTTAAGAGATTGCTTAAAAACATGAAATGGATAGATGTTTACAGTACTTCTGACTCAAATGGAAAATACAGGGCATTCATTAATAAAGTTACTTCCTCTTTTGAAAATTGTTTGCCCCCTAAACATAATACTAAAATCGAACAGTAATTGAAAAATAAACCATGGATCACACAAGGAATAAATATATTGTGGGACAAAAAGGAGACTGTATCGACTATCTAGGAACAGCTCTGATGTTAGAATACTGCAAAATATTGAAGCAAGTATTCCAGAAATCATAGAAGCTTTATTATAAGAAAAAGATAATTACATCAGGCAACAAAATAAAGACTGTTGTGTGATATAGTGAAGAGAAACGCTGGTGGGGCCAAAAAGGAAGAGGAACAGATAGATGTAAAAATAAGAGATGTTGGTAACAAGTGCATGTAATGTTGCAAACCGAGATGTTGGTAACAAGTGCATGTAATGTTGCAAACCTCTTAAACAAGTAGTTTGTTTTTGTTACTGACAGCTTGGGATTATCAGGTTCAGTAAACAGTGCAATGGAGTAGGAGTATCTGAGACCAGTTTTTACAGATAACTTCAGTAAAATGGAAGTGACACACGTCTCCCAAAGAAGTAGAATACATAATAAAATCCTTAAAATCTAATATTATAGTGGTTATGATGACCTATCAATGAAGTTAATCAAAGAGTGCTCATGAGAGTTCCATCTTCAGTTAAATTTGTAGTCAATCTCTTATCAACGGAACATTCCAGACTCACTAAAACATGCTGAAGTTGAGTCTCTTTACAAGAAGGCGGATAAAGAGATGCCATCAAACTATTGACCAATTTCACTTTTGCTGGCTTCTTCAAAAATATTTGAAAAGGTTGTGTTAAAGCATCTGCTTAATCATCTGACTGCAAGTAATATATTGTCCAAGTCACAGTTTGGGTTTCTTAAGGTTCTGATATAGAGAAATCTATTTACACCTACAGTGAGAATGTACTCAATTCATTAGCTTACACATTACAGGCTACTGGCATTTTCTGTGACCTGCCAGAAGCCTTTGACTGTGTGAATCACAGCATTCTCTTTCATTAAATTAGAATATTATGCTGTTACCTGCAGGGCTGTGAAATGGTTTGAGTCTTATCTAACTAACAGGAAACAAAGGGTGTTGTTGCAATATAACTGTGTAGTAAGCAGTCAGTCTTCATCTGATTGGGAACTAATTACATGTGGTGTTCCTCAAGGTTCCATCTTGGGTCCTTTGCTTTTTCTTGTGTGCATTAATGACCTCTCGTCTGTTACATTGCCAGATGCTAAGTTTGTTTCATTTGCAGATGATACAAGCAATGTAGTAAGTGGCAAGCCAAGTGCAGATGTACAAATGACTGCTAATCAAATTTTCACTAACATTAGTAATTGGTTTAAAGCTAATTCACTGTTATTAAACTTCTAAAAGATCCACTATTTGCAGTTCAGTGCTAAATTCTGGGAGTACAACTTGATAATAAATTCAGTTGGGAAGGGCATTCCACAGACTTGCTGAACTGCCTAAACAAGTCCGTATTTGCAGTGAGAGTGATATCGAATGTAGGGGATATAAATATAAAAAACTAGCATACTTTGCTTACTTTCATTCTATTATGTCATACAGGATCATAATCTGGAGTAACTCATCAAACTGAACAAAAGTTTTTAGCGCGCAACAGTGTGTAATAAGAATCATTTGGGGCGTAAATTCAAGAGCATCTTGTAGAAACCTGTTCAAGGAACTTTGTATTCTAGCCACTGCTTTTCAGTATATCTATTCCTTAATGAAATTTGCTTCAAGTAATAACTCTGTTTCCAACCAATAGTTCATTACATAGTATCAATATTAGGAATAAGAACAATCTACATAAAGACCAAAAATAACTTACTGTGGTCCAAAAAGGGGTACAATATTCAGGAACATAAATTTTCAATATATTGCCAGCAACCATTAAAAACTTGGTTGCCGATAAAGCATAGTTTAAACGTTTTGATAGGCAACTCCTTCTACTCCATAGATGAATATCTTAACAGGGACTGTAAGTAAAAATGTCTGGTAGATTTTGGTTTTGATAGCTCTTTGTCACAACTCTCAAGATTAGGTATTTTGTGTATGATAAATTTATTAAAAGTGCATAACTGTGTTTCATTCTGACGGTGTATTAATTCTTTAAATATTAGCAGTTCCAGTTTATTGTAACGTATTCACCTATTTTGACAATCTCCTGACAAATGATCTGGGTAGTTAGTAGTATATTCAGATGTTTTTTATGTTATACTTTCTGTCATGTTCCACATCCATGAGAATAATCTCGTTTTTGGGTCTGTGGAACAAAAACTGAATCTAATCTATCAAATAGGCCTAACCGAAGCATTCAATACTGCTTTGTCAACCCACAAACAAACTACAATCTGTCAATGTAATTTAGACAATAGGATTTGCACAGATCAGTCTGTCAACACAATCATCACTCCAAAAACAAATACAGACAGAATACGAATATTGTCAGTGATCTTTTTGTGCATGTATGATGGGTACAATGCCGCCGCCACCACCACCACCACCACCACCACCACCACCACCACCATGCCACAGGACAAAGGTGACATCCTGTATCAGTAAGGTCAGTTTACCAAACAAAAAGAGAATGTCAGCTTTGAAACTGATACTGGTTGTTGCTACAATGATTACCATAATATAAAGGGCAACTAAAAACAGGTTACTAAAGAGCCAACAAAGTTATATTTCAAAGGAGAATTGCAAATTTTTAGTGTCTGAACTGGTCTTAAGTTTAGAAAAATAACTGAGCAAACTTAGGATATAAATGTGCCCAGTAGAACACTTCACAACATGAAGAATCATTCACAGTAGAATGTATCTGTAAAATAACTGTTAAATGAAGAGTGCCTATTACACAATAGGTATAATAAAGCAAAGTATAGTGCTGTAGACAGAAAGATGCTAAATGAACCGTTTGGCTGTTGGAAGGACACTGCATGAAGCCTTAACCCTTTCGTGAGCCATGGGAAACATGCTTCCCACTACAATGAACTCGCTCCTAGTCCCGTGGGATTCACAGTTCCCACCTCTGTACAGTGCTACCACCTAGTGAACAGTATAGGGTACTACTTCTAATCGGAAGTTCCCTCCGTTTTTGCTGTACCTTCACACAGAGGCATTGTATAGCTGAGTGTTGCTCTGTAGAAGAGCCTTTCAGTGCTGTTTGCGTGACTTTTGTGATTTTTTCCTCAAAGCTATAGTATAAGGTAAATACATTTGATTTGCCCAAATTTATGAAGGAAAATGTAAAATTGGAACGAGGAGAATTCCAGTTTGAAACAAAAGGAGCCATTTCTGCAGTAAAATGGATGGATAATTGTCCAGTCACTTTCCTGTCCTCAATTCATGGCCCATGAGAAACAGCCACAGTGAAAAGGAAAAACAAGGATGGTACTAGTACAGAGATTTCTTGTCCTGAAGTTGTGGCAGAATACAACAAAATAATGGGTGGTGTCGATAAGTTCGATCAATTA
This sequence comes from Schistocerca americana, assembly GCF_021461395.2. NCBI lineage: Eukaryota > Metazoa > Arthropoda > Insecta > Orthoptera > Acrididae > Schistocerca > Schistocerca americana. The sequence continues at coordinate 184,938,659 of NC_060130.1, forward strand.
CAAGAAAGGTATGCAATTGGCAGACGTTCTGTAAAATGGTGGCACAGAATACTTTATTTCCTGGTGGACATTGCTGCAGTGAACAGTTTTATCCTGTGGAAATTAAGTAAAAGAGAGAGCATGATCAGCTCACATACAGGAGCCATCTAGCCAGACAATTGATCGCTGGCTTCTCATCCCAAAAAAGGCGTGGACAAAAACCTGTCTTTCTGGCAAAAAGGGGTAAAGTACCTGAAGATTTTCGTCATGTGGCTGTAGGGGAGCATCAACCCATTTTAGGAGAAACCTACTGGACGTGCCGTCATTGTAGTACCAAAGCTGTGGAAAAGAGCACTCACTGTGTTTGTACATATTGTCAAATACCACTTTGCATAGACCCATGTTTCAGAAAATTTCATGGCAAGTAATTGTGAACAATCATTTTAACAAGAGAAGTAAATTTATAAAATAAATATGACATATATTGAAAAAGTTATTTTTGTCATTTAACTCCAAGGAAGGGCAGTGGGAAGAATACTTCCCACCTTGTTGTGTGACCTCACTTTCACAGTTGGAGCAAATTTGATATTCTGTATGATAAATATACCTATCTGTTAACTACTATCTGCTCTCTATTCATTAAAAAAAACTGCTCAATAATTTTGCCCACGAAAGGGTTAAGCAACTACCACAATGGAATATTATGAAAAGACTTCTTCTGAGATGTAAAGGCTGTTTGCGGTACTAAAGCTGGTGTTCAAACGCTCGTGCAGGGTGCATGAACCAAAATTGAAGATATAAAAGCAAAAGCAGGAATACTAAATGTTGTTCACATAGGTTCCATTACAAAGAAAGATACGAAAGTACTGCTTGCGTTTACTTCTCACACCACTGCAAAGATGAGTGAAACAGATATGAGTGTCAGTCGCTGTTGATCCAATGTGGATCCCCCCTGTGGGTCCGGGGGTTAAAGTAGGCCCGAGGTATTCCTGTCTGTCGTAAGAAGTGACTAAAAGGAGTCTCTCATGTTTCGGCCTTATGTGATGGTCCCCTGTAGGGTTTGACCTCCTTTCCTCCAAATTTTTCTGAAGAGCGAGCCAATTGGGGAAGGGTGCCTTACATGGTGCATCATGTCCATCATGCGCTGAGACCTCTCGCATCCTTTGTCAATGTGGATCTGAACTTCCACCCATTCTTCAGCTATTGGATGGGATCACCCTCCTGGGTGCATTTTCCTCCATCCACTATGCAGTATCGTTTTCTGTGCTGACGTTGCTAATGGACTTCTTTGCACCTGATATCCAGTACGGTAGCCAGTCCATTGTGGTCCCCCCCCCCCCCCCCTCCCACGCACCCTGTTGGTTGGTTGTAGCCCCCTGACCATGCAGGGATCGCCAGCCAGCCTGCCAGGTGGCCTTTGCTGCGGCCGGGTGGCACCTGTGGGAGGTCCCCTGGTCGGCATCTCTTGCTGGTGGTCAAACTTCAGCAGTCACTAAGTGATCAATGTCTATCTTCAGTGCTAAGAGAAATGACCCCATATCGTCGTCCCCCCCCTCGCACCTCCCCCGGCCACACCATGGGAGGAACGCCAGGCTAAGGATAGCAGCGAAGCTTATTCACCCTGGTACCTCGTATGTACAAGAGTTGATGGGGAGTCTTTCTTGTCAATGAAACCTCAGTTTTTTGTGGAGCATTAGGGGATAAGTTTGGGGAGGTGGAGGGCTTGTCCAAAATGCGGTCAGGGTCGGTCTTGATCAAAACAGCATTCTCTGGCCAGTCATGGGCACTGCTCACATGTGACAAGCTGGGGGATGTTTCTGTTTCAATCACACCCCATACGAGCTTAAATATGGTCCAGGGTATCATATTTCACAGGGACCTTCTTTTGCAGTCTGAGGATGAGCTGTGCGCCAGTTTAGAGTGGTGAGGTGTCCATTTCGTCCGGTGCGTCCAACGGGGTCCGAGGGATAATCAGGTTGCCACCGGTGCCTTCACCTTGGCCTTCGAGGGTGGCACATTACCCAAGAAGGTCAAGGTGACGATCTACCGCTGTGACGTAAAGCCATATATCCCTCCCCTGATGCAGTGCTTTAAGTGCTGGAAGTTCGACCATATGTCTTCTCGCTGTACTTCCAGCGTCACCTGTCGGGGATTGTGGACATCGTTCACATCCTGATACTCCCTGGGCCCCGCCTCCCATCTGTGTCAACTGCTCACCAGACTATGGGATTCTCCAGAAAGAAAGAAAAATAATGGAATACAAGACCCTGGACCAATTGACCTACACTGAGGCATATGACATCAACCTATGCCACCGCTACGACGACGTTCCTACCATCTTCTGTTCTGCCGCATACAGTTGGCTCTCGGAGCCGTCAGACTCCATCTGTCCCCTTGATGGTGGGGGGCACTTCCCTCCCTGCTGCTCCTGCACAACCTACTTAAGGAGCAACACCCCCCCCCCCCCCCCCCAACCATCGGGGATGTCAGTCTTGTCACAGTGTATCAGTGTCTGGCAGTTGCATGTGATGCAAGTGCAAGCCTGTCTCACATTTCAACAAGTCTTTTAATTCGTCATTGTCGTTTTGCACTGCCACGTGCTCAATGACATGCACTGGTGTGAAAATGCTTTCCGTTCTAGACAGTTTCGCAGCAATGTAAGCCAGTGGCTGATGGTCTGTATGCTTATCCATCCACCGTGAATCTCAAGTATCTGACTGCTTCATAGCCTGCTAAAAGTTTTGTGTAAAATAGTGGCCAAGAGGACTGCATCTCTGTGATCATCTTGAAAGGGGGGGAGGAAGGTCTGCTTACATTCTGTTGTAGTATGGCACCACCAGCACAGTTTGAGGCATCTGAGAAAATCACGGGTGGGACACTTGCAATCAGATGCATAACAAGAGTGTCTCACAGGCTACAGTTGCCATCCGTAGTTTGTCAGTCCAAGTGACAACATGTGGAACCACAGGCTTCAGGGCTGGGAGATACGGCACGGAGTGGTGCCTGGGCTTTGGATAAAAACAGTAAAAGCTTATCATCCCCAAGCACCGTCACACTTTGTACACTCTCTCCGAGTTCTGGTATGTTGTAAGTGCTACAATGTGCCTACCTACTGGATACATACTGCTCATGCAAACCCAAAATCCTCACTTTGTTACTACTGATGGTGCTATTGGCTGGATTTACGAGGATTCCGTAGTCATCAAACATTCATAAAACTGTGTGTAGCTATCTACCGTGTTCATAGATTAACAATATCACCAACACATCATCAGTTTATGCAAAGCGTAAATTCATCAGTAGAGTATTGAAAGGTCTGTGCCATGTTTCATGGGTAGTACAGTGTGTACGGAAATTCAGATAGTCCAAAGGGCACAGTTATTGCAATTTCATGGGTACCTCTGTTGCCACAGATATTCAGTTATAGGCTTTTGTGAGGTCCAACTTTGCTGTCTCACAGCTTTACTCCTGCCAGTACCTCATCTCCTACCTTCCAAACATTACAGAAGCTCTCCTGCAAAGCTTGGAGTACTAGCACTCTTGAAAGAAACGACAATGTGGAGGCATGAAGTGAAGTTTGGAAGGTAGAAGATGAGGTATTGGTGGAAGTGTAGCTGTGAGGATGGGTTGTGAGTCATGCTCGTGTAGCTCAGACAGAAGAGCGCTTGCCCACAAAAGACAAAGGTCCCAAGTTCAAGTCTCATTTCAATACACAGTTTTAATCTGCCAGGAAGTTTCAATAAATGAATTATTTGGAAAAGTTTTTAATTAGTTCTCAGTAAATGGCCTGTCACTTAACTTAGACAAAACACAGTTCACTCAGTTTTGACCAAGGCAGGATATATTATAGTCACTAACAGGAAAGTGTGGAGGAAAAGAAATATGTAAAACTGAATGTTCAGTATTCCGGGAAGTGCATATTGATTGGAGCTGGAATTGGAAATCATTTGTAATAGCTCTTTGTGACACTATGTTCAGCAACATATGTTCTTCATGTAATTATTGATTTTGGTGACGGAAGAATGAGAAAGGTGGCTCGCAGTGATTGACAGTTAACAAAAAATAGTTAGAAACAAAATAAAATTGTTTTCATTTAACACTTCCTACTTCATAGAGGAATTTTTGTGTAGATAATTTCTGTGTGTGGTTAAATACATGTATTGCGCATATTACAGATTAAGATTAAAGTAAAATACCAGTTATGTAAATGGTCAGCTTGTAATCAAAAACTGCAAAGAGCAAATGTGTCTTATCTGTAAACCTACTGATGCATTCCACATTGCAGCAGGTTGTGGCATATGCGATACATGGAACATGCAACTTTGTCTGCTCTCCAATGGATGTGACAGAGGTAGACTCCACAGAAAAGCCTCACTGTAGAGTTAGGAGATTGTATGTTGATGAAAGAAAGAGTAACTAATAATTGCAACATGTTGCAATCAGTGGGGGGAGGGGGGGCTGGTGGAGGTGCACCTTCTTCTCGTTACTCCACTGTGATGAAATAGGTGGGGTGATCTGTAGGACTTTGTCCAGTGGCCCATGGCTCTCTCTTCTAGCGAGAGAGGGATTCGATGAAACCACATGTCCTCCTCCTCTCCCCCCCCCCCCCCCCCCCCACATCATTCTAAGTGGCAAGCACCTTAGGGAGCTCAGCATTCGTCTGCTGAGTATGTGCTTGGTGAACTCAGCTTACCTGATCTGGGGCAGGTGAGCACTGCCAGTCCTCTCTGTACCCCCGTAACTTCTGGATACGCTTCAGCAACCCCCGTGTGGCACGGCAGTGGAATGTTGTGCATCAAGGAAGGGGGAATCTTGGCTTAACTATTCAGATTGGGAGACTGGTAAAAGCATCTGTTAAAAAAAATCATGACTCTTGAGGTATGTTGCACTCCAATAAGAGGCATAGCTTTTGAGGCAGAACAGTCAGCTGGCAACCTCTGGGGAAACTGCCACACCTGATTTTTATAAGTCGTACACGGGCAAGTGGGACTCCATCTAGGTAAACACTTACTTCTCTAGCTTATCTTGGCCCTCCCATGAAGCTTAAATTACTTTTTCGTGCTCCGAGCAGTTTGACTTGTCCATTGGGCTATACTAACATTCAGACGCCAAAGAGATCATGAATGGCTGGTCCAGTTGCAACGACTGTAAATGTAAGAGAAAGTAATAATAGTAATGGACCACATCCTGTAGTAGATATTGAATTTATTGCTGTGAAAGTGTAGAAGGTTTATTTGAAAAATTGTCGCCTTTCTAAATCCTTAAAGCTGTAGAGGGACTCGGAGGACAGTGTACATCCATCAAGAATCTGCACATTGGGACATTTCTGATCGAGACACTGAAGGCTACCCAAGTGAACAGGTTGTTAAATGCTAAACAACTTGGAGAATACACTATCAATGGTGAGCAGCACACTGGGCTAAATTGTTGTAAAGGGGTTGTGAGGTGCGAGACATTAGGGATATCAATGCTGTGGAACTCCCACAGGAATGGGAAGGTGAACTTGTCAGTAAAGTACAGAATTTCATTAAAATGGCTGATGGTGAGCTTCAGCAGTCAGCTTCTTTTATCCCAACTTCCAATCTACTGAAGTTGCCTAAGTATATTGTGGCAAGCTTTCTCACCTTAAAGTTACGCCCCGTGCATTGCTTTAGGTGTCAATGCTTCGATCACACTACCTTGGGTTTTAATGGGCAGAATACGTGTAGAAGATGGAGCTTCACTACCAACAAACCAGGTCTTCATTGTGCTGCCTCATCCATATGTGTCAATTGTTCTTAAGCCCATCCAGTTTGGAGCAAGAATGCTATCTTTGCATAGAGAAGAAAATACAGGAGGTTGAAGTCACCCATTGCATCTCCTATTCTGTTGGGAAGAATGCTTTTAAGGCCACACAGCCACCTAGTTTCATGAAGTCATTTGCCTCCGTGTTGAAGTCAGCCTGTACGGAAAGGTAGTGTTGGCACCCAGACTGATAGCTCAGGGATTTTCGAGGATGTCTTCGTACCTTATATGGCCCTTCTTTTCACTACTCTGTTTTAGGTATCGAGTCAATGACGTCCTCTCTGATCGCTTTGAGCAGGGCAGTGTCTCTCAAGGTGACTTTTAATTGTGACTGTCTTTGCCATTGCTTTTAATTGTAACATGTTAGTAGTTAAATGTCCTATCCTATGATATTTGTTTGTTGACAACTTCTCCGTATTTTGTTTCTCCTTGAGCTTTGCAACAAGAACTCATTAGTGGCAACTGGTGCTCTGACAGTTGGATGAATAAGCCGACGAGAGGTTTCAGTTTCCCAGCCGAGAAGTCTGTCTGAATTCTTTTTACCTGTTAGTGTTCCATTTTAAATTTGCTGTATTGAGGATGAGGGACACTATTATTAATTTTAAAGACACTGTGAGGTTTCTAGGCCTCACATTGACTCTTAAACTTGCATGTTTATCACACCTTTGGGACCTGGAAAGGTCTTCCATAAAAACACTCTATATTTTAAAATGTTTTACCCACACTTCAAAGGAACCATCCTGGCATTTGCCTGAAGTGATTTAGGGAAATCATGGAAAACCTAAATCAGGATGACCGGACACAGGTTTTGGACCATCGTCCTCCCAAATGCGAGTCCAGTGTGATAACCACTGCACCACCTTGCTCGGTCTGTATTTGTGGGAGGAGTGGCTGGCAGTGATGGCAATAAACTGTGGTTGGTGAAGCCAAGTATTAGACCATGGCATTCCTCCTGCTGGTCACTCTTTTGGAATGAAATGGCCCTTACTTGCCTCTAGTAAGCCTCACATGGCTTTTTACTCTGGCAGAAGAACCTCCATGTGTGTGATGCATGTGACTTGCAAATCATTGTATGCCACATTTTCACTGAGTGCATTTTATGTTGTGATAAACTGGCAGAAGCAGATTTAAGTGGGGATCTGTCCTCTATTAACTGATGACGAGATGAGAGCGGTGAAGGTTTTAAAGTTATGTGAAGTGTCTGGGCTGGAGATTTTAGTTTGTAGCAGAGTGGCTGGCTCATCCTCTTTATTACAGCACTTGGCTACGCAGCTATTTGCTATGCTTATTTAATTCTTTCCATTGCTTTTTCCTTTCTTAGTCTAAGTTTTAGATCTGACGTAATACTTACTTCCCATATTTATGTTTTTGTGTACATGTGTCTGCTGTGTTTTAGTATTTTTATTTGTATTTGAAGTTTTGTAATTCTGTGAATTGCATCTTATTGACACTCATATCACAACATATTTCTTTTTTTTTTTTTTTTCGCACTGCTAAGAACCTTACTGTTGTGTGCCACACCAACCATATCATCATCATCATCATCATCATCATCTCATCTGATGTGTTCAATTGATGGTGCTTATATGTTATTTTCTGTTTTAGTTAATTACTTTTGTTCTTTTTGTAATGTTCTACAGGGTCCATTTAACTGTGCACCTTTCATAACGAATGATAAGCTTGATGGCTGGATGATGGAACTTTGTTACATGTTAGTATCAGTGAAATCTTGTGGATTTGGGACAGTGCCAGATCGGTACTCCTCGGAAATTCTGGACCATCCACTAATAGAGCGTGCTTTAACATCACATCTACAAACATTTGGCTGTACAGTTGTAATGGGGACCTCTGCCACTGACATAAATCAGGTATTGTTGCTTCAATAATGCCCATAAAACCGATAACCTTATAGAAAACTTGCTGTTAGTAGTAGCTGAAGTACCACTTTGCCACACTACTTTTTATTTTGTTATTGTTTTCAGTAGCATAGATATTGTTTCAATTCAGCATGATCATCATCAGGTAGCTGAACTTACCAAATGAAGCTAAGTAGAAAAATATACAGATTTATGAGTTGAACTACTGTCTGTTGTGGTTATTTTATTTTGGTAAAGGATTGTGGTGATATTGCCTGCAGTGAGAGTAAGCCTTAAGCCCACCTCGGTGATAAATTGTTAGTGGTGAGCAACCATGAGGACTTTTACACTGAATAGTAGTTCACGTAATCCAGGCTCCAAAGGAGTGTGCTTCTGAACTGGCAGTTCTCCAGTACTGTGAACTGTTTGCATTCTGCAGTGAGCAGCTCACTAAAGTGAGCATAAAGAGAGCCACAAGTGGCTCAGTGAATTTGAAAGTGAAAGCTCAATGTAAGTAAATAAAAGCATTGGAACCATCTATGCATTCACTCAGTGACCTTACTGGCACCAGGAGGAAGTATGCATCAGAGCCATCCATGCACTCACTCAGTGGCCATACTGGCTCCAGGATGAAGGATGGCAGATAGAAGGCCAAAATACTACATTCAGTTTTCCAAAATTGATTCACGGACGAAGATCACATTATGTTACTGTCTTTCAATTGTCATGCATACACTAAAATGAAAGATACTAAGATAAATGACTACAGGATTAAAAAATCAACTAAACCCCTTGATATGTCCCTTCCCTTAGTTAAATTACATGAAACATTCACCAGGTATACCAATTAAACAGTTTACTCCTTTTTTTCAGTGCAAGACTAGAATAGAATCTTTATTGTCAAATGACATGTTATATAGAATCATTTGATTGAAACATTGGTGACTTGTCAATGAATAACTGTATGCCTACCTAAATATACCTTAAAACAAGATACATTAAAATAAAGGAAGTGCCCAGAAGCACATTACAACACAAAAAGAAAATTACGTTAGATTTCTTCCTGTTCCTTAAAATTTCCACAGTGGTTTAAAATCATTCTAAAAGTATTTTTCATGTTTGTTTCTCTAGTTTATAAATATGGACGTACTTCAAAGAGCACATATTTTCATAAAATTATTATATATGTATTCATAAAGATATTTAGATACATGGTTTACACAATATGTAGTTTATAAGTATGGACACGTATAAAAAGAACATATACCTCAATTAAAAAGGAACATAAGCATACACATAAAACATAATGTAGAAAAAACAGGAAAACGAAACAAATGTAATATCTCCTACTCATCTTCAACGTTTATAAAATCATCCACATTGTAGTAGCTAGCATTTGCTTTTTAAATATTTTTCAGTGTTTGCACCTGTGGGTTCGAGCTTGCAGTCCTTCAACTTTGAACACATTTTATTGCTAAGCTTCAAAGCCATGTAATACGGAGTATTTTCAAATAATGTTAGTCTGTGGCAAGGTAACGGGTAATCTTGCTTGTGCCTTGTTCCATAAGCATGTTTAAATGAATTTCTGTCACAAAGATGTGAGTTTTTTTAACTCGGAGAAGTGTTTCATATATAAACATGGAAGGAATTGTCAGTAAATCAAGGCTTGCAAATAAAGGTTTGCATGATTGTCTATTGTGTGTTCCAGTCATAGCTCTGATAATTCTTTTTCTGTAGCTTGAACACCCTGACGAGGCTTCTACATCTACATCTACATGACTACTCTGCAATTCATATTTAAGTGCTTGGCAGAGGGTTCGTCGAACCACAATCATACTATCTCTCTACCATTCCACTCCCGAACAGCGCGCGGGAAAAATGAACACCTAAACCTTTCTGTTCGAGCTCTGATTTCTCTTATTTTATTTTGATGATCATTCCTACCTATGTAGGTTGGGCTCAACAAAATATTTTCGCATTCGGAAGAGAAAGTTGGTGACTGAAATTTCGTAAATAGATCTCGCCGAGACGAAAAACGTCTTTGTAATGACTTCCATCCCAATCTGCGTATCACATCTGCCACACTCTCTCCCCTACTACATGATAATACAAAACGAGCTGCCCTTTTTCAACTCCCCAAAAAGTTCATGACAAGTTTTTGTTTATGGTCACTCCCAAAAATTTAACAGATTCTGCAGTTATCAGTTCTCTGCCTTCATAACTTAACTGTGTTATATGTTCAACAGTTTGTTTGGTCCTGAAGTGTACAGTTTATGTTTTTGTTAGGTTTAGTTTCATAGCATTAGTATTTATCCAATTTTCTAGTTCTTGAAGAGTCTGTTTCGTTTTCTGTGCTAATTCTTCACTGTTTTTACAGTATACTACTGCTGTCGAGTCATTTTCATACAGAGTGGGGTATCTGAAGTTACCTTACCTGGCATGTAATTTATATAATATAGAAATAGTAATGGGCCTAGTAAGGACCCCTGGGGAACACCTACTTGTATTTCCTTCCAGCTAGAGCAAGCTTTCTTGCCCTTATATTGTATAACTAGTCTCTGTTTCCTATTTTTGAGATAAGACGTGAACCAACTTAAAGATTTTTCATAGAAGCCATAAGAAGCTAATTTGAGAAGCAGCTGCGTATGGTTTACTGCATGAGATATCTTACTGAGGTCACAGAAGATACCGGATATGCTCTCCTTGTTATTGAGGCATTTGCTTATTTTAGTGATTAGTTCATTGATAGCATGCACAGTGCTTTGGCCCTTCCTAAATCGATACTGATTATTAAGAATAATGTTATGTTTTTTGTTATATTTTTCTAGTTGGTTACACACTACTCACTCAAATATTTTAGAAATAATTGGTATTATTGATACTGGGCAAAAATTTCCTATCTTCTCTCATCTGTGCTTTTTGTGGATAGGTCAAACTTCGGCATACTTCAGTCTGTCCGGAAAGCAGCCCTCATCAAACAATTGATTTATTATCTGATAGAGTTGGGATGCAGTATTATCACATCCTGCCTTTATTATTTTTGTTGGAACTTCATCCCAGCCCAAAGATTTGAGTTTTTTAGGGATTTTATAATGTTAGCCACTTCATAGCATGATACATGAGTGAATTTTAATTCTGTTGATCTGTGCCACATTATATTGGGACTTATGTGTGGAGGAAGAAGATCGTCAATTTTGTTAGAATAGAAATAGACTCGCAGGTTTTGGATGAATACAGTAACTAACTTCTGAGGAACAAAAATAAAAACTTTCTTGATGGAATGATTTCTTAAATAATCTGAGTTCTGAAAAATAAGTCAAAGCTGAATCCCTTTAAAGTCTGTAGGAATGAATTTTGTAATACTGACACTAAGTCTGACATTTCCCAAATGTAGGTGATGTGGCAAAACAGAATACTGCATCCTCTCCACACGGCAGCAAACCATTTGGCCAGCCCCACTTTATGATAATGGTGAAGAGTAGAAGAGTTGATTGTGGTAGCATATCATGCAAGCAAGGTCTCCCCAGTGTGGCTGGCTGCACTGGAACTGCTGCCTGCCATTACAACATGGCCCTAAGTAGTCATCCCGTGAAGTAACATTTCTGTTCAATTGGCTCAAACTTAGTTTTGGCGGAAGTAGGAAATAATTTGGCCAGCGCATGCTGGTCGGGGCTGTGAGCACACCTCAGAGCTGTTGCTGGCCTGGTTACCGTTGTCACCCTCTGTCGATCTGCTGATATGCTGGCCAGTTTGAATTTCCATCTCACACCAACTGAAGTACTGTCTCCGACGCATGTCGTGCGGGTTGCTGTTGGCGCCTATTGCATTTGTCGCCACAACATTTCTCAACAGAGGAAAGCCGACTTGAACTGAACTGAAGGGATACCTATAAATTTCTATGTAGAGTAGGCAAAAGAATTTGCTCATCTCTAGTTGCAGTTGTTGTAGATTACTGGAGGCGTGAAGCATTCCAAACAATTGCAAAAACATGCAAGTTATTCCCATTTTTGAAAAGGGTTGTCAAACAGATGCACACAAGTATGAACTTATTGCTGATGTCAACCTTGAAAATTTTAGTACATGTTTTATGCTTGTGTATTATGACCTTTGTGGAGACCAAAAAATCTCATGTAAGAGTCAGAATGGAGTCCACAAAATATGATCTTCAGATACTCAGCTCACTCTATTATTTTCCAAGAACCTGCAGTAGATACCAGCATCCCAGTTGATGCCATGTTCCTTTACTTCCAGCAGGCATTTGGTACAGTTCCAAGCTGTTGTGTGACACACTAAGTGTGAGTGTACAAAATATCACACCAGCTTTGTGATTAGATTGAAGGGTTCCTGGTGAATAGAGCACAGCGTGTTATTCTTAATGGATAGAATCTTTGGACATAAGAGTAGTTCCAGGCATGCCCCAAGGAAGAGTTACAGAAGAGTTACCATCACAATATATGTAAATGCTGTAGTGGATGCTGTCAAAACCTCCACGAAGCTGTTCATGGCTGGTGCTATTGTATATAGAGAAGACAGAACAGTACAGAACTGTAAGAGGGGCATTTGAAAAGTCTGTGCAAAAATAAAAACTACTTACGTGTTTGGGATAAACCTTTTTTATTTTTCGACATAGTCTCCTTTTAGACTTATACACTTTGTCCAATGCTGTTCTGATTTGTTTATCCTTTCCGAATAATGGGAATTGTCCAAGTCTGCAAAATTGCTATTAGTTGCTGCAATCATCTCCTTGTTTGAATAAAATCTTTGTCCCGTCAGCAATTTCTTAAAATTGGGGAACAAATAGTAGCCCGAGGGAGCCAAGTCTGGAGAATAAGGGGGATGTTAAACGAGTTGGAATCCTATTTCCATTAATTTTGTGACCACAACTGCTGAGGTGTGTGCTGGTGCAGTGCTGTGATGGAAAAGGACTTTTTGTGGTCCAATCGCCAGCGTTTTTCTTGCAGCTCGGTTTTCAAAGTGTCCAATAACAATGAATAATATTCCCCTGTAATAGTTTTACCCTTTTCCAGATAGTCGATGAGGATTATCCCTTGCGAATCCCAAAAGACAGTCGGCATAACCTTTCTGACCGAAGGAATGGTCTTCGCCTTTTTTGGTGCAGATTCTCCCTTGGTAACCCATTGTTTATATTGTTGTTTGGTCTCAGCGGTATAGTAATGTGTCCATGTTTCATCCACAGTGACGAAACGACACTCAGTCCTGTATATTCTTCCTGAACAGCTGCAAACCATCCTTGCAACATTTCACACGATTCCATTTTTGGTCAAGCATGAGCAATCACGGAACCCATCTTTTGGATAGCTTTCTCATCTCCAAATGTTTATGCTAAATATTATGTACCCGTTCATTCGAGATACCCACAGCACTAGCAATCTCATGCACCTTAAATCTTCTGTCATCTGTCACCATATCATGGATTTTATCAATGATTTCTGGAGTCGTAACCTCCATAGGCCGTCCAGAACGTTCAGTATCACTTGTGCCCATATGGCCACTCTGAAAATTTTGAAACCACTTATAAACTGTTCTAGTCGAAGGTGCAGAGTCACCGTAATGTTTATCAAGCTTCTCTTTAATCTTCTGAGGCGTTTTGCCTTTCCTAAAGTAATGTTTAATCACCACACGAAATTCTTTTTCGTCCATTTTTTGACAATCACTCCACTTCCTTGATGCCAAACACAAAGAAATAGGCCTATATGGCTGAAACTTGGTGTGCCTTCTTTCCAAAGATGCTACGAAGTAAACATGACCTCAAAATGCGCCGGTGGTGCCATGTCTCGGACTTTGCATGGACTTTTCAAACAGCCCTCGTAGTCAAAGGGAGAGAGACCTGCAAAAGATTGACCTATGGTGCAGGACACAGCAGTTGATCTTCGATATAGACAAGTGTTAAGTATTTCATTTAAATAGGCAAAAGGCCCATTATTGTTTGATTACACAATTGTCTTTCACTGGAGACAGTCACATCTGTTAAATATTTGAGAGATTGTATATGGAGAAGTATAAAGTGAAGCAACAATAAAAACTACTCGTAGGAAAGGCAAATACCAGACTGAGATTTATTAGAAGAATTCAACCAATATTTGAGTATCACTCTCCAATGTGGAAACCTTACCAGATCTGATTGATAAAGAAAATAGAGGCGGTCCAAAGAGGAGCAGCATATTTTGTGACAGGTTCTACATCTACATACGTATTCCACAAGCCACTGCATGGTACACCGTGGAGGGTACTTTGTACCATCACTAGTCATTTTCTTTCCTGTTCCATTTGTAAATACAGCAAGGGAAAAATGACTGTCTACATGCCTGCATACAAGCCCTAATTTCTACTATCTTATCTTTACATTCCTTACACGAAATGTACGTTGGTGGGAGTAGAGCTGTTCTGTAGTCAGCTGCAGATGCTGATTCTCTAAATTTCCTCAATAATGTTCCATGAAAAGAATGTTGTCTTCCCTCCAGAGATTCCCATTTGAGGTCCCAAACCTTCTCTGTTCTCACATGCTGATAGAACCTACCTGTAACAAATGTAGCAGCCTGCCTGTGAATTGTTTTTATGTCTTCCTTCAATCCAACCCAGAAGGGAACCTAAACACTCAAGCGGTACTCCAGAATGGGTCGCACTAGTGTTCTATATGACAACTCCTTTACAGATGAACCACGCTTTCCTAAAATTCGCCCAGTAAACTGAAGTTGACCATTAGCATTCCCTACTACAGTCCTTAGGTGCTCTTTCCATTTCTTACCTCTTTGCAGTGCTATGCGGAGATCTTTAATCGACGTGACTGTGTTGAGCAGCACAATACTAATACTGTATTTGAACATTACGGAATTGTTTTCTGCTCATCTGCATTAACTTATATTTTTCTACATTTACAGCAAGCTGCCATTCATCAAATCAAATATAAAGTTATCCCAAGTCATCTTTTATCCTCCTATAGTTACTCAATGGTGACCTCTTCCCATACTCCACAGCAGCATCAGAAAACTGTCACAGATTGCTGCTCACCCTGTCTGACAGATCATTTATGTATCTAGAGAACAAGAGTGGTCCTGTCACTCTTCCCTCAGGCACCCCTGGCAATACCCCTGTCTGTGATGATCATTCGCACCATCGAGGACAATGGACTTGATTCTATTATTTAAGAAGTCTTTGAGCCACTGTCATGTGCGGTGACCTATCATGTATGCTTGTACCTTCGTTAACAGCCTGCGCCGTCAATACAGGAGACTGTGTGATGGTGAAACGGTGCTATTTTATTACTATCTTCCTGCATGAATGATTTCTTATATGAGGAATTTAAAACTTCAGTCTTCCTTTCGTTGTCTTCTATTGTCACACCAGACTGGTCAGTGAGTCACTGGATGGAAGCCTTCAACCTGCTTAGTGATTTTATGTAGGATAAGAATTTCCTTGGATTGTCAGTCAGACCTTTTGGTAAGGTGTTATGGTGGTAGTTGATGTATGCTTCACACATGAATCTTTTTACAAATGCATGTTAATAAATTTTGCCTCTCATCATTTGCTCACTTTTCTTTGAACTGAGAGTGCAAAACAATCTATTCTTCCACAGCATTTTCTGAATTTCATTAATAATACTTTGCATGCCAGTGTAAAGATCTATCGTTACCACCCTACAGTCAGAATGCTGATTTGTCGGTACCCTGTTTACTTTCACTTAGCTTATAAATTGATTGACGATCGATAACTCTGCTACTGGATTGTTCGTTTGTTGACGTGGTGTTTTGTAATACTTGTTTAAACTTTGTTATTTCATCTGATGATGTTTTTGTAGAGTGCATTTATATAATATTGTTTCTGTGCTACTTTTCTTTAACGTAATGTTTTCAGTTTGTTTATTTCATTCACTTTAGCAACTTAATTTAAAAAAAGTCTCCAGTAATGAATTTCATGTGTTGTTGGAAAATACTAGTGATACAGAAATGGCTCTGAGCACTATGGGACTTAATATCTGAGGTCATCAGTCCCCTAGAACTTAGAACTACTTAAACCTAACTAACCTAAGGACATCACACACATCCATGCCCGAGGCAGGATTCGAACCTGCGAATGTAGTGGTTGCGCGATTCCAGACTGTAGCGCCTAGAACCGCTCGGCCACACTGGCCGGCTAGTGATACAGTGTATTTTAGTGAAAGTAGTAGTTGTTCAGAAAGTGACTGATGTTCTTGCTGGTATATTGATCGAATGTGAAGACAGACTGGAAAATACATAGTACACTGAAGTGATTGCAACTAAAACACTACAACCACTACCACATCCATTTCACAAGGTGCCTGAACCAACACATATGCCACCAGTAGGATCTTCTGCAATTGAATATTTCAATATATTTTTCACAGCAGTGTTACTTTAACAAATTGTCACTGAAACAAATTGCTCAGCTAAGTAGTTTATATCTGAACATGCTACTTTATCCAGCCCATATAAAAAATGGAAGAATGTGACAATAGCTGAGGTAAGAGGTTCTATAGCATTCTTAATGAATATGGGACTTAGCAAAAGACCTACGGTAAAATGTATTCTGCTCTGAAACTATACAGAACTACATACATAAGGCATACTGTAATGTACTGTCCAATTATTATAATTATCATCTCTGTAAATCATATTAAATTTTTCATTTTTATTATGTCATTTTACTCAGAAATTTGTATGTATTTTATGGACATCGATGAGCTTTCTTTGTCTCAAGTGTAGTGTTAATAATATGGAAACAAAATCAAATTTGTATTGTTTCTTAAAAATACTTTTTATTTTGTCACTTATAAACAAATTAAATTGAAGAAGTATGACAATCTGGGTATGCCATAATGAACTACATACTTCTGTAAGAAGTATTTTTTTTTTCATATTTTTAAATTGCATGCAGCATGATATATGGCAATTTAAATAGAATACTGCATGGCAGTTTAAGAACGTATGACATTTTTAGCATTCACTGCTCAAAATGGCTGACTTGACAAGGGTTTAAAAACAGTGGGTCTTTTCTGGCTGCGCGGGATTAGCCGAGCGGTCTAAGGCGCTGCAGTCATGGTTTTTTTGTCTTTTCTGTTCTTAATCTACATACTTGGCACATACTTCTCCAAAGCATGTTTTACAATCTGTTTAAACTGTATCCATAATTCCATTACGACCATCATACTGGAACTAAATAATGTCTGTTAATTGTCTAAATGGTATGCTAAAAACTACTTACCTGCTCTTTCTAGCAAAAGTTCTCTCCTAGCCTGCTTGATTGATTTAACTTTAGTAACAATCATTGCTATGATATCACGATCACTAATCCTTGTCTCTATACTGACACCACTGTCGATAAGATCAGGCCTCTTTGTAGCTACAAGTTTTAAAATATTTCCATTGCACGTGGGCTGTTGAACTAGCAGCTCAAAATAGTTTTCGTAAAATGTGTTCAAAAGTACTTAACAAGACTGACTCTCTGTACCACCTGCAATGAACTAATCAACATCCTAGTCTGTACTCGGTAGGTTAAAGTAGCCTCCTACTAATATTAAATGAGCTGACATTTTTGTGCTGCTGAGTGAAGACCTTCTTTGAATGATTCTAAAACTCTCAGGGCAGAATCGGGTGGCCAGTAAAGGTATCAAACAAGTAACTTGATTATACTTACACCTGTTATATGTGTCTGGACAACTTCCCTGTCAGACTCAGCTTCAGTGGAGAGAATATTTTTGGCAACTCCCCTCCTATGGCATTTAATTTATGTTCTTAATATATGTTGCATGCCTCACTAAATATTCCAGAACTTCCTACTTCAGCTTTTAGCCAGCTCTTGGTTGTGAGAATAATTTGAGCACGACGACTTTCCTGGAAGGCAGTAAAGTCAGGATCTTTGTTATGAATACTTCAACAATTACTGGTAAAATTTTGACATTTAAAGTGTCTGTGCTCAGAGGACAGTCTGGTTTTGCTATCTGTGTGTTGTCTAGTGAGTGTTCATCAGAGGACGTTAAACCATCGCCTAGTATAAAAAACCCTGTTGTGCCTCAACAAGTATTGTGCTACCTGAGTAGCTACTTCCTTTGTGCAGTGGACCCCCGGTCTATCAAGTGGCGTCTTACAAGTAAGCATGAAAGAGTCATGGAGATGCTGATCAATCTCCAATGTCAGGTGTGTTGTGATTCACTGTTGAAATTTTGAGAATGTACGAGGAGTGTCCAATAAGTGATGCAGCACATTTTTTTCTTGACCAGTTTTGTTTGAAAAGTGCGGAATTTGTTGTGGGACATAGTGGAATAATCCCACTTTTGCTACTCTAGTTTCATGAAGTTCAGATAGTTGGCAGCACTATACACGGCCTACAAAATGGCATCAGTAACAGAGGTGTGTTCCATATGGAGAGCTGTCATTGAGATTATTTTGGCAAAAAACCAGATCTTCACATATACAGGCGCTTGGAGAATGTCAACAGGAACCTGGCAGTGAACAAAAGCACAGTGAGTCATTGGGCGAGATGTCTGTCATTGTCGCAACAAGGTCGCACAAACCTGTCTGATCTCCAATATGCCGGCCAGCTGCACACAGCTGTGCTACCCTAAGGAAATTGAAGAAACAACTACAGCATGTTCATCGCCACAAAAATAGAAACAAACTTCTCATTCTCCTTGACAGTTCAAGGAGTCACCCAAGTCTGTGCACCCAATAGGAGCTCACAAAACTTAATTGGACTATTCTTCCCAATCGCTCTACAGCCCAGATGTCGTCCCTTCTGACTTCCATCTGTTTGGCCCAATGAAGGATGCACTCCATGGGGAGCAGTACATGGATGATGAGGAGGTTATTGATGCAGCAAGACGTTGGCTCTGATGTCGACCAGTAGAGTGGCACTGCGTGGGCATACAGGCCCTCTCAGTGTGTCGTAAGGCTGTTGCATTGAACTGAGGTTATGTTGAAAAATAGGGTTTTGTAGTCAAAAGACAGGGAATAATATGGTGTATTGGATTCGTGAATAAAAGCAACCTGCTTTCAGAAAAAAGTGTTGCATTATTTATTGAACACCTCTTGTATGTTCCTAGAGGAGTTAACCGACATATTGCTTACTCCTATATCTCTCAAGATCTCAAAAAAAGAAATTGTGGTAAAAAGAGAGAGATTATGAGCCCTACAGTGGCTTACTAACAGTCATTCTTCCCATGCACACTTAGAACAGGAAAGGGAAGAAATTACTGTGTTGCACAAAATACCCTTGTCCATACTTCATAAAGTGGCTTGCGAAATAGAGATATACATTTTGATATATCTGCTCCAGCCTGGTTGTGTAAGAACTATGTAGACGTGTAGCCCTATGAAGGTAGACTGGGTTTTCTAAGTACTTGTGGGACTAAAATCATATTTCTTTCTTTGACTAGTAACTCTACAATCTGGATGAGGGTACAGCAGTTAAAAAATTAGTTTCTCTTAATATATATTCCTGTCAAGTCATCAGACTCGAAAATTCATTGTAATTATCAATTACCAAGTGAGGTGGTGCAGTGTTTAGCACACGGGACTTGCATTCAGGAGGATGATGGTTCAAACACTCTACAGGCCATCAAGATTCAGGTTTTGCATGATTTTCCTAGATCACTCCAGGCAGATGCTGGGATGGCTCCTTTGAAAGGATCCAGCCAGTGCCCTACCTCGTCCTTAAAACAATCTGAGCTTCTGCTGTCGTCTCTAAGGACCTTGTTGGTAACAGGATGCTAAACCATACTCTTCTTTTTGCACTTGTTATTTTGTATTTAAAAAAAAAAAACTTAATTTCAACAGCTGTGTCATGTTCTGCAGATATTTAATGAAGATTGACAGTCAGGAATCAATAAGGTAGAATGTAGGAGCAAATAAAGTAAGTGTCACTGAAATGAACACAATTACATTGCCAGAATGTAAAAGGCGCAAGATGAAGTCAGTCATCCCAGTCCTGGGAGGCCTTTCAGGTGTACACACTATAGGTGTACAGTATCATCTAGAAGGGCTTGTAAGTTTTGGGAAATGCAACTGAGCAGCACATGAAGCAGGAAGAGCATAAGATCATATCATACCAGTTAACACAAGTTTTCTTAAACTGCCCTGATAGTCATACATTACCATCTTCTGCAGGTGTAGAGCTGTTGAGAGCCTCTTGTTTTCAGTGCCTCTATCTTCTGAAGGGGCAGACTGTCCATTGCACTATTGCTTTGGGATCATCCTCTGCCATATATCGCTCAGTATACTTTCAATCCTCACATTTATTTAGGGTATGGCTACATCACAAAACATGACAGTTATCTCAGACTACAAACTAATATCTAGTATGTAGTCTACTGAACCCTCTGTCATCGCCAGGAAATCTGTCAGATCCCCAAGAAAAGCTCTCTGAGGACATTCTCGAATTACGTGATGGACAGTCTGCTTTCTAGCACCACAGTCACAACTTGGTGGAGCTAATTTCTCCCACTTATGCAAAGTGATGGTAACTACACTCCTCTGACTATTTTCTAACCTGGATACACCTACAAAACCAGTCAAATTGTGCTCAAAAGGTGGCTGTCAAAAAGGACGCTTAGCAGAGGTAACTGCTTACAGTACAAACAGCTGGCTGAATGTGAACACTGTGATAGGTTCCAGAAATAGATTGATCACATTTTGAATGAATCCACCTCATCAGTGATGCAATCGTTCTGCAGTCTTATAGTCACGTATAACAGCTTGGTCCTCGGTGTAGTGAGGAGTCCAATAAGCAGTCAGGGGCAGGCATGCAGCCCATAGAAGAGTCAAATGCCAACCATTAAAGAGAACAAAATGAGATCACCATGAGTGTCCCTGGACCAAATCAGCCGTTCTATTAGTTCAGTACGACTTGTAGAAAGTTATCAGATTTCTGAGAATATTTGTCAGACACCTATAACATGAGTACTGAATGAGCAGTGCCTCCAAACAATACCTGGCGACTTTGCCAAGACTACATACTGTCTTTGGCTGCCTGAATGTAGCATCCCGTTTCCATCATGCAGTCATGGAGGAGGGTGGTTTGGATTTCAGCTCTAACGGCACTGAGTCCTATAAGGACCCTTCCCTCTAATGGGGGCTGGATTTGATATGGAATGAAACTCCCATGTACTAGTAAATGAAATACATATTGCTGTGACACTTTGACAATGAATCGAAGAAAATCCATCTAGAATTTTTAAATGCAGTACAGTAAACTGAACGATTTACCATCATGTGAAGGGAGGCAGTGTAAATCCCACCTATCTCAACCAAGGGAATGAGTGGATGTGCCCCAGTAGTTATAGAAGTGTTCTATTAACAAATTATAAGAAAACTACTGCAGCAACTAATTAACTGTCGTATGGTCCTGGCACCAGGTGACAAGGTAGCTTCTTAGTCACACTTAGTGCAGGTTCAGGATTTATTGACTCAAAGCCGACAATCTAGCTGTACTGGAGGCAGCTATATATCTTGCTTTCCTATATCCTATATAGATTGCATTGTACAAGAATATTTTTTGACATGAAAAAGATGTACAATATAAGCTGGTGACATAATTCTAGGACAGATTGGGACTTGCATCGTTGTCTTCTTATATTCATTCAGTCTTTCTCTAACGATTCTTTTTTAGGGAGTAACAGTATTGTTTGAGTGGGAAAGACAGTGATTGGAATTAGCCAACAAGCTGCAGACAGTCAAACCAACTATTCGACGATGGCGCATATCATTTCAATCTCGAAGAAGGGACAATGTTGATCATTGTCATGTTGGACATTGCTTGATGAGACATGCTTATCTGACTACTTAGGCTTTCCTGGTGTAATAAGAGATAATATTCTTCTCGGGTCTGCAGCCAGATCATGAAGTCATCTTGACACACTATTTCCGCAGTACATTTGGTCGCCATCTTCAGGTGAGTAAGCTGTTGCATGAACTCGCCGGAACTGAATTCAGGCCGTGAGCGGTGGTTCCTGTATACACTTGGAAGGCAAACAGTGTGTGCACAAGAGATTGTTGCAACTCCCCTCTAACACAACTGAACATATAGTGCCCCAGTGATGGAAGCTGGCAAAATCAATATTTCATTATCGAAAACTATTCTGATGGCTGAATCAAAGACAATTATTATTTAATGTTTGATAAAACAGGGTTCCAAATCTTTCTTAAAGGGTAACCCATACCTCCGCTTATAAGATTGTCAGATAGTCAAATTTTAATGGATTCTTTTATGTGTGTGTGGTGTTGGTGCTCAATACGTTGGGCCTGAATGGTACAAACTGTTTGACCAATGTAAGCTTTCCTAAAATGGCAGGGGATTTTGTACACACCAAGCTTCCTTAATCCCAAGTCATCCTTTACTGAGCCAAGGAGCGCTCTGATCTTGATTGGCAGATGAAAAACGCTTTTTATCTCGTATCTTTTTAAAGTTCTTCCTCTTTTCAAAGATATGTTGCCAGCAAAAGGTAGGAAAGCAACTGAGTAACATATATCTTCTAATGGAAAGTGCAATGGATCTGTTTGTCTGTATAGCCATTCTGTTTGAACACAACTTTAAGATGATCCAGCTCTTGTGTCAAGTTTTCTGCATCTGAGTTGTCATAAGCTTCTGTTGACGTCTGTAAGACCCCTATGCATTGGAATGATGGATGACGGCTTAATGCGTGCAGGTAATAATCCGTGTGCATGGGCTTTTGAGTAATAGTCCGTGTGCATGGGCTTTTGATAAACACTGCATCCCAGTGTTCCATCATCCTCTCTGTAAACCAAGACATCTAGGAACAGAAGCTTTCCATCTCCTTCAACCTGTATCGTGAACTTGATGCTGCGATGAAGGCAATTAAAACAATTGCGGAAACGGTTCAAAGCGTATCTCTCAACGCAAACCATGGGCCTATTGCCGATGTGCCTCCAAAAACAGGTAGGTTTTAAAAATGCTATTCTCAGCACTGTGTCTTCAAATTCTTCCATAAATAAATTCACAACTCTAGGGGATAATGGACTCCCCATACCCAGTACATCAGTTTGTCCAAAATATATGGCATTGAATAAAAAGTACATCAGCACTTGGTGACAAAGCTTAGTCATTTCCTTGTCCAGTTTTTCCCCAATTAACAGCAAAGATTCTTCAAGAGGGACCTGGACAAAAAGGATACTACATCAAAGCTGACTAGCAAATCGGAGGGACCAAGACACAGAGACTTCATTCGCTGCATTAAAAACTACAGAATTGGAATTAATATGTTCACAATTTCCAACATAAGGGCCAAGAACAGACGCTAAATACTTGGCCAAGATGTAAGTGAGAGCACCCAAGTTATTCATGATCAGCCGAAATGAAAACCCTTGCTTATATACTTCGGGTACATTATGTCATTGGATCGGCAGCACCAGGATGAAGTTTTTTAAGTACATCATCAGGCAATGAACTATTCTTCAAAAGTAAAAGTTTTCCATTTTATGCATTCACTTGGGTTGTTCTGCAGTCTTCGGTATCCCGAGTCCTCAAGTAAATATCCATTTTTCCCAGATAATCATCCCTTGAAAGAAGAACCGTGGCATTGCCATTGTCCGCTGGTAGAATTATTAAATCTTGGGCCTCTCTAATGTACCGGACTGCTCCCATTTCGAGAGAGAGATGTTATTCCATGGGGACGGTGCTCTATCCAATATGTGCGAGACCTCTTGCCTAATTTCTTTGGCTTGATCCTCAGGAAAGCTGGGCACCACTTGCTCAACTTTGCAAATGAATTCAGTGATGGGAACATTCCTCAGTATAAAAGCAAAATTTAAGCCTTTGTGCAAACTGATAGCACGGCATCGTCCAGTTCTTTACTCGTGAGGTCATGACAGTCTGTCAAAGGATGTTGTCATCCAATACTGTGAGTCAAGAACAACGCCATTGAAACTTTGAAGACTACATACTGATGGCACTCCTGTGCACCTAGTCTGATAGTGCCCAAGAATAATTATCCACACATTTCCAGAATACAGCTGACAGCAGTGATGATACCTCTGAGCGCAGGATTAGCCGAGCGGTCATGGACTGTGAGGCTGGTCCCGGTGGAGGTTCGAGTCCTCCCTCGGGCGCGGGTGTGTGAGTTTGTCCTTGGGATAATTTAGGTTAAGTAGTGTTTAAGCTTAGGGACTGATAACCTTAGCAGTTAAGTCCCGTAAGATTTTACTCACATTTGAACATTTTGATACCTCTGACTGCAAGTAAAATAAATTCTTGGCTAGTGATCCAGTTGTGTGCAAGTAAAACGAATGCACTCCCTTGCTAAGGCAAAACTAGCATACTTCTTAATGTTGTTGGCCAGTTTTGTATGAATATAATGAACAAATCTTGCAAATTTAGGTATAATACCTTCATTGTGGCGTCTCAGGAAAAAAGCGAGTGTGCGACTATCTGACAGCCCTATGAATAGAGACAAGTTACCCTTTAAGTGAGACTTGGAGCTGTGTTTTATTAGACATTAAAAAACAGTGGTCTCAGATTCAGCCATCAGAATAGTTTTTGACAGCGATTTATCGACTTTGCCAGCTTCCACCACTGGGGCGCTATATGTTTACATGTGCAGAGGTCAGCATTGAGCTCAGCACTAAACTGGAGAGACTATTACACGAAGCAAAACCATGATATGTGATGTCACAGTCGACATGTTAAATTGGAGCAAGGTGTCAAATTGTTCTAGCTGTTGCCTTGTACCTTCTAACCCTACCCTGCAAGATCAATTTAGCAATTATTCTGTTGTTTTTATGTACATAATTTCCATACTGCCACTAAGGCTGCTGACAAATTATGCTTCTCAAAAATCTTACCTCTGTGCAACAGATTTTTTGCTTTCACTATTCACATTTTATTTCGTGAATGGTAAAACTATAGTAGTGATACAAAATAACCAAAAAGTTGACATATAAAAATTCGTTACTGTAGTTACCTCATGAGATATGTGACGAACATTCACACATTTGATGCAAAGTGTATTTCTCTCTAAACCTAATGAGAAAAAATCTGAACACATCGTTAGGCAGCAAAACTGCTAAACAACTGCTTTGTTGCTAATTTCAGCTGCTAACTGGGGAAAAAATCTTTAATAAAGGTTTTTATGTTAACAATTTACTGGTGCGAATTTTGGAAAAGGAAGGTGGTGGTCAAATTAGTAACGTGTAAACCTCAACTTTTAATTTTTATTTATTGTTTTGCTTCATTCAATATATATTTACATGCCATACAATGGTAGATGTAATTACCTTCCCCAACCTCTGCCTCGTGCCAGAATAGTTACTCTGTGCAGCAGCTGTTACTTTTTTTGTGTTTGCCTTTAATTTAATCTGAAGGTGCATAGTAGCAATATGTTGTACTAAGTGTGACTCACACGTCCTCAGTTAATGGCAGTGACTAGTTTATGCACTTTGCTAAAAACATTGGCTTGTTCACCAAAGAAATCAAACAGAATTAATAGGGCAAAGATGGTCTGATTTTAAAGTAAATCTCACTAGAGCAGAACAAAAACATTTTTCTTTGTGCTGCACTATTGTAAACACTCCTGCAGATGGGTGAAGCAAACCACCTCTGTCAACCTTTATAGTAAAAGCAGCTGGATTTGCCGCAGGAATCTTACAGCATGTGTGATCATTTGGGCACATGTCAGGAACGTTAATAAGTTCTTTACACTTAGCACATATCAACATTTGCATACTCTTTCTCACAACATATCCCAACATACACTGAAGCGCCAAAGAAAGTGGTATGGGCATTTCAAGTACAGAGATATGTAAATAGGCAGAATTCGGTGCTGCACTCGGCAACGCCTATGTAAGACAAGAAGTGTCTGGCGCAGTAGCTAGATCGGTTACTGCTGCTACAATGGCTGGTTATCAATATCTAAGTGAGTTTGGACATGGTGTTATATAGTTGGCACACGAGCGATGGGACACAGCATCTCTGAGGTAGTGGGGAATTTCCCCTATGACCATTTCACGAGTGTACTGTGAATATCAAGAGTCCAGTGAAATATCAAATTTCCAACACCACTTTGGCCAGAAAAAAATCCTGGAAGAATGGGACCAACGATAACTGAAGAGAATCATTCAGCATGACTGAAGTGCAACCCTTCTGCAAACCGCTGCAGATTTCAATGCTGGGCCATCAACAAGTGTCGGTGTGCGAACCATTCAACGAAACATCATCAGTATGGGTTTTTGTAGCCGGTGGCACATTTGTGTACACTTGATGACCACACAAAGCTTTACACCTTGACTAGGCCTGTCAAGAACGACATTGGATTGTTGATAACTGGGAACATGTTGCCTGGTCGGACGAGTCTCGTTTCAAATTATATCCGAGCGGATGGACGTGTACGTGTACGGGTATGGAGACAACCTCATGAATCCATGGACCCTGCATGTCAGCTGGGGACTGTTCAAGCTGATGGAGGCTCTGTAATGGTGTGGGGAGTGGGCAGTTGGAGTGATATGGGACCTCTGATATGTCTAGACACGACTCTGTTAAGTGACAGGTACATAAACATCCTGTCTGATTTGCGATTATTCTGCTGTTTTTACATACGTAATTTCCATACTGCTACTAAGGCTGCTGACAAATTATGCTTCACAAAAATGTTACCTCTGTGCAACAGATTTTTTGCTTCCACTATTCACATTTTATTTACTGAATGGTAAAACTATACAACAATACAAAATGACCAAAAAGTTAACATGAAAAATTTCTTATTATAATTACCTCATCAAGTATGTGATGAACCTTCACACAATCAAACAATGTCCGTTGTGCATTCTGATGGACTTGGGCAGTTGCTGCAGAGTTGCTCCAGGAGCATTCTTCTGAGTTTTAAACACTTTCGCTGGCCACCAAACTCTCTCGACATGAACATTATTGAGCATATCTGGGGTGCCTTGCAACGTGCTGTTCAGAAGGGATCTCCACCCCTCATAGTCTTACGGATTTATAGACAGCCCTGCAGGATTCATGGTGCCAGTTCCCTCCAGCACTACTTCGGACATTAGTCGAGTCCATGCCACATCATGTTGCGGCACGTCTTGTGCTCACAGGGCCTTACACAACATTAGATAGGTATACTAGTTTCTTTGGCTATTTGGTGTATAATAAATAATATTCTCCTGGTAGTCACTAAGTACTGTTGAATCACGAGCCTCAAAGTAACCAGTATCTTCACTATTATTAGTGAACTTATCACTGTGCTTCTTATGGCACAATAATTCGTGAACAATGAAAGACCTCACTTTCTCAGTGTCATCTATATTACTCTTGTCACTTGTAGTAGCATTGTTCTTGAGCAACATTGTTCTCAGAACTGACTGGAACTGTAATTTGGTGGGATTATTGCTCAAACCAAAGGTAGATCTGACAAAAAAAAAGTTCTAGATGATTTTGTGAGAGTTCGTATGTTAAAAAATACATTTGAGGTTCAATATCCTGAAACAGAAACTCCTGGGAGAGGCCTCTAACACCATGTAAGCACATAAAAAAACCCAGCACAAATGTTTTTCATCGATGTACTAATGTACACCCACCATCAGTCCTTAATGTTTGAAGGAAGTTTTCTGCACGACAAAGAAATTCAGTCCAATAATTTACATTTTCAGTTCTCAATGGTTGTTTAAAGCCCTTAGCATGAACATTGCTAGAGTTGCACACATCAAACAGTTTATCAATAATTCTGATGAATTCTACAGTGGCAGAGTAGTTGTTGTGGTCTTCAGTCCTGAGACTGGTTTGATGCAGCTCTCGATGCTACTCTATCCTGTGCAAGCTTCTTCATCTCCCAGTACTGCAACATACGTCCTTCTGAATCTCCTTAGTGTATTCATCTCTTGGTCTCCCTCTATGATTTTTACCGTCCACACTGCCCTCCAATGCTAAATTTGTGATCCCTTGATGCCTCAGATCATGTCCTACCAACCGGTCCCTTCTTCTTGTCAAGTTGTGCCACAAACTCCTCTTATCCCCAATTCTATTCAATACCTCCTCATTAGTTATGTGATCTACCCATCTAATCTTCAGCATTCTTCTGTAGCACCACATTTCGAAAGATTCTATTCTCTTCTTGTCCAAAATATTTATCGTCCATGTTTCACTTCCATACATGGCTACACTCCATACAAATATCTTCAGAAACGACTTCCTGACATTTAAATCTATACTTGATGTTGACAAATTTCTCTTTTTCAGAAATGCTTCCCTTTCCATTGCCAGTCTACATTTTATATCCTCTCTACTTGGACCATCATCTGTTATTTTGCTCCCCAAATAGCAAAACTCCTTTACTTCTTTAAGTGTCTCATTTCCTAATCTAATTCCCTCAGCATCACCCGACTTAATTGGACTACATTCCATTATCCTCGTTTTGCTTTTGTTGATGTTCATCTTATATCCTCCTTTCAAGACACTGTCCATTCGCATTGTCAGAGGCATTCTGAAAATCTGGGTACTGACAACACACTAGAAATTCATTCACATCAGCAACACTGGAGCTCATTGGGCTGCTAAAGACACATTTATTTTCTTGTTATAGAAATTCACATGTGAACCAGAGAGTGAACTGTCAATTTTTAAAGATTCACTCTTTCAGGTAATGTAACTTCGAAATGAAGTCCCACTTCATATCACTAGCTACACAGTTAATAATTTTCTTTTCAGCTAAAGTATTACAAACCAATGGCATGGACCACGAATTGCATGAACATTGTCATTCGCAGGATGCTTGAAGTAAGGGGCAAAATTTTCCTAGATTCAGTGTGCACTCGAGATTCCAGATTCAGTGAGCACTCGAGATTCTTCAGTGTCTGAATGTTGACAGCGACACCATCACATATCACTCACCCCGCGAGAAGACTTACAGACGACAGTTTCAGTACACAAACTCTCACAATTTCAGTCATTACATCTGATGACAGTTTATTCACAAAGAACTGTGCACTTGGACACTTAACCTTTGCAGTGTATGACACTATCTGAAAAACTAAAGCTTCAGTAGCTAGCTCTTCTGAATCTATAATCAGTGTTGCCCAAATCAACATAGCATGCATGCCCTTTTTATTGTTGTTCCACACAAACTGCTTCCTAATTGACATACTATAACAATAAGTGCACATTCTTTAAGATATCATTTGCCACTGGTATTGTTTTAGATAGTAGAAAACCTGTTGTAGCTAGCCAAATTCGGGATTTACTGATGACACCCAACTTCGAAGAATACCGGGGGTGGGACAAAAGAAACATAAGAGTGTACAAATCTATATGCCACAGGGAAATAGAAATACAAAGTGAGGGTAAATTGTTTCGTTAGTTCACTGTATTGTCTGAATTGCTTCGTTGCATCAGTGTTTTTCAATTGGGTAACAATAAAATCTAAAGGAAAGCAACTAAAATGTTCCTGAAGAACACTTTTCAGATTGTCATTTACATAGCTTCTTTTTTTCAGCACTGGTCATTTCTGCCATTGTTTCCACCTTTTCTTCATGCCACTTCAGTTTCACCTGCAGTCATTTCACTTTTTTCCTAAGGGCCACAATTCTGTTAGAGACTAAGTCTGAACACTTGCATCACACTTCTCATGATTGCCATTGAATTCACACAACGTATTTGTCATTTGGGTCTCATTTATTTCCTGAAACAAAATTAAAAGAATCCATCAGCAACAATTAGTAGGAGTTACTAGAAATTCAGAAATATACATTAACATC
The DNA here is from genome assembly GCF_021461395.2 of Schistocerca americana. Taxonomy (NCBI): domain Eukaryota; kingdom Metazoa; phylum Arthropoda; class Insecta; order Orthoptera; family Acrididae; genus Schistocerca; species Schistocerca americana. Next base: position 184,968,015 of record NC_060130.1, read on the forward strand.
AATGTGTATCCTTGTTTCAAGTTAAATGCGTGGTTTTACCTCGGAGACTGATGGTTTATTCTGAACAAGTTGCCTTCTCCAAACATACATGAACCAATTGAATTAGTAATGAAACTGTGCTCCCATGACTTCTTCTGCCATGGCGTCTATAAAACACAGGTTAGTTAATCTGATATGTTGGCTGACTGGCTTCTGTAGGGGCTGACCACAGCAGGGTATGGAGCAAATGCAAGAGTGTGTGGTGGTGTCACCCACTTAGCAAATTCTGTGGGCAAAGGGCCATCACGGGGCTGGGAGCAATAAGTGGACAAGAAGCAAAGCAAGGCTTGTTTGTGTGGATGACAAGCATAGTTTGTCCATTTGCTGTATGAACATTCAAACAAAACATTCACCCTCACCATTTGATTGTGGCTGGAATGGTGTTGAGGTGAGATTGCAAATGCTGTTCGCTGTACAGAAATCTTAAAATTCTGTAGAGGCAAATTGAGGTCCATTGTCCATGACAAGCAATTCAGGCAGATCTGTGATGCGGAATATGGACTGAAGTGCTTGCAAAGTGGAGTGAGATGTTATTGATGATGACATGGAAACAACAAAGGGGAATTTACTATATGCATTGACAACTACTAACCAGTGTGTGTTCCCAGTAAGGGCCAGCAAAGTCTACGTGTACATTGCTAAGGTGGCTCTGCCTTGGACCACTCAAAAAAATGTTGTGGGGGGGTGGTCTGATGTTCCCCACACACTTTACACCGTTCAGACATCCTTTCTATTTGCACGTCCATGCCAAACCGTGTGCTATGTCTGTGTGTTAATTGTTTTGTGCGGACAACACCCTAATGACCTTGATGCAATAAGCTGAGTACATGTCTTTGAAACACTTTCGGTATCACCACACACAAATGTCCTGACTTTGTGTGAAGCAAAATGACACCATGAACAGCAGAAAGATCATGTCGACATGCAAAAGATCAAGGAACCAATGGGTGCTTGATAGAAGATGGCCATCCGGTACGAATGTATCGGAGCGAAATTTACAAATTGGGATTGGAAAAAGCGCCTTGCACTAATTTGTGATAATGCGAGGGAAACTGCTCAACAATGTCCATTTGTTGTGGATCAGTTTGAAAACATGCCACTTTGGAAGTGTTGAAGTCAGCATCAGGTCCCATAGGTAGATGCGAGAGCATCTGCGTTCTCATGCTTAGAAGTGGGCCAATAAGTCATCTCGTACTGGTAGTGGGAGAGAACAGCCCAACATTGCAATTTCTGAGCACTACAAATAGGGATCAGTGTGGCCGGATTGAAGAGCGGCTGCAAAGGCTTGTGGTCCATGACCAAATAGACAGGTTTGTTTGGATCGAAATGAACCAAGCGTCGATCATTGAGCAATGCCATTTTCAATTTGTGAAAGGCTATGGCACAATCATGGGACCAAACAAAACAAACGTGTTCTTGGCAAAGGCGATGCAAGGGAGCCACTATGTGGGCTTCCTTAGGGATGAAGCAAATGTAATAATTCAGTTTGCCTAAGACAGATTGCAATTCTTTGACATTTTGAGGCAGTTTGAGATCACGTGTTGCTTGCAAATGTACCCGTGTTGGATGAACACCTAGATAATTGATAATATGACCTGAATATTCTATTTCTGTCTGGAAAAACACACACTTTTCTTTATTGCACTTGAGTCCAGCTTCACACAAAACATGAAATAAAGGGTGCAAGTTGGCAAGATATTCTTCTGCTATGCAGCCAGCAACTATAATATCATCCAGGTAGTTTGTACATGAAGGTACACAAGTAGTTAGCTGTTCTAGGTAGTGTTGGAAAATTGCAAGTGCTGATGCACTACCGAAAGGCAAACGAAAGAACCTGAAAAGTTATTGATGATAAACACATTTTGCAATGATTCACTAAGAGGAATCTAAAGGTAAGCATCACAAAAGTCAATTTTTGAAAAATAGTGACGTGCACCTAAGCAATCCGTGAGTTCATCAGTGTGAGGCAATGGATAAGTATCCATAACTGTCTGAGGATCGACAGTAGCTTTGAAATCAACACAAATCCTCATTTTTTCCTGATGGTTTGTGAACATGAACTACTGGGGAAGACCACTGACTTGCAGAGATTGGTGCAATTGTGCCATTTTCTTGCCAGTGAGCCAGTTCTTTTGCAACCTGTTCACAAAGTGCAGTAGGCACTGCACGTGCTTTGAAAAAGTGCGGTTGCACGTTGTCTTGAAGCATAACGTGTGCTACAAAGTTATTGGCCTTACCTGTGCTAGGAGCACACAAGGTGTGAAAATTGGCAACACTGTCAGTTGGACTGAAATGAGACACAGCTAGCATATTGGCCACAATGTTTTGACCAAATAAGTCGAACAAGTAGAGGCCAAAAATATTAACTGGTGTCTACTTCATAGCACTTGGAAGGAAACGGTCTTCTGCAGATTCCGATACGTGGCCGCAATGTTAAGTGTTCCTACCACTGCAATGTTCTGGCTGTTGTACGCTGTAAGCGTATTTGTAGAATGAAACAGTTTTGATTGGCCTAACAGTTCATAAGTTTCATAGTTTAACAAGGACACTGATGCACCTGCATCTAATTGAAGTTTTACTGTATGGCCTGCAATCACTAAAGGTACATACAATTTATTAGACACACATTGCACAGGGGAACTAGTTGTCTGAATAACAGCACACGATTGCCGTGTGGGAGCAACCTGTTTGGAATGTACAACATGCACTTGTTGCATAGGAGGGCGCAATTATTTCACATTTTTGTGTTTTTAAGCAAACACTTTGGACATGTCCAGTTCAGTGGCAGGAGTAGCAAGTGGCCTGGTGTGACGGGCAATGTTCATGTTTATGTGTTGTACAGCATCGGGAGCAAGATTTTGTACCACGCTGTTCGTGAGTGAAGCACAGCTTGTGCTTCAGCTGTTGATGCGTTACAGCATTCTGTCTGCAAGGCTGTTTGTGTGCCGTTAAATGTGACTGTTTACGAGACTGCGTTACACTAGAGCTGTTTCCACCTTTCTGTTGTACAACAAAAATGTCACCAGAATACTGAAAACTGTCTACAGTAAAATCACAAGAGTCTTGATAATCAATGATATGCAATATCCGCTCAAGAGGAGGATTAGAATGTTTTCAGAATCTGTTCTCTGATCCTATTGTCTGACACATTCTGCGTGATTGTGTCCCTGATCATATAGTTACTCTACTATTGTCCACATTCACAACGGAACTTGCATTTCTGTTTTATGCCTTGTAATATCTTTGTGACTTTTCAGATATTGAGGTCTGCAACACTGCATGTAGTATAATGCAAAAAAGGCCCTCAATGGCTAAGTGCAAATAATCGTAAGTGAACTTCACAGCACATAGCAAACTGCCTGATCACTTCTAAGAGTTCACTAATGACGTTCCCTGTCTAAGTCAGCCCTGGACAATGATCTATAACCAACTGGGCGAGAGCTGCTCTTCTGTCTTTCGAGTAGGCTTCTCTCTGTTGTCATCCGGTCATTGGCGGATTGCACTTGGTGGGCAATTGGTCAAGGCGAAGTCGATATCTTTATCCTTAGCGCCACCTGTGGCGATCTTTGCGCCTGTGGTGCTTTTGTCCTAGCAGTGTCTTGTTCAGAGGACACAGCGACTAGATCATTTTATTCGAGGTAATTCATAATGTATGAATGCAGTATTGTTCCAAAATCCTGCTGCAAATTATTGATGTCGGTTATGTGGGTTTGTAATTCAGCATATTACTTCTATTTTCTTTCTTGTATATTGGTCTGAAGACGGTGCAACTTTCCAGTCTTTAAATTCAGATCTCTCGGTATGTGAGCGGTATCATAGGATTGTTAAGTATGCAGCTATTGTATCAGCATACTGTGAAATGATTCTAATTGGTATACTGTCTCGACAGGAAGACTTGCCTTTATTGTGATTGAAGCTGCTTTGCCGTGTGAAGTAAATCTGCTTCTACTTCTAAGCTACTCATGTAGGCAGTATTCTTGATTCGAATTCTGGAGTATTTACTTCATCTTCTTTGGGAAGGAATTTTGGAAAACTGTGTTTATTATTTCCTCTTTAGTGGCACTGTCACTGGTAACATTACAATTGCTTTTTTGTCAAATTTTGAGACAGAGTTTTGTCATTCAAACTATTAACAGCATCTAACATTGAAGTCCGCACTAAGTTTTGAACTTAAGTAAAATATTGCTAGTCTTAGAGATTTTGCATTCTTATACATTTAGCATGCCTTTTCTACTGCTTTTGCAACAGTTTTTTGTGTACTGTAGTAGATCAGTACTATCTCTTATTAATTTATTTGGTATAAATCTCTCAACTGCCATAAATACTATTTCTTTGAATTTAAGCCACACCTGGTTTATGCTTACATAGTTTGGAAGGACTGAAGAATGTCTGTTAGAAAGTCATCAAGTGAATTTTTATCTGCTTTTTCAAATAGGTGTATTTTGCATTTATTTTTGGTGGATTTGGATGTTGCGGTGTCGTCTCACTACAATGGCCTTGGGGTTACTAATCCTGTATCCATCCTGATGCTCCCTATTTGCTCAGGATTATTTGCTGCTAAGAGGTCATGTTTAGATCAAGTATGCTTTCGCAACCATATACACTTCGAGTGGGCTCCTGAGCTTATTGTTCAAAATAATTTTCAGATAAAGTATTTAGTACGATTTCAGATTATGTTTTATGCCTACCACAGACTTTAAAAATGTGTTTTCAACAATATATAAAGGGTAGATTGAAGTCGCCACCAACTATTAATGAATGAATCAGGTACCTGTTTGAAATGAATTTCAAGGGTGGTTCAGAAAAAAAGTCCTGTGGTAGAAACGGTTTATTCACAAAATCTAAGAAATACACAAAGCTAGGAAGGCAGTGGTACATATAACCATGGTTGTTCATGTCTTTGTTACGTCACTAAACTAATCTGTAAAAACTGGCATACAATAAGTCAGGGTGTAGGTTTATGAGTCACTTAGCAAGAGCGCCCTGAATGTTACAATTGGCTCTAAAGTGGTGGCCAGCCAGGTGTTTCTTTAATGGTCCAAGAAGTGAAAGTGACTTGGTACAAGATCAGTGATATATAGAGGATTTTCCAATGCAGTTATCTGCATAACCAAGGCCCTACATGATTGGGCATTGTCATGCAATGACACAAGATGTTTCCTCTGAATCACCTTCAGCAGCTGTTCCATTGCAACGCAGTAACTGGCAGCATTCTCAGTCCTTCCACAGCTGAGGAAATCAACTAATGACTCAGTGTGTCCAAAAGGCCATGGCCATAACTTTCTTTGTAGACACCATCCTTTTAATCTTGTAAGGGGGGTGGAGTGTTGTTACATTGAGCTTTCTTTGTCAGACGTCATATAATGCACCCATGTTCCACCCCCTTTGATGTTACGGTGCAGGGAGAAAACCACTCTGCCTGATACCATATTAGGCACTGGAGAGACAACCCCATTCACTTGCCTATATTCTTGTCTGAGAGTTTCTACATTACCCTTGGTATTGATGTCTAATTCCATTGGGAACTGCGTGCATCACACCCGTATTATTGTCAATAAAAGTTGTATAAATGGCAGCATTGGTCATAAAAATTTAAATATGGTCACACAGTGACTGAAATCAATCTGTAAAATACAGGATTTCAATCTTTGCCACTGATGCTGCTATTTATCCTAAATATATTGACATACATGGTATTCCAATTTGTTGTGCATGAAGTCCACTACACTGCCAATGGAGAGGTCGACTGTGTGTGCAATTTGCCTTACACAAATGCAATGATAGACTTGAATGAACCCTTCTACACAGCACATGTCTTCGGAGGTGAATGTGCTTGGCCACCTTTGACTTTTTCTTTTATCAAATTCTTGGAACCAAAACCATGCCTGTTTTTGTAGCATTACACTCACTCTGTAAACATCCATTTGTTGGCAATGAATTATAGCTGAGAACATTTTTATTAAATGCAGAAATCGTATTACACTTCGCACTTCAGTCACCAACCATGTACAAGTCAAAGCCCCTATCTAGAAAAACTATATTCTGAAGTGCAATGGCTCAGCTATCTCCATCCACTGGTGGTATTTGAAAGCTCTGATTCACTCTTCTGTCTAGGCATGTTCAATTTGCGTGAGGTATTTATACATCCATGTGTGCCCTTGTTACCTTATTTATTGAATCACACTCATATATATATAATTTTTTCAGCTGTAGCATATGCAACTTAATCATGAGTAAGCTTTTGAAAATGCTGTTCCAGTAAGAGGCTTTAGGTGTGCTTGTTTGCAGCATTAGAGTTAGCAAGTAAATTTAGTGCTAAGCTAAGAAGTATAACTCTTTGTTCCTGTTCGATCTCTAAAAATGTTTCTTGTTATTTTTTACAGTTCATATACTTTTTGGCACAATTCCTCAGTGCCAGTGAAAGAGTATGTTCACGCCTGGTGATTCCTAATGTACATTATCCATTTCATGTTGGTCTATACTTGCAGGTAAATGTAAACTATGAAGTAGTTATTAACTAACTTCTCATGGGTTGGTTTCACAGCCATGTAAAACTTTTTAAAACTAATTATTGTCTTATGTATCTGAAATATTTCTGTGTTGAATAATTTAGGTAGGCTGTGTAGTATATAAAAATACACACGAACATTAGAAGTTATACAAGTTTTCCACATTTCTGATCAAATTTTGGATAATTCAGCTCAGGAGAGATCCATTGAGAGGAGAACTCGCAATCAAATATCTTTGTTGGTTTTGTGTAGTGTTTGTTTTTTTTTCTGTTTGAGAGACAATAGTAGTCATACTTCAGATTTTTTCTTCAAGGTTGGTCTAGTTACACAAGCTTTTTAAAAATATTGCATATTCAGGTTCTTGAAAGACGCTATCATGTTCAACTTGTTTTCTATTTCCAGTCAGTCACATATGCGTTCCTGGTGGTGATTTTCACCTAGAATTGGAGCTGTCCTGCCTAATAAGTTGTCCCCCTACTTGTAATGGTTCGTTATGTTCACAGCTCCTCACAAGGAACCCTATGAGTGTGAGTTTACAAGTTCATTCTTTAGCAAGGCTCATTTGACACGAAAAATGTTAGCTACTGAGCATGTGCACAAGGAGGTCGACAGAAAATGAGTGTTCGAGAGGTGCAGAGATGAGATGCATGTATTGCACTTCACAGAATGGACATCATCGACATCCAAGAAATGTTTAAAACGAACCGTTAACTTGCACCATGGACACCGAATGAGAAAAGGCACGCCACAGTGGTCACAAAGCTTTGCACCATCAAGATCGGAAACGAATCCTCTGAAGTTACAAATCATGCAGGATGTTCAGCTAGGAATCCACTCTTAAAGAATGCATATAGAAGCATACTGGTGTAACAACACACTGATGAAATGTGATGGCATGCAACCGAATGCGATGTGTGTATGCTGGTTATTGTGTAACTGATTATCCTTTAAGGCGTAGCTGCAGATAGTGTGATAATATGTTGTATTGGCATGGAAAAAAATAAACATCCAGAGGCTGAGTTTGTCCAGTGGTTCCAGGTGGTATGAATAGCAATGTCACACACTTTTCAGGATGGTAGTTTCCTCTATAGGCATAAGATTTTTATACACAGACCAGAAATCGTGCAAAACCAAGTCCCTTTGACCAGCTGTTGGCCAAAAGCAGTGCTCATACCACAGTTGTAGTTCTCTTACGCCCATTATCCCACTCTAGCTTGCTGTGACGTAGGTATTCCCTACTGCCCTTGCAAGGTCACATGCATGAAGAAGAGTCATAGGGGGCAGAGCCTCCAACTTCTCAGAACTCAATAAATAACTTTCTGGCCAATTTACCATCCAGATTAAAAATTGGCATAATTGAATATGAATCCATAAAGGCTTTGTTGTTGATCCAACTCTCGTGGTACCTCTAATTTTCAGAGTTCCTTTCATATGTATTTCCTCTTCAAATCTCAATTGGTCGGAGTTGAAAACAAATTCGTAAGTTTGTTTATCATGTTTACAAAGATTCTGCAGTTTGCTGTGCATCATCAACTTGACACTTTATTTGAAATTTCTTTATCTTATTTCTTTCAATTCTGTAGCACTGCTTGAAGTTGTGCAACCATCCACTACTTACCTTGAAATCACTGTAATCTCTGTCTATCGCAATTTGATGTGCATAACATAGTACATCACTTTTGTACCCATCCTGTAAATTATATCAAAATCCTTGAAACACGCAAACACAAGTTTTGGTAACAAGTGTGCCTTGTTTTTCCTTGAATATCTGTAGTTTTTCTTATGCACTGTATGATCATATAGCTGCGGACTTATTCTGAATCTGTTCATAATTGTTTTTCTACTCTGCTGCTGATTATCTTCTATGTGTGTGATTATGTTTAGTAACCACTCCTTGGACGACGATTTTCCTTTGTTATGTTTTCCTGGAGACTGGCTTTGTGGCTCCCTGTCTGATGAAGATGGTGATCTACATGGCTTGAAACCTATTTCAATATCACTTTCACTTGTTAAGCACATATTGTCATCATGGTACTCCTCATGTACATTGTCTGCACTGACAAACGTGTACGATACCACACATTCCACTGACTCATCTTGCAGAAACACTAATATTTCATCTGCAACTTCTTTCTCATTCTGTTAAATTCCTTGGGTTCCTTTCTGACAAATTGTCAACTTCGGCAACTTTTGTTGTACATATAATGCAATGTTTGCTTTGTTCGTCATTGCCATTGCTCTGCTTTGTATTGACACTGTAGAACTTTCATGAGTTATTTGTCAACTAAGCAGTTAAACTACACTCCATAGCCTCGTGCTGTTCTCACTGTTGGAGATGTCTAGTCCCGCCCCCTGTCACCATTTGCAGCCAATATTGTGGTTGCATGGTAGACAATGTGTGGGGCGTCAAATGCCGTAAATGTCATTGGCCTCTTGCTGTCTTGCACTTGAGGGATTCCATGTGATTGTTTTTCATGTATGTAATTACAACTGTTTCTTGATCAAGTTAACATAAGTTTAGAACTTATTCTTTCTTTGGACTTTTTCTGTTGTTTTCAGTACCATACTCTCCGAATAAAAAACTATACTTGTAAAAAAAATGTACTTTTAAAAATATAGACATGTTTTTTTTAATGCAGTCAGTGTCAGGCAAGATATTAAATTTTAATTTTCATTCCCTTTTTTTTTTTCCATTTTATACTTTTATAGCCATTAGAATGTTTAGTGGATCTTAGATCCTGCAGCTGTCAATGAAAGGGTTGGCCCAGAGAAAAGACTTCAGCTTTGTCTACAGATTATGTGATTAATCACTGATTGCTCACAACTCGCAGAACGTTTCAGGGAAAGTCTTGAGTACATAGGAAGTAAATATCCAAATTATAGGTGGAGACTTTACACTGGCATCCATTGACTGGGAAAATTACATGTTTATCACAGGGGGCAGAAGCAAAGATTCGTGTGAAGTTATTCTAGGAGCGCTCTCAACATACAACCTTGAGCAATTGGTTAGAAAACCAACTGGAACATATCAGATATCTTGACTACAAACAGACCTGACCTTTTTGAGGAAGTTAATCTAGAAGAAAGTATTAGCGACCATAATGTCGTTGAGGCTTCTATGTCAGTGGAAGTTGCAAAAAAAAAAAGAGCTGCGTAGAGTTTTCTTGTTTGGGAAAGCAAACGAAAGTGTCATTAATGAATATCTTCATAGTCAGCTCCAAGCATTCACTGCGGGACACAAAGATATTGAGCATCTTTGGTCGTAATTTAAAGGTATTGTCCACCATGTGCTAGAGAAGTATGTGCCTAACAAAAATATAGGGGAGGGAAAGAATCCACCTTGGTACAACAAACGTATTAGGAAGTTGCTGTGAAAGCAGAGAATTTTGCACAGTCGTTTTAAACGTAGTCACTGCTCCACTGACAAACAGAAATTATGCAAAATGAAAGCAGCTGTCAGAAGGACACTGAGAGATTCTTTTAACAAATTTGAAAGCAATATTTTATCTGCAGATTCTAAAAATAACCCCAAAAAATTATGGTCGTACGTAAAATCTATGAACGCTACAGATAATTCAATACCTTCTCTTGCTGACAGTACAGGTAATGTAACTGACGATGATAAACAGAAGGCCGAAATTCTAAACCTAGCTTTCAAAAACTCGTGTACGGTAGAGGACTGCAGCACCATTCCCCCTTACAATTAACAAACAAATGAAAGGATGGCTGACATAGTGTTTAGTGTTCTGGGATTGTAAAGCTGTTAAGATCTTTAGATGCCAGGAAGGCATCTGGCCCAGACGGTATCCCCGTAAGATTTTATGTTGACTATGCTACAAATATAGCACCATTCTTATGCATCATCAGAGATCATTGGAACAGCGGAAAGTTCCATGGGACTGGAAGATGACCCAAGTCATAGCAATCTGTAAAAAGGGTAGAAAATCGGATGCACATATTTAACGGCCAATTTCACTGACCTCAATTTGTTGTACAATCATGGAACATATTTTGTGTTCATTCATAATGACCTTATTTCTCAACTTTCGAAAGGCATTCAACTCAGTTCTGCACTGTCACTTGCTACAAAAAGTGCGCGCCTACGGTCTATCTGATGACTTACGCGGTTTGATAGAAAGTTTTCTAACAGACAGGAGGCAGTATGTCATCCTGAACAGGGTGATTTCAACAGAAACAAGCATAACTTCAAGTGTGCCCCAGGACAACATAATAGGTCCTCTGCTTTTTACGATTTACATAAACGATCTGGTTGATGGTATTGACAGCGGCCTTAGACTGTTTGCCGATGATGCTGTAGTCTACAGGAAAGTAGTATCACACGAAAGTTGTGAACAAATCAGTGAGGATTTGCATAAAATGAATGCATGGTGTAATGACTGACAGTTCTCTCAATATTAGTAAATTTAACCTACTGCATATAACAAGGCGAAAATCCCCATTAATGTACGAGCACAAAATAAATACCCAGTATTTGGAAGCGGTAACGTTCGTCAAGTATCTGGGTGTGACTATTCGAAATGATATCAAATGGAATGTTCAGATTACACAAGTAACGGGTCAGGCGAACTCTAAAGTGCGGTTTATTGGTAGAATCCTGAAGCGATGCAATCCTTCAACAAAGGAAATTGCTTACAATACGTTAGTTCGTCCAGTTTTGGAGTACTGTTCGTCTGTATGGGACCCTTACCAGTTGGGTGTGATTCGAGAGATTGAGAAGGTCCAAAGAAGAGCGGCAAGATACGTGACTGGTACATTTAGCCATTGCGAGAGCGTTACAAATCTCATGTAGATTCATGTTGATACCCATTAAAAATATATTTACATAGTAATGTTCACGTTTCCGGACATAATGAATGACATACTCTCCTCATGCAGATCTCTTGTCATAGAGGCACAGCTGTTCATAAATCAGTGTGTATTATTGCTAACAAATATCAGAAGAGAACAGATTACAATGGGAGTGCTCTAATTCCCAGTTTGTTAAATAGTGTCTTACATGCTGTTCATTCCTGTTTGGGTTTTCTGTTTTAGGGTTTTTTTATTACAGGAAGTGTAAGGTCAAATCTTAAAGTGTTGGCACTTGGCCAGCACCCTAGTCCTCACTGATTGCGAATATCTTTGAAATGAAGCAAATTCTTATGCTGAATATTCATTGTTATTGGGTATTATTGACATTATTCTAATTTTGATATGTTGTAGTACACAGTTTTTGTATTTCAAAATTTTCATAAAAGATGCAGAGGTCGTGTTGCGCATTAAGTCTGAGCCATGTAAATATTGCTCAGATGGATTGCTCTTGAAATGAAACACACATTTGGGCCTGAACTGAATTGATCCAAGATTAAGGAGTCATCTTCTGTGACAATGCAGTTTGTACATCTGACTGTGCTGCATAGAAGTCCTGTATTAAACCCTTTGTACTGCAAGGGAAACTGCAACAGGATGCATTCAGCCTCAGGACGAGAACAAAGATTTATTTGGAGGACAGGTAGTAGCACGAGTTCAAACGGTTACACAAACAGCTCTTGGAGAGCAATGTGCTGTAAGTATATCCTGTCATGTGAAGGATGATAAAAACTTTACGAGACTCCGATGTCCTTCACTTTGTAAGGAAGTATTCTCTATTTTTCAGTTTCTAATTTGAATCTGTGACAACTGTGCAAGTGTTAATCTAGTCATTTCATTTGCTTTATACAGTGCGATTGGGTGTTAAACACATGCTAATGAGAATATGTAAAGTGGACCTGCTTGAGAGAGAGAGAGAGAGAGAGAGAGAGAGAGAGAGAGAGAGAGAGAGAGAGAGAGAGAGAGAGAGTTTTTTCCTTTACCTCCTTGCACTTTGATCTCAATAACTACTGTTGACTAGATGTCTTTTTCATCCGTACTGCCTTCTTAGTCAGTGTCCGAATTTCATCCTTTTATTCAGAGCTCTTCACCTTTCACTTTGTGTAGCTGTAGCATAGTTTCTCACTTCATGTGTTTCTGTCATAAAGCCAGTTTTCTGTTTGCATGTTGCTGTTGAATGGTTTCGAACTCTGGTGCTTTTTATTTTCTATATACTATCTTGATATAATTACTGATAAATTTGTGTACATCCTTTTTTAAGTTGAATGTGTTTCTTTAGTAAATATTATCTTTTGTAATTTGATGTTTTATGGAGTTTCTTATGTTTCCTTATTGGTTTCCAGGGTCTTCTTTTGGATGAATTTGGATGCAGAGAACTCTGTTCAGCAGAGCTTTCATCAAATCCATATCCTGTTACTGCAATTGATTTAACCCAAACCTCACAGATTGGTGCAGTGAAACAAACATTTCTTTTACCTTTTAATTCTGATGGTTGTCTTGTAAATGCACAAGGCAGAGTTCATGCTACAGATGACGTAACAGGAGTTCATGGGTAATCACGAGTAAAATTATTTGTGTGTATGACATTATGAAATAACCATACATCTGTTGTGGCTCATTTTTAGAGTTCTGTACCTTAATTGGTATAAACAGAACACTTATAGGATCACTTTGTGGTCCATCTGTCTCCCCATCTTTTTATTAAGATCTCATTTTGTCAGGAATGGATAGAGATAGCAAGCTGAAATACATGAGAAATACCAAGGTCTATGGTGTAAAACATGTAAGCTTCTAAATCAGTGCAATAAAAAGATGTGGCCATTTATGTGACACATTTTGATACTTGCAATCTTACTCATCAAAACCTATAGATGAACCATATATCATACATAGTTAAGTGTGTACTGACCTTCAAGAGTGAGAGTCCTGCTCACACTTGCCCTGTTTTTATGTACAGGCAGCAATGTAAATATATATGTGTGCCACAAGTTTATATTCTTACTTCTCTAGCTATGTGATAAATAAAATGATGTGGACATGAGGATAACAAATCTCCAAAAAATATTCAGGAGTAACACGTCTGTTTAATAGAGATCCTGAGAAAACATCAGCTTAAAATGTATCATTTCTCAAGCTGTTAACCGTTATCTACAGACCCAGAACATAATTCATATTTTAGTATCATTTAATTTCTATACATACTGGAGTATTTTAAAAAGTGAATATCGAATGTCGGACAGAGATGGGGTCGTAGATCATTACGTACAGGACAAATGTAGGTGCTAGCTATGCAGCTGACCCGAGAAACTTAATAACACATACAGGGTGTTGCCCATTGCCGAAAGAACTGAGGCAGCATGAGCCACCACATCTGCTTGGAGCAGGGCCATTTTTCCTTCAAGGGCCATTCCGAAGTCCACTGTTAGTCAAGTGACAGGGAGAATAATGCTCGTCTTGTTCACGGTATTTTTGATCGAGCAACATATGGCCCCTCAGGTCATTCTAAATGGGGAGCACCTCAGGGAGCTCAGCATTCATTTTCAGGGTGCAGGCTTGGCAATCCCAGGTTTCCCAAGCTGGGAAATGGTGAGCACTGCCATACATCTCCCGTAAGACCCGGACGGACTGGAGAAAGTTTCACCTTTCTACATTCTAAATGGTTTAGAGCATATAGCTGACAGTTTAATCTCTGTAAAGCAGTTGTGCATTGGGGCACAGTCAGTTGAAACACCTAGTTGCCAACAAGCAATGAGCCTCCAGAAAGCTAAACACCTCAAGGAATATGCAGTTGAAATGAGCTACGCGAGTTGAAATGGAGCTACGCGACGCCTTCAACTACAGCGAAGGTAATGCATTGTGCACAGATCTTGTAAATCTTCTCAGAGAGGAACTGCAAGATAAGGGGATCAGGAAGGTGTCACGGAAACACAAAATACAATGAAATTGGTAGATGGCGAACTAGTCAGATTGGATTCCTTTATCCGAACATTCAGTAGCACAATACTTCCAGAACATATCGAGGCAGGTTTCCCTTGCATAAATGTATGGCCTTATTTCCCCAGCTCGGTGTGCTGTTTTTAATGTCAGTGCTTTGGGCATACTACTCTCTGTTGAAAGTGAGAGGACACTAAGAGCAAGTGTGGTAAGGTTACACGTTATGATGTTGTTTGCTCATTTACTCTGCAGTGTGTAAACTGCTCGGTGAATCACCCTGCCTGAACTAGAGACTGCAGCGTCTGCCCTGAAGAAAGGAAGATATATGCGCTCAAAGCAACAAATCGCATCCTGTATAGTGAGGCTAAGAAGATCTATAGGGGCCACTGTTTCCACTGTTACAGCTTCTTCTTTTGATTCAACTCTTAAAAAGCCTATTTCGAAAGCTGATCCCTCAACACAAATGGAGCTTACACACACACACACACACACACACACACACACACACACACACACACACTCTGCACACCTTTTTACCTTTTTGTATTACACATTTGTGGTGGAAAATTCGTATTCAATTAGTTAGTGTGTGCAACAGGATCAATATTGCTGTGTGTGAGTGTGATCCATGCGGATGTTACTATGATAATAAGAGATGTGTAAATGCTCTTCTTGTATTCACCTGGATGTAACAGTCATTCTCCGTGGCCAGGGCGGTGTTGTGCTGTGCTGGATTGCGAAGTGTCAGTGTTCGGGCCAAATGAAGCATAGTTTACATTGGCAGCAGCACCGGCTTCACGTGTCACATCACTGGCTATCAGGAACATCAACTTCACTGACAGAGCAGGCGTGTGACATCAGTGTCTGTGGACACAGCACAGGCATCAGCAACAACAGCATCTGTATGGTTATGTGAGTACCAACAAAGCAAGGGCAAGGCATCTCGTCCACACAGTATGAAACTTCTGAACACTCAGAAACAAGTAATGTAGTCAGACGAACTTCAAGACATAATACAATACATTGATGAGGAGCTCGGCGTAACCACAAAGGTTACTGCCAGAAAAATACCCACTCATTAGGGAAGATGACACACAAAACTGACTGGGCACAAAGAATGCCTAGAAAAAGTTAATACCAGGCTTAGGGAGGGGAAACAAATCAAGATGGTCCGGTCGTTTGCTAGTGTGGCAGCCACTGCTCTGCTCGCTCAGGTGGCTGCCACAAAATCAAACATCAAGACAACACAAATCAAGGCAGCTACCTGAAGAAAAAAAGATCATAATCAAGGAGATAAAGACAGCAAACAGTGTAGTCGTAACTGAAACAGAAGAAGTCAGGAAGCTGAAACAAAATTTGGAGCAAAATAGAAGTATGATATGAGAGCCACCCAGGAAATGGAGGCCAAAAATGATAGTGTAGGATGTCCCAGAAAGTGAATTAACCGATTCAGTGTATGAACAGAGCTTGGAGGGAACCACCTGCAGGAAACAGTTCTTAGAAGAAACAAATGTTAGGTTTAAAACAGGTCCATGGGAGAAGGTGACAGTAAATTATATGTTGAATGTAATCCACAGAAAAAAAAATAAGTACATTGTGAAGTACTGTAAGGAAAGCAAACCAGTATGCATGGATTCTGAACCATTAAATAATGTGCTAATGAGCATCACAGGTAACCACAGTTGAAGAAAATGAAACACTGTCCACGAAGAAAATCATTAAACCCGAGCCCATTGATAAGATGGATTATTATCTTTGTAAGAAACAAAAACTACCATCAAAAAGAAAGCAGGATGCTTGAAGAGCCAAAAGATTCTTGTACAGTGTGAAGGGTAGAACAAGAATAGACATAGTGAAACAAACTGGAAACGTGGCTTGCCATAGAGACAAGGGTGATAATACAATAAAAAATGAAAAAGCCAATAATAAGAATAATAGAAGAGTTTCTGGAGGTGGCTATGGAAGAAAGGAAAACAAGGGACGGACAGCATGCATATCTCTAGACAGGAAAGACTTAAAGAAGAACATACTCTCAGTACTCTCAAATTCTGAAAAAGCTGTCTCAAATTCTGAAAAAGCTGAAAGTTCAAAGAATGCAAGGTGTGACAGTGTCCAAAGCATTATTGTAGCAGAATGTGATAACCCACAACAGCCAGTAGAGGGAGATTATGAAAATACACACATAGAAGAACCTACAGATGGCAACAGGAATTATGCAAAGGATATAAACAGTGATGGACATGACATGAGCAATTGAAGAAGTTTATCTTTGGGCCTGCGGCCTGTTTACAGAATGTGTGAAAACACAATGAGAGAGCTAAATTGGAGGAAACGCTTGTGTTAAAATATAAATAACACACATGGTTAGGCACATTCATTCAAACAGTTGGACCATAAATTTTCCAGTCACAGAGGAAGCTGATCACATTCAGGTCAGTGTCAACTTGCCTACAAATACAGAGGAACTACAGACCGTAATTGACATCATCTGTAAGAAGAGGCAGAAGACACTTGATATTGAGCATGTGTACAAGCAATTAGTAATGGCACATGACCGAATTATATATGATCATAGATTGGAATGACCTCATAGCTATGTGCGCACTAGGTTCCCATAGCATTGACATACAATCAACTTGCACCCAAAAGGCAATGAAATGTAGACAAATGATTAAAATTGGCCAGATAAATGTGCGCAGTGCTAAGGTGATTCAAAAACTCAGAAAAGTATTAGAAGATATGGACCTAGACACATTATGTATACAGGGGCCATATTCCAGAAGTGGAGCATTACCCAACATGCCAGTTACAGCACAGATCATATCATCAGGTCATCATCCAATGGCCTCCATTGTATTGCCAGATGAAGATATAACAGTGACAGAGATAGATCAACTATGTGATGAACATGAGGTGACAATAGAAATAACGTCTGCCTGAATAAAACTTCACATAACTAATCATTATTTTCAATGTGGCCAGGAGATACAACCACATATAGAAAAGCTAACAACTGCAGCAAGACTGTGTCGACACGAAAGACGTTTTCATAATGGACGCAGGTGTAAAATCAGCATTGTGGCATAGTAGAGTAACTGATGAAAGAGGACTCTACCTTCCGTACACTGTACAAGAACTTTACTTTCATGTCACGAATACGCCTCTTAAAGCGCCTACTTTTCAAAATCACATGGGTGTGGCAGCATAGGTAGATATCACCTTAGCAGACTCAACAAAATGTGACCACATTGCAAACCACAACTGACCATTATCTCCGCAAAGTGAATTGGGAACTTTTAAATCCAGAATTTGAGATGCGACCACTGCAAGGAACTGGGTTTGAAGTTGACACCAAAGCTGACAAATTGATGCAGGTGTTGCTGACAGCACAAAACAAGGCTGGTCCCAACATTTGTTAGCAAATCGAGAGGGTTTAAAATTCCCTGGAGTCCACCGTGCAGTGGCAATAATGGCTGAGTTTCTATTGAACAATCAAACAACAATAGAAAGAATTATTACACCAAATAAGAGTATAAAAATGGAAAACATGCATCAAGCACAAAATGGTAACAGATGTTTGGGGTTTTCCATACAAACATGCAACACGTGAGGTTTTATCACCAACTGTATTTTCAAGTGGGATACATCAGTACAATGCTTACTCAGAACTCTATTGCTAGACAATGATGATGATGGAAGAGACAGAATGCCATCAGCATCTTCACTCTGAATTACTAAAACAGCAAGTGAATAATAGTGTTGTGATTCCTTTCGTCCAGGAGGAAGTGACACTAGCTGTAATGAAATTAAAAAAGAAGAAAGCACCAGGCCTAATAGAACTATGGCAGAAGTGTTGCATCAGCTAGTGGACTAAATTGTACCATATATATTAGTGTTATTAAATGAATACCTTTTGCAGGGACGGGTGCCCAGAATATGGATGATCCCGAATATCACTGTACTAAAACGAGGGGAAGGCAAAGACCCAAGGAAATTGAAATCTTACACAAGTCAATTTGTTTGGTAAATGCTCTAGCCAAAGTACAGCAAAAGCTGCTATGCCACTGCCTTGAGGGACCACAGACACACAATAGGTAACAGACAAAAATTACGTTACAGGCATAATAATTGATATAGCTGGAGCATTTGATAATTGATGGTGGTGTGCCCTGTTGAAAAGACTGAAACAGATGGACTGTGCCAAGTGACACTATAACAGCCTATGAGATTATTGCACAGCCAGTCTGGTGCAATTAGAATGTCCTGGAAAGAAAATTATGAAAACCATCGCCACTAGGTTCCCAGAGAGCTCTGTTTGCAGTCCAGAGTTCTGGGATGTTGGCATAGAGCCATAACTGCACCAGATTCAGAGTATAACAAACACTAGAGGCTGCATCACCTACACAGACACTCTGCGATTACAGTATCTGCCAAGATGACGACTAAATTAGAGGAAAATAGTAAGTTCGTTCTTGAAAGACTAAGTAACTGGTGCATAGAAAACAGAAAACAAACTAATGATAGCAGCACACAAAACACTTTATATGTTACTAAAAAGAACATTACCAAAATTGAGAAACCACACAATCAGAATAAATGAGCAACCTGTGAAAAGAAAAGAAGTATACAGGCACCTTCGTATCAACATCAACAAAAAGCGAAACTTTCATACATGTAGACATTGTCTGCCAGAGAGGAATTAAAATCTTAAAACAAAATAGTAACAGTTGGCCAAAGAAGTTTTCAGCTGCCACTAAGTACGGTAATAAAATACTAAAAAGTGATGCTAATTGTCATTGTGAGTATGGGTTGAGCAGTTGGATGCATAAAGCCAGAAAGGTATGGGCAGCACAAGCTGTATGGAGACTGCAGAGTAGTATACTTCTGCACCTGAATGGCATGTGTAGAACAATGCCGATTGAGGCACTGCTGGTGATATTTGGGTTGCTACCTTTGGACCTAGCTGTAAGAAAGGGCAAATATGATAATGTAACGGAGATACTGGCACAAGAGCCACATCAAATAAAATAATAAAGGCATACATTGATAGAGAATGTCAAGAAATCTGGGACAGTGCAGAAACAGGAGAACAGAACTTACCAGTTCCTTTCCAACAAAAAAGAAACATCCAGAATGTATATATTCTTCCAAACAAGGGAGCTGTACACTACCTTTTGGGACATGGCCTATGTCTCAGCTACTTTCTGGAAGTACAACAATGCACCACAGACACTTGTAAATGTGCAGCAATCAGCACCCTAGAACACATCATCTGGGAGTGTGTCATTAGACAAGATGTTACAGACCAGAACAGGAACATCTTTGGTAACACACCAGTGTATAACATAATTAGGAATGAAGAACTGAAGAACTGTGGCATAATCTGAACTCACTAACAGCTGAAGTATCAGCTCGTGAACTTCAAGCCTACATAACTGAAAGACAGTCAAGAAGAAACCTTACATCATGACAATGAGACTCACCACGACAGTGTGTCCACCTGCAACAACCTTCTGGAAGCAGGGAGATGAGCCTCAGGAAGAGTCAGGAAGGATTTAGTGAGACCCTGATAGCCATTTCCCAATTTCTACACCTCAGGTGGCACAACAGCACAGCCCCTGTGAATCCTGAGTTGTCTCTCAGTGCACCGGAGCCAGCATCCAGACAAATGATAAATCTAACTTGGTTCTGATACCAAGTACAGTAGTACGAGGGCAGTTCAATAAGTAATGCAACACATTTTTTTTCTCGGCCAATTTTGGTTGAAAAAACCGGAAATTTCTTGAGGAATATTTTCAAACATTCCCGCTTCGTCTCGTATAGTTTCATTGACTTCCGGCAGGTGGCAGCACTGTACGGAGCTGTTAAAATGGCGTCTGTAACGGATGTGCATTGCAAACAACGGGCAGTGATCGAGTTTCTTTTGGCGGAAAACCAGGGCATCTCAGATATTCATAGGCGCTTGCAGAATGTCTACGGTGATCTGGCAGTGGACAAAAGCACGGTGAGTCATTGGGCAAAGCGTGTGTCATCATCGCCGCAAGGTCAAGCAAGACTGTCTGATCTCCCGCGTGCGGGCCGGCCGTGCACAGCTGTGACTCCTGCAATGGCGGAGCGTGCGAACACACTCGTTCGAGATGATCGACGGATCACCATCAAACAACTCAGTGCTCAACTTGACATCTCTGTTGTTAGTGCTGCCACAATTGTTCACCAGTTGGGATATTCAAAGGTTTGTTCCCGCTGGGTTCCTCGTTGTCTAACCGAACACCATAAAGAGCAAAGGAGAGCCATCTGTGCAGAATTGCTTGCTCGTCATGTGGCTGAGGGTGACAATTTCTTGTCAAAGATTGTTACAGGCTATGAAACATGGGTTCATCACTTCGAACCTGAAACAAAACGGCATTCAATGGAGTGGCGCCACACCCACTCCCCTACCAAGAAAAAGTTTAAAGCCATACCCTCAGCCGGTAAAGTCATGGTTACAGTCTTCTGGGACGCTGAAGGGGTTATTCTGTTCGATGTCCTTCCCCATGGTCAAACGATCAACTCTGAAGTGTATTGTGCTACTCTTCAGAAATTGAAGAAACGACTTCAGCGTGTTCGTAGGCACAAAAATCTGAACGAACTTCTCCTTCTTCATGACAACGCAAGACCTCACACAAGTCTTCGCACCCGAGAGGAGCTCACAAAACTTCAGTGGACTGTTCTTCCTCATGCACCCTACAGCCCTGATCTCGCACCGTCGGATTTCCATATGTTTGGCCCAATGAAGGACGCAATCCGTGGGAGGCACTACGCGGATGATGAAGAAGTTATTGATGCAGTACGACGTTGGCTCCGACATCGACCAGTGGAATGGTACCGTGCAGGCATACAGGCCCTCATTTCAAGGTGGCATAAGGCCGTAGCATTGAATGGAGATTACGTTGAAAAATAGTGTTGTGTAGTTAAAAGATTGGGGAATAACCTGGTGTATTTCAATGCTGAATAAAACAACCCCTGTTTCAGAAAAAAAATGTGTTGCATTACTTATTGAACTGCCCTCGTATATTGTGGTGTAGTGCTATGTAATGTAGTGCTGTATAGCAGTGTAGTACATAATTGTAAATTGTAAGCTGCACCAATGACCAAGGGGTAGTATGTATATTTTTTTCCTAAGTCTCCCACCTCCCTGAAACACCATAACGGTTGGTTGTACTAACACATTTAAAATTTTGTTAAAATATATGTGATATATTCATGCCAGTTCATGTGCAACATTCAGTGTGTTCTTGTATCTAGATAACAGACTAAAGGAAATGGCAAATAAACAAAATGTTGGCATTTGTCAGTGCTGTTGTAAAGGCACTGATATTCTAGAGCCCATGCCCCTCTCCCCCACGGGGTCCAGGGTTCGATTCCCGGCTGGATTGGGGATTTTCTCTGCCCGGGGACTGGATGTTTGTGCTGTCCTCATCACCATCACCAATTTCATTCATGACAGTGGCTAAATTTGATTGTGAAAAAATTGGACTGCGTAAGAATTGGGACTTTGTACGGGCGCTACTGACCATGCAGTTGAGTGCCCCACAAATCAAACATCGTCATACGACCATGCACATAGGACAAGGTCATTCTCCCTTGTCTTCAAATAGGACACAGCCCTGTGATGCATGGCTTCGTGCTCCAGCAAGAGCACACTCCGATGTGCGGTGCTTGTGATGTGTAGATCACGGTGCACCACAGGTTATTAGATTGTGTTTTATGTTCAGACTAGGGGACACCAGCTCATTCGCTGACAGATTTGCCCTCCATTGTAACTGACAATAAAATGAACATGGTATGGCTTTTAAAGGTTTTTGGTGAGATTTTTAATGTTTTGTGAAATATCCTTTTTGTTCCTTAAAATTTTATGGAGAAATTTTTAATGTGTTTTATCTGGGTGTCTGGCTCACCCGTAGTTTTATTTGCCAGTCACATTTTTCTTTATCATTACTTCAGTTTTTCTCTTATACTACTTGGGTTTTAATAGCCAGTTTTAGAACATCTGCCCATTTTATGCTATCTTATAAAGGATGTGAGCTAGTTTGATGCTGTGGATGATCATGAGTGAGGTTCAGGGAGAGTACATGTACTTACGTAAGACTGCCTCTTCCTAGTTTTATGCTGTTTTAACTGCATTCATTTCTACTTACATTTGTAAGGGTTCTGATAACTTCACGTTGAAAGCCAATAACACAAAAACAATAACAGCAGTAGCAGGAGCATGTGATGAAACTCTTCAGAAAAATTGGAGCCCAGGGCGTTTGGGGGTTACATCCAAGATACAGCAGAGCCTCTGCTGCCAGCTATTGTATTGTTACGCCCCCAGAATAGTATTCCCGGCAGATACCAAAACTTCATAAAGGTTCTACCTTGGCAGCTGCCAGCCCAAACTGCCAGTGTCAGTGACCAGTAGACTGCTAACTAGGGAAAATGCTGAGCGAGTTGCAGCAAACATGGAAGCTATTGTGGCATGGGGGAACAACTGAATGCCAAAGCCTGCAAGCAAAGCGTAATGAAAATGTGGAAGCTGAGAGACACTGTCATACTAGGGACAAAGCAGAGTTTCATAAGGAAGGCATTGTAAAATACAACAATAAGTATACAGGTGTTGAACCAGCAGAAAAGAGCCTCTGAAAAGTGAAGTTGCAAAGGCGTGAAGTCACTAAGAGAGCTGACTGACAGTGATGGAAAAATCAGTACACATGATGTCATAACAATCCCCACTGCTGCAGAGTGCACTGAAAGTACCAGTATAAATACCCCACACTTCTTAACAAATGTCTGATTGCTGATTGCAGACTACCCACTGCGTAGTCTCACCCCTGGTGTCAGTTGCAGTGAGAGGGAAGGCTATGGAGGTCAACCCTTGGCACACCTAGATGTCTTTTATTGTCTATGGAACCACGAGTCCAGCTGGAAGGACATTGTTGCACTGCCAACTTCCGAGCCACTGCTGATGAGGTCGCTATCACCCTGCAGGTATGCTGGAGGTTTGACCTGCGTGACCTGGACACTGTCAATCATCCGCCTTCGTGAGGGGGGAGGGCACTGCAGCTACTCTCCCGTTCCTGTGGCAGACATCGATGCTGCCAGCTCCTGAACAGAGGCCGAGAGGCGCCGCTGTGAGCCAGTGAATACTTCAGGTGGACCTGAGACCCAACTCCTGAGTGTAAACCTTAAATGACAACGAGAGCACTTAGGAGATTGATATGTAGAGTTGGAGACAACCAGAGTTCGGCTGCCCTGTGACGTAGCAGCCACCACCCAGCACTTCACTGTGCTGGCAGTACTGAAAGACGAGTGCGCATTGGCTTTCCACTGCAGACAAGATGCTGGGTTGGCTGAGGCATTGTGCTTTGAAAGACAGCCCTGTATTATTGCCCAATAAACGTGTTATTGTCTGTGATGTTTTCTTGGTGCTCCCAAGCGTAACTAGGTCCTTGCTACTGCATCCCACTCGGCTCACTCCTGATGAATGTAGGAGTCTGGGATCAGACTCCTATAGCATGCTCAGTGTCCAACAGCTGCAAGTTGTAGCTTATGTTGGCACCAGTGACTCCTGTCCAGTACAAAGACAATTTCTCTGTAGCGTTCTGAAATGAAGAAGACTGCTCTCCTCACTTATGTCACTGCTTAAACAAAGCTCAAACTGCAGCCACAATTTTTACAGAGCTCTGCTGTGTGATTTAATAATGATGGCATCCTCTTGGGTAAAATGTTCCAGGAGGTAAAATAGACCTTGGCTCAAAATTATTTGACAGCACGTCACTAACTTGGTACCTAAAAAAGTGTTGATATGTAGTCTGGGCAATGACTTTTCAAGGGAAAAGGCTTTATAAGAAAAATCAAAACTGGTCTTCTTTGGATCATAGGGTAGACTGTTAGATCCGTTACTTGTATTGATGGCTTAGAGAACTGGGAAAGAGAACTGGATGGGTTAGACAGATTGGAAATTAATCAGGGAATACAATAGAAGATGAATGGTAAGTTTGAGAGCTGAAATAGTGAAGGCAGCAGAAAAGTGGGGAAAAAGACAAGGTGAAGCAGAAATCCTTTGATAATATGAAATAATAAATTTGGTTGTTGAAAAGAGGAAATATAAAAATTCAACCGATGATGTTGGCAAGAGGGAAGACAGGCATCTGAAAATAAAACTGACATCAAGCGGAAAGTGGCAGTGCAGGGTGGTGAGAAGAGAAATACAAATCTGTGTGGGTGGGACTATAGGATAGATAGAGGTCACTTGTAGAAAAATTAAGAAACATTGGAGAAATGAGAAGTATGAGGGGCGGGTACAGGCTGTGAAACAGAATGAGTGCTTCTAAACTGTTGGCACACCTACCTCAGTGCTGTAAAAGTTCTGTGCACCATAAATTACTAATAATTTTCCCAATTTGGATTGCACTGACGTGTTAATTTTTTCTACTGTAGATCCGTGTTTAAGGAGCATTTCATATCTATATCATAATAAGTACAGTCGGTACTATTTCTTAAATGGAACTTTGGTATATACCATCTGAACTTTCTATTCAGTTGTTGCTGTACCTTTTCCAAATTACATCAATCTTTTTGATACTTAGTATGTCATAATCGTTCTCTAGACAGAATATTTTGCTGTAACCTCTGTGTTCTAGTTTATACCTAAATGGTGGATTATTTGTTGTTGTTTTCTGACTTCTTGTACAAAATTTAAATTTTCTTTGAAAACTCGAGGATTATTGAAGGTAACTTAACAGAACATCAAAATTTTAATTCTGATAATGGAAAGCCCAGCTTAAAATATCAACAATTATGAAAATGATAGATTGTTATCCACCGTACATATTACAAGCTGAACTGCAGACAGGCACAACAAAAACTGTTACACACTGAGCTTTCGGCCAAAGCCTTCTTTAGGAAAGTAAGGAAAACACACACACACACACACACACACACACACACACACACACACAGACAGAGAGAGAGAGAGAGAGAGAGAGAGAGAGAGAGAGAGAGAGAGAGAGAAGTCTTTTTGTTGTGCCTGTCTGCAACTCAACATGTCATCTTTATGGTGATCAGCAACCTGTTCTTTCGTAATTACTAAAATTTTACCTCATTCTTTAAATCCCATTAGATGTAAAATTTTGTAAAACGTCAGTTTTTGGGGAAACTATTTCTTTCATGATGTTTAAATTCCATATTTCTGACTTCTATATACGAGTGCTATGCTAGCGCGGCCATCTTGGTGTCATGGCATTCCGCCGCTCAGTCGGCATCCTGCCGTGCTAGTGAGAGGTTCGTGCTGTACTCCGTTGAGTTACTGTGACAGTTTGAAATGTCAGCGTTAATTGAAAATGCTGCAAAGTGTGAAGTGCATGCTGTAATAAGGTTTCTGACTGCAAAAAACTGTACACCGATAGAAAGCTATCGGCAGCTTTGTGAAGTGTATGGGGACAACATAATCACTGAAGGTGGAGTGCATCAATGGGTCATAAAATTTAAAAATGGCCGAACTAACATTCACGACGAAGAGCGAAGTGGAAGACCCAGCATAGTGACTGCCGAACTTGTCAAAAAAGTCGATGCCGCGGTCCGTGAAAACCGTAATTTCACAATAACGGAACTCTCTATGAGTTTTCCACAAATTTCACGAAGTTTGTTGCACGAAATCATTACCGAAAAGCTTGGTTACCACAAGTTTTGTGCAAAATGGATACCAAAAATCTTGACAGAGATTCACAAAAATCAGCGAATGGCTGCGGTGTTAACATTTTTGGACGCTCACGAGAATGATGGCGACTCATTACTCGATCGCATCGTTACTGGTGACGAAACATTGGTTAAGCATGTGAACTGCGAGACAAAATTGCAGTCAATGCAGTGGGGGCACACAAATTCCCCCCCCCCCCCCCCCCCCCCCCCGAAAACCCAAGAAATGCATGCAGACAATGTCAGCAAGGAAGGTGATGGCGACTGTCTTTTGGGACAGAAAAGGTGTGATTTTTGTGGATTTCCTGGAAAGAGGCACTACAATAAACTCTCAAAGGTATTGCCAAACTCTGTACAACCTCAGAAGAACAATACAAAACAAGCGCAGGGGAAAGTTGGGCTCAAAGATCTTGCTGATTCACGACAACGCTCGGGCCCACACGGCAAATGCCACTCGTGAAGTTCTCGAATCTTGTAAGTGGGAGTTGTTTCCTCATCCGCCGTACAGTCCTGACCTGGCACCGAGCGACTTCCACTTATTCCCAGCAATGAAGAAGTGGTTGGCTATGCAGCATTTTGATGACGACGCACAGCTTCAAGAAGAGGTAACCATGTGGTTGAAGGCCCAGGGCCAAATTTTACTACGAAGGAATTTCCCAGCTTGTCCATCACTATGATAAGCGCCTTAATTTAAATTGCAGCTATGTAGAAAAGTAGTATTTAAGTGTGGCTTTCATATGTATATATATAAAAAAATTTCCAATACTTTATTTATTTTTAATTCCAAAACGTAATGTACTTTGTGGATAGCCCTCGTACTTCATCATTCTGACAACAAATTACACACGGTTATATAAACCTATGTCAGCTGCATGAATAACCAGAGTTGCACACAAGGCTTGAGCTTGGGACTGGGTAGAAGAGAAAGAAGTGAAAGTACCCTCCTCCTCCTCCACCCCCACCCCCCCCCCCCCCGCCCCCACCCCCTCACCATCCCTGTTGCTATGCAGCTAAAACAGCAAATAAGAGAATGTTGAAAAATGGATGTAAAATATAGCAAGAAACTTGAAGACAGTATTATGGAAAGGGGTGAGGAACAGATGAAAATGAGGTGGGAGATATGATACTGCAATAAGAATCTAACAGAGTGCTGAAAGACCTGGGTTGCAACAAGCCACCTGGTGAAGATGACATTTTGCAAGAATTATTAAGATCTTTGGGAAACCCAACTATTACAAAAAAAAGTCTTCACTTAATATGCTGGCTACATGAGACAAGCACAATAGCCTCAGATAGCAAGAAGAGTGTAATAATCATATCATCAAAGATTATCACCAGATCGTCATTTTAATAAGGAAGAACTTCAAAACCTGGATCAAGATCAGTCTGGGTTCTGATGAAATGCAAGACTACATGAAGCTATACTAACTCTGCCACTTACAGAAAAGGTTGAAGAAAGATAAACCCACATTTGTATATTTAGAAAAGGCTTTTACCAATATAGGTTGAAAATCAGAAGTCATTAGGAATAAAGCACAGAGAGTGAAAAATAATCTGCAACTTGTACTGAAACCAGATTTGTTATAAGAATTAAGAGACACAAATGAGTGGCAGTAGCTGAGAACGGAGTAAGATACAGTTATAGGCCTTCCCCCATGTTACTCAACCTTATATTAAGCAAGTGTTAAAGGACACTAAGGAGAAGTTTGGAAAGGGAATTTAATTTCAGAGAAAAGAAAATAAGTGTTTAGTTTGTCAGTGACATTGTAATTCTATCAAAAGACGGAGGACTTGGAAGATCAGTTGAAGGAAATGGATAGTGCCTTGAAAAAGAGGCTATAGTATTAACATAAAAAAATTAAAGAAATGAACAGAATATAGTGGAACTAAGTTATATAATTTGAGGGAAGTGTATTCTGAAATGAAATGCTTTATGTCGTAGATGAGTTTTGCAATTTGGATAGCAAAATTTGGCAGAAGCAATGGGGATATAAAATTGAGACTGGAAACTCCAAATATAAACATAAATTTTAAGAGGTAGTTTCTGAAAATATTTGTCAGAAGTGTATAATCCTTATTTCACTTCCATATGATGCTAAACAGTACAGATAAGAAGAGAATAGAAACTTTGGCAATTTTGTTCCAGGGCCCCCCACAGCCAAGACAAATTTCATGAACAATAATGATCTGCTGCAATCTGTGTCATCGGTTAGCTGTAAATATCCCTCCATTCTGAAATCACGA
The DNA here is from genome assembly GCF_021461395.2 of Schistocerca americana. NCBI lineage: Eukaryota > Metazoa > Arthropoda > Insecta > Orthoptera > Acrididae > Schistocerca > Schistocerca americana. Next base: position 184,996,322 of record NC_060130.1, read on the forward strand.
CTACTTCATTTTTCGATTCTGTAGATATTTTTGAGTGGGTGGCTAACATATGTAGCAGATGTAATATTGTTAAAATAAAAATACATTTAAAATAAAAATAAAATAAATAATATTGTTTAGTTGAATGGGTAAGAAGAGGACTTACTTAGTATAACCCTTCAAAATGCACATACTGGAGCTACAGTCAGTGTGCTTCTCAAGCCATAATGTGGGAGAACAACATATTATAAAACATTTTACTACATAACCAGGCTCCAAAATTACAGATGTGGCAGCAAATGCATCCTACACAGCCATGGTCAGCCCCATTAGCTGAATCGTCAGCACATTGAATTGCCACCCACGGGGGCCAGGGTTCGATTCCCGGCTGGGTGGGGGATTTTCTCCCCGAGGGACTGGGTGTTGTGCTGTCCTCATCATCATTTCATCCACACTGTCGACGCACAAGTTGCCCAATGTGGCGTCACACTCATTAAGACTTGCACTTGGCGGCCGAACTTCTCGTCTGGGAACTCTGGCCACTGACGCCATATGTCCATTTCCTTTACACAGCAATGATGTAGCCTACCATTCACAAGGGAGATATTCTAATTTTAACAGCTAAAATCAAATAAAAATTAATTTAAAATACAGAGATGTGTGTGTTTTACCATCCAGCAAGGTCATTTACCTGTAAAACTCTGTCAATTGTGCTAAACATGAATAGTGTAAGTTTGAAATCCTGCGTAGCATATGAATAAGTTTTTAAAAAAAGTTGTGTGTTTTTACATGGGAATTGTTAAAGTCATTCTCAGCAGTTCTGTCAATTTATTTGATTGCATTTTCAACATTCACATGACTTACTGGTGTATAGGGCTCACCATCAGACAGTGTATATTGTAAGACATTGTAGTGTGTGACTCACATGTGAATTTGGTTGTTCATCTTCAGACCATTTTGTAAATGTATATTTTCAAAACGTGCATTGTCAGTCAAGTGCCATCTATGAAAGGGAAACACTATTCAACAAGAAAAGTGAGAATGACAAGCTACATAAAACAGAAGTATAGGAAAAGATTCAAAGGGACTGTCAGAAACACATTCTTTGCTGCTGAAAAACATATTTAAAGAATGGACAGCCACATTAATTCATATTACACTAATATTTGACGATAACCATATGTATAAATATGAAGTGTAATAATCACATAGGCTCAGTTGTATGTGAAGCAAATGTACTAGGAGACTAGGAAACTGTGGGATGTCTACAGAAGAGAGCTCATATAAAACACACCTATGGCCCATACCCGAATAATGCTCAACTATATAGGACCGATATAAGGTCAGACTAACACATGATGTCCAGTCTCCACAAAGAAGGCCGATTTGAATGATGATTGACTTGCCTCACTGCTGAATAATGAATTATGGTGAGAAACAGAATGAAAGAGAGGTGAAAGAAATAGAGAAACTAGAAAATGAAGGAAAATATAAAATGATGTATAGATTAGCTTCTGAACTAGTCTTTGAAACAAAGAAAAGCAGGACAAGTATGGGAACAGAAGGAAGTTATGGTACTATGGTTCATAAACTGGATAAACTGTTGGGAAAGTTAAGATTGCCTATATGAAGCTGATCAAAAACCAAACAATATTGAACTAGAAGAGGAGATGAGAGTTACAGAAGAGGACGAATGATGCTGCATCTTGGAAGGAGAGGTAGAAAGGGCTTTAAGAGACATGAAGAATCACAAATAAAGTGGAATTAATGGTTACAGGCAGAGTTGTTTAAGTACCTTGGGAGTAGTGGTGTGGAAGAACTAACTCATCTATGTAATAAGATGTATGAAAAAGATAAATGGCTGGATGACTTTCTCTCAGATGATATCAGTTGAGAAGAAACGCAACACCAAGAAATGTGAGGATTTTAGAACCATAAGTTTGATTTTTAATGCAGCAGAAGTTCTACTACTGGTGATAAATAGAGCATTCATGGAAGACTAGAAAAAACTATGGAGAGGAACAGTACTGATTTAGAAGAGAGAAAGGTACAAGAGATGCAATTGGACTGCTGAGAATTATAGGTGATGATACATTGAAAGAGGAAGAGAAGTTTAGTCTGTTGTTATTAACTTTGAAAAAGCTTTTGATAGAGTACAGTGGAATAAATTAATGGACGTTTTACGAAAGAATGGTGTCAACTGGAGGGTAAGAACATATACCTACAACAGAAAATACAAGTACAAATTGGGAATGAGATGACAGAGGAAAGCCCAATTGGAAGGGGAGTGAGGCAAGGCTATTCTCTCCCCCCAATACTGTTTAACATATATTTGGAGCATATTAATCAAAAATATTTCAAACGAAAAAGGGGAGTGCGGATTGGTAGCAGGAGGATAGCATGTATTCGATCTGTGAATGATATGGTGTTACCAGCAAAAAAAAAAAGACGACCTGCAAGGAGTTTGGAATGAGAATTAAAAAGAAAAAGACAAAAATGTACGGTGATAAGTGCAAGAAAAGTAGGAACAACTATATAAGTTAGGGTAAGACACATAGAACGAGTTAGTGCTTACAAATATCTGGAAAGCATAGCTACAGACGACATCGAGATGTAATAAGGATGAGATTTAATAAACGATTGCCTATAAGGCATTTAATAAGAGGAGGGGGCCTCTATGTGATTGTGTGGACAGGGACCTGAGGAAGAGACTGGCGAAGAGCTTTATGTGGAGTGTAAAATTATATAGAACTGAGACATGGACACTGAGGAAAAAGGAAGAAAGAAGAAAAGAAGCATTCAAAATTTGGATTTGGTGGAGGGAGGAAAGTGTAAAATGGGCAGACAAAGTGAGAATGTGGTGGTGCTGAAAGAGTGGGGGAAGAGAGAGAAATTTTAAAGGTAATCAGGAGGAGGAAACACAATTGGCTTGGACAATGGATGAGAAGAGACTGTTTACTGATGGATGCTACGGAGCAAATGGTTAATGGCAAAAGAAGAAGATTATGCAGAATATACGAAATGGTAGGTAGTATAAGGACAGGAAACAAGTGTGAGGAAACGAAGTGGGTAGCAAATGACAGGAGTGCGTGGAGGGCTACGTCTGAAAACCTGCCTTTGAGCAGAAGCAGAACACTGATGATGACAACTCCACTCAGGATCAGAAGGTCTGTCTACATTTCCATTGAATGGGTGTTGTGTATCCTTCACTTGGTTCATCATTGGAAACTCACATGACAACAATAAATAACTTTTTCTGAGGTAAGATGAGAGGAGTGGCAGGTGCTCTGGACTGTAGGCACACGCTCCAGTGTGAGGGAACAACTGCTGTCCACTTTATTTGTGACAAATGCTAAAGGACTAAATGTTTCAACAGCCAGACAAAGACTATTGCAAAATATTTTTGAACAAAACTGTTATCACTGGTGCTGCATAAGGTGAAGTAAATTTTGATTGTGGTTCTATTAGATACAGTCGTAGCATACAGCAGAAATATAGTATAAACAAATTATGCAATAAATGGACTCAAATACTGGGCTGTTTTTATACAACTATTTACCAGTATGCAGTAAGCGCATAAAACAAAGGGGAAGAAGATATTTCCTGTATGAACTGTCAGAGGCTACAGTGTTAGTAGTGTGTTTCGGAGAGTGTTAAAGATTATCATCATGTTTAACTTTCCGCTTGGATGTAGTCACTACATTGTCCTGTCATTGGGCAAATTTTTTGTAAAGGACTATAGATAAATAAGGAAAAAAGAGTCAGAAAAGAGGGGACCACTAAGAAAGAACTCATTATGCGATATTAAAGCTTTTAAACAGTTACAGAACAATTATAAAGAATAGCTGTGTTTCCACTGTCTTAGCGACTGAAAGTGGAGGTCAGTAAGCTGTGATCTGTTGTACTTCCTCACTGCCACACAAGTTAGACAAAGTTATATCCATTTGTCTTTTTGTAGATATCTGATAGAGTGGTATAATAGTATCTAACAAACGATATTCCAGCTTAATTTGTTACATTTACTTAAAAATAATAGTGTCCTTAGCTTAGCTGCATACCTCTCCTCTTATATTAAGTGACAATATAAAGGGCATAGTTCATATTTAAGAAGTGTGTTGCTATGTTAAGATGACTTCTCAATTGCTTGAGAAATTTTTGTGGCGAACTCACAGAACAATCTGCTTTTGCTTAGCAGTTACTAAACTACATATAAGTGATTTATAATTTTATGCTCAAATGTATGTTTTCTATTAAATATTGGTTGTGTACAGAGGTTTATTTCAAGGATCGATTTCTAAAATAGTATGTTTCAAAAATTCTATAGCTGCTACAGAAATTTAGAACTGCAGTAACTGTAATATGCCGTATCAGCCATAATTTTTGTACTCTGAAATCAATCTCGCAATACATACAGTTTGTCTGCCACAATGTATATTTTTTCTGCTTCAGTGATGTGTAATATATCTTATTACAGGAGAATACTGCATCCTGTGAAGGACAGTGCATCATTAGTTCAAGAACTGTTAAAGGACTTGAGAAGATTGCAGCCACCAGATTGGGCTAAAGTTGTGACATTATTTGTACAGAAGATCAGCACAATGGCACACTGTCTACTAAGTCAGATTCATTGCTTAAGGTAGGTTGAATCAGCACATAGAAAAATCCTACATAGCTGAATATTGTATGAATATGTAATAACTATTTATTATTATTTGAAAAGAGCTTTCTGCATAAGCTATTCAGAAAGGACATTAAACAGTCATGTAAAAAAACATGGATCACTAGCGGTATTAAAATATCTTGTGAAGAAAAAGGGTAATGTATCAGTTGGCAAGAACAAGTAGAGATCCTGCAGTAGTTGCACACTAAAAAAACTACTCAAAATTACAAAGGAAAGTTTTAAAAAATCAATGTGAAATGTGAGAAGTAAGTAATTCTGACAACATACTTGTATAAATAGAATGTAGTGAAATGAGAGACAGGGTAACTAACCAAAGAACAGGATATGATCACTATTGAATTAAATGGAAGAGCTATAAATGATGAGACAGGGGTAATAAATTTATGTAATAATCATTTGTTAAATATAGTAGAAAATACAGAGCTAAACAGTTAAAGAGAAACACCACAGCAATATGTTAAAAAAAGCAACATTCATAAAATTGTCATATGAATGTGTCACCAAATCTACCCCTTACATTAAGAAAATTATTCATTCTCTCAAAAATAAAAGCTCATCTGGATTTGATAGTGTCTCCAACAGAGTGCTAAAGATTTGTTCCCATGTAATAAACCCTGTCTTATCTGAAATGCATAATACCTCAGTGACTCAAAGCATATTTCCAGAGAGATTGAAACATGCCTTTGTTAAACTCCTCTATAAGAAACGTAATAGGAGAGATGTCAGTAACTACCGACCTGTTTCACTGCTGGCATCATTTTCCAAAATTTTTGAGAAGGTGATGTATTCTAGAATTGTATTCTACCTGAGCAACAATAATATCATCAGTGAATCACAGTTCGGATTTCAGAAGAGATGCTCTGCTGAGAATGCCATTTACACGTTCACTCACCAAATTTTACAAGCATTAAATTACGAAGTTGCACCGGTTGGTATTCTCTGTGACCTTTCTAAGACATTTGTGTGAATCACAGTATTCTCCTAGCCAAACAAAAGAATGCATAAAGTTGTACTTTGTAATTCAACCAGTGTAATAAGGGAAGTTTCTTCTGACTGGAGAAATCACACATGGGGTTCTCCAAGGCTCAGTCTTAGGTCTGCCATGTTTCCTCATACATGTATATGATCTTCTGTCGAATATACAACAAGCAGAATTAGTTCTTTTTTGCGTAACATTAACATTATAATCAATCCAAGAATAAATACATCAACTGAAGAAATGGTGAATATTGTTCTGAAAAGTTTCATTGACTGGTTTTCTGTGAATGGAATCACTCTGAATTTGAAAAAGGCACAACATATTCAGTTCTGCAGATATCGGGGTACTACACTAATGATAAATGTAACACATTGTGAGGAACTAATAAGTAGGGTGCAACAAAATTTTTAGGTGTCCATATTGATGAGAATTTAAACTGGAAACAGCACATTTTGGAACTCCTAAAACAACTTAGTTTAACCACATTGGCACAGTGAATTATTACAAATCTTGGGGAGAGATAAATCAGTAAGTTGACATATTTTGCATATTTTCATTCAGTAATGTCATATGGAGTAATGTTTTGGGGTAAGTCTCTGTAACAAAGAAAGTCTTCATTACTCAAAAACATGCTATAAGAATTACATGTGGTGCTCATCTGCAATCATCTTGTAGACACCTGTTTAAAGAGTTGGGCTTTCTGACTACTGCTTCACATCATATTTATTTCCTCGCGAAGTTTGTTGTAAATAGTCCACTGCAGTTCAAAAAGAACAGTGAGGTACACAATTACAATACCAGAAGAAAAAATGGCATCTGTTACTCTACGCTAAGGTTGTCTTCAGCACAAAAAATGTTGCATAATGCTGCAACTAAAATGTTTGATCACTTACCCAGTCATTCAAAATATTTGATGGACACCAAAGTAAAATTTTGTTCTCCTTGGAAACTTCCTTCTGTTCCATGGAAGAATGTCTATTGTAATGTTTTAAATGTGGTGCATAGATTGTGCAAATAATCCATGGAACATTAAGCTAACTAACTAATGGTAACTGGACACTCTTCCTCTGTGTTGCGTGACAGAGGCCATTTTATACCATTGTAAGCTGCTCCTTGACGTATTTCATTAGCATATGGAGTAAGAGGAAAATTACTGTTATGTACTTCTGCACTCACCTTGTTCTTAAGATGTCATTAATGTAGGATTTGCTGATAATGCCATGGTGTACAAGGTGTAGAACTTGAGTGACTATAGGAAGATACAGGATGGTTTTGACAAAATTTTCAGTTGGTGTGGTGAATGGCAGCTAGCCCTAAATGTGGAAAAATGTAAGTTAATGGGGACGAGTAGTAAGAACAAACCTGTAATATTCAGATGCAGTATTACTGGTGTCCAGCTTGAGACAGTCAAGTCATTGAAATATCTGGGTGTGATGTTGCAAAGCAATATGAAGTGGAATGAGCATGTGAAAACTGTCGTAGGGAAGGCAAGTGGTTGACTTTGGTTTTTTGGGATAATTCTAAGGAAGCGTGGTTCACCTGTACAGGAGACTGCGTATAGGACACTGGTGCAACCTATTCTTGAGTACTGCATGAGTGTTTGGGATCCATACCAGGTCAGATTGAAGGAAGGCACATCAAGGCAATTCAGAGGAGGGCTGCTAGATGTGTTACAGGTAGACTCAAACAAAACGTGTTACGTAGATGCTTCGGGAACTCAAATGGGAATTCATGCAGGGAAGGCAGTGTTCTTGAAACACTATTAAGAAAATTTAGAGAACCAGCATTTGAACCCGACTGCTGAACGATTCTGCTCCTGCTAACGTACATCACGCTTAAGGACCACAAAAATATCGAGAAATTAATAAGGACCACAAAAATATTGAGAAATTAATAAGGACCACAACAATATCGAGAAATTAGGGTTCGTACGGAGGCGTACAGAGAATTATTTTTCCCTCATTCAGAAACAATCACATCGTTAATGATGAGTTTGAGGTGGTGATGTGTACAATAGCAGTCTTAATCCAATTGTTACCTGGCCTGTGAGCATGTAAAATTTTCAGTAAATTTGGGAATTTTAGAGTAAATAAAAATTCCTGTGACTAAGCTAAAATAAACAGTAAAGATCTGCATATAACGTATGCCTCAAACCAGACAGATGCTAGCTACACACACTTTTAATAACAAAAAAATTGATTTACTGATTGTTCCAAAGTGGCTATCTATTAAAGTGTGTGACTGTATATTTGCCTCTCATAGGTAGTTACAGATAAAGACAATAATAGTGAAGAAACCGAAAGTTACAAAGAAAATCTTTTAATGGGCAAATGAAACAGTAATTGTTTATGGAAATAAGTAAGCAAGAAATCAGTCTAAGTGGAGGCACAAACAATTTGTGTTGTTGCCTTGCAACAAAGTAATTAGCATTTCATCCTTCATGAGATATACACTTCTGACCTCTAAAATTATGACCCTTGCATTTTACCACTAAACACCAATGTAAACGAGAATGACCAAATTACACAGTTGTGTTATTTGTATACAAATGACACTGTTTCCTTATTGCACAAAATCAGATCATTTTTGAAAGGCATTTGATGTCATATCGCATTGGTGACTGTTAACTGAGATACGATCGTACAGAATATTCTCTCAATATGTGGCTCACTCGAGAGGTTTGAGTGATAGAAGCCTGTAATTTATAGCAGGTGACAGATGTTATGCAAAAGTAATATTGATTGTGCAGTGAGAAATATTGATAGGGTCACTAATGTTATCAATAAACATAAAAACTTATCAGATAATATCATAAGTACTTTGCTTGTGTGCTGATTATGCTCTTGTCTGAAAGAGTGTATCATTCACAGGATAGTTGTAGGAAAATGGAGAACAACTTACATTATTTCTAGTTAGTGTACAGAATGGTTGTACTGTTTCTAAACACACAAATGGCTGTAATAAAAGAAGGAAAATATGTGGGTCATATCTAGTTACAATATTAGTGGTAAACTTCTGGTGCTTGTAACTGTATTGGTGTAATGCTGTATAAAATGGAGCAAATGTTTAAAATCAATAGTAGAGAAGCCAGATGGAAATGTGTAGTAGATCTGTTAAGGAAACCATGTACTATACATTCAGGCGATGTATTTACAGTACTAGCCCAACGTTTGGAATTTTTATTAAGTATTAGTGACAGTAAAAATCAAAATAATATCAAGAGACACGCTACTGGCATCATATTGTGTATTTAAGTGCACTCAGTTAAAAGAAATTGGAATCAGTGGAAGAAAAGTGATACCCAACCTTCGTGGCTGTTTAAAATGGCTTGCTGAACTGGGATTTGAATTTGAGATGTCTGCCTTTTGCAGGTTTGAGTATTTGTGACAGCTAACATTGAAAGAATCAAAAGACATGCCACTAGGCTCAAATCATTCATGTAAATGCACATGGTGAATACAGATCAGAATTGTAGGAAGAATAGTGATACCAAAACTTCCTGGCAGAATAAAACTGCATGTTGGACCAGGACTCGAATCTGGGACCTCTTGTCTTTTGCAGGTGAGTGCCCTGCCGACCAATCCATCTGACCCACCCTTGCAGTTTTACTTGCGACAGTACCTTATCTACTACTTCTGAACTTTCTCCAGTATACCTCCCCGTGCGGGCTACCACGCAGTTTTAATGTGCCGGCAAGTTTCAAATCTGCGTGTACTCTGCCGCAGAGTGAAAACTTTGTTCCAGAAATAAGTGATACCATTTTGCAAAACTTAGTTACACAAATTTGAAGACCAAGTATTCGAGGAAGAGTGTGCAGTAATTCACGACACCTGGAGTCAGATTCAGATTTTGGATCTCGGCAGGCATATCTATTCTATCCGAACTGTGAAAGCTTGGACTCGTGCGTGTGTCTCAGTAGTTTTCCAAACCTGACAGAAGTCTATTAGTGAGAGAAAGGGAAGTTAACCACCAAAATGCATACATATGCGCTAATGAAAGTTGTCATAAATAAATAATCCATCAAAATATTAGAAAAATAATGATCTCCATACTTAACACCACTGGAGGAATAAATGACCTGTATTACCCATTAATAAGGCTGCCAGTGGCTCAGAAATGAACTCAATATGCAGCAACAAAAGTTTTTGATTACTTGCCCCATAACATAAAATGTCTTACAGGTAACAGAGCAAGTTTTAAATCTAGCCTAAACTAATTTCCCCTGAACAACTCATTCACAGATGAATTTCTGTTGAATTTGGATGAAAGAATCATTCAAGTGATCTGTGGAAGACATAGCTAACTAAGACGGAAGAATCGATTGTTTCTGAGGCATACGTGGGGAGTTGCGCAGTAGAGCTTTGCCTTCTCATCACAGTTACGTGTAGCATATCAATAGTTTTGGTTTTATCAGACATCTCAAAAATTTTATCAGTGGCAAATTCGATAGAGAAAACTAATATATTATGGGACAGTATTGCTGGCCAAAATGGACCTTCAGAAAGTGAAGTGTGTGTGGTGCTGGAACACACTACCTAGCTTCTGGAACTAATGGTTCCTCCATCAGGGAGGGAAGAGGGATAGGCTGAGGAAGGCTAAAGAGGGAATTCAGGTCACCCTAACATCCCAGGATGAGAAAATCCCACCTGTAGAAAGGATGAGAGAAGACAAAATGTGAAGGGGGAGGTATCATAGAGAATAGGGATATTGGTAAACAGTGTGCCAGAGGCAAATAGTAAATTGTTCTAGTGACAATACATGCGGCCACACAAATGGGAAAATCCCCTAACATAAGTGACTTTGACAGATGGCAGATTGTTTTGACCCAGCACATAGGAACAAGCATCTCGCAACTGGTAAAGGTGTTTGGTGGTTCACTTGCTACTTTCCTGTGCATCTGTGGAAAGTGGTTGAAGGATGGTGAAGCCGTAATGCGATGAGATCTTATATGTCCATGCCTCTTTACAGGATGTGGTTATCAGAGGCTTGCCTGCTCTGTAATGTGGGATAGGTGGCAGTCTGTTCCAAATTTGGAGATGGAGTATAGTGCTGGTGCAGGCACTGTTTCAGAATACACGATCCGGGGCACACAGTTGACATGGGGCTCCAAAGCAGGTGACACCCTTGTGTTCCCGACAATGTTTCAATCACAGTTGCAGTAGCCAAAGAGTCATGGAGACTGGGCTGTGGATCGATGGGGACATGTCGCCTGGTTGTACAAATCATGTTACACCAGATCTACGGTTGTGTTCATAGATGTCATCATCTGGGCAAAAGATTGGTTGAAATGTGCACCGCGGCGTGGATGTGGGCTGGTGGGGGCAGTAAAGCCATTGTGATAGCTGTGAACTATGCCAACATTATTGTGGACCAGTTGTATCCCTTCATGCTCAACGTCTTCCCTGATGGCGATGACATTTTCTGTCAGGGAAACTGTCCATGTCTTACAGCCAGAATTGTACTTCTGTGGTTTAGGAGAATGACAGTGAAATCACATAGTGAGGCTACCAAATTCGACTGATCTTAATCTGACGAAGCCCATCTCCAGAGCATCTTAAATAAATGATTTGTGTGGTGAAAGATGGTAACCCCAATTTGTGTAATGTTTGTTGTATTATGTTGATTGCGATAATGTGTGTCTTTCACACTCGAGATAATGTGTGTCTTTCACAGCTGTATATTTGCATTTGAAATAAGCTGCAGAAAGAAAAATATTCTGATGTTGTTCATAACAGTTTAAGCATATCTGTCCATGCACCTTTTTTTTTTTTTTTTTTTTGCAGTGCTTGTTCTTCATCAGTAAATGGTAACAAGTTTCACAACTATGTATCTACACTGTACATAAGATACTACTTTCATTTTTAACACCAATTTGGAGTTCCAGTTGTTTGTTTACTTTTATTTTTAGTATGCAAGATGGTAGCAAACAAAATTCAGTCTTCCGTGTTGTGTTTGTTTACATCTTTGTTGGTATTTTATTTGCACTTACTCTTGTAGGTAATGAGAAGCCAACAGTAATATCATAGTGTTTCCCACTCTTTTGATGCTCACCCATACATTTTGGCAGCTTTATGACGTAGAAAACTAAATAAATAAAACTTGTATTGTCTTTTTTTGTCATTAATCAGTACCTGGAAGGACCAGGAAGAATTACTGTTATATTTTAATTCACAGATATGCTGAAATAGTTTCATCTTCTGTGTTTGGTTCCCCACCCCACCGTCACTTCTTGATGAAGTGCTTAAATCTTGAAGACAGTGACTTCCGCATTGTTTTGGCTGCAGCTGAAAAACTGAAGCCAGGAGTTTATTCATATATATTGAAGGTAAAATCTTTATACTATTTATGCAGAGAAATTTGACTAAAACATTGTATCATAAATGGAGGACTGTTACTATGATACATATGTAATGCTTTAATTACTGTACACTGAAATTTTGAAAATCATTCACAATTGTGAATATATAAAGCTATCAAAAACCCTTTCTGTGGACTGATCACTGAAGAATGTACACAACTTACAGTAGCTGATATATAGGTATCCCTAACAGTGGCAATTTTATCACTAAAACTAAGTTTCAGTCATGTAACACATCGTGTAGAACTAACAGGAGGCACCATAAATTAAGAAAATTCTGCTTCCAGATAGTAATTCAGGCCACTTCAGTGATGTCACAATGGTGTGGTAGACGAAGTACTTTTGGGTAAGAGGAAATGTATGCAGCATTCATAAATGTTGTTTTGGATGCAGTAATAGTGAGTTAATCCTTGTAGTTCCAATAAGTGTGACCTCTGTTTTTGGTAAAAAGTGCTAGTCATGATATTAGCATGATGCCATTTACAGATGTTGTAACCACTTTGAAGGCAAAGAAAGATTTTGGTACTTCTGTGCCATAGCAAATGAGAATTAAGGGTATTACATAAAACTCTTACTTTCGACTCTCGGTGTAAAATTTTGACTGCTCAAACATGAATATTAATGCAAGTGAGGATGAATTTGCTGAAATTGATTTCAAGTATCAGATATCCAGTGGTGGAGAAAACTCACGATTTTATTCTTCGGGTGACCGTTAATCACCAGTGAGTGGTGAAGAGCCGAAATTTGAAGTGACTCACAGCAGGTTGTGTTAGTAGGAACACAAGGAGTAGGAGTAGGTGTAGGAGTAGTTGACACAGCAAACAATCTGCTTCATTAATGCAGACTCAGCAGATTCTGTGTAGATTCCAGCAAATGCTATCCCCAATTAATTTTCCAGTGTGTTACTTAGGCAATAATTGTGCTTCTCAAATTTTTCAGTCATCAGATTTGATTATAAACCACTGACATCCAACTACTTTCATAGAAATTACTCCTCTCCTACCAGTAATTTCAAATATATTACTCATAAAAAAATCAGGTTTTGATCATCTAATGTATACCTGGTCACATTGTGATGTTTGCTAATTTTCCAGTTACTGCTGTTAATTTTTACATTCTACATCATATTCAGAATTACACACATGTTACTGAACAACTGAACCCGCAGCTAAATTTCAGGTTTTTGTGGATACTGCGAACAATGTTTTTCGTCCATCGCTACACTGTACACCGACATCTGTGTGTTGAAGAAACTCTTGTTTGGTTGAAAGTACCCTTAAGTCATTCTTGCTTACTAGCACATCTCGTATGCCTCATTCTAAGTATACAAATTGTTCTCAGTCGCCTTTCATTAAAAAACCAGCCATAATAAATATGTTTTTGGCATTCACTAACAAAAGGCATGATTTTGAGGAAACACCTCTTACTAAAAGGGTAAAAATATCAGTAAATAGAACCTCAAAATGGCCATTTCCTGTCGAATACAAAAGTCATATAATTGGATATTTTTGTACCTGCTATGACACAAAGCAGAAGTTTATTTCTGGAGCTCTAAACTATGAGCAAGACAAATTATTGGGAAATTAAGTAATGATGAAGAAGGTATTAAACTCAAGTGAAAAATGTAAAAGATAATGAATGTAACAATTTTACTTATCTGCCACTTTTTGAATGGAGGCAGTTTGTGGAAGCAGCATATACATGTCAAACACTTAGAAAATATAGTTTCTTAAATTTATCAATTGCCATATATTCTTGAGATTCACTGGAGAAACAGTTAGGACAGTAGCTATAATTAACTTATATGCCCTGATGTGCAAAATGTATGGACAAAAATAACTATCGCTTGTTTGTCACTGCCAAGTAAGAAGGAAGGAAGATTGGGTTTGATGTCCCATCGACATTTAGGTCATTAGAGACGGATCACAAGCTCGGATTGTGTCAAGGATGGGGAAGGAAATCATGCATGCCCTTTCAAAGGACCCATCCTAGTATTTGCCTGGAGTGATTTAGGTAAATCATAGAAAACCTAAATCTGGATGGCCAGGCATGGGTTTGAACCACCATCCTCCCAAATGCGAGTCCAGTGTGCTAATCACTGTGCCACCTCGCTGGGTGTCACTGCCAAGTAACATAGCTCAATGAAACTTGAACCGTACATAGAAAGAACTGCTACAGTATAGTACAGTAGGGAACTGAAAGAATTATGGAGTGAGATGAATGGTATTGTGTTTTTGTCTCGGACAGTAGTTACTATAAAGTTCATGCTTCATGGGATTTAAATAAGGGGAACAAGCAGGCCAGTCCATTCACTGATTATCCTCTCATTCTAAGACTTCCTCCACCTCCACTGTTCAATGCTTGTGCACATAGTCCTCCACAAAAATGAAATCAGGGCCAAAAGTACCCCTGAAAAGACATGTGTGGGGAAGGAGCACAATGTCATAATAACATCGCCCAATGATTGTAACGTGTTCAAAGATTTGGAGGACTGTACACCCATGCAACATTATTCCTCTCCACACGATGACAACTCGAGTACCAAAATGGTCATGTTTGACAGTGTTCCTGGGTGCATTACGTGTTCCCACATCTCGCTATGTAATGCACCTGGGAATATTGTCAGACATGATTGTTTTGGTGGTGCAGGTGATATGGTGTGAAGAGGCATAATGTTGCATAGGCATAATGGCCTCCAAATCTTTGAACACAATAGCACTGATAAACATTTTTGTGGTACTGTACTCCTTCCCAATGTGCATCTTTTCCAGGGTGCATTTCATTGGATGACAATGCGTGACCTCATCAAAGAGCACAGGTAGAGGAACTCTTCGAACAAGAGTATATTCAACGAATGGACTTGCCTGCTCACTCCCCCTCCTTAAATCCCATCGAGCACATGTGGGAGATGTACTGAAGCCCAGTGACCATCCAAGAGTTGTCAGCCATGCTGGTGGAGGAATGGAACACCCTACCACAAGAACTCCTTACCAACCTTGTGACCAGCATGGGAGCACACTGCAGAGTGTGCGCTGCCATCTGTGGTTATCACACACCATATTAAGAATCATGTCCTGCCTTTTATATTGTGCAGGGGACCATCATAAATCACTGTGACTTCAGTTTAATTATTGTCTTTGAATAAAAATGCTACCTGTTCCTCTCATTGCATATTTCCTTCGGTTGCCTTCTGTACTTCACTGTACCAGTTCTTTCTATGTGTAGATATAGACCAAGTGCCATCAAGCAATATTACTTGGCAGTGACACATCACACAAAAGTTACTTTCATTTATAAGTTTTGTATACTAACGTCAAAAGTGCCGGCGGTGGTGGTGGTGGTGGTGGTGGTGGTGGTGGTGGTGTATATGGTAGAGAGGAAAATAGCTTATGAAAATGCACCTATATAGTCCTCTTTCAACTTAATGCAATTTTGACCCATGTTTTTTCCAGTGTAAGAGCCATCAATGAAATGTGATTCTGAAACATCCGCAAAATACATTTGCCATGCTTTTCATCAAACTCAAAAATATTCACTCAAAATAAAGATTTATATGAACTTTGCGATGTTGCAAGGCAGTTGGGATTGATGTCTGTAGCTGTGTAATGAAATTTAGTACTGTTTTGGCTTTGGTCACACATTAAGTTTTTTTAGAGGGGTATTAAAATTTATTCATATGAATGGAGAGCTACTAGTTTAAAAGCTTTATAAACAAAACTGTAACCTTAAATTGAACTGCCTCTTCATGTACATCTTATTATGCAGCTAGTTTCCATGCAAAAACCAAATTTTGTTGATACCAATGCAGTCGAATTGCCAGACCAAGAAAGTTTCTCATTTGCCTAACATGCCTAGCACGAAAAGGTAATTGTGAACTGTTCTTGAGTAAGATTTCAAAATATTTTCAGAACCAAAGGGTGAGAGGAAGTACAATTTCCTCAGTTTTAGGTTAATTGAATTTCAGACTTACATTCTGTGGCCATCATGACAAGAGAAGTATGTTTGTGTTGAAATGCGAGGTGACTGATCCTAGGTTCATTGCTCTTGGAATTAACTGTAATTGAAGTTTGTCAGTGTGTAGATGGTTCTTGCAGTGGGACAGAACAAATGACATATCAGTAATGTATAACACAAAAATTAATGCACCAAATACTGTTACCATATTTACACAATTATATATGACAAGGTTCTTTTGTCAAATTCATCATTTGAAAAATATGGGAGTGGTCTTTAACTACTAATGCTGAGGTCAATGTTTTTATGTGGTGTGATAGATTAGTATAGAATTCATCTCACACTGACAAATGAAGCTTTGATGGTTGAGATCATGTGAAGATTTAGTTTGAAGAATTCGAGAAGGTCGTGTAGTCTCAAAAAATTGCTGACACTAGCATTTGTATTCCTGTCACTGATGCAGTCAAAGGCAGTATCTGGTATGCCAGCGATTTGTTTTAATGTTCTACTATATCAAATACTGTAACTGGCTGTGAATCATCCATCCCACTGGCCACGGTTGTGCCTGTGCTGCGCAGGTCAAAGATTTTGAGAGGATGAGCTCCATGTTGCTGCATCAATGACGGTAGACTCTGTTCTAACCTTCTTGTGCTGCATAGACACTATATATATACAGGGTGATTCAAAAAGAATACCACAACTTTAGGAATTTAAAACTCTGCAACGACAAAAGGCAGAGCTAAGCACTATCTGTCGGCGAATTAAGGGAGCTATAACGTTTCATTTAGTTGTACATTTGTTCGCTTGAGGCGCTGTTGACTAGGCGTCGGCGTCAGTTGATGCTAAGATGGCGACCGCTCAACAGAAAGCTTTTTGTGTTATTGAGTATGGCAGAAGTGAATCGACGACAGTTGTTCAGCGTGCATTTCGAACGAAGTATGGTGTTAAACGTATGAACGTGACTCGCCTAAGGTGAACGTTTTCTGTGCCATTTCAGCCAATAAAGTTTTTGGTCCCTTTTTCTTCGAAGGTGCTACTGTAACTGGACTACAGAGATGTTAGAGAATTGGCTGTTCCCTCAGCTCGAACAAGAAGCACAACAATTCATATTTCAGCAGGATGGAGCGCCACCACATTGGCACTTATCTGTCTGTAACTACCTGAACGTCAACTACCCGAGGCGATGGATCGGCCGCCAGGCAGCCCGTGACAGAGCACTTCATCACTGGCCTCCAAGAAGCCCTGATCTTACCCCCTGCGATTTTTTCTTATGGGGGTATGTTAAGGATATGGTGTTTCGGCCACCTCTCCCAGCCACCATTGATGATTTGAAACGAGAAATAACAGCAGCTATCCAAACTGTTACGCCTGATATGCTACAGAGAGTGTGGAACGAGTTGGAGTATCGGGTTGATATTGCTCGAGTGTCTGGAGGGGGCCATATTGAACATCTCTGAACTTGTTTTTGAGTGAAAAAAAAACCTTTTTAAATACTCTTTGTAATGATGTATAACAGAAGGTTATATTATGTTTCTTTCATTAAATACACATTTTTAAAGTTGTGGTATTCTTTTTTTTTTTTTTTTTTTTTTAAGGAAGGTGCCACAAAATAATAATACTTAGTAATTACCTCCAGTGTAACATCAATTTTATGAAATTATATCCAGCCATATTAATGTGACCATCTGTCAGAAGCCTGAATAACCACCTTTCGCAACACGGACAACTGTGAAACCTGTTGAAAGAAAGTCAGTGAAGTTCTGGAAGGTACCGATAGGGATGTGGAGCCATGCCATCTCCAGTGACGTGACCAGCTGCGCTAGGTTTCTCTGTTGTGGATCTGTGACACGTACAGCCCGATCGAGGTGGTCCCATAGATTCTCAGTTGGATTTAAATCTGGAGTGTTTAGTGCTCAGGGTGTTATGGTAAGCTCATCCCTGTACTCTTTGAACCATTCAGGTACACTGCGAGCTGTGTAACACGTTGAACTGTCCTGTTGGTTACATTTGCTGTACAGTCATTGAGGAAACACTGTTGATAGCCTGCTGTTCCTCTGGGTGGTCAGTTGGTAAACAGTTGCATTTCTGTTCGCCTGTACATATCTCCACAGCCACCGTTCTCCCCAGTCATCTATGGCCTGGTTTTGGATAGCACTGTTTTACCACGCACAGTATACTTTAGCCATGGCAGCAGAACAGTTTACAAATCTAGCTGTTTCAAAAGACGCTTCATATCAGTGAAGCACTTTTTTAATTTTAATTAGTTGCAAAATGTTAAAAATAAAATTTCCTGAAGGAACCCCTTTAAGAAAAATGGGAGGGGTGTATCTTATACTCAGGTAAATATGATAATTAAGAAAAAGAGTTTTTGTTGTAAGTTGTTGTTATGGAATGGAATCAGTGTTCATACTAGAAAGAAAGGGAGAACACAATCATTGAGAGTGCAGTCATCTTTTAACAGAACTAGAAACATACTGTGGACAAATAAAAATAGAAAAATTGGTAGTTCAGAGGCAGATTTGTGGTAGAAAGCTACTGGTATTTGAGAACTTATTAAAAACAAAATGGTGCACTTAAAGATTCTGAAATGGGAATTCAGCACTCTTTTTGGAAACATTTTTCTTTGGGGTATTATTCTTTTACACCTGTACTAATAACAGGAAGCTAAATTATACTTTCTATTTTACAGCCACTGCAACTGCCGAGAGAGGATACACGGAGCCAGATGCAACAGATATGGCTACAGGAAGTTCCTTTTGTTGAAACACAACCCCATGACTCCTAAACCTTGTTATTTGTTACAGTAAACTTATGTAAAACTTTGGCTTTCAATTTATAAATTCGTAGAGTTCACTGTAGCATTATTTGCCTGGCTGTGAGGAATATTTGGTTGTTTGTCATGTTATGAAAGCTCAGAATTATTTTAAATGTTAACATTGTTCTGTTGTTGTGTATCTTTGAATAAGATTATTGTATTTTAGAGGTTTAAGACAAAGAAATGTTCAAAATATTTTTAATTGAGACAATACTACATATAACATTTCAATGAAAAAACTGAAAATGAAAACAAATTATTATTTTGTAATGCAGTAAGTAATTAGTAGTAGTGTGGAAAAGGCAGATTGTTACTCCCCACATCAAGGTGGCATTGAGTCACATACAGGCACAGCGAAAAATAATACTGTAAATTTTTGAGTTGGTGGACAAAATCCGTCCTCAGAAGTACAACACACACACACACACACACACACACACACACACACACACACTCACACGGCAACTGCCTCCAGGTGCTAAGATCCAACTGTGACTGCATCTGATGTGAGCAGCAGTGCACTGGGTTGGGTGGTACAGGTAAGAAGGAGGTATGTAATTGGGTGTGCACTGGATAGCAGAATAGGGGTGAGGGAGGGAAGATGGTAGTGCTGCCTTTGTGGATGTGCAGAGGCGTGCTAGGGACAGGATACGGCTGCTAGGTGCAGCATCAGGAAGCTGTGCTGAAGGGGGCAGAAGTACAGCATAATAAAGGACACTGGCATGATAGAAGGTGTATGTGCTTACTGCTGTGGGAGCAGAGTACATTTTGCCAAGTGTGTGTAAGTTGTTGTTGTTGTT
This sequence comes from Schistocerca americana, assembly GCF_021461395.2. NCBI lineage: Eukaryota > Metazoa > Arthropoda > Insecta > Orthoptera > Acrididae > Schistocerca > Schistocerca americana. The sequence goes on from NC_060130.1 coordinate 185,015,888, forward strand.
GTTGTTATTGTTGTGGGTAAGTGCTATTTCTGAGGAAAGACATTGCCAAGAAGCTTATATATTTCTAGTATTCTTTTTATTGTACCTGTCTGCAATTCAATACTTCCTTTATGTGTTAAGTAGCAATCTCATCCTTTCTACATTGTTGTTATCCCCTCCTGGACTTTCTGCAATCAGAAATTAATTTTAGCTCCAGTTAGCAGTTGTTGTTGTTGTCGCCATCATTGTTGTTGCTGTTGTTCTCGTTTGTGTTTGTAAAATAGTCTTTTTTTTAAAAAAAAAAAAAATGTTGTAGTGTATGTGTGTTCAATGAAATATTCCAACTGTGATTCTCTAGTGTTTTGTAAATTAAAAAGTGCTCAGAAAATTTACTGAAATTATATAATCCAATTAAAAATAAATTTATCTATACAGAAATAGTCATTTCATCTTTTCAGTCCCATAAAAAGTGTCTTTACTGAACTCTGTGATGATATAACGAAATCTCTACTTGAAGTGCAATAGGTATGGTAATGCACGCTCACTGCCCCTTCCTCCAGGTGCATTGGTTGTGTTTACATGTGCCACCACACTGCTAATCCCTTTGTGTTCCAGGCATTTTAAGTTGGGGTGACAGATACCATAGTGCTCTTGATGTGTTAATGCGATGAGTCACAGTTCTTCTGCTATGGTTTTGTGTTGCTATTTTCATATAAGTTTTTTGTCTTAAGGTTCAGTTTTGCAAATAAATCTTGAAGATTCTCACTAAAAGCAACGTGAGAATTTTCTTTTCATTGGCGATGATAGTGATGAGTCTTGGACAGGCTCTCGAAGGAACAATCATAAGCCGTGTACCTCTGTATGTGTCGACAAGAGATAGAAGTCCTTCAGTGTGTGTGTGTGTTTGTGTTTTTATAGGTGTGCGTGCGCATGTGCATGAAGCATCTGAAAGAGAGATTGAGTTTTATGAGGAGGCTGCAAGAAAAGTGGTTTTAGTTCATTTACGCATGTGTTGAACAATTCAGCTTCAGAATGCAAGTGTGGATTAGAGAAAGTTTCTAACATCTCCTCATTTTTGCTGGTTAGTTGTAACAGACGATGTGATGAAGTCTATAGCAGTTCAAATAAGTAGATTTTATTTATACAGAAAGATAAATATGCCAGAATCAGTACATTTTTGATTGTCATTGTGGAAAGAAATGGAATTTGAGGAACTGTATTCTGCCTTTTGTTATTTGTCTACTTATGGCTCACGTGGAAAACTGAAAATTAATGGCTGCTATTGGTCCAGAGACAAATTATGTCGAGAGACTTTTACTGTTAATTCTGAAAATTCTTTACTTTAGTGACAATGCTGGTCGTAATGAAGGAAAAAAGTTGTACAAAATTGGAAACATTGCTGATAAAATTAATAGAACACTTCAAAAGGGCATTTCAGCCATATCAAAATCCCTGGCTATTGTTGTTCAAAGGCTGATTATTTTTCAAACAGTATAGGCCATCCAAACTATGTAGGTTTGGAATAAAAACCTTTATGCTGTGCTGCATTGACATAAACATATTGTTTTTCAAAGGTTGATTATCTTTCAAATAGTATAGTTCATCCAAACAATGTGGGTTTGGAATAAAAATGTTTATGCTGTGTGACTGTTAGGCTGGTTTCAATAACAAAGCCATATTTGGAATGGGAACACACTTCATGTTGGCAATTGATATTTGAGCACAGACCTATTCCTCAGGTTTCTAATCATGGAAAAACTGCATGTGGTACCGTTCATAGAAATAGCTGTAATGTGCCAAAACTGCAGGACAAACAGAAATGAGGAGAAAACCAGTTTATGTCTATTGACATAATGCTTGATATGAAGTGGAATCACATTAGAGAAGTGGAGATACTCACCACCTATAACATCAAAGAAATCACTGATGTGGGAAAGACTGACAGGAACACTATTAAAAGATCAAAAAACCACGATATGTTGTATATTGCAACTCAATAGTGAGAACTGTTAACTGCATTGATACACTACTGAGTTTAATCAACTCAGAACAAAAGCCTGTGTAGTAGTACAGAATATTCTTTTCCACATACCGGACCTGTGCTGTTTCTATGTTCATGTTCTCCACAGATTAAACAGACAGAGGTGGTGCCGTGGTTAGCACACTGGACTCGTATTCAGGACGACGACTGTTCAATCCCGTGTCCGGCCATCCTGATTTAGGTTTTCCGTGATTTCCCTAAATTGCCCCAAGCACATGCTGGGATGGTTCCTTTGACAGGGCACAGCCTTCTTTCTTCCATAATCCAATGAGATCGATGACCTCACTGTTTGGTCTATTCTTCCAAATCAATCCAACCCTTCACAGATTAGTAACAGAGCTAAATATGCCAATTGCAGAGTTTTATGTGTATTGTAAGAAAATTTGTTGAATCTTATACCACAGAATGGAGAAAAGCTGCCAGAGGAAGGTGCTCAGATGACGAGAACCCTTTATGAGTTAATGGGAGGCATTTTCCAAATACTATTGATAGCCAGAACTGAAAGAAAGGTAAGTCAATGGGCAGACTTACAGTTTGCTCTAGAGAAGTGCCCCAAAAAACCAGGTATGACAGTAGAACGTGCAATATACCAGTATATACTGTGCCATTTTTAGGCTTAAATAAAAAAATCATTAACCATTGGTGATTAAATTACGTTACTACTTCTCTAAAACTGTCAAACACAAAATAAAAACAATTTTTTTTAACTTCATCAATACTGGTCCCGGACCTGGACACAAAGAAGGGTGGGAAATATGTACAGGAAATTTTAAAAGATAGTTGAACAATTAGATAAAATGACTTTGAGACTTTTATATATACGAATTACTGTGCTGACAAACTAACAAAATTCATAGATTTAATATGTCATACCTATTTAGTACCTGAAGTGTAAAAATTAAAAACACAACACACATTGAGCAAATGAAACAAAATTATACATAATCATCTATCTCCAATACGCAACTTTCATTCAGAAACCAACAAAAATAATTCAGATATCAGGATTGTTTGATCTTGAAAGTTCCATAGGGAAATTTTATTTGGTTTATGTGCTCAAAATAATACGGTGGTAAACTCTCAAAGAATTTTATGGTGCATAGACATCTTGCCTTGAACGCTGTTATTGTGCTAGTACAGACACACAGGAATGCTTGGATAGTTCAGATTCTGCATGTGTTTTATTTCATAAGATATCTACGAGAAACTAAAAGTCATTACAAAAATGGAAATTTCTGGCTGCAGCAATACAGAGAATAAAGGAAAGGCAACCTCTCACCAATAGCAGATTGAGTGTGGAGCACAGAAACACATAACAGAAAATAGCATTCACACTAGCTTTTGAACACTAGCTCTTTCTCTAGAATATACACACAACCATACAGATACCCAAATGTACACTCCCATGGCCTCAGCAAGACTAAACTGAAAATTAAACATCATTGTGTCAAGGAAAGCTCAGTTGCAGTCGACCATTACCTTGTCTTACTGTACGGGAAACCTCAGGGGAGATAAGTTTGGGTCCTGAAGAAACATGAAGTCATGCAAGGCAATACTTGACCTTTTGAAGTACCTTGGAAGATAAACTGAAGAAAGGGAACATACATTTTATAGCATTTGTAGATTTATGGTGAGGTTTTTGAACCAAATAAAATTGACAAAGCTGTGCACAAGGTTAAGTTTGTTGTATATTTTAAAAGTAAATTTTTGATTATATGGGAAACATAGTACTGTTAATAGACAACTATTCAGAGTACAGTCAGTTATGGAATATTTGAGTTGCAGATTCACGTTAATTTATACGCAACAAAAGGACATAACTAGTGACAAATCCCTGTTGCTCTTTGAAGCATACCTTAGATGGAAGCATTTTACCCCTTCATAACTTAACAGATTTGGCATAAACACTTCTTTATTGTATGAAAGCTGTTCCTGACATATATATGGCACTTTATTTTTTACATTGGAAAAGATATTTTAGCATCTGAACTGGTGTACACTACACTGTTGGCACGGGCACTTCAAAGGCCAAAGGTGGCTTGTTGAAGATAGGGGAACAGAGCCTTGTGAATAGAACTGAGAAGCAGAAAATCCAAATCCTTGCATAGACATGCATGGGAGTAACTCAGCACATGGCCAGCCGTCGGCTGAGCACTAGACAACAATAGGAGATGCAAGGTGAGGTCTGTGGTAATTGAACCCAGTATAAGCGCCGACCTCTTCAGCAGGTAAACATCTTCGTCAGCAGGTCTGCACATACTATGCACCACATATACCCTCCATGGCAGGTTTACACACTATTCTGTGGCACAACCCAGGCCAGCTCCTCTGCCTCCACTGCGATGTACAGTGGTGGGGAGACTAAAGAGACAAATGATGTCAGTTGCTATACTGATAAGAAAATAAATTCTTGAATTGCTTTGGAGCTTGCTTATGATTTGTTCAGACAGGATTACTGCATTTACCTTGACAACTGAAACTTTAGTCCAGATTTGGTTGACAAACTAACAAATAAGAATACAGACCTTGTCGGCACTTGCAACAAAACGGAAAGTAGCTGTCCGATTTCATGAGCAATGAAGAACTGAAGAAACAACAATGTATTAACTGCACAGAAAGAGCAGATGTTTGTGACATGGAATGACTAGAGATACGTGGCAATGGTAAGCATGTTCTGTAACAATGTGTTGTATTAACCAATAAGTTTGGTGCCCAACATAAAGGGAGCAGTATGTGAACTCCTACCACAGAAAGTAGTTCTCGTATTGATGTGGCGAGCTTGCACAGTGCAACTGTCTGGCCAATGGGCAAGGTATAACTACAAAAAATAATTTTTACAATGCAGTGAGAAGTTTTGTGGTTTGCTTCTGTTGGTGATGGTCCATTCTTCTAATTTTTATAATCTGATGGTTCATCATCAGATTTGACAGATTAACAGTTGGCCAACTGTCACAACTGTCAAATCTGATAAAATGTAAAATTACAAGGCAGGACCATTAACAACTGGAGTAAACCACACAGCAGCTTATAGCATAAGAGTCCTAAAACTTACCACGTTACAATATAATATAATACAATACAGAGTGACAACGACCAGCAACATGGTCTTAAGGTGGCAGTCTAGCTGAAAAGGATACATCACAATAAATACATCATTAAATTACTATAGCAGCAATCTGTATTTTATTCAACAATGAGAAATAATTGTGTATTAAATAAATGTACACAATAAACACTCAGCTTTAGTTTGATGAGAAGGTGTGCCACTGATATAAAAGTTCTGAACATGAGTCTAACCTAACTCAGTGAATGATGGCTAACTTACTTAACAGTTTTTCAGACTGGACTACTGTTGCTGACAGTTTCTAGTTCAGACTCTTAACATATACATGCTGCAACACTCGGCAATGATAGCAGGAACTGCAACTGCTGCATAATTGTGACAGCTATTCAGATTCTGTGACAACTGACTGAATTACACTGCGTGCCTGTCCAAATCTGTGGCTAGTGGAAGAATCTTCATCTGCAAACTATTTGGTGAATAAAGGAAGTAGTTCCTGGTATTAGCAACCTCTATGGCGGTAGACACAACTATTGATAGATGGACCGAACTATTTGTAAGTTGTTTGGCAAAAGCATAATAAGATTTCTGTTATGTGCACCATCTATGTGGTAACTGATCGTAGCTATGTGATACCATGCTGAAGACTTTCCTCGCATGTGTTGCCCTCTGTGTACTGTATGTGATGGCTTACACACTGCATTGCAGTGAGGAAAATTATTTATATACACACATAAAAAAAGAAAGTTTTGCATCACCCTGATTCCCAGACCTTCTGAAGACAGACGTTGACTGTGGATACTGTATCACACACACACAGTCCCTTTGACTGTTCAGAGATGTTACTAAACCTGCCCAAAGACGTAAAAACCAAGCATTAGCAGCACCTATTAGACATAGGGGGCCCGACAGCTGATCAGTTCCAGTCATTCCACCAGGGAGGAAGTACACGGCTTGTTAGTCCAACCATGCCTAGACGGTCAATACTGCAGTTCGATTGGATCCGTAACTGTGCCAGGAAGGGCTCTCAACAAAGGAAGTGTCCCGGCATCTCAGAGTGGACCAAAGTGATGTTGTTCAGACATGGAGAAGATACAGAGAGACAGGAACTGTCAATGACATGCCTTGCTCAGGCCGACCAAGGGTTACTACAATGGTGGATGACCACTACCTACAGATTATGGCCCGGAGGAACCCTGACAGCAACACCACCATGTTGAATAATGCAATTTGTGCAGCCACAGGACATTGTGTTATGACTCAAACTATGCGGAATAGGCTGCATGATGTGCAACTTAGCTCCCGACATCCATGGCGAGGTCTATCTTTGCAACCACGACACCATGCAGCGTGGTACAGGTGGGCCCAACAACATGCCGAATGGACTGCTCAGGACTGGAATCACATTCTCTTCACCAATCGTCGCAGACGTGTTTGGAGGCAACCTCGCCAGGCTGAAGGCCTTAGACACACTGTACAGGGAGTCCAGTAAGGGGGAGGTTCCCTGTTGTTTTGGGGTGGCATTATGTGGGGCTGATGTACCCCACTGGTGATGATGGAAGGCGCCGTAACGGCTGTATGATACGTGAATGCCATCCTCTGACCGATACTGCAACCATATCGGCAGCATATTGGCGAGGTATTCGCCTTGATGGACGACAATTCGTGCCCCATCGTGCACATCTTGTGAATGACTTCCTTCAGGATAATGAAATCACTTGACTAGAGTGGCCAGCATGTTCTCCAGACATGAACCCTGTCGAACATGGCTGGGATAGATTGAGAAGGCCTGTTTATGGACGACGTGACCCACCAACCACTCTGAGGGATCTACACCGAATTGCCGTTGAAGAGTGGGACAATCTGGACCATCAGTGCCTTGATGAACTTGTGGATATTATGCCACGACGCATACAGGCAGGCATCAATGCAAGAGGAGGTGCTACTGGGTATTAGAGGTACCAATGTGAACAGCAATCTGGATAACCCCCTCTGGAGGTCTCGCTGTATGGTGGTACAATATGCAATGTGTGGTTTTCATGAGCAATAAAAAGGGCAGAAATGATCTTTATGTTGATCTCTATTCCAATTTTCTTACAGGCTCCAGAACTCTCAGAGCCAAGGTGATGCAAAACTTTTTTTGGTGTGTGTGTGTAACTTTCATGGAGAACTATTTATTACTCTCCTGGTTACAAACTTTAGTACTGAACTGTAAAAAAAATTAATCAACAAACTGTAAAGGTAACACACTAAGTTGCCAACAGGCCCAATTAAAGGACACTTATGCACAAGCTTTCAGCCACAGCCTTTGTTGGAAAAAGAGAAACATACATCATTCATTTACAGGTGCAAGCACACATCATGCACACGACCATCAACTCCGGCAGCTTTGGCTAGAAACTGCAGCAGCTGTCTGGAGGGGCACAGAAAGGGAAGGAGAAAGTGAAAGTATTGCACTGTACAGATGGGGGAAGAGAGGCGCACTGTGTGGTGGAGTGTGTAGAGACTAGAATGCGAACAGGTGCAGTATGAGTAGGTTGTGGGGCATTGCGGAGGTGGGGAAAAACGGAGCAAAAAAGGAGAGGACCTGGGAAAGATGGGCAGGTGCATTGGTAGAGGGTGGCAAACAAAGAAGGTAGGAGATGGGAATGGGGAGGAGGTGATAGGACAGAGGGAAAGGAAACAGTTGGGAGGAGGATGTGGGGACAGTACGTTACCGTAGGTTGAGGCCGGGATAATTACAGGAGTGGAGAATGTGTTGTAAGGATAAATTCCATCAGTGCAGTTCAGAAAAGCTGGTGGTGGAGGGGAGGATCCAGATGGATAGGGCAGTGAAGCTATGTTCAGCTGCATGTTGTGCCACAGGGTGGCCTACTTTGCTCTTGGCCAGTTTGGTGGTGGCTGTTCATCATAGTGGACAGCTGGTCGATAGACATACCAACATAAAAAGCTGTGCAGTGATTGCAGCAGAGCTGGTAAATAACATGGCTGCTTTCACAGGTGGTCTGTTCATTGATGGGATAGGATAAACCTGTGACAGGACTGGAACAGGAAGTGCTGGTTTGGTGGATTGGGCAGGTGTTGTACCCGATTCTTCCGCAGGGGCATGATCCTTGTGCCAATGGGTTGGTTTGGGAATGATATAGGGATGGACTAGGATGTAGTGGAGGTTGGGTGCGTGACAGAACACCACTTTAGGAGGGGTGGGAAGGATCTTGGGTAGGATGTTCCTCATTTCAGGGCACCATGATAGGTAATCAAAACCCTGGAAAAGGATTTGGATCAGTTCCAGTCTGGGGTGGTATTGGGTAACAGATGGGGCACTCCTTTGTGACTGGTTCTTGGGGGTGGTGGGAGGATGACATACGAGGTCTGTTTGCGGACTAGGGCTGGGGATATTGCTTGTCTGTGAAGGCCATGATGAGGCCCTCAGCATACTGGGCAAGGGAGTTCTTGTCACTGCAGATACACCGTCCTCACGTGGCCAGGCTGTATGGCAGGGATTTTTTGGTGTGAGAGGAATGACAACTATAGAAATGCTGCTGTGGTTGGTGGTTTTAATCTGGACAGAAGTGCGAATGGAGCCATCAGAGAGAAGGTCAACGTCTAGGGAGATGGCATGCTGGTTTGAGGCGACCCACATGAAGCGGATGGTAGGTAAAGTATTGATGTGAAGGAATGAGGGTAGGGTGTCTTGGTCCTGAGTCCAGATCATGAAGATATAATCAGTGAACCTGAACCAGGCTAGTGGCTTGGCATTTTGGGAAGCTAGGAAAGCTTTCTCTAGATGGCCCATAAACAGTTTGGCATAGGAGGGTACCATGCAGATGCCCACAGCTGTGCCACGGATTTGCATACCATCCTCTCAAGGGAGAAATAGTTTGGGTTAGAATAAAGTTAATAAGGTTTACAAGGAATGAGGTTGTGGGTTTAGAATCTGAAGGATGTTGAGAAAGGTAGTGTTCAGCAGCGGTTTAAGATCCTGGAAATGAGGGATGTTGGTGTATAGGAAGGTGGCGTCAACAGTGACAAGTAGGGATTCAGGAGATAAAGAGTGTGGATAGTGGAGAGTCGGTGAAGGAAGTGGTTGGTATCTTTGATGTGAGAGGCTAGATTACGGGCAACTGGTTGGAGCTATTGGTCAAAGGGAGCCGAAATTCTTTCAGTGGGGGCACAGTCACCAGCCACAATGGGGCATCCAGGGTTCTTTGGTTTGTGTATTTTGGGGGAGCACGTAGAAGGTGGCTGTTTGGGTGTCACAGAGTTGAGGGAGAGAGTCAGGGAAGGGCCTAAGGGATCGGAGGTTGTGTGGGAATTCTGGGAAGGGATTATTCTGACAGGTTACGTAGGTAAAGCAGTCAGATAATTGGTGGGGGCCATCCTCATAATCTTTCTCTGCGGATAGGATGATTAGGTCAGGATTAATTTTGAGGTTGTGTGTGGCTAATCTTTCTTCTGCTAAGGTTGATGTTATGAGGAAGGGACCTGGGGAAGGATTGTGAGGCTAAGTTGGAGGTAAGGAATTCCTGGAAGGTGATCAGCACATGATTATGTGGGGGGGGGAGAGAGAATCATGGTTGGATGATGGTATGAACTGGGAGTGGCAGGGTTTAGTGTTGGAATTAGGTTGACTTCAGCTGCAGAGATTGGCAGCAAAGAAGTGTTTCCATTGCAGGGATCACGAGTAGAAGAATAGGTCTTCGACAAGTCCAGTATGATTACGTTTGGGGCTAAAGACATGCTCTTTGGATAGGACTGAAACCTCTGTGGAGCTGAGTGTTTTGGTGGAAAGTTTAACAACAGTGATATGGGAATATTTTGGCTCTGAATTTTGTGGAGTGTTGGTAGGGAGTTTTGGAGATGTGGTAAGTTGAAAAGGTCAGCTAGGCAGGGTTTAGGTGCTATGAGGTGTGGACAAGGAGGAACACTGTGGGTAGGATAGGAATTGGAAAGTGGTGCCCCAAGATGGCAGTAGGATGTCAGCAGGTTGGAGAGCAAGGGATTCATCTGGGGAGCCATCTGGATCCTTCCCTCCACAACCAATTTTTCTGAACTGTGCAGATAGGAGTTTTCCTTACAACACATTCTCTGCTCCCATAATGATCCCAGCCTTAACCTACAGTAACATACTGTTCCCCATGTCCTGCTCCCGACAATTTCCACTCCCTGTGTCTTATAACCTCCTCCCCATTCTTGTCTTCCATCCTCTTTGTTTAACACCCTCTGCCAACACACCCACCTGTCTTACAATGCTCTCCTTTCTCGCTGTTTTCCCCACCTCTTTGTCCCACAAAGGCTCCTCCACACAGTGCTCCTCTCTTCCCCCACCCATACACTTCTATCTTTTTCCTTTCCCCTTCCGTGCCCCCTCCAGATTGCTGTTTCCATCCTAAGTTACAGTTACTTTCTGGCCTAAGCAGCCAGAGTTGTGGTCACGTGTGCGTGAAGTGTGCTTGCTTGTGTGAATGAACGGTGTTTCTCTGTTTCCAACATAGGCTGAGGCTGAAAGCTTATCTGTTAAGTGTCTGTTCATTGTGCCTGTCTACAACTTAGCGTGTTATCTTTATGGTAAGTAGCAATCTGTCTTTTACTGCATTATTAATATTCCTACCTGGCATTCCCATTGTTTTTTTTATTTAATCAACAAACTTGCATTTTCCATGAACACACAAAACTACTGCCCAGTATTTGGATTCTTTGGCATGTCACCAGTCTCATCAACAGGGGAAACCCTTAAACACCATCTGAATCACACATTCGGTCAGCCTGACAATCACCCCGACTCGGATGCTGAGTAATCACTTGACCAGGGTTACATGTATTCAGATTGTGTTGTAGTCCTGGTATCCTTGTGGTTATCACCTTTGCAGCATACATCTAGGTCTCATTAGTTTTAATTCAATGTGACTCAATGGGGACCTAAATTCTTGGCCTTCAGCTTTAGTGTTGGTCCAGTCCGTGTTTGTTTTATTGCCACCAGGTCACCACCTGTTGGTTGACAATAACTTGATTTTTCTTCATGCATCGTGCTGATCTGTAGCTTAGCATCTTCCTTCCATTTACTGCATCCCTATTCAAATTCATTAATAAGTTAATCATCTAATAATTTTGTAATGTCAAAATCAGTCTGTGTGCATCTTAACTCCTATCAGAAGTTCAAATTGTGTTTTCCCAATACTTCTGTTGTGTGTTAAACTCATGGCACACTGAACTGATGGTACCACTTTGTACCATTCATTAGTGCTATCAATACAAAGCTTAGCAATGATTTTAACCAATATAAAATTGATCCTCTCAATCTGACTGTTGGCTCTAGGCAGTTCTGTTATTAAAATGTGTTCAGTTCCGTCTATAATACCAGTACTCCTTGAATTCTTGAGAAGTAAAGCAAGTCCCTCTATCAGTAATTGCTTGGACTGGATTTCTCAAATTAGTTTCCTGCAATTCCATCTTACTAACTGCTTCTGTTGATTCTGTAAACTTTACAGGATACAGCCAGGTCAACTTGGTAAATGCATCAATAATACTTAGAATGTAATGGTATCCTTTGTGCATTGATTGAAGTTGACCAGTATGATCCAAGTGATAAATTTATAATGGCTCACTTTCTTTGAATAAGGGAGGAAGGAAGCTTTCCTGATTTCTTATTCACAATTAAACATTTTACAAAATTTTAGATCACTCTTTTCACTTTGTAAGTCAAATTTGCTATATAATAATCTTGTTTTACTCCCTCCTCATTTCACTTAAGTGCATAATGACCTTTCTCACACAAGCTTGATGATTTCAGGTTGCATAGTGCATGGAACCATCAAAGTCTCTCTTCCATCACAGAACCCGAACAGAATTCAATATCTCATTAAAAATTTTTCATAGAGCCATTCTTTGAGAATTCCCTTGATTGCTGCTAAAACATCATCCTTCTCTTGAGCTTTCCCAGTTCTAGCTATGAAACCATCCGCAAAACTAGGCAGTACATTCACACATGACTTACGACAACTACGTGCTTCATTCTAGAATCAGATTGGTGTTCGATCATGCGAGAATACTCTTCCAAGACTAAAGCCTATCTTGCTATTCTTAGTGACAAGTCCTTCTTACCCATAGTCTTTTGGAATAGAGTGCAGTCCATTGCAATTTTAAAACATATTCATAGCAAATGCACCCAGCATTTCCTTAAGGCATTAACAATAGCCAAAACTTCGAGCTCCTCTCGAGGAGTTATTTTTGTACTCGTATATGAGACTGGGTGGCATTTATCACCATTTGGAGTTTTTTTTTGTAATAATATGTTTCCAAAACCACCTTTGCTTGCGTCCATATGCAGCTTGCTTTTACATTTTGGGTTGTTGATTTTTAAAACTGTATCCAATGAAAGAATATCTTTGAGCATCTTGAATGCTTACCTCTGCTCTTCTTCAAGCTTATATTCTCAATTATTCATCAGTAAATCACTCAAAGGTTTGGCAATAGCAGAGGAATTTGAGATAAACTTCTTGAAGTATCCTCTTAGAGCTACGAAACTTTGTATTGTTGCAACAGATTTCAGTTCTGGAGAGTTTTGAACCGCTATTGTCTTCACCTAAGAAGGTCAGATTTGTCCACTGTGTAACACATCCAAGAACCTCGGCAGTTCTCTTTGAGAACTGGCATTTTCCAAAATTAATTTCCAAGCTGTATTCTGTTGCAGTTACTAACACTAAGCTAGGTCGTTGAAGCGCTTCATCACTCTTTGTTGGTTCTGTAATATCATCCATGCAAATAAATACTGGTTCGATGTTCTCTTGACCAATGTCCAAAAAACAGTGTTTATAAAATGCAGGAACACTGCAGGTGAATTTGATAAGACAAATGAAACTTTCCTGAACTGAAACTGTCCTGAATGTGTCACAAAAGAGGTTTCGTCTTCTTCAATATCAACATGAAAAAAATTATAGTAGTCTAGTGTGGAAAACACACAGGTACCTTGTGGTTTATATAAAAGATCTTCTGAGGAGGATGGGTAACAATATTCCACTATGGTCTTGTTTAATTTCCTGTAATCTCTACAGACAGAGTAATATCCATTTTTCTTTTTTACAACTAGAACCTGACTAACATATTCATATGAACTTTGTTCTATTATTCCTTGATCAAGCCACTTCTGGACTTTGTTGGCAACGATTTCTTTCTCTCCTGGTAACAATCTTCTGGGCCTAATATGAATTGGCAGTTGTTCTGTCACATTAATCTTCATTTTGGCATCAGTGGGCTTTGACTTTGTTGGGGTGTAATCAGTCACTAAATCTCCACTGTTTCATCATTAACAGAGTTTCTAGTATCTAATTTTGGTTTGTCTGTTACATGGATACACGTAAGATGAACTTCCCCTTCTGTTTTCCAAATAGTTACTCCACTCTAGTTTATTATAACTTTAGTTTGATCTAGAAGATCATTGCCACCTACCATTTCTAAATTCATATTGTCCCTTGAAACCACACAAATATCTGTTGCAATTTTCACATCAATGGTCTCAACAGTGCCTGTAAAATATTCTTGTGGAGAGACAAAGTTTTCCCCAAATCATGTCAAGACTACATCTGCTTTTGGCAAACTTGGAGCATCCACAATCTCATAAACATCTTGTCGTAATAAATTAAGTTGGCTGCCACAGTCAATTAGTGCCTTCACCCTTCAGTTACTAATTCGTATTTTTTTAGATTTTTAGATTGTTAATACTCTCTTTAACAGTGATTGCATTCAAAGTTGCCTTTTGATTGTTATTCTCCTTCCTGCATTCAGATGAGATATGGCCAAACTCGTTGCAATTCAAGCATTTCTTTCCCTTGTTCTTGTGGTTGCAAACACTTGACTTGTGAGCACTTGCAAACTTTTTGTTTGGATCCCAAGCTGCATTTTTAATATTTCTATTACTGGCGTCTTCAACATGTTTTGTAACTGAGTTTAAATTTTCATTACTGTAACTTTTGTTATAAAATAATGGCAATGACTTGACACCTGTTTCGTAATGTGTCACACTTCCAGCACTGTAAAATAGAAGTTTTGTGCCTGAGATGTCTTCTGTCCCATCAATCACATACTGAAATACCGAGTCGTTACCAACATCAGCACTGCTGTCAGTTGCCTTCATTACGAGAAAATATTCTTGAAGAGAGACATCCCGTTTCTCCTTTCGTTGAGACAGCAGTTGGTTGATCTCCGCAGCACTTTTTTTCACATGGAATTCTTTCTGCAAAGCTTTCTTCACTGAAGCCCATGATGTAAGACTCCTCTCACCCTGAGTAAAAAGCTTCGCCAAACCTTCAAGCGATTTTTTTGTGAAAACAAGCATTTGCAGGTCACTACAACCCATTAAAAATGCTGTTACCTTGAAGCTCATGGTCCACTTTTTAACTGGATATCTGTTACTACTGCTAAATGACTTAACAACACTCTTGACTTCATTGTCAGCAGTGAAACCTTTAAACCCCCCATCCGAATCCCACACATGAAACTATACTTTTTTCCGGACAGAATAGCAGCTCTCAATGGACCAATTTAGTGGTTATACTATCTTGTAGATGTAACAAAGAGTCACTAAGTAAAACTATATATCATGGCTGTGCATTAGACTTTATCATGGTTTAAACATGTAATGTAGCAAGGAAAATGTTATATCTCTGGAAAGTCATGCAGCCAACATTAAGATGAGGCAATGAACTTCTTCTTACCTCCCACAGTATTTAGCAAACAGTTAAGACATCCACGAGAAGATTTCATACTTGCAAAGGGATGTTTGTTAATGACAGAATTATTAGAATAAATTGTACATCAAAATAATACATGACGTAAATGAAACCAAAAATTATCTTCCATCACATTTCTGTTGATTTTTTAACCCTATGGTGCATAGCATCCACTGCAACTGTTAATGGTTGCTTCTTTGGCATTTTCAATCAGTCCTGAAGCTGCAAATGCACCCAACCTACCGCAGTAGGCAATCCCTGCTGGTGTTATGCCCTGCATGCATTTGCAGCCTCACATCAGACTAAAAACACCAGAGAAATGGCCATTAAAAGCTATCCAGTGCTGCGAAAATCTTGCACCACAGGATTAAAGAGTACGTTCAGTGTTAGAACCATTTTAATGATGATTGGACATGCTGCTTCACTGTTGAACTCACTGCTGTCAAAATATCTGGAGTAATCACTTTACGTACAGCAGTAATTTGCTCCCACGTTCACAATTGCTGGAACGTACTTTGCATTACCCCAGAGGAAGAAGTCTAAACAAATGGAATGCATTAGGTGCAAAAATGCCACTGATAGTAAATGATAAAAGGTTTGAGAATGTAAACAAATTTAATATACTCTGTTCTAGTAACAGTTTTCCAGTGAGTGACTCAGAACTAAAGCTGAATTCCATTGTTAAAGAGACCTTGGAAAATGTTCCAAAAAGCGTAAATTGTCATAAAAAAGTTACGTTTTATTTGCCAAAGCCTGAACTTCCAGCATCGAGAAGAGAAATTTCTGCTGTAAATGAAACAACAAATCATGTTCATATTTTTGCAGTCAGTCATGGAAGAGGTATGGCCAAAATGGTAAAAAACAGTTTTAATAGTGCTGATGTTTGTGGAATCATGAAACCAGGTGTGAAAATTCAGGAAGTCGTAGCAGCTGTGATTCTGATAGAGTAAAAAACAATTATGCGATAATAATAGGTGATCCGAACAATGTAGCCTGTGATGAAGGTTTTGATGTTACACAATCACTCAAGGAGAAATTAACGGTGCTTCAGCATTCTAATGTATTTATTGTGAACATTCCAAAGAGACATGACTTAATCCCACAGTCCCGTGTAAATGAATCTGTCTCTCGAACGAACTCTAAATTAGTAAAGACTTGTAAACAGTTCAGCAATACTTGTGTTGTAGATAAGAGTAATTTTCAAAGAGAGTTGTTTACCAGACATGGCATGCACCTTAACAGGTCAGGTAAACAAACCTTAGGTACTCTTTTAAATGCAGCAATCGTGAAAGAGATCAACAAAATATCCTCTCACTTAGATCCTATTCCCCTTAAATGGCTCCAGCAATCCCATCAGACTAATTTTCAAGCTCAGAATTTCCACGAAACAGTTAACAATAAGTCTATTGTTTCTGAGCCCACAAATACTTTTTTAGGCAACAGCAGCCGCTTTCAGCAAATACCAAAGCTGTGACAATTTTTCACCATAATCTAGGAGGGCTTATAAACAAAGTTAATGAAATTTCTGTTCTTTTAGATGACCCACAAAAGATAAATGATGCCAATGTTTTATGCTTATGTGGACACCATATGAGAAATGTTGAAATGTTACAGCTCAGTGGATACCATCTAGCAACACATTACTGTAGATGTATCATGAAGAATGGTGGAGTAGTAATTTACTTAAAAAATAACATATCATATAGCACATTGAATTTAAAGAATCACTGTATTGAACAAGATATTAAAATCTGTGGCATAGAAATTAATATAAGTGACGCTATAGTTGTAGTGTTAACACTATACAGAGCTCCCTCAGGGAACGTAAAGGTGTTCCTCAGGCAGTTAGATTCTGTCTTATGGCAAGTGTACTCAAAATCCAAGGATCTAATAATTACAGGTGATTTCAATGTAGATTTCCTAAATGAAAGCAACAGTAAAGCAGATCTAGAACATCTAGTTGATTCTTACAATCTGATGACAGTAGTAAATTTTCCAACTAGTCACCGAGAACTATTGAAGTCCGATTGACAACATATTTATAGATAAGTCAAGAGTCAACAATATCAGTGTATGTCCAATTCTTGGCCTTTCTGATCATGGTGGTCAATTGCTTACTCTCAATGACACCAATCTGAGCAACAGTTCTGAAAATTCTTGGAAATCTTTTAGGATAATAAATGATGAAAACCTCCAAAATTTCAACACCAGCCTGCAAGAGATAGACTGGAGTCCAGTTTTCAATGGAACAGATGTGAACAAAAAGTATAATACATTTCTGAATGAATTTATGTCTATCTTTGAAGCCACATTTCCCAAAAAATAATTAGAAACAGTAATGTAAGCACTTTCAATAAGTCATGTATTACTGCAGGAATAGAAACAACCTGCAGAACAAAGAGGATGCTATATTATTCCCTCAGAACTTGTAATGATCCAAAGAAATGTCAGCACTACAAACTTTACTGTAGCATCCTCAAAAGGGTAATAAATAAGTCAAAAAATATTTGCATTAAATCTGAAATTGATATGTCTGATAACAAAATAAAAACAATATGGAATGTAATACAGTGGGAAATGCAAAAAAACGGGGACAGCACACCCATTGAAATTAAACAAGGTACCGTACCAATATTGTAAAGAAACCTGAAATGGTTGCAGAAATCTTCAACAGGCACTTTTTGTCAGCAGCAGAGAAGACAGGCTGTAAAGGTTCTGTGGATGAGTCATTGGCTTTTCTACAGAAAGCTATCAGTAATACACCCCACAATTATCCTTACCTCATATTACAGTAAAAGAGATTGAAAGAATTATTATCTCATTAAAAAATAAACAGTCTGTTAGCATGCACAATATTTCCTGTAAAATAGTGAAATATTGCTATAAATACACTCCTGGAAATGGAAAAAAGAACACATTGACACCGGTGTGTCAGACCCACCATACTTGCTCCGGACACTGCGAGAGGGCTGTACAAGCAATGATCATACGCACGGCACAGCGGACACACCAGGAACCGCGGTGTTGGCCGTCGAATGGCGCTGGCTGCGCAGCATTTGTGCACCGCCGCCGTCAGTGTCAGCCAGTTTGCCGTGGCATACGGAGCTCCATCGCAGTCTTTAACACTGGTGGCATGCCGCGACAGCGTGGACGTGAACCGTATGTGCAGTTGACGGACTTTGAGCGAGGGCGTATAGTGGGCATGCGGGAGGCCGGGTGGACATACCGCCGAACTGCTCAACACGTGGGGCGTGAGGTCTCCACAGTACATCGATGTTGTCGCCAGTGGTCGGCGGAAGGTGCACGTGCCCGTCGACCTGGGACCGGACCGCAGCGACGCACGGATGCACGCCAAGACCGTAGGATCCTACGCAGTGCCGTAGGGGACCGCACCGCCACTTCCCAGCAAATTAGGGACACTGTTGCTCCTGGGGTATCGGCGAGGACCATTCGCAACCGTCTCCATGAAGCTGGGCTACGGTCCCGCACACCGTTAGGCCGTCTTCCGCTCACGCCCCAACATCGTGCAGCCCGCCTCCAGTGGTGTCGCGACAGGCGTGAATGGAGGGACGAATGGAGACGTGTCGTCTTCAGCGATGAGAGTCGCTTCTGCCTTGGTGCAAATGATGGTCGTATGCGTGTTTGGCGCCGTGCAGGTGAGCGCCACAATCAGGACTGCATACGACCGAGGCACACAGGGCCAACACCCGGCATCATGGTGTGGGGAGCGATCTCCTACACTGGCCGTACACCACTGGTGATCGTCGAGGGGACACTGAATAGTGCACGGTACATCCAAACCGTCATCGAACCCATCGTTCTACCATTCCTAGACCGGCAAGGGAACTTGCTGTTCCAACAGGACAATGCACGTCCGCATGTATCCCGTGCCACCCAACGTGCTCTAGAAGGTGTAAGTCAACTACCCTGGCCAGCAAGATCTCCGGATCTGTCCCCCATTGAGCATGTTTGGGACTGGATGAAGCGTCGTCTCACGCGGTCTGCACGTCCAGCACGAACGCTGGTCCAACTGAGGCGCCAGGTGGAAATGGCATGGCAAGCCGTTCCACAGGACTACATCCAGCATCTCTACGATCGTCTCCATGGGAGAATAGCAGCCTGCATTGCTGCGAAAGGTGGATATACACTGTACTAGTGCCGACATTGTGCATGCTCTGCTGCCTGTGTCTATGTGCCTGTGGTTCTGTCAGTGTGATCATGTGATGTATCTGACCCCAGGAACGTGTCAATAAAGTTTCCCCTTCCTGGGACAATGAATTCACGGTGTTCTTATTTCAATTTCCAGGAGTGTATATAAATCCAGTCTTATGCAACATATTCAATACATCTCTGCAAGAAGGAATAGTCCCCATCAGGCTCAAACTAGCTGTAGTGATACCACTCTTTAAAAAAGGTGAGAAAAACAATGTTACGAACTATCACCCAATCTCCCTCTTAACCATCTTTTCACAAATTTTTGAACAACTCATGCACAGTTTGATTGTCAATCATCTTAGCTTCCACAATATCCTAAACAAGAGTCAGTTTGGATTTTGTGCTGGTCTTTCTACAGAACAAGCAGTATTCTGTTTCACCAACCAAGTTCTGGAAGCCATGAACAAAAAAATGTCTCCAGTAGGTATTTTTTGGGACCTCTCAAAAGCCTTTGACGGTGTAAATCATCTAATCCTTTTGAAAAAAGCAGAATATTATGGTTTGAGTGGTACCGTTGGTTCGTGGCTCCAATCATACCTAAGGGACCGAAAGCAGACTGTAATGCTGAATGGCTCAAAAAAGTTGCCTCATCTCAGTGGGGCTCAATAAGTTGTGGTGTGCCACAAGGCTCTGTTTTGGGTCCACTGCTATTTCTCATCTTCATTAATGATCTCCCACTTTGTACTGATACAAACAGTAAATTTACTCTTTTTGCAGATGACACTACAATTCTAAATGAAAATTTTACAGGCAACAATCTTGAACAAACTACAAATAATGTTTTTAATGATATTGTAAACTGGTTTTCTTCAAATGATCTCTCACTCAATACAGATAAAACCCTTTATATGAGATTCCATACTCCACAAAGAAATCTGGAAGAAATTTAGTGCAGAGATCAAGAAATACAAAAAGCTGAGGTTACAAAATTCCTGGGTGCTTATATAGACAGCAAATGTAACTGGTCAGCACACATTCTTCATCTTTATAAAACTCTTAACTCAGCAATATTTGCACTACGGGTTATTGCTTCAGTGGCTGAAGCAGACACCATTAAGGCTTCATACTTTGGCTATTTTCATTCATTAATGTCATATGCTATTATATTCTGGGGGAACCAACCTCTTGCAAAGAAAATTTTAACTGAACAAAAAAAAAATTCATTAGAATAATGGGTGGTGTCCATCACAGGCACTCTTGCAGGCGCTTAGATAACAGCCAATTTCATGACTATAATACAAGAACCAATAACAGTCTGCACATTGAACTGAAAGGCCTCACTATTGTTCATAAACAAGCTTATTACTCCAGCATTAAGCTGTTTAATGCTCTCCCACCACACATCAAATGCCTTCACAAAAGATTGCCAGCATTGAAACAAACTCTCAAGGAGTACCATATAGAGAGATCTTTTTATACAGATGATGAATATGTGAAAGAAAATGTATATAATAACTAAATTTGTAAGTGTTGTAAACTTAGTATAATTAATTTTATTTTGAGAACTATCATAGACATATGAGAATTATTTATTGGTATTCCTGTATTTCATTTGGAATATATAGTTTATCTTGACTCCTGTATATATTACACATTCTTAACATGTGAAACAAAGATGTTCTGTTAACTGAATGCGCTGTTGTTTAGCTTATATCTTATTTACATTGTATCTTTTATTTATGTAAGATATATTTCAAATGTGTACAATCTGACACATTCCATATCATAAATATATTACTCATCCTTAACATGTGAAACACAATTTTCTGTTAATTGATTGTGCTGCTGTTTGGTTGATTTTATTTACATTGTATCTTTTTACTGTATTTATACAAGTTATATTTGAACTATGTAGAATCTGACATGTTCCATATCCTTGCGATTCACTCGCTCTGAGGATCTATGGAACATGAAATGAAATAAATACAAATATAAATAAATAATGCTGTCAGGTCAGACAATCATTGAGACAATCATGTGGTTACCTCTGAATAGGACTTCTTCTTCCCAAACACTGATTTGAAGACAAATGATTAATGTATCTCATAGGGAATTTGTTATGTTGGAACCACATTGTTCTGCTAAGTTCTCAAGGGCAATATTTCTATGAGGTTCATTCAAGTGAAACCTTGTTAATGGGTCTACCTTTGCCTCACGAATAAGGTGGCACTGCCTAACTGCGCGTATGGTGGCACTATCTATTGGTAGAGAGACTGACGCATGCACACGATTTGATGTTGCATAGCACCAATGTGATTTCAAGCTGAACAGAAGGTGGTCACACAAGTTATCGTCCACCACCGAACGTGCAGGCAAGTAAGCTGGAGCGACGAGGAGTGATTCGATTTTTGGTGGTGGAGGGAGATGGATGCCATGCAATGTATCAACGGATGAAGGCTGTGTAAGGTGAGTACAGTCTGAGTTGCTTAAGTGTTGTGGAAGGGCGCAAACGATTCCTTGAGGGGCATGAGTCACTGGAAGACGATGCTCGTCCTGGACAGGCTCATCGAGTCATCACACCAGAAATGGTTGCAGAAGTGAATGCTTTAGTCTCGGGCAACTGCAGAATCACTGTAGACGAGATTTATCGGTTACTGGGTATTCGCGTGGGCACCGCCCACACCATAATGCATCAACACTTGAACTTTTGAAAAATCTGTGCGCTTTGGGTTCCCCACCAACTGATCACCAAACAGCCCAATACTCAAATGGCGCTGTCTTTGAATCATCTGCAACATTATCGTGAGGAGGAATACAGCTTTCTGTCGCGTATTGTCACAGGTGACGAAACATGGTGTCACCATTTTGAACTGGAAAGCAAGTGTCAGAGCAAGCAGTGGAAACATGCAACTTCACCACCTCTACAGAAATCAAAGGCTGTGCACACCAGCTCTAGTAAGGTCATGATGTCCTTTTTTCACCACAGGGGAACACTGCTTGTCGAGTTCCTGGAATGGGGAACCACCATCGATGCCCAGCATTATCAAGCCACTTTACAGAACCTTAGACGAGCCATCAACTCGAAACGTTGAGGCACTTTGTCCAATGGCATCATCATCTTGCATGATAATGCCCGTCCACATACAGCCAATGCAGTGAAGATGACATTGCAGCAGTTTTGGCGGGAAACGCTGGAACATCCACCGTTGAGTTCCAACCTTCCACCGTGTGACTTTCATGTGTTTGGACTTCTAAAACAAGCTATTTGTGGACATAGATTCGCAACAGACGGTGAAGTGTGTGACTAGGTCCAGGCTTGGATCCGACAGCAGCCTACTAGCTTATTCAAGAATGGAACTGACCAGCTAGTGTTGTAATGGGACAAATGAGCCAACGGTTTTGGCAACTATTTTTGAGTATGTGTACTGTGTATAACTACATTTTTGAGTTAAAAAAATTGTTACCATTACTTTACACTAGTGACTGTGTTTCATTTGATTGCCCTTTATAACAACAAGGGTTAAGTATTTAACAAAAGTGTTTATGCTTTTATGATTTAAATAATGAAACACAGAACCAGTTACATATTTTTCATGCTTATCATGACGTGTTCTGAGACTTTATTTTCATTCTCAAGTGCCTTTGTTTACAGAAATATTTTGTGTGGTTTACAGAAATATTTTGTGTGGTGTTTGCATGTGTGTTTTCCTGCTCTCTGTAACATATTCTGATTTCAAAAACAGTGTGAATGACAGTTTGCATGTGTGTGTTATTCTGCATAATGGAGTCTGCACAGTACCTTATAATGTCAAAGAGACTACCTTTTATTAGTCACAAGCCATGTGAGAGGTTTGATGTGCCCCACCACAAATTCCTCTCCTCTGCCAACATTTTCATTTCAGAGTAGCACTTGCAACCTGTCTTTTTTTACAGCTTTTACTCTCTACAGCTCCCTCCAGGACCGTGGAAGCTATTCCCTGATGTCATAACAGATGTCCTCTCCTGTCCCTCCTTGCCAGTGTTTTCCATATATTCCTTTCCTTGCCGATTCTGCGGAGAACTTCCTCATTCCTTACCCTATCAGTCCACCTAATTTTCAACGTTCTTCTATATCACCACATCTCAAATGTTTCGATTCTCATTTGTTCCAGTTTTCCCACAGTCCATGTTTCACTACTTACAGTGCTTTTCTCCAAATGTACATTATCAGAAATTTCTTCCTCAAATTAAGGCCTATGTCTGATACTAGTAGATTCCTCTTGGCCAGGAAGATGATTACAGTACAAAAGAGACAGGAAAACACACTTGCAAATATCACACAAAATACTTTTGTAAACAAATGCACTTGACAGTGAGAATAAATTCTTGAACTGTGTCATGCTAAGCATGAAAAAAACTTATAACTGGAGCAGTGTTTCACTAAATAAAACAGGAATGACGGAATGACACTGTTGCAGGCTTTTCAGAACTGTTGGTTATGATGAACGGAATTTTACTGTAGGGTCCTGGGTCGAAACCCCTACTGTTACTGGGATGACAGAGCATGATGTGCAGTGGAGCAAGCCAGTCAGTGCACTGCAATGATACAACATTATCAGAACAAGAATTTAATACATTAAAATTTACAATCATGTATCCTTCTCTGTGTCAACACTCAGGCCAGTGGCCGTTCAGCACATGGCCTCAGAACGTGCTGACACTGTCTCGGTAATCTGCAGAGTACATCCCCCTGCAGCTTCCAGCTCACAAAATCACAGTGTAGGGTGGGTGGGTGGCCCCATTGGCAGCTGACGTAACCTGTACAACAGGTGTTGTTGCCCAGGATGGATATTGTGTATTATCAGATTACTCTCGTAGACATTGAAGGAGTGTGCTCGGGTAACCTCTCAGCAGCTCTGTGTGGTGTAGAGATGGACAACAGCACAGTCCTTCCACCGAGGAAGGCTGAGGTTGTCACTGACTGCTTATAGGTACGAGTCAGGAGATGCAGCAGTCAGCGCAAACTCTGAATACTGTTACACGTGGATGGTGTACGAGACATTGTCAGTACAGCTCAGCAAGTTGAAAGCAGAAGTCTCCAAGTCTTCTCATCAATAGTTGAAAGGTTGGCAACTTACAGCAGACTGGACATGTAGCAGTCTCGAAAGTGGAATTCATCACGTTGAATGGTATTCATCACTGCTCATCAGAGGCAATGATGTTATGCCTGGCTGGCAATGACGGAATGTGGCATACTTTTTCAAGCACATTGGTGTCTTGACCACCCCTCTATTTCACAAGAATGGTTTTCAGGATTTCAGCTTTGTTGCCCTTCCTACATATCATCAGGCTGATAAGTGTTCTTTGCAACCATTACTCTCTCTTATCGAATCAAGTTGTGCTGTTTGAATTACCTGCTGTCTTCTCCTCACTGAGGTCACTTGGCCAAGATCACGATTCCAGCCTCTCACTCATGCTAGGTGAGACAGTATCTGCCGTTTTTTTCTTCTTCTTTTTTTCCCCATGATTTGTGAATGTGGCTCTATCAGTAAACAATGTTTTCCTCACAATATTATTGTCTTGCTGGAGAGCCCACTGACAGTATCAAACACATGCCATGTAGCTCTTGTTGTAGAGAGATACGGGAGTTGATATTTATGTCTCTAAGGAATATGCAGAATGCTGCTTTAGCTCATACCAACCTTTCTTTGTACATTACGAAAACTGACAGGTGGATTTATTGCAGCAACTGCAGGAACTGCTACTTCTGCAGCTTTGTTGGTAGAAGTCTTCCTTCGTGTATGTTTTCTTCGGACAAAACTTGCAGTCTTGCCAAATCTACTGATTGCATTAACAAAGGTCGGACGAGCTAGGCAGTGTCCTCTAGGTAATCCTTCTGTATACAATTCTGCTGCACTTCATTTGTTTTTGCGGCACTAACATGTCGACCAATTTTTTAGTAGTAATGGTTTATACTTCACTAACAATTCAGCTATGTGGGTGTTTTAAAAGCAACACCCAGTGAAGGAATTGCAGCATTCCTCGTAAGAAACCCATTCTGCATACACACTGCACTTCAGATAATTCCTACTATGATCAACACATAACTGCAACATACGTCTTGTTTCGATGACACAGGTTTTCATCAACAGTAGTGTACTTATTGCATTGATGGTGCAAGAATACTTCAAAAAATAGTGTAAACTACCAGGTGGTGGGCCATTCAATGGCTTCAACAACTGTGCAAAAATACTGATATTAAATTTATTTTTTTATCTGTGGTTTTTTATTAGTTTGACAAAGGGTCTTACCACTGAATTTTCTCATTGGCATCTGACACTGTGGTAACAAAAAGTAGTATAATTCCACTTTTTAAGTCCTGTATCTCAGTTGTTAATGAAATTGTGAGAATGCATTACTGTTTGTGTCAACGGCCCCTCATCACTGCTCATTTAGGAGAAAACAGTTATGTCTTTAATGGGTCAAAAGTAATCTTGGGTGAAAAAGTTAGGCATCACATCAGGTATATAAAAATATGGGGGCAAAACAAGCAGGCAGAGTGAACAGTGATATATATCCTCTTGTATCCTCTCTACTACAAATGGTCGAGTTAGTCGCATCCGTGAACTCCAAAAGCTACTCACCTTATAGCCAAGCATTTTGTGGGCCTTTTGTCAAGCACAACAGAGAAAAGACGAATAAGAAGATGAATACACACAAGATGGGGCCTTTGCAAAGAGACAGCTTCTTGATGGAATTTCGTTTTAAAATATCTCATGTGGAAATCAATATGTACCTGACAAAAGAAGAAAATATAAAAATACAGTAAATGAAAAATGACAGGAAATATAGACACCTGAAAAATTAGTGAGATAAAGTGCCAAATGGTGAATCAGGAGTGCCTGAAGGTAAAAGCAAGGTTATAAAAGCATGTAAACTAGGGGAAAGATGGATGCTACCTGTAGGAAAATTAAGCAGACCTTTGGAGAAAAGAGAAACAGCTGTATGAATATTGAGAGCTCAGATGAAAAGTCAGTACTAAGCAAAGAAGGGGAAGGTGAACAGAACAGGTAAATAGTTTTTACATGAAAAATGAACTTGAAGACAATCCTATAGAAAGGGAAGAAGGAGTAGATGAAGATGAGATGGGATATACAGTAGTGTGAGAAGAATGTGCAGAGTGCCGATAGACCTGAGTCGAAAGAAGGCCCCTATAGTAGCAGATAATCCCTCAGTATTGTTGAGGGCCACCAGTGAGGAAATTATTCCACCTGATTTGGACAATATATGAAACAGGGAAATAATTTCAAACTTCAATAATTCCTGTTCTGAAAAAGGCAGGTGCTGACAGGTGTGAATATTACTAAGTCATCAGTTTAATAAGTTGTGGCTGCCAAATTGTTAGCAGAAGAATAGAAAAACTGCCAGAAGCTGACTTCTAGGAAGATCAGTTTGGAGTAATATAGGAATACACAAGGCAGTAGATTAACTTCTCATGGTTGGGACTCACAGTCAAGTAGATTTTTTTAATGGACATCATATTCAGTGTTGACTGTAGAAATTATTTATTTCAAAATTGTGGTTTCAGCCATTGGGTCATTTTAAAGTGGTACTGCAAAAGATTTACTTGTATACAAGTTGATGAATTTTGAAGTCTGACTTGTACTGAAGCAAAATCTTTTGCAATGGTACAGAATCCATTGTGAAATAAATAGCTTCTACAGTCATTGGTGAATATGATGTTCTTTAAAAAAAAAACACAAGGTAGTGTTGACATTACAAGTCCGCCTCCGTAGCATAGCGCTAGAGTTACTGCCTACCATGCAGGGAGCCCGGGTTTGATTCCCGGCAGGGGACAGGGTGTTGTGTATCATTCATCATCATTGACTTGCAAATCACCGATGTGTGTCACATAAAAAGGACTTGCGATACGGCGGCCGAGCTCCCCCGAATGGGGCCTCCCGGCCAACAACGCCAAGTTATTTTAGGATAAAAAAAAGCAAACCTATGTTTATAGCATCTTAAACGTAGAGACAGCTTTCAACAATATTGACTTGTCGACAGTCTTTGAAATTATGCAGGTGGCAGTAATAAAACACAGACAAGGAAAGATTATTTAAAACTTGTACATAAACCAGATTACAGTTACACTAGGCAAAAGACATGTATGGAAAGCAGTGGTGAAGATGGGACTGAGATTAGGTTATAGCCTATCCCCGATGTTATTCGGTCTGCACATTGAGAAGTCAGTAAAGAAGGAATTTGGGAAGGGAATTAAAGTTAAATTCATAGTGTCTTGAAAAGAAATATTAAGATTAGCAGCAGTAGAAAATCATGGGTAACTGAATGCAGCCAAATTAAATAAGGTGATGCTGAGGGGAATTAGACTAGAAAATGAGACACTAAAAGTAGATCAAATCTGATATTTTGGAAGTAAAACAACAGGTAATCGATGAAGCAGAAAAGATATAAAATGCAGACTGGGTGTAGCAAGAAATATGTTTAAGAGAAACATCTGATGTAATAAATATACTAGGACTGAAATACTCTCTTTCAAATTCTAAAGGTGGCAGGGGTAAAATAAAGGGAGCGAAAGGCTATTTACAATTTGTACAGAAACCAGATGGCAGTTATAAGAGTCGAGGGACATGAAAGGGAAGCAGTGGTTGGGAAGGGAGTGAGACTGGGTTGTAGCCTCTCCCCATTGCTATTCAATCTGTATATTGAGCAAGCAGTAAAGGAAACGAAAGAAAAGTTCGGAGTAGGTATTAAAATCCATGGAGAAGAAATAAAAACTTTGAGGTTCGCCGATGACATTGTAATTCTGTCAGAGACAGCAAAGGACTTGGAAGAGTAGTTGAACGGAATGGACAGTGTCTTGAAAGGAGGGTATAAGATGAACATCAACAAAAGCAAAACGAGGATAATGGAATGTAGTCGAATTAAGTCGGGTGATGCTGAGGGAATTAGATTATGAAATGAGACACTTAAAGTAGTAAAGGAGTTTTGCTATTTGGGGAGCAAAATAACTGATAATGGTCGAAATAGAGAGGATATAAAATGTAGACTGGCAATGGCAAGGAAAGTGTTTCTGAAGAAGAGAAATTTGTTAGCATCGAGTATTGATTTAAGTGTCAGGAAGTCGTTTCTGAAAGTATTTGTATGGAGTGTAGCCATGTATGGAAGTGAAACATGGACGATAAATAGTTTAGACAAGAAGAGAATAGAAGCTTTCGAAATGTGAGATGGGTAGATCATATAACTAATGAGGAGGTATTGAATAGGATTGGGGAGAAGAGAAGTTTGTGGCACAAGTTGACTAGAAGAAGGGATCAGTTGGTAGGACATGTTCTGAGGCATCAAGGGATCACCAATTTAGTACTGGAGGGCAGCGTGGAGGGTAAAAACCGTAGAGGGAGACCAAGAGATGAATACATTAAGCAGATTCAGAAGGATGTAGGCTGCAGTAGGTACTGGCAGATGAAGAGGCTTGCACAGGATAGAGTAGCATGGAGAGCTGCATCAAACCAGTGTCAGGACTGAAGACCACAACAACAACATGGAAAGGATAGATTGTTACTCACCATACAGAGGTGACGTGGAGTTGTAGACAGGCAAAACAAAAAGTGTGCTCCAGGGAAGTGTGTTGGACCATACTAACAGTAATCTCAGACTTTTTGCAGATAATACATTATATGTAATGAAGTACAGTCTGAAAGAAGCTGCCTAAAAATTTAGTCAGATCTTGATAGGTCAAAGATTAACAACTTGCTTTAAATATTCAGAAATGCAAAACTATGCACTTCACAAATTGGAGAAACTTGATATCCAGTAGCTATAATATCAATGAGTCACGGAATCAGCCAACTCATACAAATTACCTGGGTGTAACATTTTGTAGGGATATGAAATGGAATGATCAGATAGACTCAGTTGTGGGTAAAGCAGGTGGTAGACTTCGCTTTATTGGTAGAACATTGGGAAGTGCAATCAATATATGAAGGAGATTGCTTCCAAATCATTCATGCAATCCATTATAGCATATTGCTCAAGTGTGTGGGACCCATACCTAATGGGACTAACAGGGGATACTGAACATATACAAAGAAGGGCAGCACAAATGGTTACAGGTATGTCTGACCTGTGGGAGAGTGTTATAGTGATGCTGAAGAAACTGAACTAGTATACTCTTGAAGATAAACATAAACTGAAAGTCTACTCATACAGTTTCAAGAACTGGCTTTAAATGATGGCTCTAGGAATATACTACAAAGAGGACTATGACTTCACAACGTGTTGTTAATGTCACTTTCATGTACAGAAAAGTGGTGGTACCTACTTGCATATAGTGTTTGATGTGAAACCAGATCTGGTCGCTGTAGTTTGTGGTGATAATACAAGGGGTAATCAGAAAGTTTCATTCAAAGGCTGTAAATTCCAGAATCTGTATACCAATCAGACAAAAGTGTTGTGAGCATTGAGGCAGTCATGTACATGGGCAGGGAAGAGGGGAAAAGCTTGTTAGTTTCTGCTTACGACAACAGTGTATAGGACGTCAAATGGTCAGGAATTGTGAGTGGGCATCCAGGACTGACGTTAAATGTCAGAATAGGAAATTAGATAAAATAAAGAGAAGATATTTCAGTGTACTGTAAACAAAGGGCATGCCTATGGTCAGAAGTTACCAGGTTTAGGCCAGTCTAGGGGGCCAAAAAACTAATTGAAATGGGCAATGGAAGGGGAGGCAGTTCATGTTAATTGATGTCAATGGCTGGTCAAGGAATGCCGAACCAGAGGCTCTGTATCCCAAAAAGACGTCTGTTCCTCTCGCAGTCTGGATCACAAGAGAGCGAGGTAACCGAGTTCTGCACTGCAGAATCGTCCAGTGTTCACAAACATGAGCTGTATCCCACACACACTATTGGCTAAAACCAATGGTGTAACATTGATAGCAGTTTCAGCAGAGGGCTTAAGGCATCTCTTGTCAGAAGCTTTAAATGGACAGAACTGTCTTGGTTCTCACAGGCAAGCAACTTGTGCCATGTAGGCAGAGCGGAAGTTGCTCTGGGAGAAAACCTGTAAAGATTTGACTGGGGACTTTGAAATAAAATTTGTTAAACCCATTCCTTAAAATATTCCTTGACTTGCTGCCACCCTGTACGGTCATCCCACCAATGCACCAGGCTGAAGATACCCATTTGGAGAAACACTATGTCCTGCTGTGTCATTAACTGCTTGCTACACATCCTCGTTGGACAGGAGTTGTTGACCCTTCAAGGTCTTTTTTAAGGGGCTAAAAGCTTGATAATCACATGGCGAGAGATCAAGACTATAGGACACATGCTCGAGTGTCTCCCACTTCATTTGTCGTAACTTCTGCATTACAGTTGCGATATGGAGACATGCATTATCATGAAGCAGCAGCACCTCTTGTCGCAACCAGCAGGGAACTTGACGCATATTCCACAATTGTGGTTTTCGACAGAGACGCTTTCCCATACACATTCTTCTGTCTCTGATGGATGTCTTCCGATGTTTGTCATCGAGCAGCCAAGAAAATAATAATGCATGTTGGTCATGTTTGGACGGATTTGGTAATTATGTCACTATAGTCCACATTTCTGCAGTTGGCGCGTACACGAATGTCACACTAATGCTGTGTGTACATGTCGATGCTTATATACTCGCTTCGGAATCACGCTATGTATACGCTGCAGCAACACCTTCAAACGGAAACTTTTTGATCAGCCCTTATAAATAAGGAAAAAAAACACCTTACTTGAAAATTTGTGTGGCATACATCACTAACAC
This sequence comes from Schistocerca americana, assembly GCF_021461395.2. Classification (NCBI taxonomy): domain Eukaryota; kingdom Metazoa; phylum Arthropoda; class Insecta; order Orthoptera; family Acrididae; genus Schistocerca; species Schistocerca americana. The sequence goes on from NC_060130.1 coordinate 185,046,639, forward strand.
AATTCCGGGGAATCAGTTTACAGCTGTTCTACAAGATCTCGATCATCGAGACTCTTAGGACTTAATGGACAACGCAGGCAGGCACTGTCGCACAGGGACAGCAAGAATAACTAAAACCAAAATAGTGCGAAGAGTACACAAAAGCAAGAAATATTAACCAGTTTAAATGAAGAAAAACTAAATACCTACGACATATCTTACAGACCGTCAAATATATACTTTATAAAAGGAAAGATCAAGGGTAAAAGAAGAAAAGGGCGAGGAAGAATATCTTGGTTGGATAACATATAATAGTGTACAGGATTACGAAGTGCAGACCAGCTACAACATACTGTGATTTATAGAATAAAGATGCATTGTTGGTCCCAAATTGTCTGATTTACTCTATTCTTGTATCATGTAAAACTGTTACTTAACATTTTCTAGGTTCTTCATGAACATGTTGTCAACTGCTGAAGCAGCAATTTTTCATTTAAGCAATTATTGGTGAGCAATAGTATCAGGGTGAGCAGTAGTATCAGAAAAGAACTTGATGTGCACAGGTGCTATCTTGAAGCTGTAACTTTGGTCACCCCTGAAAAATATCTAACGTGATGAGTGCAGGTCATTGCTGCCCGCTGCCCTTCTGGTCGATGTCCAGAGATATGTGGACACAAGCTCCTCTCCCCCATCCCTCAAGCTTTAGATGGTTATCATATCCCCTCCTCTACCACTCGAGCACTGTGTGAGTCTTGTGGAGATTCGCTATTGCCAGCTTCAGTAGGTCAAATCCCATGGTTCACTAATAAAGCTCTACTGAACCAAGCTACAACCATCTAGTTTCAACATTAAACTGTTGAGCGACACTAATCCAACGCATGAAACAATCTTTAATTGTTACGACTAACACCAACTGATTCCAATCTCACTTGGCATAGGATTTTTACTGTGAAAATGATAAATAATTATTTACCATTTCGGCGTGTTTAAAATCAGCCTAAATACGTTTCATCATTTTTATGATAGAGCATTTTTGTGAGGGCCACAGATATTGCCGGCACATTCTGCAACACCTGCAGGCTCCATCTGAGCATTAGTAGACATGTGACCTTCAGGCCAGCAGAAATTCACCTCTGGTGGTGTCTACAAATCTTGGGCAAACCCTGCTGTCCTCTCCATTTCTCCAGCATTCTGCTGGTCAGTAGATAGGAGCATCACAGGCCAGCCTTCAGGTGGCCACATTGTGTGTCCTCACAAGTAGGATGCCGAGGAGAGAACAGGCATATACCTTCGATAAGATGAGAGGGTATCAGGTTACACATCCAGAGTCAGGTGACACACTTGGGCTGCTCAGTACCCCCAATCCTCTGCCCTTGGAACCACCGTGAATTGATCAAGGCCGCCCAGGAAATCAACAGGGTAATTGTGCCACTTGCATTCAAGGTCATGATGTAACCAGTTATGTGACATAAAGATGGCCGCAACCCTCTTCCCTCTGCTACGGACCAATGAGGATCACGCACCCCTCCACACCTTCATCTTTTATATGTGCGACACTTGTGTGTGAGGGGTTACTCAGGAGCTGGACAGCATTGGGAGAAATGTGTCTGTTTGTTAACAACATTACATGACACCAACAGAGATCTAAGCTAGGAAGATATGCAAGTACTCTCAGTTTTACATATTTTTCGTATTTTCCATAGTCCTACATATCTGGTCCAATTACGCAAGCCTGTTACCAATGTCACAATGACGTCATGATACTCTCAGGCAATCACAATGGAGAATTAGGTATCACTGATACTGCTGCAGATTTCCATCTTTAATAACTGTTACACTCTGGAGCTGGCTACCATAGAGATATGCCAAGTCTGTTAGTCAATAACAAATTATGTCACTCATAATCTCTTTATTAGTAATAGATTAATATTTTGAGGCACCACCACACACTACACCCAGACAGGTAATATGTAGGTACTCTCAGTTTTACCTATTTTCCACAATTTTTTACATTGTACCCAGTTACATGTCTTGCGTGTCAACACTGCATTCCATAGTTCCACACCGTCATGTTCCGTTGTCATGTCCCGTTGTGCTGGGGCGTGTCACATCACAACATCACATCACAGTGTGTCAATGTCAAGATGTTGTCAGCTTTGGTCCCAATTTATGTATCACTGCTTAACCAATACTTCATTACTAGTGTGTGACTACATAGTGTTAGAAATGAACACATCGGTAGAAATAGTAATGCCATACAGAATTCTATAAGCACTAATCATTTCTAACCAAAGGTATTGTATACGAAATGCACACAGCACTACACTACCAGATTATGTGGCATCATAGTAAAATTCTAATGCCTCCAACCAAAGAAACGGAGCAGTATCTCACCAACCCCCACGAAAATCATCTCACCTGCTGAAGAGCAGATCATCCGTCACACTCTGATGTGTGAATGTGTAGCCATGGGCGCTGATGTTTGCAGACACAATACCCAGCAATTACCGAGGAAGATGCTGTTGGTGGTTGGCTCTGCTGCTATATCAGTTCTGGTCGAGAGATCTCCCGCCTGCGGTAATAATGGCAAATAGGTGCCAACACGTTGGCGGGAATATGAAAGACTAGTACACACTAAGGTTATGAGTAACTCTCCCCAGCATTCGCAGGTCGAACGAGCATCCTCGTCCGATCATGGCCACCAGGTCATGAATGGGAGACATCCACATATCTGTCTAACACTAGGCCAGACATCTCCCCAGCTCTGGTAGAGAAATTTGCATAATGAATGTGTAATCACCTTTGACCTAGTAGCTGTCGCAAATGGAGCTCAATCACTCAGGGAGAGGGCATCCTGCCACAGCAAAAGCTTTTCAAAGCCTTTGCAGATAAACGTCACTAACACCTTAAATGCCCAGCACATCCCTCCCTATCCCTCAAACATGAGTGGGACTGGTACAACAGACGTATCCTGTACTACATGTGGACCATACCTAGTATATCAAATGAAAAATTCAGCAGAAAAAATACAAACCTAGGACCATGTCAACCATGGGCTAGATCTGCCAGACATGTAACTCTCGCAATATTACAGCGTGGCGTCACTATAAGACTCATAAATACACTCGTGCTCATAAATTACGAATAATTGCAGAATGTGGTGCCACACAACGTGGTACTACACAAACCTGGTGCTAATAGCATAGGCACATAGGGAACACACATGTCACAGATCTATAAGTCCACAGTATTGGTGATAAGTTGAGAAAACCACACCGAAACACATGTGCTACAAAACACCAGTTTCCTGTGCATGTACCCTGACATCAATATGGGATACAATCACCATGCACACGTACACAGGCCATACAATGGGTTGGCATACTATGGATGAGGTGGTCGAGCAGCTGCTGGGTTATAGCCTCCCATTCTTGCACCAGTTCCTGTCAGAGCTCCTGAAGTGTCATTGGGGTTTTAAGACGTGCAGCGATACGTTGACCAAGAGCATCCCAGATGTGCTTGATGGGGTTTAGGTCTAGAGAATGGGCAGGCCACTCCATTTGCCTGATATCTTCTGTTTCGAGGTACTCCTCCATGATGGCAGCTCGGTGGGGCCGTGCGTTATCATCCATCAGGAGGAAGGTGGGATCCACTGCACCCCTGAAAAGGCAGACATACTGGTGCAAAATGATATCCCAATACACCTGATCTGTTACAGTTCCTCTGTCAAAGACATGCAGGGGTGTACGTGCACCAACCATAATCCCACCCCACACCATCAAACCACGACCTCCATACAGGTCCCTTTCAAGGACATTAAGGGGTTGGTATCTGGTTCCTGGTTCATGCCAGATGAAAAACCGGCGAGAATACTGTTCAGACTATACCTGGACTCGTCCGTGAACATAGCCTGGGACCACCGTTCCAATGACCATGTACTGTATTCTTGACACCAGGCTTTACGGGCTCTCCTTTGACCAGGGGTCAGTGGAATACACTTTGCAGGTCTCTGGGCAAATAAACCATGTCTGTTCAGTCGTCTTTAGACTGTGTGTCTGGAGACAACTGTTCCAGTGGCTGCGGTAAGGTCCCGAGCAAGGCCATCTGCAGTACTCGGTGGCCATCTTCGGGCACTGATGGTGAGATATCGGTCTTCTTGTCATGTTGTACACTGTGAACGTCCTGTACTGGAGTGCCTGGACATGTTTCCTGTCTGCCAGAATCGTTGCCATAATCTTGAGATCACACTTTGTGGCACACGGAGAGCCCGTGCTACGACCTGATGTGTTTGACCACCCTCCAGTCGCCCTAGTATTCTACCCCTCATAATGTCATCAACATGTGTTCTTTGAGCCATTTTCAACACACAGTCACCATTAGCATGTCTGAAAACGTCTGTACACTTACTCGCTGCACTGTACTCTAACATGCACCAATACACGTCTGCGTATGCGGACTGCTGCCAGTGTCACCGTGCGACGACCGCAGGTGAAATGCACTGCATGGTCATACCCCGAGGTGATTTAAACCCGCAAACTGCCCACCAGAGCGATGTTTCACCATGCAGCAGTATTATCCTTAATTTACGAGCATGAGTGTAGATGCCGAAATAATCCAAACTCTATATGACCTCACAAAACACACAGACGTGACTGAACAATGGCCACAGTGCAGCAGAAAAATAAGCTCTTCCTATATGCAAAGTCATAGACTTACTGAGGTCATGATTCTATAAAATATGAATTTAGAGACTGAGCACCATTTGCTGGTAAGTATATCATCCAAAGACCAATTACCAACGTGATTAAAAAATGTGAACAATACACGCACAATGAGTTGCACGTGCCTGGTAACAGTGCAATCAGCACCGTATTAATGACGTGATTATGTGCACCACTACAGACCCAGGAAGCGAGTGGTCGAAGACTCCACTGTAAGCCTGCAGACAACCCTAGAAATACTGACTAGTCTTCTGTTGTGCAACATTTCTCTCATGAGTTTCAAGGCCCACAAAGTCAAGGGGGGAAGCGGTCTGCACAAAGCTGAAAAATGAAGAGGAATCACCAACTTTTGTGCCTTGCTAGGAGTAACGGTCTACAATTATTTTCCAACGGTTTTCGTCTGATAACTGGCACCATCTCCTAAGATGGGATGCTCTAACAGCCATAGAGAAACAGGATCCAAGGATAGCCCGTGTGCTGCTGGTATGAGAGGAAACTGGCGACTGATACTGTTGACAGTGTGTTCCACCTGGCAAAGACCAGTAACAGCCAGAGGAATAAAAATGCATGAAGTTATTTCCATTATGCATCTGCAGCTGCTGCCTACAGTCTTGTTAACAAAAAATGCATGATTTAGTGACAAAAAATGGTTCTGAGCACTATGGGACTTAACTTCTGCAGTCATCAGTCCCCTAGAACTTAGAACTACTTAAACCTAAGGACATCACACACATCCATACCCGAGGAACGATTCGCATCACACACATCCATACCCGAGGCAGGATTCGAACCTGTGACCGTAGTGGTCACACAGTTCCAGACTGTAGCGCCTAGAACCGCTTGGCCACCCCGGCCGGCATTTAGTAGCAAAAACACTCCATACTTGCACTCTTTACAATAACATCAACAGATGTTGGACGTTAAGGTTCTACCATGAATCCAGCTCTCAGATATCGTAAGAGCTCCGATAGCAGTTACCGTGCACTTTGGTGGTGATTCCCATTACATGACCCAATACATTTGGAAGACTTTACATGTGGAAAAATCATACAGAAACTAGAAGGAGGACGAAGTGTGACAAGTGCAGTTCAGAAGTTTGCTACTGCTCACAGCACTGTTTCACACAAATGGAGAGTGTTCTGAACCATAGGGACTGCTGTCCGAAGGAAATGAAGTGGTCGGCCACAGTCAAGCACAGCACCAGATGAACACTACATTGTGGAAGAGTTAAGAAGATACCTATGTCAAACAGCAGGCATAACTGGTGGGCCTGCAAGGGACGCAATATTACATTCCATAGTGGCAGGGAACTGCATAATGGAGGTGGTCTCTGCCTGATCGTTAGTATGCTGTATTCTGTTGGCACCTGCGCATGAGACACATTCTTTTCGATGGTGTCGAGAGCACATGGACTGGAGCAATGAGCAGAGGGGTTGTGTGCTCTTCTCAGATAAGAGAAGATTCAGTGTGAGTAGTGATTCTTGGTGAACCCTCATATGGTGAGAGGTGGGGACACATAATGCACCCAGCAATGTTATTTAAGGTGATCGTTTTGGTGGTCCATGTGTTATGCTGTTGTGAGGCATAATGTTGCATAGGCATCATGACATCCAACTCTTTGAACACTGTATACTCACCAGTCAACATTATTGCAACACAGACTCCTTCCCCACCTGTGTCTTTTCACGGGTTCATTCGGGCCTGACTTCATTTTTATGGATTACGGTGCATGACCGCATCGAACAACACAGGTTGGGGAACCAGATGATATTCGAGGAATGGACTGGACTGCCTATTCTCCTTGGCTTAAATCCCATCTGCACGTACGATAAGAGTTGGGGAGACATACTGTGGCATTTCCACATGCACCAACCATCATCCATCTGTTGTCAACCGCACTAGAAGACTGGAATGCTTTATCACAAGAATTTCTTATGGAGCTTGTGGCCAGCATGGGAGCACGTTGCTGAGCATGCATTGCCCTGTCAGGCTGTGTTAGTACTGTATTTGTAAAAGTGTAGAACAACACTGACTGCATCATAACACGACAGTATGACCACCAACAGCAAATGCTTTTTACTAACGATGATTATTCACAATAATAGCAAAAAAACCATCCAGTATAGATCACGATGGCGGCACTTCCAGTCAGATGACTTTCTAAGTGTGATTGAACTCACTCTGTTTTATATGTGCCGTGATATGGGTACCCAAGAGTCATGGGGTCGGTGTGTGGAGTCCAGCAACGACGGGCGACATGGTGCACAGTGCTACTCTGCACACCAAAAATGCATACTTAGTGGTGTATATTTATTAAAGTATTAACCTAGATGTCTATAGAAATGTGGAATACAGCTCCAAAGCCTAACAACCATAAATGGGGTTATATTAACAAAACACATAAGTGTTCATTACTGGAAATGGAGGAAAAAAGAGAACTATGAACATGAATCCGAAAATGTATCGTGCGATGTCCCACCCAGTTCTATACGGATCAGTTTTTGCCTACAAATGACCGTGGTTGGCGATCACACTCATAATTATAATGGGTGGACACTAGTGTGCAGTAAGGCCTCAGTGTTGATTGCACTAATCACTCTAAGTACTGCAGAGCTAAGCTCTTACCACACAATCTTTATAATTTTGAATAATTGGAACCGATATAGTAACTTGGCAAGCAAAAATGGGGTAGGAGAGCACGGAATGTAAGTCATAACCACTTTGAAATAGCGACATACACTGCATATGGACAATATGGATCCTACACATGTATTACTTTCGTTACTGCAGCAAATGACACATTTATCAGTACGGAGCAAATCTATTTTAAACCTGAGACACTTTTATGTAAAATGACACTGAATTGTTGAGTGAAAAGATCCTGCTAAGCATTGAAGATGCACAGCTACTGTGGTCATGTTATGTGTAACTTTTGTAACTAACAAACATCTTTCCTTAACATTATCTTTACACAAAATTGATCACTGACTGAAAATGAGTTTTTAGGCTGATGTTTCATGATAATTTTATTATGCAAAATTTCTGAACTGATAGTACTTCAATGCAATGTAACAAAACCACTTCCCTGCACTTTTGTCGAAACATAAATTTAGTTAGTCACACATCATCAATCATTAAAATGTAATAATATTTTTTGCAGTTAAGTTTAATGAAAATGTGCATAATACCTTTTGTTGTCTTTTTCTGCAGCTGCTTTTAGTATATTTGTCGATGTAATAAAATTGCTGGTACTTTGTACACAATCTGGTGCTCTGCTTAATATGGCAATAGTAATTTTAAGCACTTTATATAGGCCTATGTACAACCAGCTTATGATCTGAAAATGTTGCTGATTAAATGTCACAGTAGGTGTAAAGGACATACCAAACATCTTCTGAAATAACAATACTGTGATAAAGCTTGTTTTTACACGCTTAACTTGTATTACTTACCCTGTACAAGAGGACGACGAATCATGACTTTTACAATATGTTTCGTCGTTATGAAAAATACAATATACTGAACTTCACCATAGAAATAAATACTTCAGTCCTGTTGTGGTGTTCAGCAACGTATTGCAGCCTCTGATGAGATTTTACTGCTGATGGATGGTCTAGCAGCTTTTTTCACAGTGGCTTCCAAGTCGTAATTTCCATCATAATATTTGGCCAGTACAGTGGGTAATGCTGGAACGTAATATCTACCTCCTTCGCAGCAAACAACGACTTCCCAATGACCCTCGTAATAACATTGCCACTTCTGCTTGTTTGACGAATATTTGCTTAATACTGTAGAATTATCTGTAGCAATAATTTCCCGTCCATCCGAGGCAGTTTAACAATGATTCTGCTCATTTTAATCACCGCAAAACACACTATGCGGACACCACACCCCACGCTTCTTCCCAACCCTTCCCACTCACAAAGAGAACTGTTCTCGAACTTTCTTTTGCAACGTTTCCCCCATCTTAACCTTCCGCGGGGAAGTCCCTTTAGATTTTAACTTAAGCCTAAAGCCATGGCTCGTTACAGCTTTAGTTACAAAGGTTCATAATACTTTTAAAACTAAGATCTACTTAACAATATAGACAGATTAATACAAAAAGCATTGTTTACAGCTATACATTTAAAATAAATTTAAAGATTATTGGTTGCGTACTTCTCGGGCTGGTGGCAGCACCTTACAGCGATGAGCTGCCCTGCTGGCGTTAGATGGCATATGCACTCTCAGAGCTCTATCATCTCACTGCTTGCTTTATACAGGTTTTTTACAACCGCCGTGCTACTGATCGTATTTTTTAAGTTATGACAGAGAATAACGAAATAACTTCTACGAAATGAAATGGAACAATTCTTACACTGTGAGATGTATACTTGTGCCGTTACAATCGTCATCACGGTAGATGGTGCTGTCGAATGAAAGTTCCTCTCACCACATGCCGTGTCTGTAGACTAAAGATGACTTTTACGCAGATTGAGCAGATTGAGGATGCCAGTTCTGGTAAAGGTTGTTTCGTATGTAAAGAGGGCTGATGGCAGAAGTCACATAATTGTGATGGTGAGTTGCAAAAACCCTCGACAAAATCCTTCCCATAGAGAGATATTCGCTGCTGATGATCGTTGCACTCGATGCAGGTGACAGGGATAGTAGCGGTTGTCATGCAGGATAAAGTTCATTGTACTTTCATTTACACCGTCTTGGCGGGCCACTTGCCTGGAGCTTTTACGAGGGTGTGTATCAATATCCTGTAGAACCAGGTCCTCCAAACCTGGTGCATGCACAGTCCACCACTTCCCTACACGTTCGTCTGTCTGAAATGACCCATGATCACGATTGGGCCTAAAAAGGGCTTGAAGTGTGTGATGTGATAGGTGTCTGTGAGGATCTCGACTTGTTCCTGACATGAATGTCGGACCATTTTGCTGCTTACAGTACGTTGCGTCAATCACACTGCCTGCAACACACAAGGAACATATGGTACACAGTCAGAGGAAGTTTCATACGTCAGCGCCATCTACTGTGGCAATGATGCAGCTCTGGACACATGTTCGCCGTATCTTTCTTTCTCCTCTTCCTGTCAGGAATCTGTGTCTGCAGTCTGTCGGTTTTATTAATGTTCACCCTGTAGAAGAACATGGTAATGCTACCCTAGGATATACTGACAGAAACAATTGCAAAACCGAAAAATAATTAATGTAGAGTAATGAAATTGTGGGAAGACATTGGTCTCAGTAAGATATTTAGGTGATTAATATTTTAAGATCGCAGGTTAATGTAAGTGCGAGATGAACCATTACAAATGTAAAATGATGGTACATTAATAATCATTGTAACCTCCAGAATGCTGAAATCAAGCATGCATTGTGTTGTACAAGTGCTGGATTCAGTTTGTGGGATGAAGTTCCATGCCTATTGCACTTGGTTGATCAATAAAAGGATGGTTAATACCGGTTGTGGATGACACTGGAGTTGTCGCCCGTTGATGTCCCATATATGCTCGACTCGAGACAGATGTGGTGATTGGGCAGGCCAAGGCAATGTGTTGACACTCTGTAGAGCATGTTGGGTTACAGTAGTGGTATGTGGGCGAGCTTTATCCAGTTAGAAAACACCTGCTGAAATGCTTTTCATGAATTCCACTGAACCGTGGATTTAATTTCAAAGAATATTCTTAAAATTTTATTTTATTTACTAGCGATTCATCAAGAATATTAACACATTTAATCACACTATGTGAGCGTGGAAGTAGTTTCCAGGGAGTAACTGATGAAATCATAATCAAATTGCTTTTTCACAAATTCACAATTTTATTCCTAAAAGCGTTTTTTTAAAGAAACAGATTTAAAATTATAATCAGAAAGTACCCTCTAAATATCAAGTTACAATTTATTCAGAGGCAGAAAGAAACTAATTTTTGACTGTATGAGCTTGCAGGCTGAGAACCTTGCCGCTCCCTTTTGACACAGCCGCAGTTACGACCGCTCACAATAACCTCTGAAAGACTACACTGGTGCAAATCTGCAACACACCAGATTACTTTCAACTAAAAGTTTTAACAATTCACACAAGCACACAAACTATGCACCCTGTAGGAGGAATGGAAATGGTACAAAACACTAAAATTAAAAAATTAACTTTGCCACCAAAGGTGCAACTTGATTTTAACTTATAAGAAAAGTCTTACAGTGGAAGAGTGGCAACTTTATATACTAAAATAACCATTTAAATAAAAGCCCATGAAATGCAATCTTATATAAAATTATACAAGGTTGGCCAAACAACAGATACCGCCTCTCAAGATGATAGGGAAGATCAAAACATATTTCAGGGATTAGGCCATTACACTCCAAGCAATAAATTCGTTAACACACCGAATCCGACAAACATGACAGAGGCAGCTCCAAACGACAGGCATACTAGCACTCCGACCGACAATCTGACCGATTTCCAACCGTCAGGTCCAACTGCACAAACAACAGAGAATATCGGCCGATGTCGAGTAAACCAAGATACCTACACCTTCTAACTCGGCCTCACCAAGATCAAGGCATCAAACACCACTCCAGACAAGTTTAAAAGAATACAGAAAACACAAGTCACAACTGTCAAATCACTACGGAAGAAGGCTGCGGGTTCTAGACAACAACACACACCACTTGTTATCACACACGTGAATGGCTGAGGAAACAACAATCCACAAATAACGAACAAATCGTAACAGTCGAGATTTAAAAAGACGTCACTAATTACTCAACTTGAGGAACCTGCTTCGGAGGAAAGCGAAAAGTCTCTCTCGCAGCTAGTGCCTCCAAATTCAACAAGCTCCGCCTCCAAATGCAACAGTGCGTGCCCGCTGCCAAAAGCCCTGGCCTGGCTTCGCACTGTGGAGACTACGTCGCTGCTCAGTTCCAATGAACCAACAAGGTCCAACCACATCCCGACTCGGAAAATGGTGTTTATCCTGAGGATCCAAGATGTCGTCGACTAAGACGACCAGCCGAGCAAGCGACCAACGGCAGCCCGCTTTCGCTGACAACAGTCCCGGCGAATACTAACACCGTACGGACCCAACTGTTGCTGGCTGCCAACTCTTCCCGACTGATACCGGTGTCAGTGCTTAGCAGACCACACGTCGCCATCCGATGACCAGCCGACCGATCGACCGACGGCCTTCCATCTGTGTCGACCACATTCCCGGCTCGTACTTGCACTGTGCGGACCTGCCTGCTGCTGACTGCCAACTCGTCCAACAGCGGAGTAACGACGAACCCGATGCAGTGCACAACTCGACAGCGACTGAGACCCAGAGACAACTGACTGACATGTGAGTGTCTGCCTTCCGACTGACTCTGTCGACTCACTCACCGACTCCCAGACTGACCCCGACTGACCACCTGGCGAGCTCATAGCGCCCCTTAAGTGCACGTGAACAGGCAACTTTCCCCTTTCCCACCAGAGGGAGACACCGAGGCTGCGATTGCCACAGCAGTGCCACCGCCAGAAATGGAGGGGGACTGCTTCACACTACATGCTGCGGCGCGCTCTTCAAAACAGCAATTTTTACCGCGGCTCAGCCCCCAAACCGGTCGAATCACCAGACTGACGTACAGATTTGCAGTCAGGGAGCGTGGGTTAACCACGAGGGTGCTCCTGCCATCATACGAAATCGCACCCCAGACCATAACTCCAGGTGTAGGTCCAGTGTGTCTAGCACACAGACAAGTTGCTTGCAGCCCCTCAGCTGCCCTCCTTCTCACTGACACACGGCCATCACAGGCACCGAGGCTGATCCAGCTTTTATCAGAAAACACGACAGACCTCCACTGCACTACCCAATGAGCTCTCGCTTGACACAACTGAAGTCGTCAGTGGCGGAGGTTTGGGGTCAGTGGAATGAAGACTGCAGAGCGCCTGACTCGGAGCTGTCCTTGAAGCATTCGATTTGTAATAGTCCGTTGAGTCACTATGGTGCCAACTGCTGCTCGAATTGCCGCTGCAGATGCACTATGATGCACTAGAGCCAACACCGAATATAATGGTCTTTCCTCCCGGTAGTGCGCTATCTCGAGCCTGGTCTTTTTGCAACCGTACATTCCCGTGACCATAGCTGCCAGCAATAATGTACAGTGGCTACATTCTTACTAAGTCTTTCTTAACATCGCAGAAGGAACGTCCAGCTTCTTGTAGTCCTATTACACGACTTTGTTCAAACTCAGTGAGGTGTTGATATTGGCGTCTTAATGGCCTTAAAGCATTCTTGACTAAAATCAACTCATCACATTCAATCTCAAAGGTAACTAAAGCTCACGACTGTTACGTGAAGTATTTAAAGCAAACCTGATTTGCAACCTCATAGTGACGCCACGAGCGGCCTCTTAACGCGACTGGCACGAAATTTGAATGGACAGCGTCTTTCAGAAGTAGAAACACGCCATCCAACTTTCATTTATGTCGTACAACTCCTTCTAGGTGTTACGAATTTTTTTCCGTCATTGTATATGGTTGAGTCTGGTATCGTTTGAAGTAATAGAACTAATATGTGTGTCTTGAGAAAATAATACGTAGAATCTAGGTTTATGGCATTAGAGCGCTTACGCACTCTCTGTAGGACACTACTGGCCATTAAAATTGCTACACCAAGAAGAAATGCAGATGACAAACGGGTATTCATTGGACAAATATATTATACTAGAACTGACATGTGATTACATTTTCACGCAATTTGGGTGCATAGATCCTGAGAAACCAGTACCCAGAACAACCACCTCTGGCCGTAATAACAGTCTTCATATGCCTGGGCATTGAGTCAAACAGAACTTGGATGACGTGTACAGGTACAGCTGCCCATGCAGCTTCAACACGATACCACAGTTCAAGAGTAGTGACTGGCGTATTGTGACGAGCCAGTTGCTCGGCCACCATTGACCAGACGTTTTCAGTTGGTGAGAGATCTGGAGAATGTGTTGGCCAGGGCAGCAGTTGAACATTTTCTGTATCCAGAAAGGCCCGCACAGGACCTGCAACATGCGGTCGTGCATTATCCTGCTGAAATGTAGGGTTTCGCAGGGATCGAATGAAGGGTAGAGCCACGGGTCGTAACACATCTGAAATGTAACGTCCACTGTTCCAAGTGCCGTCAATGAGAACAAGAGGTGACCGAGACGTGTACCCAATGGCACCCCATACCATCATGCCGGGTGATACGCCAGTATGGCGATGACGAATACACGCTTCCAACGTGCGTCCACCGCGTTGTCGCCAAACACGGATGCGACCATCATGATGCTGTAAAAAGAACCTGGATTCGTCCGAAAAAATGTCGTTTTGCCATTCGTGCACCCAGGTTCGTCGTTGAGTACACCATCTCAGGCGCTTCTGTCTGTGATGCAGCGTCAAGGATAACCGCAGCCGTGGTCTCCGAGCTGATAGTCCATGCTGCTGCAAACGTCGTCGAACTGTTCGTGCAGATGGATGCTGTCTTGCAAACGTCCCCAACTGTTGACTCAGGGATCGAGACGTGGCTGCACGATCCATTAGAGCCATGCGGATAAGATGCCTGTCATCTCGACTGCTAGTGATACGAGGCCGTTGGGATCCAGCACGGCTTTCCGTATTACCCTCCTGAACCCACTGATTCCATATTCTGCTAACAGTCATTGGATCTCGACCAACGCGCGCAGCAATTTCGCGATAAGATAAACCGCAATCGCGGCAGGCTACAATCCGACTTTTATCAAATTCGGAAACGTGATGGTACGCATTTCTCCTCCTTACAGGAGGCATCACAACAACGTTTCACCAGGCAACGCCGGTCAACTGCTGTTTGTGTATGAGAAATCAGTTGGCTCCGAGCACTATGGGACTTAACATCTGAGGCCATCAGTCCCCTCGAACTTAGAACTACTTAAACCTAACTAACCTAAGGACAGCACACACATCCATGCCCGAGGCAGGATTCGAACCTGCGAACGTAGCGGTCGCGCGGTTGCAGACTTTAGCGCCTAGAACCGCTCGGCCACCCCAGCCGGCAGAAATCGGTTGGAAACTTTCCTCATGTCAGAACGTTATAGGTGTCGCCACCGGCGCCAACCTTGTGTGAATGCTCTGAAAAGCTAATCATTTGCATATCACAGCATCTTCTTCATGTCGGTTAAATGTCGCGTCTGTAGCACGTCATCTTCGTGGTGTACCAATTTTAATGGCCAGTAGTGTAGTAGTAAACGGCTCAGAATACATCATGAGCACGAGTTGGCGTAATCGATTTACAAATTAAAATTATTGTTAGATAGGTAACAATCTGCAAATTTCAAACACAGATACTCGATTGTTCAAATGTGTGTGAACTCTTATGGGACTTAACTGCAAGGTCATCAGTCCCTAAGCTGACACACTACTTAACCTAATTGTCCTAAGCACAAACACACACACACCCATGCCCGAGGGAGGACTCGAACACCTGCCGGGACCAGCCGCACAGTCCATGACTAATTGTTTATTTAAATTATAATAACGTATGGCGGTAAAATGTTGAACAGATCATGGACACAGGAGGTTGCAAGCAGAGAGATATAGCTATCTGGACGACCCTGATGGTTAAGTTTTCAGACTATCCAGCCGCACAGTACTCGTAGCGATGAGATATGAAGCAGTTTCAACGGTGACAGCGACTTAGACTATCCTTCACGAACACGTTTCACTCTCCACCAAAACACTCCATCGTATATGTGTCGAAAGCAGTAAATTGGCGACAGTTGGTACAGCTGGAGAGAACAGTCGAAAAAAATGTTAAATGGACCATAAATAGAGCAAAAAAAAAAATTAGACAAACTCAAAGCATTAGTGTTAGGAGCTAATGTAAACCGTGTAGATAAAAATTATGCCTTCCACATTGCCAACAGAATCCCATTTGTATCCTTTATCAGTAAAACCTCATGATTCGCCTATAAAATAGTTACGTCAATATGCAATCAATGTTTTTAGATTCTGAAATGATACCAGTTTACACCGAATCCAGTTATTTTTTATGATTCCGGATAAATATAGCGTACAAGTAGCATGTATTGGATTGGAGAATACTACGCGATTCAGAATGAAATAACACAACCGCTTCCACACACACACACACACACACACACACACACACACACACACACACACACAGAACTAATGGGGGTATAGCAAATACGTCTTGTATCAATAGAAGGCACCATCGTTCCACTACAGATCTTATATGTACTCGTTACACCCCCGCACAACCTATTACCCCATTCATATAACGATTTTGTTTTTCTCTAAGTATGTCTGTGACGCCATGACACCCTATCCCTCTGTATAAATAACGAAATCCATCTATTTTTCCAAAGGATCTACGACAAGCTCTCCCTCTCAACGTTTGGCACAGATGTCAGTCATTTTGGAGAGAGATGGTGTAGTGATTCTAGTAGATCACTCATCCTAACAGCTAGGAAAGCATACAAGACATCTGTCCATACACTCTGATCCAGTGCTTTAGCGCTTATGTCACATTTCTACCATTCTCTAAGTATTAATGCAGATATCCTGTGCGACCACATCGTGTCCAAACTTGTTAGCGAATTTTTTATATTTTCTACATTTTTCGATATTTGTCCATGTAAATGTATGCTCTAATTGCTTATATGGCCAGAAGTGACTTGCTACTTTGTTTTATGCCATCCAGCTTTGATACAGAGCTCCAACCCAGCCAGGGTGATACTTATTCCCGCATTGACCACACAAAGGGTTAAAAGCAATGCTAAAACACTCACACTCACATGCGCGCATACATGGATTGCGGTTGGAGGTAGTGTGTTGACGTTATTCTGCTGTAAACACACAGTTACGCTATTTCACATGTTGACTTCCCATTCCCTCTCTCCACCGATGCAAGAGGTGTTGTTGGAGGCAGTGGCGGCGGCGGCGTTGGACCTAGCGCAGGATGATTCACGTTTCAGATGCTACACCAGAACATACGTGGGTGCATGCATACCGATCGTTATCCATGAATTATTGAGCGTATAGTTCGGGCATGCAGATCTGGCCCAGACGAACTGCATGCCGGATCCAGACCTGAACAGCATTCCCGGAGGTATCACTGACAGGTCTGCCTTTCAGGCATTACCTCGGATCATACCTTGGTGGATCCATACATATTGCCCACATTTTTTTTTTAGATGGATCCACCCCGAACAAACTGCGATGACAATGTCGGGTGTGTGTACTTCGGCTGACCGGTGCATGACGGCAGTGTTTATCTGTGGTGGCTAGGGTGCAGCTGGAAGTCTTGGCCTGCTCCTCCAGCACACAGTTCTGCAATGACGCTGGTGCTATCGCTTTTAGCCCTTTGACCGCTGGGGACGTGATAACTCGTCATGGCCGCGCGGGATTAGCCGAGCAGTCTAGGGCGCTGCAGTCATGAACTGTGCGGCTGGTCCCGGCGGAGGTTCGAGTCCTCCCTCAGGCATGGGTGTTTCTGTTTGTCCTTAGGATAATTCAGGTTAAGTAGTGTGCAAGCTTAGGGACTGATGACCTTAGCAGTTAAGTCCCATAAGATTTCACACACATTTGAACATCTTAACTCGTCATGCCTCGCCGTTCCCCTGGTGCGCCTGATGTGTATAAGTGCGGTCCGTGGGTCTTCCCGACAGCGCTAAGGACGTGTTGACACGTACCACGCCACAGGCCTCTCCACCGCTTGGG
Organism: Schistocerca americana; assembly: GCF_021461395.2. Classification (NCBI taxonomy): domain Eukaryota; kingdom Metazoa; phylum Arthropoda; class Insecta; order Orthoptera; family Acrididae; genus Schistocerca; species Schistocerca americana. The sequence continues at coordinate 185,064,056 of NC_060130.1, forward strand.
ACGAGTTTAGGGCCGGCCTTGGTAGCCGAGCGGTTCTAGGCGCTCAGTCCGGAACCGCGCGACTGCTACGGTCGCAGGTTCGAATCCTGCCCCGGGCATGGATGTGTGTGATGTCCTTAGGTTAGTTAGGTTTAAGTAGTTCTAAGTTCTAGGGGACTGATGACCTAAGATGTTAAGTCCCATAGTGCTCAGAGCCATTTGAACCATTTTTTTGTTAAGTCCCATAGTGCTCAGAGCCATTTGAACCATTTTTTTGTTATGTCCCATAGTGCTCAGAGCCATTTGAACCATTTTTTTGTTAAGTCCCATAGTGCTCAGAGCCATTTGAACCATTTTTTTGTTAAGTCCCATAGTGCTCAGAGCCATTTGAACCATTTTTTTGTTAAGTCCCATAGTGCTCAGAGCCATTTGAACCATTTTTTGAAGCACCTAGAACCGCTCGGCCATGTCAGCCGGTGAGTTAGAATTATCTGACGTTGCTAGCAGTGACGAGTCTTCAACAGTCTCGAAGGTGTAGTCCTCAGCCCTTTACATCGGAGAGGGGAGCAAGTATTACAGTCAGCAGTTCCTATGAATCCGAGGAATCAAAAAGTGATAGTGAAACGGTTCGGAAAACAGCGCACTTAAGTGACACATTTGACTGTAAAGAAACCGATTTCCAGGCGTTAAACCATCACTTCGATGACTCGAGTCCAGGACACAAATGTCAATTAGATACTGACCCACGCGTTTTATCATTTTTTTGTGATATTTATGTCTCAAGAACTGTTGCAATTTATTGCAGACGAAACAAATCTTTTTTACATTTACACCAGAGAAAATACTACAGAATCTGTGAATTCTCGACCGTCAAAGTGGAAAGACTCTGGATCTGAGGAAATGTATTGTTTTGTCGCTATTTGCCTTCTAATAGCGCAAGTTAAGGAGTTAAAAATTAAGCGATTATTGGTCCAGAGATACACTGTTGAACACACCAGTTTCCAGCGAAAGTACGTCCCGAGACTGTTTTTGTCTACTTCTGAGAATGTTACACTTCAGTAATAACTCTGCGAGTACTGGAGGCGACAGTCTATTTAAAATTAGGACGATTGTTGACAACGATCGTAAGACGTCTCGTAATTCATTTCGCCCACATCACAACCTTTGTACAGACGAAAGGCTCTTGCTGTTCAAAGGACGATTACCTTTTAAGCAATTTATTCCAATTAAACGAAGTAGATTCGGAATAAAGACATTTGCACTGTGTGACTGTCAGAGTGGGTATATTTTGGATTTTATTGTATAGACAGGCGCAACAACAGAAATTGGGTTCCACGATTTGGGAAAAAGTGGCGACGTAGTGGTAACCCTTATGGGACCGCATTTGGAACAGGGTCATATTCTATATGTCGATAATTGTTACTCCAGACCGGACCTGTTCCTCTGGCTCCAGAACCATGGACCAGCCGCATGTGGCACTAGTGTTCGTAAGAATTGGCGCAACATGCCAAAACTGCAGAAGAAATTAAAACGATGAGAAACTGAGTTTAGGTGCACTGACAAGGTCCTTGTTATCAAGCGATGCGATTAGAGAGAGGTGTGCATGTTGACCACAAGTCACACAACACAAATCTTGAAACAGAGAAGACTGTCAGAAATACTAGCGAAAATATAAAGAAACCGCTGTGTATTGTAGATTACAATTCGAGTATGGGCGCAGTTGACAGTTGTGACATGTTAATGAGCTCAGTGCGATCAGTGCGTAAGACTGTGAAATGGTACAAGAAATATTTTTTTTTCCACATTCTGGATTTGTGCATTCTAAATGGTTATGCTCTCCACTGGTCGGTAACAGGGCAAAAAATGGCACTAGCAGAGTTTCACCTTTCTCTCGTAAGGGAGATTGTAGAAAAATAGCCGGCCGAAGTGGCCGTGCGGTTAAAGGCGCTGCAGTCTGGAACCGCAAGACCGCTACGGTCGCAGGTTCGAATCCTGCCTCGGGCATGGATGTGTGTGATGTCCTTAGGTTACTTAGGTTTAACTAGTTCTAAGTTCTAGGGGACTAATGACCTCAGCAGTTGAGTCCCATAGTGCTCAGAGCCATTTGTAGAAAAATAAGCTACAGAACGGAAAAAAGGTGGTAGGGGAAGGCGCTACGATGACAAGCATCCTCTGCGATTCACAGGGAGACGTTTTCCGGCTGTTATCATGAATGAACATTCGCAAAAAAACTACGCTAATGCGCAGATGGGAACTAAATCTGAGAAAATTTATTGACTCTTCTGAATGAATTATTAAAAAAAGGCAAAAATTTAAAAAAATAAATAAATCTATTTTTAACTTCGCCAATGCCTGTCCAAAGTCCAGATCGAAAAGAAGGATGGGAAATAGACGCCTCTGTTGTTAGCCAATATTGGAAATTAAACTTATTGTTGTGGGGAGCATGTTGGCGTTAAAATTTGTTGTTCGAATGAGACTGTCTTTGAAGCATTAATAGAAAACGGTATTTTTAAAAGAAGTAACGAATATACCCTGCTTTCATCTTTTCATAAAAATCAACATCTTTTCGACTAATTTGTAGATTATTGGTAAATAGTGAGGGAATAAAAAATTTTATTCCTTATCGTTGTGCTGTCAATCTATTGCACTGTAAATTTCATTTTCATCGTGCATTCACTCTACTAGAAATGCGAATCCGAAGTTTACATAGCTTTCAGGCCTGAATTTCGCGCCCAACTTTCATTACAGTTATACTGCTTGGTATGTTTAACAGAGCATAGTTTTTTAGCAAAATCAGAAGGAAAATACCGCATTTTTTACTTTTTACAAAATCTTCCATTTGGCTAGTAAAATTCTTTTCATTGTTATTCTTAAGAGAATGCATAAAATTGTACAAGGTGGGCAAATTTGATTTCTTTACAAAAACTATTTCCCGAGATATTACAGCTCAAATTCACCAGAAAGTCACGCTGGCTCTGCGCGAGTCGTAATCAGCCGAGAAGTATTCAGCACAGGGCGGTTTGGGCAGCCCGGGCCGCTCCGGTACCGGTGGCCGCTCCCAGGGACAGCCGGATCACGCCTTCTAGGTGTTACGATTTTTTTCCATCACTGTATATGGATGAGTCTGATATCGTTTGAAGTAATAGGACTAATATGTGTGTCTTGAGAAAATAATACATAGAATCTAAATTTGCGGCCGGCCCGTGTGGCCGTGCGGCTCTAGGCGCTTCAGTCTGGAACCGCGTGACCGCTACGGTCGCAGGTTCGAATCCTGCCTCGGGCATGGATGTTGTGTGTGATGTCCTTAGGTTAGTTAGGTTTAAGTAGTTCTAAGTTCTGGGGGACTGCTCGCCACAGATGTTAAGTCCCATAGTGCTCAGAGCCATTTGAACCATTTGAGCATTAGCCCAATGCTTACGCACTCTCTGTAGTAGTAGTAAACGGCTCAGAATACATCATGAGCTCGAGTTGGCGTAATCGATCTACAAATTAAAATTATAAAGAGATAGGTAACAATCTGCACATTTCAAACACAGATACTCGATTATCCATACTGATAACAAAGACATATCGGTAAAGACTCCGCCGGCCAGAGTGGCCGAGCGGTTCTAGGCGCTACAGTCCGGAACCGCGCGACCGCTACGGTCGCAGGTTCGAATCCTGCCTCGGACATGGATGCGTGTGATGTCCGTAGGTTGGTTAGGTTTAAGTAGTTCTAAGTTCTAGGGGACTGATGACCACAGCAGTCAAGTCCCATAGTGCTTGGAGCCATTTTTTTGGTAAAGACTCCAAATGACAGCACTTTCGGTCATAACCTCTAAAGTGCGGCTGTAATTACAGTCTTCTACGTGTATTCACCAAGGCCAAGGGTAAGGTGGTTGCGACTTTCTTTTCTGCATGCAAGGCGACATGCTAATGGAAGAAATTCACTTTTAAGACATCCAGCCCACTCTGTGGAGAAAAAGTAATTGTTTATTTAAATTATAATAACGTATGGCGGTAAAATATTAAACAGAGGATGGACACAGGAGGTTGCAAGCAGGGAGATATAGCTATCTGGACGACCCTGATGGTTAAGTTTTCAGACTATCCAGCCGCACAGTACTTGTAGCGATGAGATATGAAGCAGTTTCAACGGTGACAGCGACTTAGACTATCCTTCACGAACACGTTTCACTCTCCACCAAAACACTCCATCGTATATGTGTCGAAAGCAGTAAATTGGCGACAGCTGATACAGCTGGAGAGAACAGTCGAAAAAAAGTTAAATGGACCATAAATAGAGCAAAAAAAAATTAGACAAACTCAAAGCATTAGTGTTAGGAGCTAATGTAAACCGTGTAGATAAAAATTATGCCTTCCACATTGCCATCAGAATCCCATTTGTATCCTTTACCAGTAAAACCTCATGTTTCGCCTATAGTTACGTCAATATGCAATCAATGTTTTTCAGTTCTGAAATGACACCAGTTTAAACCGAATCCAGTTATTTTTTACGATTCCGAATAAATATGGAGTGCAACTAGCATGTACTGGATTGGAGAATACAACGCACACACACACACACACACACACACACACACACACACACACACACAGTACTCAGAGAGGGAAGCAATTACGTCTTCTATCAATAGAAGGCACCATCGTTCCACTACACTTCTTATATTTACTCGTTACATCCCCTCACGACATATTATCCCATTCAAATAATGATTTTCTATTTCTGTAAGTACACTACTCGCCATTAAAATTGCTACACCACGAAGCTGACGTTCTACAGACGCGAAATTTAACCGACAGGAAGAAGATGCTGTGATATACAAATGATTAGCCTTTCAGAGCATTCACACAAGGTTGGCGCCGGTGGCGTCACCTATAACGTGCCGACATGAGGAAATTTTCCAACCGATTTCTCATACACAAACAGCAGTTGACCGGCGTTGCCTGGTGAAACGTTGTTGTGATGCCTCGTATCAGGAGGAGAAACGCGTGCCATCACGTTTCCGACTTTGATAAAGGTCAGATTGTAGCCTATCGCGATTGCGGTTTATCGTATCGCGACATTTCTGCTCGCGTTGGTCGAGATGCAATGACTGTTGGCAGAATATGGAATCCGTGGGTTCAGGAGGGTAATACGGAACGCCGTGCTAGATCCCAACGGCCTCGTATCACTAGCAGTCGAGATGACAGGCATCTTATCCGCATGGCTGTAACGTATCGTGCAGCCACGTCTCGGTCCCAGAGTCAACAGATTGGGACGTTTGCAAGACAACAACCATCTCCACCAACAGTTCGACGACGTTTGCAGCAGCATGGACTATCAGCTCGGAGACCACGGCTGTGGTTACCCTTGACCCTGCATCACAGACAGGAGCGCCTGCGATGGTGTACTCAACGATGAACCTGGGTGCACGAATCGCAAAACGTCATTTTTTCGGATGGATTCAGGTTCTGTTTGCAGCATAATGATGGTCGCATCCGTGTTTGGCGACATCGCGGTGAACGCAGATTGGAAGCGTGTATTCGTCATCGCCATACTGGCATATTACCCGGTATGATGGTATGGGTTGCCATTGTTTACACGTCTCGGTCACCTCTTGTTCACCTTGACGGCACTTTGAACGGTGGATGTTACATTTCAGATGTGTTACAACCCGTGGCTCTACCCTTCATCCGATCCCTGCGAAACCCTACATTTCAGCTGGATAATGAACGACCGCATGTTGCAGGTCCTGTGCGGGTCTTTCTGGATACAGAAAATGTTCGACTGCTGCTCTGGCCAGCACATTCTCCAGATCTCTCACCAATTGAAAACGTCTGGTCAATGGTGGCCGAGCAACTGGCTCGTTACAATACGCCAGCCATACTCTTGATGAACTGTGGTATCGTGTTGAAGCTGCATGGGGAGCTGTACCTCTACACGCCATCCAAGCTCTGTTTGACTCAATGCCCAGGCGTATCAAGGCCGTTATTATGGCCAGAGGCGGTTGTTCTAGGTACTGATTTCTCAGGATCTATGCACCCAAATTGCATGAAAATGTGATCACATGTCAGTTCTAGTATAATATATTTGTCCAATGAATACTCGTGTATCATTTGCATTTCTTCTTGGTGTAGCAATTTTAACGGCCAGTAGTGTACTATTGCAAACTGACAAGGCAAGGAATGCTCTGGGAAGTGCTTCAAAGTTGGCCATTTAATGTTATGAGTTTGTGGGCGAATTATTCGTCCATCTAGGCCTGGTGTTGAGGAGAGATGAATTTGTTGCACGGCTGAATGTTAGTGGACGCAGGGCACAGGTAATGCCTGATCTATCTAGGTGGCACAGGGCACGCCATGGCCAGCCCGGCTGGTTGATAGTTCCAGCCAGCCATGCGCAGAGACAAGCAGCGTTACTGGAAACGGGTAAATCCCAATGCTGGAGGCTTGGTTGGTTGTCGCTCACATGGCCTTTGTGCAACAGGTAATGATCCAGGAAATGGTGGAGTGTCAGATGATCTTAAAGATTGTTAAGTTACAGCTCTCTGAACTTCGACAATAGAAAATGGAAATGAATGTACGGCATTGTTGGCCTGGAGGCCCCTATTTGGTGAAGTTTGGCCTCCAAGCGCAAGTCTTATTTCATTCGACGCCACATTGGGCCACTTGGCCGCTGGTGATGAGGATGAAATGATGATGAAGACAACACAACACCCAGCCCCCGAGCGGAGAAAATCTCCAACCCAGCTGGAAATCGAACCCAGGCCCACTTGCATGGGAGGCAAGCACGGTACCAACCAGCTAAGCAAGCGGACACTTCGACAATAAGTCTCAGATACATATTAAAGGGAATCTGAAAGCATCTGCAATCTCAGAAAAACAAGGCAAATCCAAAGACACAACAATAATATCTTTAAAATTACGAAAGTTAACATTTCACATTGAATAAACATTTACTCAATAAACCTCTGAATTATTTTCATTTATTATCTATTATGTTATTAGCTATTGATCTATTATCTATTATACTTATTATCTATTTATTGTCTTGTGATACTATATTAGCTGAAGCCAGCAATGCCATGTACAATTAAATCTTAAAATTTACGTGTGCTCATGCTCTATCAGTTGACTTAACATGCACAGTTAAAGGAACAAGCAATTTTATGATTCAATCTTCCGTTGTGATGCATTTTATTTTATTTTAAAACAATGTACAACAGCCAGTTTTTTTGAAATTTTCCACCGACTTGGGGTTGCTCTGTGTGTTGAGCCACTGAATTAGCATTTTCCTGGATCCAGAAAGCAAGGTGATTTGAATCCATCTGCCATCAACCTTGAAAACGGTTTCCTGTGTTTCTCAGTTTCAATTTAGGCAAATTCTGGGGTTGATCCCTTACTATAGTCCATAGTCAATTCCTTTATTAGCTTTATTACCACTTCTATGTCATTCACCAGCCACAGCTGGACAGACAGCGTCAAGATACAACATTATTAAAATACATGAATACAACTCTACTATGATAGTAATTTATTACCACAAGACATATTTAAGTTATAAATTAGATTACAATAATAATACATCTATAAAACAGATACAAGTATATAATGAACTTAAATATAATGGTTGCTGTTGGAGTCATGGAAATGAGCTGCAGCTCAAGTAAACACTATGCTATTACTAGAGAAGAATTCTTCAATATTGTAGAAGGGCTGCTCTTATAGCTTACACTAAATAGTAGTTTTAAACTGCTCCCATGGTAAAGACTAAATGTGATCAGGTAGAGCATTAAACAATTTCCTTCCAAATATCTTTTTTTCCTGACAGATTTCACTCCCCATAATGATGCAGCCACTCTCCATAAATAAAAAAGCTGCATCAAAGATGAGTTGAGCATCTGTTGAGAGACTCCTGCCACTAGAAGCTATGTGATAAATATAATTATCCAAAGCCTCCTCATTTAATCACATGCATTTGTCTGCTGGGACATTCTTTAATACAAAAAATGATCCTTCTTAGACTGCAAGAGGTTGCAGATGTATACTTAAACGAGAAAATTGGGGAAAGTGTAAAGATGAATAATTCGAGTTCGTTTGTATTTTCGCCAGCAAAAACTGTTCTATCTTCTCTGTCAAACAAAGATCTCTTTATTCCAAAAGCCCTGTTGGTAATAATCATGGAGTCCAAGAAAATTAGCGCTTGTCTATTCCCGATCGTTTCCTCAGCTCAAATCCAGACTGAAAGAAGATGAGTGTAAAATGACCTTGGACGCTAATGAGAGACTGGAACATGACTGCTTCTTAGTGGTATGGAAAAATACAACACTCCTAAGTAACGAGATTATATCTGTGGTTGATGAAAAGTCCGAGGTCATTAACAGACAAAATGATTTATTGTTATTTATGGAAATTTTCAGGATAAATGAAAACCGTGAGTCTTTTTAAGGTCCTCTTTAACAAATCGAACCACCCTCCCTCCTTTGACATAATCCTGGCTACGTCCTTGTTCTATAGAGATGATGGAGAGAGAGGACAGATGACTTTGTCAATTAACATTCCTAATGAAGGTCTATATTCTTTTCATCACGGAAAACGATCGTTCTGCTCATGACGCTGTAGCTGGTATGGTTACAATCACTTCACCGCGTTTATGGAGTACTGGAAATTAAGTTTGCAGTTTATTTTGATGCAGGGAACTATGTACACGTATTTCCTTCGCAGACCTGGCTTCCAGACGTTGTGACATAAACATAGCACTCACTTCAGATTTTAATCAAACAGTATCAAAAAGCATCCCATATATGCTCCTTAATTTTTCAAACGCTTCCTCAGGAAACACATCTGCGCAGTTAGAGAACTTTAAAAAAACTTCAAGTCATGCAGCGAATTAAACCTGAAGTTTAACTGCCTGATTATATCATTTAATATCTGTAGATACGTCTTCCTGTGTTCATCTTTTATAGATGTTTCTGTGCAGTTTTCCTTTTTTCTCTTTCCTGGAGTATCACATGTGCTTTCAGCCTTGCATCATATTTTCTTAAAGCCACCGTATCTCCAAATGCACCACTTTTGTTTCAAGTCTTCCACCTACTTGCTGCAAAATTTCGACTGCACAATGTTAAATTTAACATCTGTCACTGCAAACACATAATATTGTGAGAAATCCACTTGTTTCATTAAAAGCAGTGTATCCCAGTTTTCTGGATTTTCCAAAATGTACTAGTACATACCTTCAGTTTCAACCCTATAATCTACCATAGTTCGTACCAAGCGACTTGAATAACTCCATCTCGCTGGTGCAAGTTCTTGAAGTCTCTTCACCACTGTTGTAACCTAATAAGTTCGTTCTTTTAGAGGAATGGACAAAAAGCACTAATATCAGCAGAAAAATACTCTATATACACTCATACACGATAGTGTCTGTGGTAAAAACAAATTCAGCTTGTGGGCGTAATAGTGCAGAAACAGTGCAGTTACTTCTCTAACTTTTTTTTGCACACTGAATGTCCCGCTATGAAAGCCGCCCCATCATACGTCCGCGCACCAAACTTATTTTTGCATTCAAATTCTTCAAGACGATATATTGCACCCTCACTAGGGTCTCTGCTGTTCTATCACTACTAACATAACTAAACACTACAAATTTTTCTGAACACAATTGAAATTTATGAAAGATTTGTGCATCTGGTGTTTCATATAGTAAAATAAAAACAAACTTCTCTTCTGTCATCGGAGTTTTTATTTCGGAGAGTGTAACACCATGTAGGGGAGAGCTGTACAAAGTGGCCAGGCTAAGGTATTCCTATTTTTTAAGCTGAGTAGCAATAGGTGGAAGTGCATAGAAATGAGTGATTATAATCTGAAATTATTGAAGTATAATATCGAATAGTTTGATTACCTTAGGATCACATTATGTATTTTAAACAAAATTAATTTTTACAAAGCGGCAAAACGGTTACTTTGACCAAAATGAGTGGACAAAGAGGCCACTTAGTTTTAAACTGAAAAATAAAAGGTAAAAAACTATTTTAACAAAAAAAAATTTTATTGTATAACTTGATTTGAATTATTAATTCGACATTTCACAAATAAAAGTCAAATTGTGTTCCTCAACTCCGGTGCAAAGTTCAAGGGTGCAGGTGGAGCATAACTGGCACTACATCTACATCTACATCTATACTCCGCGAGCCACCTTACGGTGTGTGGCGGAGGGTACTTATTGTACCACTATCTGATCCCCCCTTCCCTGTTCCATTCACGAATTGTGCGTGGGAAGAACGACTGCTTGTAAGTCTCCGTATTTGCTCTAATTTCTCGGATCTTTTCGTTGTGATCATTACGCGAGATATATGTGGGCGGTAGTAATATGTTGCCCATCTCCTCCCGGAATGTGCTCTCTCGTAATTTCGATAATAAACCTCTCCGTATTGCGTAACGCCTTTCTTGAAGTGTCCGCCACTGCAGCTTGTTCAGCATCTCCGTAACGCTCTCGCGCTGACTAAATGTCCCCATGACGAATCGCGCTGCTTTTCGCTGGATCATGTCTATCTCTTCTATTAATCCAACCTGGTAAGGGTCCCATACTGATGAGCAATACTCAAGAATCGGACGAACAAGCGTTTTGTAAGCTACTTCTTTCGTCGATGAGTCACATTTTCTTAGAATTCTTCCTATGAATCTCAACCTGGCGCCTGCTTTTCCCACTATTTGTTTTATGTGATCATTCCACTTCAGATCGCTCCGGATAGTAACTCCTAAGTATTTCACGGTCGTTACCGCTTCCAATGATTTACCACCTATGGCATAATCGTACTGGAATGGATTTCTGCCCCTATGTATGCGCATTATATTACATTTATCTACGTTTAGGGAAAGCTGCCAGCTGTCGCACCATGCATTAATCCTCTGCAGGTCCTCCTGGAGTACGTACGAGTCTTCTGATGTTGCTACTTTCTTGTAGACAACCGTGTCATCTGCAAATAGCCTCACGGAGCTACCGATGTTGTCAACTAAGTCATTTATGTATATTGTAAACAATAAAGGTCCTATCACGCTTCCCTGCGGTACTCCCGAAATTACCTCTACATCTGCAGATTTTGAACCGTTAAGAATGACATGTTGTGTTCTTTCTTCTAGGAAATCCTGAATCCAATCACAAACCTGGTCCGATATTCCGTAAGCTCGTATTTTTTTCACTAAACGTAAGTGCGGAACCGTATCAAATGCCTTCCTGAAGTCCAGGAATACGGCATCAATCTGCTCGCCAGTGTCTACGGCACTGTGAATTTCTTGGGCAAATAGGGCGAGCTGAGTTTCACATGATCTCTGTTTGCGGAATCCATGTTGGTTATGATGAAGGAGATTTGTATTATCTAAGAACGTCATAATACGAGAACACAAAACATGTTCCATTATTCTACAACAGATTGACGTAAGCGAAATAGGCCTATAATTATTCGCATCTGATTTATGACCCTTCTTGAAAATGGGAACGACCTGCGCTTTCTTCCAGTCGCTAGGTACTTTACGTTCTTCCAGCGATCTACGATAAATTGCTGATAGAAAGGGGGCAAGTTCTTTAGCATAATCACTGTAGAATCTTAAGGGTATCTCGTCTGGTCCGGATGCTTTTCCGCTACTAAGTGATAGCAGTTGTTTTTCAATTCCGATATCGTTTATTTCAATATTTTCCATTTTGGCGTCCGTGCGACGGCTGAAGTCAGGGACCGTGTTACGATTTTCCGCAGTGAAACAGTTTCGGAACACTGAATTCAGTATTTCTGCCTTTCTTCGGTCGTCCTCTGTTTCGGTGCCATCGTGGTCAACGAGTGACTGAATAGGGGATTTAGATCCGCTTACCGATTTTACATATGACCAAAACTTTTTAGGGTTCTTGTTTAGATTGTTTGCCAATGTTTTATGTTCGAATTCGTTGAATGCTTCTCTCATTGCTCTCTTTACGCTCTTTTTCGCTTCGTTCAGCTTTTCCTTATCAGCTATGATTCGACTACTCTTAAACCTATGATGAAGCTTTCTTTGTTTCCGTAGTACCTTTCGTACATGATTGTTATACCACGGTGGATCTTTCCCCTCGCTTTGGACCTTAGTCGGTACGAACTTATCTAAGGCGTACTGGACGATGTTTCTGAATTTTTTCCATTTTTGTTCCACATCCTCTTCCTCAGAAATGAACGTTTGATGGTGGTCACTCAGATATTCTGCGATTTGTGCCCTATCACTCTTGTTAAGCAAATATATTTTCCTTCCTTTCTTGGCATTTCTTATTACACTTGTAGTCATTGATGCAACCACTGACTTATGATCACTGATACCCTCTTCTACATTCACGGAGTCGAAAAGTTCCGGTCTATTTGTTGCTATGAGGTCTAAAACGTTAGCTTCACGAGTTGGTTCTCTAACTATCTGCTCGAAGTAATTCTCGGACAAGGCAGTCAGGATAATGTCACAAGAGTCTCTGTCCCTGGCTCCAGTTCTGATTGTGTGACTATCCCATTCTATACCTGGTAGATTGAAGTCTCCCCCTATTACAATAGTATGATCACGAAACTTCTTCACGACGTTCTGCAGGTTCTCTCTGAGGCGCTCAACTACTACGGTTGCTGATGCAGGTGGTCTATAGAAGCATCCGACTATCATATCTGACCCACCTTTGATACTTAACTTAACCCAGATTATTTCACATTCGCATTCGCTAATAACTTCACTGGATATTATTGAATTCTTTACTGCTATAAATACTCCTCCACCATTGGCGTTTATCCTATCCTTGCGGTATATATTCCATTCTGTGTCTAGGATTTCGTTACTGTTCACTTCCGGTTTTAACCAACTTTCCGTTCCTAATACTATATGTGCACTATTTCCTTCAATAAGAGATACTAATTCAGGAACCTTGCCCTGGATACTCCTGCAGTTTACCAATATTACGTTAACTTTTCCTGTTTTTGGTCTCTGAGGACGGACGTTCTTTATCAACGATGATAATGTCCTCTCTGGTAAGCCGTCAGGTATTTTATCGTTTCACCCAAGGGGGGGTCCCTCTAACCTAAAAGAAATTCATTGCTCTCCTGACCTTGAATTTCATAATTTTTCTTCGTGGTACGAGCACTCTGTCTACATCATTGTTATCTAAAAGAGTTGTTCTAGGGTCGGGTTTCTTGCTCTTCACAATTTTCTTTTAACTGGCTTTCTTCTCTTCAGCTAAATTTCGATTATCCTTTTTACTTTCTTCTTCTTCTCTCTCTTTACCTACCGCTTCTATGTCATTCTTATTACTTACTGAAGCATCACCACGGAGTTCTTCTTTGTACTGCTGCTTTTACTGCTTGTGCCCTGCAAAGAGAAGCGGACATCCCAGTGTGAATGAAGTGAATGTGGAGCGCATTTGCGACTAGCGCTGACTATTGGCATATTACCAAACTACACTGTGGCAGTCTACCTGGAAAAAAACTTTCAGGACTTCTCTTCAAAATGACATATGTATGATATATGTACAATGTTTGATTCTTGTGCAATAAGTAATTGAAAGTGTTCTCAGATTTTATGTACACCCTGTAGAATAGTCGAAATTTCAATAACTGAGGTAGGATTATGGAGTCAAGATATGAGACTTCCACCATAATTTTATTAAAAAACGTAAGTCACTTTCTTTCTCGACAATGAATAACGTACCTACTTACCTTACATCAGGATAACTAACATCCAGAAAAAAATTATAGCTCTGAGGGATGTCACAGCAAATGGGTGAGACTTCACGGAGTCATTGGGCCCTTCATGAAGAATAAATTAAATCTTTTCTCCCAGGACTCCAGTGGGCACTTTGCCCGTCATGTCTACTTTGCCCGGCTCTCTGGTACACTTTTTAATTGTTTTTGAATGAGAGGAGATAATCCAGTGAACCCAGAGGCTGTAGTAAGTGGATTCTCACTTTCTCGTTAAGCTCAGCCAACAAATCCACATAACTGCCTCGATTGTTGGTGTGGTAGCTTTCACTGCCTCGTTGAAACTATAAGTCTTGTTGTTCTAAATAACAGGTGGCTGTATTTCATTGCTCTGGTTCACTCCTTCATTGTGCCTTAAAATGCTTTCAAGTTTCTGTCCATCTACTTACAAATAAACCCTGCTTCTACAAAATGTGCCCAGGGCTATCAATTCAAGGATATGAAATCCTGATTTTCTGTACTTTGAAATTGCAGTGGGCTGTGAAATGGGTACTATATTATGATTAATATCTATATAACCACGATGTTTCCTTTTACAAGGAGATTTGTCCTTTACCAGTTGCAAACATAGCCAACGGAAGAGTTTACACAATATTTCACTCCCATACACCCATTTTATTTTGTTGTAAATATCAGGATTAAATGTTTGTATGAGATTTTTAGATTTGGTCTCTGTTGCTGAAACAGGTCGTAGGTTGTAGATCGACCCTTTTTAATAAGTTTTAACTTTTTATACAATGGCTGTGAGTCGAAGGATTTATTAAAAGGACTCTAACATCACTGTTACAGTCAACCATTTTGTGAAACTCCTGGCCAAAATGGTATTCAGTCACATAAAACACGACCCATTAAGCTGTCACTAAACCCACTAATGCACGCTGACAGTTGAATTCAGGGCAGAAGAAGAGAAGATGTGTGCAAGGAAGTGCCCATCCAGGCGCACCGAGTCTTGTGCAGCACAGAAGCTAGATATTGGTTTAAAGGAAATGATATACGGGCTGTGAAAGGGATATTGTATTATGATTTAATTAATACAAATGGATGTACACCGAGGTGACAAAAGTCGTGGTACACCTTCCAATATCGTGTTGGACCTGCTTTTACCTGGTCTAGTGCAGCAACTCAATGTACCATTGACTCGACAAGTCGTTGGAAGTTCCCTGGAGAAATATTGAGCCATACTGCCTGTATAGCCCTCCAGAGCCTTAAAAGTGTTGTCGGTGCAGGGTTTTGCCACGAACTGAGCTCTCAATTATGTCTCACAAATGTTCAATAGGATTCATATCGGTCGATTTGGGTGGCCAAATTATTCGCTAGAACTGTCCAGAATGTTCTTCAAACCAGTCGTGAGTAGCTGTGACCCAGTAATATGGCGCATTGTCATCCATAAAAATTCCAACGTTGTTTCGGAAGTACATGAATGGCTGCAAATGGTCCCCAGGTAGCCAAGCATAACCATTTCCAGTCAATGATCAGTTCATCTTGTAAGGGATCCGTAGGCCCTTACTATAACTTTGCACTCGGCACAGGTCGTCAGGGCGAACAATCGATTGTGATGTGTTGCAAGAGCGAGTGTCGAGATGCACCAGAGTGGTTGGCGGGAATGGTGTGTGTGTGGAGGCCATTATTGGAATACAGAGGTTTTAACCGAGAAGACTGTCACCATCGCCGTGGTTAGACCCCTAAATAATAAATGAATACCGGGAAAGGGATGAAGTATCTTTTTAAAAGTAATCAGGGACGTTACTAGTGCCGATATTTAGTTTCGTGTATACCGGCCTAACCTTGGATTGCAGTGTTGGATGCAGTGATGGATTAGCGTGTGACGATAATGACAAATGAAGAAAGCCTGTGCAGAGATTAGCCGTAATTAGATATGTATGACGAAGGCAGTGGCTGTCTCCTTTTTGTGTCTTGAGAAGTATATAAGTTCATAATCAGTAAAACTGTGTTGGTGTTCCTTATTACCATACATTCAGTATTATAGTATTGAACAGGACGAACTGGAAAGTAACAACTTCCGTAGCAGTCAATTCCGATTACCAGCCCCATTAGGTTCACGGTCATGTTAATAATAAATATTGGGCTGCTATTCGATCAGATCAGGTCAGGACAAAAACGGAGGTGTTACAATCTGGACCACAGGGCCCATTCCATGTTAATACACCCTGCACCATCATGGAGCCACAACCAACTTGCACAGTACCTTGTTGACAACTTGGGTCCACAGTTTCGTAGGGTCTGTGGCTTACTCGATCCCTACCATCAGCTCTTACCAACTGAAATTGAGACTTGCCTGACCAGGTCATGATTTTCCTGTCGTCTAGGCTCCAACCGACATGATCACGAGCCCAGGAGAGGCGCTGCACGCGATGTCGTTCTGTTAGCAAAGCCACTCGCCTCTGTCGCCTGCTGCCATAACCCATTAATGCCAAATTTCAGTTCATGGTCCTACTAGATACATTCGTCGTACATTCCACTCTGATTTCTGTGGTTATTTCACAGGGTGTTGCTTGCCTGTAAGCACTGACAAACACTAACGCTGCTGCTACTCTCGGTCGTTAAGTGAAGACTGTCGGCCACTGCATTGTCTGTGGAGAGAGGTAATGCCTGAAATTTGGTATTCTCAGCACACTTCAGTAAACTTATTTATCAAGTGATTATCTAAGATAATCTAAGGAGTTAGTTAAAATATATAACATTAGAGTGTCAATCTAAAATAACTAAATAATTAGTAACCTTGAAATACATCAGATGACTGAAAGTAAGTAATGGTCTCTTAAACCAAAAAATAGTAAATTAACGACTACTTCTAATGGGGAATTTAATCCAAATCCCTCAAAAATCCTCTCTCATATGATTCTCCCTATTTATTATATTTTCGACTACATTAATTTTATTTAATCAAATAATATTGAATTCCCTAACGATTTCCAAATTGGAATGTCCAATGCATCTGGCTCTAATTACCAATCCATATTCAAAGTCTATTAATTCCCATCTTGCATTCATAATAATGTTGGAAACAATTTCACATAAATCACCTAAGTACAAATGACAGCTTTGTCAATACACTGCCCTTTTATACCTTGTGTATGCAATACTGCCATAATCTGAATATATGTATATCACTATCCCATGACTTTTTTCACCTCAATGTGTAAAAAAAATATGTTAGTTAGCATCTCATATATTTAATAGCACATGCAGTGGATCCATTGCATTCATGGAGAATATGCCCCTGCTAATAACTACAGTTTCACCATCTGGTATTGGGCTATGCAGACTGATGTGATGTGATGTCCAGTGTGAGTACACACTGAAGCTGATGCAATGTGACATGATGGTCCAGTATGAATCAATCTTAACACTTTGAAGATAAGCCACTTGGAAGAATGTCAGACCTAGAAAACATGTCTTTTATACCATTATTTAAAGTTTATGAAACTAATGTGTCTTCAAGAGTAATACATACCAAAAAAGACCAGGCTTCAAGATTTATTTTTCATATTTACTTTAGTTCTTTGATAGGTTATAAATTTTAAAATAATTATAATTATCCTTCCAAAAAGTGTAAGATGTGTTGTTGAGTAATTTTTCTTCCATAGTAAAAGGAAACTGTAGGCCTATACTCACTTTTTTCCTTGCTGTTATTGCATATTCTAATTTCTAACCCACTTTTTTAAACAAAAATTATAAAAAATATTGATTTTATTATAAAACTCATATAAAAATAAGAGAAAATAAAAAACGAAAAGAGAGGTAAATAACTACACTAAATTCGCATAATTACAGTGATTCACATTTACCTATGACTCCATCATAAAATATTTGGCCATTAAAAGAAAATAAATGAGAAGTAAGTTTATTTCTTGCATTCCCCTGTCAGAAAAAAATCAGGTTTGAAGAAAAACGGTAAATGGAGCTAAATAAAACAAAAAAAATAAAATTATTCATGTTTACCTAAAATTAAACCAAAGGCAAGAAGCAATTTACTTTACATCGATTACTGTGCTATATTATTACGATTAATATTTTAGATTTTACTCATTTTGGTGTTTCAGATTCAGTGTTGGGTGGCTATCCAACACTAGATTATCATGACTAAAAAAAGGTTTTGAAAAACTTTTAAATATTAATAAAATATCTCAAACTAGAAATTCTAGGTCATTAAATTCATTATAATTTTTTAAAAGTTTTTCATTTCTTATATCATCTTCTTTAAAATAATTAAAATTGCTATAATGAATATTAACATAATGAAAAAGTTTTAGTTGAATATTTACTACCAAAAATATGTTATTTTTTCAGAAAAACTCCTTGCCTGGTGTGGAGAAATCCTTCACAACACTACACAGAATTTAAAAAAAAAATACCCATTATCTGAGCAGGATTCAAACCATGAAATGGCCCTAGGAAACATTTCACAATTTGAATCCTCTCACCTTAGGGCTTTTCTTCTTTTTTGTAGATCTCATTTTGTTCGTTATTGTTTGTTCTATTTGTTCGAAGCGGACGTCCCATAGCGCTTGTTCAGGTTCATCATTGAGCCATTAACTCAGTTTTTTTATTACAGAGAGCAGCTAACCCTCTGACGGAACACACTGAGCTACCATTTCGGACGCACTGGGCTCTCCACACGAGGCGAAAAATGCAACATAAATTTCAATCACAGCTCACACTGAAAACAACAGTAACTGTCTTAAACAGCATAAGGCCGAAGTTTAAACTGTGAAACTCGGTTAAAAAAAGTGAAAATATTGTTTACAAACGTTGTGCCTCACGAAAAAGTGTGTTAACTTTCTAAAATGAATTTTAACCAGTAAGACAATGATAGTAACCCGCTTAAATACTAAGAACTCAAAGTTTGATCCATGAACATCGTCTAAGAAATAGGCAAAATATGCTTAAAAACTTCATAATGAACTTTGCTACGCTGACAACATCTAGTAACCAGAATTTGAAACACTTCCTTGTGTGCCAACACTGTGTGACAAGCAAGAGCCACTGTGCGAGCAAGACAGCGATAAGGAGGCGGAGCAAAGTGGAAGTCATGGGCAGTTCACACAGCTGAAAGTTAGATGTATATGCAGCAAATGCTGCCTGGGCAATTAAAAAGATCGATTTTTGTTTATTTCTCAGATAATTATTAACCAAGGTTATAAATTCAAGAGGGCTATCCAGAAAAGAATATAATGAATGAAATGGGACATCATTGTCTAATTAAAATTTTCCATAAGTATTCTGTGCTGAGTATCCTATGTCAAAATTCTCTTACCATACATGACTATATAGAGAAGTGTGTCTTTTGGTACAATATCGTTAAATGTACCCACAAGTTTCATAGGATAATTTGTCATATGGATTTATATCAACATCTCCTTTCAGTTCAGTAACACATTTAAAACCGAGAAAAGCGTCATAAGCTTTCGAGTAATTACCTGGTGATTCTAAATTCTGTTCTTATTGAGGAAATATGTCGCTTCTTCCGTTTTCCAAATTTAGATTACTCTGCTTTACGTGATTATATAATGATCAATCAGCCAACTGGTTATCAGGCATATAAAACTCTATCGAGTTTTACCAACTTCTTAGATCTAGTTCAAAATTGTTCTTGTCACCTAAACCAGCAACTTCCACAGTTTCCAGTTCATAGAAATATATTGGAATTTGAGGATTTTTCAGTATTTTTGTCATTGTTCAAGCTCATAATTGGGTTCACATTTAACAGTAGGTACACGAATTTCCATGGATTCTACCACGGTTTTACCTTTTTTGGCAGTGTATCCTTCATTTGCACTCCAGCATCACTGTAGTCAGCCCATATAAGAAGAGCATATCCAGCACTGGAACTGCAAGTAGAAATTATAGTAAGATTGCTTTCCTATACAGTTTCTTTATATTCCCTAAAGAAACCACCAAGCAAATTCTGTGGATTTTTTTTTTACTTTACTATTACTAAGGATATGTCCTTCCACACTTGTTTTATCATTATGAGATGAAGTCAAATACAACAAAACTGACCACAAAATAAAGGTATGCTCTATTCTAGACATAACATTATTTCCTTTCTTTATGATTATAAAGTCACATAGCTTTGCCACATGATTATCAACTACCTTTTTATTAGATTACCTAATTAAGTTGGATAACATGTATCATCAGCTCCAGTAATACTGAAGCTCATGTATAACTGAGCGTGATAAGGATGGAACCATCCATCTCCTATATTTGTGTTAAATTCTGTATCCTTCTTAGGAATATTTAGATTATATGTTGATTTTTCTTTCACAGGGAGTGAGTAGAAATAATAACTCTGAATCTTGTTCATTTAATAACGATAAAAGTTTATAAAGACATTTCTAAAACAACAGTCACACAAGCTCCTTTGAAGTCAATTAAAATATCATTTTCACAGTTATAGTTCTTTCTAATTCCTGTGTAGTATCAAAATATGGAATACATATAGGATAATGTGGTTTGTGAATTATTGGTCCACCAAACACAGCAATGGCTTTAATGAAGCGATACTATCAGCATCTCAATTAAAATGATCATTAAGGTTAACAAATATTCCACCAGCTGGATTAAAATTTATATTGATTAATTCAAATGGAATATATTAAGGAACTTCATTAGCAACTGGTTTTTCATTAGCTTCTATAGTTTGACCACTAAATCCAACCACACTTCCACACATTTACGTCTGTGTGTAATTTAACATTACTCTCAATAATGATTCTGTTTAAAATTTCATCTGGTTTAATGTGTATATTAGGCTTTTTTTGAATGAATAATTTTTCCAAAGTTTTCAAACGATATTGGCCAACAGGATTTTCTATTGCTTTTCCATCACAATATAATTTACTGTGTTTTTTGTAAAATATTTGGAGCTAGGAATGCTGTATAAAAACCAACTAGTGCAACATTATTAAAACTTTCTCATATTGGTACAGTCAATGTTGTTTTTGGGAACAGACAAATAATCCCTCAATTTAAATGGGCAATTTGTTTAATATTAATAAAATTTAATGTAATTAAATAAAAATAGATTGGGAATAAAAAATTCCAGAGAGAAAATTAAAAAATAAAGTCAGCATTTACCAAATTCTATTCGATGTGCAGTAATACGAGTAACTAGATGCGGGAAAACAACTTTAATGATTCACAATTATATTCTAGCTCCAGGATGGTTAAATTGGAATAAGATAATTCACTTGTATGTTTGTTCAAAAAGTTTAGATCAACTGAAATACTAAGTAATTATAAAAATGTGAAAAATAAGTTGAACATAAGAATAATGAGATTTTATGTTTATTGAAAATAATGACGAAATTATACCACTAGATCAATTTCAAGATAATTCACATGTAGTATTCAATGATTTCTTTCTTTACAACCAAGATGTAGTTAGAGAATAGTTAACTAGAACAAGAAATAAAGGAACAGATTGTTTTTGTTTATCTCAGCCATACTCAAAATACCAAAGCAATTAGTACTGAATAAGCTAAACTTTTTAAATATTTTTAGAAAAGATCATAAAAAATTTAAATCATATTTGAGTAAGTTTGTTGATGGTGATTTAAAATGTGATGACTTTAAAGAAGTGTGTAGTAAATGTTGGAAAGACTAGTTTGGATTTTTTGAAATAGACATGACTAGGAAACCTAACAAAGGGAAATATATGTCTTATATAAAATATTTCTAAGCTAATTCTTTTTTGTTATTGTTAAATGAGCACTTTAACAAATGAAAATGCATATCTAATAGGCCATGGTGAAGGTATTTTACTTGAACATATAAATGAATTTAAAAAAGTTTATGAGCAAATAATAGAACACGAAAAATTAGAATATATTTGTCACCATTATACTAATAAAGAAGCTAAATGTGGGCCAGATAATGTGGTTCCTATTTTTTTAATAATGAAAACATAAATCATTATCTTACTAATTTTTATACATCTGTCCATAAAAATAAAAGTCAATAATTTTTTACCCTTGGTAAATGTTTTCATAGTATGACAAAGAAGTTGTTAAATAAGCTAAACAAAATAGGAAAAAATCTAAGAATAGAAAGAAGGTTCGAGTTTTGGAAGAAAACAGAATAAAATATGAAAAATATAAAAAAAGATCAACTTGTTTTTGATGCAATCAAAAAAGTTAAAGAAGGACTCAAAGGTTTAGGTAATAATGTACTGAAAGCTATTGAAGGAAACAGAGAGGCAGGAAAACTAATGGTTCCATATTATCACAGACATTTAGAAGAGTGTGGAGATGTACCAGGAACCGTATGTCCAAAATATGAATGGTTTGATAATCATCCTAATAAATAGACTATACATTAAGTGAAACAGAAATACAAGATCAATTGAAGAAGTAAATAGAAGAGATTAAAGATAGGATAAAGAGAGCTCAAGCTGAAGGTGAAAGTGAAGATTAAATATAAGTGACAAAATCATAGTGAAGATGGACTTCTTCGATTGAAACTTGTTGGTATGTTTAAGTATGTTGGTAATTTACTAATAAACTCTGAGTGAGATCAATTAACTGTTTGTGGAAAAGGATATTAATGTACACATGGATTAATGACTGTGTTTACTAAAAGACAGTTTACTATGGATGATATGGGTGAAAAATTTAATGCTGTTGATTTATCAAATTATACAGATATAGTATTCAATTCTGGAGCATTATATTCTGATAATAATGCAAATAAAATATCAAGAAAATGTAAAAAATACAAAAGTTTTTGAAAAGAAATGCTGAAAATTATTTTCCAGAATTGAGGTAACCACTTAGAAGTTAGATATTTCAGATGGGAAGAGGTGAAGGCTTAATAAAAAATATACAAAAAAACGAACTGAATCTATTTGGATGCATTATATCAGAGGCTTAATAGACAGATTAGCAGTTATCGTGGAGAAGAATTGCCTGAAACTAAAAATTATAATTATGAAAAAGTGGGAATAAGGCAAATGTTAACAAATAAATTTAGTCATTTTATTACCAATAATCCAAAGGGTAATTCAATATTAGATTTTTGAATAACTTGCCACACACATGCTGACAAAGTGAAAATTGTGTGGCAAGATGAATGATGTTTGGAAAGAAAAAATTAGGAATGGGTACTGAACTTGTGCCAGCTGAAGCAAGCTTTAGACTGCATCTTCATGATCGTGGATTGGGACTATAAAAATATTAATCCTGGTAAATTTTTTATCTTTGTAAAAGAAAAATTTTAGCACTGATTACACTTTGAAACCTAGTAGCAAAACTAAGCCCAAATTAATTAAAATTAAACTCAATAATGAACAAGTGAACAGTATTGATAATTTTTAGCTGATGCACAAAAAAGAAAAAGAGATAGAAATGAATTTTTAAGAGCTCATCAGAGTGATAAAAAAACTGGCAGTAATTTACTCATTACATTAGGTATACTTGTGAAAAAAATTATCGAATACCCAAGAAAAAAGAAAGAAGATTCAGAACTAAAAACGTGAAGGAGGATTTTTTCCTTTATTATTGGCGACAATACCATATTTCCCAAAAATTGGTTCACTAGCTGGTGGAGCAGCTGGTATTGCAAAAGCGGTAATGGAGAAGAAAGAAGATGATGCAGAATTAGAAGAACAAAAAAATATAATTTAGCTATGGAGAAGAAAGATGAGGCTGGAGTAAAGAAACTGCAAAAAATTATTCATATCTATCCTAATGCATTAAGTAATTTTGATACAGGAAAACTTGCAAGACATTAAAAATCAAATACTTTCATGTTGTTTTTATGACTGATGAATTACCTAATCATCCTTGAGAATATAAATGTGGTATAGTTAATTTAGATACATCTTATCATGCTGGCTCGGATTGGATCTGTTATTGCAAGAACAAAGATAAAAAAATCTGAGTTTGATTTATTTTGAGAAAATATTTCTAAGGGGTATTTAAATTTCTTGGATCAAGTGAGTTGTACGATAATAGACAATAAATACTAAATTTTAATGACGAAATTTGTGCCCATTTGTGTATATTTGTTTTAAAATTGGTATCATATAATGATACGTTTAATGAAATTTTGAATGTAACTGTGCTAGGAAAGTACCAGAGCTCCAAGTGCTAATAGAAAGCACTGATGGTCAAATCGTTATAGGCACTGAGAGCTGGCTAAAGCCAAAAATAACCTCAGCCGAAAATATATGAAGAACCTAACGGTGTCCCGAAATAATAGGCTAAAAACGGTTGACAGTGCCGTGTTTGTTGCTGTTAGAAGTAGTTCATCTTGTCGTAAAACTGAAGTAGATAGTTCCTGTGAGTTAGTATGGGCAGAGTACATTGTTGGCAACCGAAATAAAATAATAATTGGATCCTTTTACCGACCTCCCAATTCAAATGATACAGTTACTGAAAGGTGCAAACAAAACTTGAATTTGATTTGAAACACGTTCATGACTCATACGATCATAGTTGGTGGTGACTTTAATTTGCCCTCAACATGTTGGCGAAAATACATGTTTAATTCCAGAGGTACGCATAAAACATCATCCGCAATTGTGCTAAATGTATTCTCTGAAAATTATTTCGAGTAATTAGTTCATGGACCCACTCGAATAGTAAACGATGGTGAAAAGACACTTGACCTCTTAACAACCAATGAACCTGAGTTAATAACGAGCATCAAAACGGATACAGGGATTAGTGATCACAGGGTTGACAGGGAGATTGACTATTTTAAACCCAAAATCCTCCAAAAACAAACGAAAATTATACGTATTCAAAAAAGCAGACGAAAATTTAATTGATTTCTTCCTGAGAGACAATCTCCACTCCTTCCAAATTAATAATGTAAGTGTAGACCATAGGTGGCTTGCATTCAAAGAAAAAGCATCTGCAGCAATTGAGAAATTTATACCAAATAAATTAACAAACGACCAAGCTGATCCTACTTAGTACACAAAATGCATTGCAGAAGCAATGAAACAAACATGCCAAATTTAAACAGACGCAAAATCTCCAAGATTGGCGATCTTTTACAGAAGCTCGAAATTTAGTGTGGACTTCAACGCAAGTTGCTTATAACAGTTTCCACAACGAAACTTTGTCTCCAAACCTGGTAGAAAATCCAAAGAGAATTTGGTTGTATATGAAGTACGTTAGCGGAAAGAAACAATCAATGCCTTCTCTGCCCAATGGCAATGGAGATACTATCGAAGACAGTGCTGCCAATGCAGAGTTACTAAACACAGGTTTCCTAAATGCCTTCACAAAAGAAGATGAAGTAAATATTCCAGATTCGAATGTAGAACAGCTGCCAACATGAGTAACATAGAAGTAAATATCCTCAGAGTAGTGAAGCAACTTACATCACTTAATAAAAGCAAGTCTTCTGGTCCAGACCGTATACCAATTGCGCTCCTTTCAGAAATGCTGATGCATTAGCTTCATACTTTACAATCATATACAACTATTCGTTCCACGAAAGATCCATACCCAAAGACTGGAAAGTTGCACAGGTCACACTAATATTCAAGAAAGGTAGTAGCAGTAATCCACTTAATTACAGGGTCGTATCATTTACATCGATAGGCAGCAGGATTTTGGAACATATATTGTGTTTGAACATTATGAATTACCTCAAAGAAAAAGGTTTATTGACACACAGTCAGTATGGGTTTAGAAAACATCATTCTTGTAAGACACAACTATCTCTTTATTCATATGAAGTGTTGAATGCTAATGACAAGGGATTTCAGGTCAGTTCGGTATTTCTGTATTTCCAGAAGGCTTTTGACACTGCACCACACAGGTGACTTGTAGTGAAATTGGGTGCTTATGGAATATCGTCTCAGTTATGTGGCTGGATTTGTGACTTCCTCTCAGAGAGGTCACAGTTTGTAGTAATTGACGGAAAGTCATCGAGTAAAATAGAAGTGATTTCTGTCGTTCCCCAAGGTAGTGTAATAGGCTCTTTGCTGTTCCTTATCAATATAAACGATTTGGGAGACAATTTGAGCAGCCGTCTTAGGTTGTTTGCAGATGCTGCTGTCGTTTACCGACTTATAACATGATCTGAAGATCAAAACAAATTGCAAAACGATTTAGAAAGGATATCGGAATGGGGAGAAAGTTGGCAGTTGACCCTAGTTGACAAAAAGTGTGAGGTCATCCACATGAGTGAAAAAAGAACTCATTGAACTTCGCTTACACGATAAATCAGTCAAATCTAAAGGCCATAAATTCAACTAAACAACTAGGAATTACAATTACAAACAACTTAAATTGGAAGGAACACATAGAAAATGTTGTGGGGAAGGCTAACCAAAGAAGGTGTTTTATTTGCAGGACACTTAGTAAAGGAAACAGATCTACTAAGGAGACTGCCTACACTACACTTGTCCGTCCTCATTTAGAATACTGTTGCATGGTGTGGGATCCTAATGAGATAGAACTCATAGAAAAAGTTCAACGAAGGTAGCACATTTTGCATTATCACGAAATATTCGAGAGAGTGTCACTGAAATGATGCAGCATTTGGGCTGGACATCATTAAAAGAAAGGCGTTTTCTGTTGCAACAGAATCTTCTCATGAAATTCCAATTACCAACTTTCACCTGGCTGTGGCTGAAATTTAGAAATTAAGAATACAAGAGAAGCAATTTTATATTGCATGAAAGAGAAACATAGAAAAAATTATAAAGATATAGGGAATATCGGTTTGATATACCTGTCAAACAATTGCCACACACAGTATTTATCGATGAACCAGGCTTATATTCACTAATTATGAAGTTAAAAATGAGATTAGCTGAACAAGTTCAAGATTGAATTATGAAGAAGTTTTACTATGCTTTAGGAAACATGGTCAGTAAAACTACAATCAACAATTGATAACTTACAAGAACAAATTTAAGATTTAGAACCTGATAAGAAATGGCTAGTGAGTGCTGAAGAAGAAAAAAAATAAGAAATCAAAAACTAAGAAAGATGGGAAGAACTGCTTGCACAACAAATTATCGAAATGCAACCACATGTTGTTGCACCAACTTAAAATACTAATTTGAGAAATACTTTTGCTATTTTAAAATTATTTCATAACAAATTTGAGTGTGATTAGTTTGTGATACGATGTCAACGAAGAAAGCTACAAACACGATTAAATGTGCTTTTAGATACACATGCAAATTGCGAAGAAATAATAAGAATTCAATATAGTCCTAATTCAGTCAACTCCAGGTGAAATCTTCATTTTATCTTGCTTGATACCAACGGTGAAACATGGAGGTGGAAGTGTGGTAGTGTGGACAGCCATATCACGGTATTCTGCTGCTCCTATCATTACTCTCAAAGGTCTTGTTACAGCCAACAAGGTAGAAAAGATAACTTGAAGATGCCTAAATAATGCGAAATGCTTTATTGAAAAATATAGAACTAAAATTGCAACCAAGACTGTTTTTAACCAATAAATAATCTTTTTTTAAATGAGAAGATCAGCTCTATTGAGAAACAAAAATATAGTTTTTTTTCTGAAGTTATATGCTATGCAGGGAAAAATACAATGAATCAGATAAACAGGCTCTGTGTATTCCCTTATAAACGTCGATTGATCTGTTTCTATCTCTATAGTTTCGTTAGCAAATAAATGTCGATATTTAAAATGTTTTTTGACTCCTTCACGGTATCCCATACAAAATTGATCAAGGATATTCGTTGTGAAGTTTGCTTTGGACATTAAAAAACTGTATCACTACTGGTACCTTAATTCTGATATCACTGTATATTCTGACTGTTTGCTGTGATGGATGGTATCTTATTAGCCTCACTTTCCCTTTTGTGCAACTCCGACACCAGAGCCGATATATCTCTGAAAGAGCTGAAGCTGCACGAGGTAACAGACGGAAAATACGCGATGTTCAGCGGGTTGCTGCCTGACGCCTAGTGGTCCACGTGGTCTATTGCGTATCTATCAAGTGTGTAGTTTTCATTGTCGTCGTGTGAAATTTTTGAGGTGTTACCAAAGTACGAATATTTTCTCCTTCTTCAACTAAGACAGTACCATCAGAAATATACAGGGCATAGGCAAAATAATGTGAACATCTGTACCTACTTGGGAATGGTTTATTTGCCCATAATACAGCTGCAATTCTTCTTGGAACACAGGCATATAATGATTGTACAGTCTCCAGTCGAATATTATGCCATTCTTCTATCAGAACCTCTTCTAACTCTTGTAGTGACAAGGAAGGCCGAAATCTCCTCCAGAGTCTGCTCTCTAATACCGCTCACAAGGGTTCGAAAATGTTCAAGTCCGGGTACTGTGCTGGCCAGGGAAGACGTTGCAGTTCAGTTTCTTGCTCCTTATACTACGATTGTACTTTCCTGGCTGTGTGAATGGGTGTATTACCATTCTGAAATATGGCATCATTGTTGGGGTACAACATTTGAATCAAGGGGTGCATCTGATCACCTAACATATTCACGTACTCGTTGGCTGTAACAAGGCCTTTGAGAGTAATGATGGGAGCAGCAGAATACCGTGATATGGCTGCCGACACTACCACACTTCCACCTCCATGCTTCATCGTTGGTATCAAACAATCATCATTGTAGGCTTCTTTTGTCGTTCTCCAGACGTAAACCCGGCCCAATGTTGGAAATAACGAAAATGTTGACTCATCGGACCTCATGGCATGTTTCCATTGACAGGGGTCCAGGATTTATCCTCCTGACACCATGTTTTACACTTCTTTGCATTGGTTGTCATCACTAATGGTTTCGATATAGCAGCTCGTCCATGAATGTTAGCTTTATGGAGTTCTCGGAGGACAGTGTCAGTGGAGACGGGGTCTCGAAGATGGCACATTAGCGACTGTAGTTTTGTGTTGTTTTGACACAATTCGTGTTAGCGTACGACGATCTGTCATTTAGTTTTGATTTGCGCCCACTATTACTTTTACACGATGAAGCCTTTCCAATGCTTTGTGTAGACTGTTATGGCTGTTGAAATAGTTGCTCTTGAAACATTCAGTAAGTCGGCTGTCTTGGTTACTGCTGCTCCAGCTAATCGGGCCCCCACAATCTGTCCTCTTTGGAACTCTGTTAGGTCTTCCATTCCACGTCGATCTCGGCCTCTGAATGCAAATACGAAGTGTACACTACTCGTAAACAAGCTGCACTGATGCCTACTCCGTACTGAATATGCACAGTCCAGCGCGACAACCGAGCTAGGTGGCACAGTGGTTAGCACACAGGACTCACATTTGGGAGGACGGCGGTTCAAACCCGCGTCCGGCCATCCAGATTTAGGTTTTCAGTGACTTTCCGAAATCGCTTCAGGCAAATGCTGGGATGGTTCCTTTGAAAGGGCACAGCCGACTTCCTTCCCTAATCCAATGGGACCCATGACCTTGCTGTTTTGCCTTACCTGCGGTGTTGAGCATCAAATACAACCGTTCCACTACTGTCATTGTTCACATTATTTTGCCTATGCACTGTATGTCAGATATGTCCGACAGAACATTCATCACTCACGATGAGGCGACTGGGACATATACATGAATAACTCGGGTGAAAGGAATGGAAAGGGAATGGGATGGGAATGAAATAGGACTTCCAGCCACACAGGGGCATTGTGGCAATGCAACAGCGAGAGCTGAAACTTTGTGCCAGATCAGCACCCTAAACGAGAAGCTCCACTTCTCTAGAATGGTTGCCTTAACCAATTCGGCCATTCACACACACTTCCTGTCAACCCCTAATTTCCAACTTCCCACCTGCTGCACCGCAGATTTCTGATTCTTGTTGGACGTTGGTTGTTCATCTGCACTGAAACTTTTCCACGAGACAGTACTTGTGCCCATAGGATTATAAATTTGAGTGTCTCAACAGTGTTTGCGAGTAAGGGCAGAGATCGTTATGCTGTGGCCAGTGGGAAGTTGGGTCTGACGAAATGTGTATGCGAATGGCTGAGGCAGTTAAGGCAACCATTCTAGGGAAGCAGACCATCCGGGTTCGGACATGTCCAACAGAATAGACAATATTCAAGTTAGTTCAAATGGCTCTGAGCACTACGGGACTTAACATCTGTGGTCATCAGCCCCCTAGAACTTAGAACTACTTAAACCTAACTAACCTAAGGACATCACAAACATCCATGCCCGAGGCAGGATTCGAACCTGCGACCGTAGCGGTCACGCGTTTCCAGACTGAAGCGCCTAGAACCGCACGGCCACACCGGCCAGCACAATATTCAAGTCTATAATTCTATGGGCGCGACGGCTGTTTGATGAAAAAGTTTTGAGGGGGATGCACAACCAATGTCCAAACTGCTGTAGGAATCAGAAATCTGCGAGAGGGAGTTTAATGGACAGGGTAGTTGCAGTGTGGCGAGGGGGATGTTGGGAATTTGCGACGAAAAGCGTGTCCGGATGGCTGAGGTGGTTAAGGCAACCATTCCAGAGAAGCAGAGCATCCGAGTTCGAGTACCAGTCCAGCAAAAATTTTCAACTCTCATCGTTGCATTGCCGCAATACCCTGTGCAGTTGAAAGTCTATTTCCTTCCTGTCTCTTTCCCATCCCATTTCCTTTCCATTCCTTTCAACTCCATTATTCAACTATAACAATAGTCTGAGGGAACACATGTCACATGCACATCCAGGAAAGTTAAGTGATGTCACTCCAGAAGTAAAAGTTCAACAGTTTTATAAATATTTGTGTAGTTTATGTGGCAAGTAGTTCAAACATGAGCGCAACTTTTTCTATGCCGTGAAAAAAACGAACATGCATCGGAAAGTGAAAATGAAAATGAAAATGAAAATGAAAATGAAATATCCTTTGTGCGATATTTCAGCCCTTTAGAATGAATGTTATTATAATCAATGGCCAATGAATGATGCTGTGTCGATCGCATCAGGAAAGACCGAATTTGCATCTTTCTAGGACTTCGGTGCCTAGAAGACGCAGGTTGAGAGAAACATGTAGTCACTTTACGTCAAAAAGTACGGGTCGTATAATACTTCGGGCGACGTCACTCGGCATTTCTTCGTATATCATCGTTCAGGGCAACAAATATCTAAAAATAAGGGCATACGCAACATGGAAATCTAAGAAACTAACAAAACAGGAGGTGTTTGCCCTTCTAGCATTGAAGTAACTGTAGCTTGAGATGATAAAATACGTGGTTACTCAGGTGGGGCATCAAAATGCTTTTAAACGTTAAGTTTGACAGAAGCAGAAAGAAACACGAGAAACACGTTATAAACGGAATTCCATTCCATGCGATACTCGACAAAATAAAACACACTTAACCTGATTCCAAGCTAGAGTAGACCCATCTGCAGACAAAAAAGATTCATACAACATTGAGCAGTGTAATAATTTTCATCCCAACTTCATGAGACGTAAGGACGACGGCACCAGTGTAGCAGTGCGGGTAATGAAGTCAGTGCTAGCGATAATCCCTGTGTGTTGTTCTACAAACCACAAGATGTGTGAAATTCTGAAGAAGTACGGCAGTGACTGTATTTACATCGATGGGACTCATGGTACTAATGGTTATGGTTTTGAGTTAATTACACTTCTTGTGCTTGACGACATGAGACAAGGTTTTTCTTGTGTGCTTTTCTTATTTCAAACAGGATTCATCAAGAGATACTGTCACTTTTTTTAATGAAATAAAGAATAAACTAGGGAAATATTTCCCCAGGTGTTTATGTCCCATTTAGCTGAGTCGTTTTATAATGCTTATCTTTCACAGATGGAAGAACTTCTGTGAAAACTGTATCGCACATGGCACACTGACAGGGTATGGGGGAAAAATGTATGTACTAAAATCAAATCGAAGGGAATACAAGCTGAACCTTAAAAGCTAGTGAAGAGTTTGATGCAAGAAATAGGCTTTATAACATTTGAGCACGTATTTCCTTTAGCACTGGAACGACTGATTTCAAATACTGTTACACCTGAGTTTGGATTGGATTGGGTTGGTGTTCAACTCTGCAGCGTTTTTGTTTTGTGCGTTGGTATTGCGGTTGCTATGGGTTTGTTTATCGATTGTAATTTTTTATTTGTAGTTCACTGTTGCTATTTGAGCTTACATATCATTTTGCCATCTGAGGTAGTGAGTGGAGATGTGGACTCTAGAAAATGAAGTGCTAAGTGGAGAAATCTGAACGTTTCATCTACATCTACAATTACATGGTTACTCTGAAATTCACACTTAAGTGCCTGGCAGAGGGTTCATTGAACCATTTTCATACTACTTGTCTACCATCCACTCTCGAATGGCGCGTGGGAAAAAGGAACACCTAAATCTTTCCGTTCGAGCTCTGATTTCTCTTATTTTATTATGATGATCATTTCTCCCTAAGTAGGTGGGTGTCAACAAAATATTTACACATTCGGAAGAGAAAGTTGGTGACTGAAATTTCGTAAATAGATCTCGCCGCAAAGAAAACCGCCTTTGTTTCAGTGACTGCCACCCCAACTCGCGTATCATATAAGTGACACTCTCACGCCTATTGCGCGATAACACGAAACGAGCTGCCCTTCTTTGCACTTTTTCGATGTCCTCTGTCAAACCTGTCTGGTAAGGATCCCATACAGCGCAGCAATGTTCCAGCAGAGGACGGACAAGTGTAATGTAGGCTCTCTCTTTAGTAGGTTTGTCGCATCTTCTAAGTGTTCTGCCGACAAAGCGCAGTCTTTGTTTCACCTTCTCCACAATATTGTCTATGTGGTCTTTCTAATTTAAGTTGCTCGTAATTGTAATTCCTAGGTATTTATTCGAATTGACAGCCCTTAGATTTGTGCGATTTATCGTATACCCAAAATTTATCGGATTTCTTTTAGTACCCATGTGGATGACCTCGCACTTTTCTTTGTTTAGTGCTAATTGCCACTTTTCGCACCATACAGAAATTCTCTCTAGATCATTTGTAATTGGAATTGATCTTCTGATGATTTTACTAGACGGTAAATTACAGTGTCATCTGCAAACAGTTGAAGGGGACTGCTCAGATTATCACCTAGATCATTTATATAAATAAGGAACAGCAGAGGGCCTATGACACTACCTTGCGGAACGCCAGATATCACTTCTGTTCTTCTCGATGATTTACCGTCTATCACTACGAATTGTTACCTCTCTGAGACGAAATCACGAATCCAGTCACATAACTGAGACGATACTCCATATGCACGCAATTTGATTAATAGTCGCTTGTGAGGAACGGTATCAAAAGCCTTCTGGACATCTAGGAATATGGAATCGATCTGAGATCCCTTGTCGACAGCACTCATTACTTAATGGGAATAAAGAACGATATTTTCTGAATCCGTGTTGGTTATGTATAAGTCATTTTCTTTAAGGTGATTCATAGTGTTCGAGTGCTCCAAAATCATAGGGCAAATTGAGGTCAGTGATATGGATCTGTAATTCAATGGGTTACTCTTATTTCCCTTCTTGAATATTGGTGTGACCTCTGCTACTTTCCAGTCTTTAGGAACAGACCTTTCGTCAAGTGAGCGGTTGAATATGATTGCTATGAAAGGTGCTACTGTGTCTGCATACTCTGAGAGGAACCTGACTGGTATACCATCTGGACTGGAAGACTTGCCTTTCTTAAGTGATTTGAGTTGTTTCGCAACACCTAAGATATCTACTTTTATGTCGCTCATGCTAACAGCTGTTCTGGTTTCGAATTCTGAAATATTTACTTCGTCTTCTTTCATGAAGGAATTACGGAAAACTGTATTTAGTAACTCCGCTTTAGTGGCACCGTCATCGGTAACATTTCCATCGCTATCGCGCAGTGATGGTATTGACTGTTTTTTGCCACTGGTGTACTTTACATACGACCAGAATCGTTTTGGGTTTTCTACCATATTTTGAGACAATATTTCATCGTGGAAACTATTAAAAGCATTGACGCCCGCACTAAATTTCGAGCTTCTGTGAAATTTAGCCAGTCTTGGGGATTTTGCATTCTTCTGAATTTGGCATGCTTTTTTCGTTGCTTCTGAAACAGTGTTCTTACGTGTTTTGTGTACCATGGTGGATCAGTCCCGTCTCTTATTAACGCATGCGGTATGAATCTATCTAAGCCGTGGTAAAAATGGCTGTTTTGAAGAGCGTGCCGCAGTGCGTAGTGTGAAGCAGTCGGCCTCCGTTACTGGCGGTGGCAATCGCAGCTTTGGTGTCTCCCTCTGGTGGGAAAGGGGAAAGGTTGCCTGTTCACGTGCATTTAAGGGGCGCTATGAGCTCGCCAGTTGGTCAGTCTGGGTGAGTCGGAGTCAGTGTGGAGTGAGTCGGAGTCAGTCTGGGTCAGTCTCTTCTCCCCAGCTTGATAGTCTGTCTCTCGTCCACAGTTGTGAGGCAGCTAGTGTCTGTCTGTCGTCCGGAGTGCTAGTATGTCTTTCGTTCGGATCAACCTATAAGGCCGCCAGTAAGAGAACTCAGCGAGTTGGTCGCCCGGTCAGGGCTTGGTTCCTGCATCTGAGTCTGCGCGTTAGGCCGCCAGTCTGCTCGAGTTTGTGCAGGCAATGGTCATTGGCGGTTGGATCGATCGGTTAGTCGGTCGAGCGCTGGAACACAAGATGACTTGTCCCTCTTGAGCGTCGGCGCATGTGAGGTCGCCATGTGCGTCCAGTGGGCCGCGCCGTATAGCGAGGGGTACACCAAGTCCTTTCATCCGTACACAATTTTTTTCATTATTACTAACTTTTCTACAGGATCGCATATACAGTGTAAATGGCATATTGCTATATACATAACTAGGTCTACTTTGAGTCATAGGATCTATTCCACAACGCCACGTCTTGTAGGCGATGACCTCTCGATCGGCGAATGATTCAAGTCCAGGAAGTGATGCATTTTCACAACGTACAATGGCAAGTGTAAACCAACCACTACCAGAATTTCCAGTAACGACGTCCAGAGTAAAATTAACCCTGCAGCCACGGAAAAATATAGGTCCATTTAATATAGCGCCTTGGGCTGTTCCATTTGCTCCAAGTTTATTTTCGAGGCTAGTAATATGTTTGTAGACACGCATGCGGTGGCGGCGTTGACGATACACAAGTCAACGAGGCATAGTGCTTCAGTGCTGTTGCAGATAGAGCTCACAGCGGAATGGTTCCGCTGGCGTGCACTGCCCGCTTATATAGGGAGCGAACGACCTTGGTTACGTAACGCCGCTGATAAGGGACTTTGCAGGCACCAGCAGGCGGGCGTTATCCCGGACGCGCACGCTAGTCACTTCAGGTGTGCGCTCAGCGGGCAGTGCGGCACTATGCTTTAGAATTTTTTCAAACTGATGCATCCTTGAGTCCCCGGTTCGCGATGTACGACTAGCGGTTACAGAGGTCAAGGATCACACTTTAAAGTACTCCTATTTGTTAAAAGCAGTTTAATTTTGATTTCATCAGTTACTCCCTGGCAACTACTTCCACGCTCACAAAGTGTGATTAAATGTGTTAATGTTCTTGATGAATCACTAGTAAATAAAGTAAATTCGTAAGAAAAGGTTTTGAAAATAAATTCACGGTTCACTATCTATTGCTGTCGATACTGTATCTTTGAATTTGAGCCATATCTGGTCTACACTTACAAAATTATCTTGGAAGGAATGGAGACTCTCTCTTAGGAAGGCATCAAGCGAATTTTTATCTGCTGTTTTAAGTAGATATATTTTGCGTTTATTTTTAGTGGTTTTGATTGATATGGTTTTGAGCCTCGCTACAATGACCTTGTGTTCACTAATCCCTGTATCCGTCATGATGCTCTCTATTATATCAGGATTATTTGGAGCTAAGAGGTCAAGTGTGTTTTCGCAACCATTTACAGTTCATGTGGGCTCATGAACAAATTGTTCAAAGCAATTCTCAGAGAAAGCATTTAGTACAATTTCGGAAGATGTTTTCTGCTTACCACCGGCTTTGAACATTTATTTTCGCCAACAAATCGAGGGTAGATTGAAGTCTCCACCAATTATAACTGTATGAGGGGGTACTTATTTGTAATGAGATTCAAGTTTTCTTTTATGCGTTCCAACTTATTCTTCTACTTCAGTTCAGTAGAGGGGTGCAGCAGTGGACGCAGCCAGAAACATTTGTGCCATGGATGGAGTTATGCCACTGGACAGAGCACAGCGAGAAAATGATTTTCTCGTTTTCAGGAGGATCATCTTAACATTATTGACCCTCAAATTTCAGGTAGACTTTCCAAGTTTGCTGAGGATCGTTTAAACACGTTAATCCACAATGATTCACGTCAGTATACTCGAGAACTGGGAAATGTGATGAACTGTGATCCTTCCACCATCGTGCGACATTTCCATGCAACGGGGAAAGTTCAAAAATGGTGTGTATGGATACCGTAAGCCAAAATTAGAAAAATCAGCAGGTAGCCATATGACATGACATGACATCTCGATCGGCGAAAGAAGTCCAGGAAGGGAGGCGTTTTCACAACGAACGATGGCTAGGGTAAACCAATTACTACCAGAATTTCCAGTAGCAACATCCAGAGTAAAATTAACCCTGCAGCCACGGAAGAATATAGGTCCATTTAATACAACTGCTTGGGCCGCACCGCTCGCTCAGCGCCTAGCGAGTCGGTGACGCAACCCGCCCGACTTGGCTCGGCGCCAGGCCGGCGCAACAAAGGAGTGCGGCTACAGCGCGCGTCCGGGTTAACGCACTTCTTCTGATAGTGCCTGCAGAGTTTAAGTCCGTTATCAGTGCGTTACGTAATCAAGGTCACTCGTCTTTTATATAAGCGGGCAGTGCACACCAGTGGTACCATACCGCTGTGTGCTCTATCTGCAACAGCATTGA
Organism: Schistocerca americana; assembly: GCF_021461395.2. Taxonomy (NCBI): domain Eukaryota; kingdom Metazoa; phylum Arthropoda; class Insecta; order Orthoptera; family Acrididae; genus Schistocerca; species Schistocerca americana. The sequence continues at coordinate 185,100,588 of NC_060130.1, forward strand.
AGCACTATGCCTCGTCGTCGTGTGTATCGTCAACGCCGCCACCACATGCCTGTCTACAAACATATTACTCCTCATCAATTGGCTCGTGAACGACACTGTCCATTCGTAGCCTGTATCGTTACTGGTGACAAGGAAGGCGGTCTTTATGTTAAAATAAGGAAAAGAAAGGTATGGCAGAGCCCAAACAAACCAGCAATTCCTTGTACATAGACTAGCGCACATCCACAAAAGATAATGTTATGGTTCTGGTTGTACAGCGACGATGTGGTGTACTATGAATTGTTTTCCCAAGGTGTAAACATCACAGTTGACGTTTATTGTCAACAACTGAGACATCTTGCAGACGAAGTCCAAGAACAAGGACCAGGAAGACTATGTAAACTGATGCTACTGCACGATAAGGCCCGCCTGTATTCTGATAGACTGTTAAAAAACGCTTCCTGTCTAGATGACTATGCGCTCTAAACATGACCTCAAAACCACGTGATTCCTACAGTCACGGAATCGAAAAGTCACCCCAACGTTGGCAGACTGTTGTAAATAGTGACGGGGAATGTATTATTAATTACTACAGTTCAAATGGTTCAAATGGCTCTGAGCACTATGGGACTTAACAGCTATGGTCATCAGTCCCCTAGAACTTAGAGCTACTTAAACCTAACTAACCTAAGAACATCACACAATACCCAGTCATCACGAATTACTACAGTTTCTCTTATGTGTATCTGTTATGCTTATTAGACTTATGGAAAAATGTTACGAATTTATACACCAACCCAACATCTACAAGAACATTATTCTAAAAGCACCAAGTGCTCGGCCTTCTGTTACAGAGTCAACAGCGGTGGCAACACAAACACAGATATTGGAGGAATGCATGGAACAATAAAATACAGATATGTGAATGGTAAAAATTTGAAACGTCTAGACAAATTCATTCATACGTTAATGAGCTTCATGAGGGATACATTACATCACAGGCTTATTATTCTGACAAAGGGAAATCTTACAAGAGATCTCCAGGATAAGCACACAAACTATGGCTTAAGTGCAGGAGTGACTCATGAACGCATAGTTGGAGAAAGGAAAGGCGGATTGTACTGTCTACTTCTCAGGTGGATATCAGTTTTTTGTTTCAGAAAATTTGCACGACTGCAGCTGCAAATAGATTTGTATTGAGAGCATACATCAATATACATGCTTTACATAGATTCCAGTATCATATGGAACATGTGTAAACATATTCACTCTGTCTGCCTAGACAAAATAAGACAGGCATCCAGCGAACGTCAATAACTTTCATGATGTTAATGATGACAGATTTAAATCAGGAGGAGAAAAGGAACAGATAATTTGCCCATCTGAGTTACACAATATCTTCTCCAAGGCAAGTGGAGATGTTAAACCTCCAGATGTCAAGCCTGAAAGTTACATTAGCTGCTGTAGTGCTTCATCAAGAAAGGAACAAAGTATACAGCCTCAGAGATGGCTTTTCTCTACAAAGAAAAGGAGCAAAATGTGCAGCATAAGCGCTTCGAGAAACCATGTACAGCTGAGGCGCAAGACAAGTAATAGATATTGACTTTCACACAAAGCACATTTATCCTAGGTTATCTTTTGTTTGTAACGTTTCTTAGTGCCTTTCAGTTCACATCGTAATTATGCTGTTGCTACTAATATTCAGTCAGTGACATAAAAATAAATATCGTCTGTAATAAATTTGAAGAACTTGAATTAATGCTGTGTTTTTCCCTCTTTCTCAAAAGTTTAATTTCTGCTATAATCATGATTAAAAAGTAGACTTACGCAGCTTGCGTGTGGTTTTGGCTTCAGTTGCTGTCACCAGCAGGGAACAAATAAGTAGTACAGTAACTAAAAGATCTCCTTTTCACAGTTACATTTAATTTCAGTGTGTTTATATGTACTTCCAATGATATTACAGTATAGTGGAAGGTCGTGAAAGATCACGCCGACTTCGTCTTTCCCGCAGCATTACTGTGACTGATATTTATGTGTCCCATCAAACCTCGGCTCACTTTGTTAGCCGCAATGCACCTTAGTCTCTAGAGACAAGTTCACTTTCACCGTTCGGTAGTAGGCTAAGCGAAATGACATCATTTTCACGTTCCGTATGGTGTGAACTCTCCACGATTTGACAGTGACGTCGCTTGATGTTCCGTTGACATATAGTTAGAATCAGCCTTAAGCGAACTGATATTCCGTCTAATGTTGAACATTCCATCTTTTGATGATGGCATCACCGGACATTCCGTTCCTTTGACGCTTAGTGTGAATCGGCCTAAAGTTGTTAATATTTTTTACTGACTTTATCTATGCTGCCATTCTCAGATCCAGCCTCAAATTGCAAATTGCACTTCGCTGCAATGTTCATGACAATGTCCCTTACTGAGCGAGGTGGCGCAGTAATTAGCACACTGGACTCGCATTCGGGAAGACAACGGTGCAATCCCAGTTCCGGCCTTCCTGATTTAATTTTTCCGTGATTTCCCTAAATCGCTCCAGGCAGAAGCTGGGATGGTTTCTTTGAAAGGGCATGGCCGACTTCCTTCCCCATCCTTCCCTAATCCAATGAGACCAATGACCTCTCAGTTTGGTCTCTGGTCTCTTCCCCCAAAACAACACAACCCAACAATGTCCCTTACCGATCTTTCAGTGGTATAATTGAGGCTTTTTTGTAGCATCAGGGATTCTATTCTGGTATGTTTCAGCAGATGTAACAGGAATTCCTCCATTCAATCTGCCAAATCTTAATTCTAGTGATTCTTGTGCAGAATCGAGCAAATGATAATTAGATCACGGTCCTACAACCAGCTGCGGTAAAGCACGTGCGACAGTTTCAATTCTTCAGCCATTCTAACAAATACTGTATACTGTGACACCTCCAGCACTGATGTATACATCAGGGATGACAATAATACATTTCGCTTTTTGATAACTTTTTCAGTAGCTGCAATAAAATCTACCAACGCTTCCATTCTCACTGCGTTCAATTACATTGCATTGCGTGACATCTAGTGTGACTCGATCGCTGTAACTACCTTGTTCTTGTAATTCCGGTTAGTTAGAAACAGAAGCTGGAAGTAGAAACGTAGGTACAAAGAAGGTAACTGCGAAGAAACCATCCATGGGTAACAGAAGAAAAACTTCAGTTGATCGGTGAAAGAAGGAAATACAAAAATTTTCAGGGAATTTCAGAATACGGAAATACAATTCACTTAAGAATGAAATAAACAGAGAATTCAAGGAAGCTAAGGCGAAATGGCTGCATAAAAAATGTGAAGAACTCGGAAAAGAAATGATCGTCAGAAGCACTGGCTGAGCATACAGAAAAGTGAAATCAACCTTCGGCAAAATTAAAATGAAAGGTGGAAACGTTAAGAGTGCAGTGGGAATTCTACTGTGAAGTGCAGGGGTAGAAAAGGATGTAAGGGGTACATTGAACGCCTCTATGGGGGATAAGAGTTCTCTGATGACGTGACAGAAGAAGAAACAGAAGTCGATATCGATGAGATAGGGGATCCAATATTAGAATCAGAACTTAAAACAGTTTTGGAAGACTTAAGATCGAATAAGGCAGTAGACATTGATAACATTCCATCAGAATTTCTAAAATCACTGGTGGAAGTGGCAACGAAACGGCTATTCACATTGGTGTGGAGAACGTATGAGTCTGTCGATATACCATCTTACTTTCGGAAAATCATCATCCACGCAATTCCGAAGACTGGAAGAGCCGACAAGTGCGAGATTTCACGCACATTTACTTTAACACCTCATGCTTTGCAGTTGCTGACAAGAGTAATATGCAGAAGAATTGAAAAGAAATTTGAGGAGGCGTTAGATGACGGTCAGTTTGGCTTTCGGGAAGGTAAGAAGGTAAAGACACCGGAGAGGCAATTCTGACATTGCGGGTTATAATGGAAGCAAGACTAAAAAAAAACCAAGACACGTTCTCAGGATATGTTGACCTGGAAAAAGCGTTAGAGAATGTCAAATGGTACAAGATGTTCGAAAGTCTGAGGGAAATAGGGGTAAGCTATACAGAAAGACGGGTAATATTCAATACATACAAAAAGTAAGAGGGAACAATAAGAGTAGAAGACCAAAACGAAGTGCTCGGATTACAAAGGGTGTAAGACGGGAGTGTAGTCTTTTGCCACTACTGTCCAGTCTATGTATCGAAGAAATAATGACGGAAATAAAAGAATGGTTCGAGACTGGAATTAAAATTCAAGGTGAAAGGATATTAATGATAAGATTTGCTGACGACATTGCTATCCTCAGTAAAAGTGAAGAAGGATTACAGATCTGTTGAATAGAACGAACAGTCTAATGAGTACACAATATGGATTGAGAGTAAATCGAAGAAGAAGGAAAGTAATGAGAAATAGCAGAAATGATAACAGCGAGAAGCTTAACATCAGATTTGGTTATCAGGAAGTGGATCAAGTTAAGGAGCTCTGCTACCTAGGTAGCAAAATAACCCATGACGGACGGAGCAAGGAGAACATAAAAAGCAGACTAGCACTGGCAAAAAGGGCATTCCTGGCCAAGAGAAGTCTACTTTCAAACATTGGTCTTAATTTGAGGAAGAAATTTCTGAGAATATACGTTTATAGCTCAGCTTCGTATGGTAGTGAAAAACCTGGAAAAGAAGAAAATCGAAGCATTTGAAATGTGGTGCTACAGAAGAACGTTGAAAATTGTGTGGACTGATAAGGTAAGGGAGGAGGAGGTTCTCCGCAGAATTGACGAGGCACGGAATTTATGGAAAACATTGACATGAAGAAGGGTCAGGATGACAGGGCATCTGTTAAGACATCACGGTATTAGAGGGAGATATAGACGGTAAAAACTGTAGAGAAAATAGAAATTAGAATGCACCCAGAACATAACTGAGGACAACGAAACTAATATCGATGTGTGCAAAAGTTTCAACGATTACACTAGTGAACAAGCGAGAGCTGCTTCGTTTGTGTTTCTTGAGTGGTAACTTTGGAACACCTGTAGCTGTCAGCGTGTTGTGGTATGTAATGTTGTTTATGTAAGTAATATTATACGTACCGTTTAAAAATTATGCAAAAGCCTTGTACCTCTGTTCTCTGTATTTGTATAATTAAGCGTCGATATTTGACATGTTTACTTGATATTACCAACGACAATTTCTTTCTTTTTCTTTTTTTTATGAAAATAATTACGTCATTTTTTTTGTTACGTCCAGAGACACACAATTTCAGATAATGCTCATCAGTCGTGTATTTATTTCGTGATAGTCGGTTTGTTGCATTGTTTTGTAGAGATAAGCTTCACGATGTGTGTTGTACGCACGTTGCGCCTTGCAAAAGTCAGCTCGTGTTGTACGACTTGAATGTTCAACAAGACATTGTTTATGCAGATACAAGAATTTACTATAGTAGTCCCATACATCTTTTTTACTTTATACTTTCTTGTGGATGCCGTAGAGCTGTTATTACAGTTAATGCAAAGTGAACCATCGAATAAAGTGTGTGATAGGCCCTATGTAGGAAACGACAGAAGGAGTGATAATCACAATAAAATTTAAAATAAGACGTCATTTAGGGTGTTAAAAATGGTTGCAAATAGCGCTAGTTGCCATTATATTGTTCAGTTGGACTGACAAGGCTTTGTGAGCCGTACGTTTTGTTTTGATGGAATCGCGTGTCACATTGGTTGACTAGGGATGACCAGCCTGAGATTTCTTCTTTGAAAACTGTAGATTTTTTTTTACGATGAACCTTCTTCCCTAACACTCGATGCTGGATACAAAGCTACACCATCGCCACTATTTCATTTTGGGATTGTAACTTAATGCTAAGTTTGATGATAATGACAAGTCTCAGAGTGTTGATTTATTGGTCCTGTGTATCTAGTAGGACTTCAGAGTTTACAAACGGTATTGGGCTAGTCCTTAATTTTGAATTACAATTCTTGAAATTTTTCACACATCTTTTTAGCAAAAAGCAATATTACACAATATTTTATTACTTTATACCCTGTCCAGATAAAATTGTAATGGGTGCTACAGTTTATTTTTCTAGGTACTCCTTTACTTTGTAGATGTGTTTGGCCAGATAATCATTCATAGTTGTGAAATCTTGTCTGTTCATTAGTATTTTTGTGGATTTGGGTAATGCGTTAGTCCGATGTTGGGACGGAGTATGCCTTTCTATAATGGGGCAGAATTTTCTCTTGCATGCATACATCATTTATTTACATTATGTGGTAGTTGTGTACAGATTAATTATGGTTGAAAGGTGGAGTGCTGCTATTTAATTTTTCTTTTATAATAATTACATTATTTAGTATGTAAGTACATGGAAGTGATAGTTTTTCATAATGTAATGATCTTTGCCGTACCCCTTCTATTAATCATACTTTTTTCTGTTATCAAAATGATCACAGATTTGCTCCACAGTTTTCCCAGAATATTACACAAGACTTCAGTATTAAGTGGGCTTAAGCAAAATATACAGTCTGAGGCCATCAAATGACATACAGTCTCATAGTATTCATATTATGAAAAATGTTTTGCTCAGTTTTCTGTGTATGTAGTCTGCATGTGTATCAGTTTCATTTTGTGGTGTATCCATATACAATCCCGTATAGTGAGGATTTTTGTATCAGTGATCGGTCCACAAAGTTGTAGTTGTAACTTCTGAATGATCTGCATATAAAGAGACAGAGTGAAATGACAGATAAAACAGAAGGAAGTTGAAACATCTTATGTTTATGAATAAGTGCTTTATTGAGTTCTTGCTGCATCAGATTTGTACTTAATCTTGAACTTTCAGGGACTCCGATGACTTAATGTGGCCAATTAAAATATTTATTTATTTATTTAATTCTTTCTTTTACGTGCCTAGGACATGAACTTATTGTAATACGGGTAGGGCTTTAATAACATACTGTAATGAAAATCAATTATATGCAAAGTATCCACTTCAGAGAAAATCAGTAAAGTGAAGACAGAAAGTAATAACAACAAAAATACAACGATTTGTATTTAAAACACCAATTTATCAAATTCAAATAGGAAGATAAAGAAAAACAAACAATAAAATAGCAAGATAATTCTCTTCATATTCTGTGGAGATCAAAGTATTCGACAGTTTTTACTGCTATTTTGTTAGCTGCAGCAAAATCATGTTCCTGCAGAATAGTAAATGATGTTGGTCCAGCCAGTCACCACAGTGGCAAATTCCGTAATGACCGCTGAAGCACTATTTCGTGGGGTTGACTTTGCACCATGACACCCCATTTCCCATCCTATTCAGAGTCTTTCATGTCCCCTAAGGTAGATGTGAGCCTCCGACTGTTTTCTCAGTGTGCCTCAGGTATAGAATCTTGCCAAAGTTCCACATGACACATTCCGGGAGATGAAAGAATTGCTGTAGTTGTCTGCATGAATCTCTTTCTTGATGTGGGTCTTGGTTGTCAGTCCTCGTATCCAAATGGGATGTCTGGGAATAGTTTCCTGTTTCTTCTTCCCCACATCTGTAGCTGCCTTCCTCAAAATACTTGGTAATGCTATACCCATAATTTGGTAGAGTTTACTGATGGGTGTTGGTAACAGACAGCGTGTCACAGTGTGTCCTGTCTTGTTCATAGCTATGTCAACTTGTTTGGCATGTACAGACTTTTGACAGATTGGTGCAAAATATTCCATTGCAGAGACATAGTGGTGGGGCAAGTGTTCAGAGCACTTTCTTCCCCCCCCCCCCCCCCCCCCCCTTATATCATAGGTGAAATACACAAACTTCGGTCTTTCTGGGCTGGCTCCTCAAGATTTCTTGTAAGTTATATCTCCAGCTCCTCAAAAGTTTTGCCCTGGGCAGCAGTTTGCTGCATCACCAGCATAAGTAAATGGTCCAGTCTGTAATCTTACCCTCCCACACATCACTATTAAATTTTTCATAGTGTCTTCATTAGTTTCAAAATCTTTGAGAGGCGTAAGATATACAAAAGAGAAACTTATTTACTTAGCTTCATTTTCTCTTCTTGTTATTGGCTTCAAGTCTTGCATCCAGGGGTACATTCTTGTGGCTGAAATTTTGATTTAACATTGTGGGTTCCTGATTAAATAACTGATGAAGATTTGCCTGTATATTTCTTGAATTTTATTCTTTGTTACGTTATTAAATATCACACTGTTTTTACAATTTCTACTTAATATTCAAATTACATTGCTGTAGACAAAATTTAAAAAAAAAGTGTTTTTTCAGCAGAGGTATGCCCACTAATACCTATATTCTGCAGTACTCACAATATTCCAAAGAGTTTACAAAGCAAAATAATTTAAAGATTTTCTTGACAAAATATTATTTGCTAAAATATATCATTATTTTGTAAATGAATCCAGAAGTAAATTTAACAATTAGCATTAGATTGTGCAATTAATAATATGATTTTCAAATATGCCAGCGTTTCGTAAAAAGAGTAATTAAAAAAAGAGTAATTTTAATTGTTAGTACATATCGATTGTAACACACAATTTCTTTTTATACATTGCAGCCCGAAATATAATACATTGTATACAGAATCATACGAATTTCATTCAGTTAAACAGTTGATATAATTTTCACCTGTAAAAGAATCGATAGTATAAATGATATCAGTTATTTCTATAAAAAAAGGTTATGTTAGAAAAGGGTGTCCCATTACAAGCCCCAGCGACACTTGGATGATCATTTGTGTAGATGTTGTGCAACAGTGAGAACAAACGTTTCCCTGAGGGAGACCATTTTCCTGAATACTCCATTGATTTTTGTTATTTTTTCAATGTAACAAAGTATTTGCTATTTTGCACCAAGCATTGGGTGAACTGTGTTAAATGATAATCCTTTGTGACTGAATCCACTTTTCTAACCAGCTTTTTGTTGTTAACTGTATTGTAAACTGTATCATAAGCTGCTGTGAGATCAGTGAAAGTCACACCTGTGACTTGACCTGTTTCATAACTAGACTCAGTGTGTTGTACCAAATTAAGGATCTCTCCATTACAAGACCTTCCTGAGCGAAATCCTGACTTCTCTTTTTTGAGGCTTTTGTTGACGTACTGTAATATTCCATTTAGAATCAACATTTCCAGTATCTTATAAAAATGACAGAGAAGTGAAACTTTTGAAAGTATTTTGGTTCTGTTGGCTCTTTTCCGGACTTTAAAAGTGCTACTACTTTGGCTTTGCATCAGATCTTGGGAATTTGCAATTTTGGAATCCATGTGTTCATAAGATTTAATATCTACTATGTTGTAGAAGGTCCAAACATTTTAATTTGTTCTGTTTGTAGTTTGTTTAGGTCTGCAGCTTTATTGTTTTTCATAGACTTTAATACTACTTCTAAGGCAAAAGGAGTGCCGAGGTCTTTCTTGTCAGCGTATCTCAGGAGTTTGGAGTTTGTAGATCTTCCTTTTGTCTTACAATTCAGAAGTAATTGATGGGCAATTCAGTTGAGAAATATCTTTGAGAGATCAAGAGGAGCAATGGTTGGGTCATTGTTGGGATCTTCAAAAATTTCCATGCTTTCTGATATCATTTTTTTAGTTCTGGAAGCTGATACAGTATACAGAATGTCTTCTCCAGATTGTATTGTTTCCTCACAAACTGGGTCATTATCAAATAATTGTCCATATCTCTGCAACAGTCTCGGAATCCTCATCAAGTCTCGGGATATACTTCTGTCTGCATCCTCTCGAGAATATATTTGCATGAAGTGACTCGAACTGATTTAACAAGTTTGTCATACATCGCCATAGGTGGATCAAATTTTAGGACTTTGATGTCAAATTCTTGTGTGAAATTTTCCCATTGGGCTTTCTTGAAGTTAAATTGTCTTTTGAAATGGACACACGCTGGCCTCACAACTGCTTCTGCTTCAACAGAACAAATAATAGGTCAATGCAGTGTACATGGGATTGGCTTGTCAACATTCTTCTTGGCAATACGTTCACTGACAAAAAGTTATTTGTTGCATACCTTAGATCCCATCTGCCACTGCCTACTGAAATGTCCCCAGAAGGATGATGATGATGATGATTAAGTCGTCAAAAACTCAGGATTCAACTCTGTGTAAAGCAAATATTCAAGAATATTGCTGTGAAAAACTACGTTGTCATCTTGTATCTACTATTTTTGAGTATGGCAGCAAAAACATGAAGGGGAAAAAGGAGATGAAATCAAACAATGGAATGATGACAACATTGTTAGAAGGATAGATTTTTACTCACAGTATAGTGGAGACATCAGGTTACAGAGAGGTGCAACAAAAAGATGGTGAAACAAATAAGCTTTCGGCCAGAAAGGTCTTCATCTGAATTAGACAGTGGACACGCACTTCCCAGTTCTGCAAAATGTAGATGTATATGTTACTTGCAAGTTAGTGCTGGCTGTGTTTCCAAGGCTACCAAATGCCCACATTCTTTTCCATTTGTTACAACAGACAGTGAAGTCTCAATGAAAAAACTGCGGTCTCACAACACACTTCCTGACAAAAAAATATGAAGCACCCGTAAGACACGGTCAGATATCAATGTAACTTTGGACATGTACACACCGTCATGGTGCATTAGCAGTGTTCCTGCCGAGTGTGGTTACCGAGCCCATCAGGGTACATAAGATGCATAACAGTGCCATATGTCAAATGATCACTGCGAAAGATACGGAGATGCCACATACTCTTGTGAGATGGCGTTATCGGCACATGACAGAATTTGGACAGGTCCTCATTGTGGCTGGCTGTTTGAATTGCACAATATCCAGATTTGTGGTGTGTTTTGCTGTGACAGTGGCCCTGTGTTGGACTGCACAGCAATGTTAGAGCAGGCACACTCGTGGACAAAGAATTGGTCGACCGTGTGTGCCTGCCGCAAATGAGGATCACTTTATTGTGCAGCAAGTGCATCATCTCTTCTGCAAACAAGTAGTGGATCCCGTGGAACAGTTTGTCATGCCACACTAGCAGCATCTGGTCTAGGGAATTACTGTCTTGTGCCTAGACTGCCACTAACACCACAACACAAATAGCTGTGTTCGGAATAGTGTTACAATGAGGAAGCACACACTGCTGATGAGTGGCACTGCATTGTGTCGAGTAATAAATCGTGGTTCTGCAGTAACAGCTCCCCCCAACCCCGACGTCCACTGTCGGCAAGTACGACGATGACCTGGTGAGAAGCCCCATTCTGTCACTGTTTGGAGAGGTACAGTGCTATTATTTTGGCCATCTCGATGGGGCTATCTGCACGATGTCGAGGTACTCCCGTGGCTAAAGATATCCCACATCTATCCCCAATAGATTGTATGTGGGACCAGCTTCCAGTTTGGACGTCAACTCCGACCCGATACCAGTATTCAGGATATTGAGGACCAGTTACAACAGTTGTGGGAAAACTAGCCTCAAGAGAGGATACTATGGCTTTATGGCAGTCTTCTCAAGTGAATCAGTGGACACATCCAGGCCAGAGGAAGTGCAATGTCATACTGATAAGTAGGCACTTACAGCTAAGTTTTTTGTAAATTCGACTTGATTTTGTGACCACTGAAATAGCATCACATCATCACGTATCTTCCCAACCTATAAAGTTCCACTTCCATTTTCTCCTCCCCTTCTGGGTGCTTCACATTTTTTTCAGGTAGTGCAGATATAGGTTTCACTGAGGCCATCACTAATACTGTGGCATTTTCGAAACTGGTACCGGAACTTTGATCTTAATATGGAATCTCAGACCTTGTAGCTTTATTATGGTGTTATCTTTTTTTTATTCACTTATTTTTGCATATTTGTCTCTTGCAAGTTCCTTATATCTTTTTATTTTCATCCTCCAATTTCTGTTCAGCAAGTCTTCTGTTTGTGCATGTAATATGTGCAACAAATTTCTGGATTCCCTCAATCTACATTTTTATTCGTTAATTTGTCCTTTGATCATTCTACACAATAGTATCAAACATATCTGATAGACAAGGATACAGATCTGTGGTATATTTCTTAGTCTACAGTTGCTTTTACTTGTTTAACTTGGAGAAAAGTAGGTGTGGCATCTTCAGTTTGAAAATGTATGAGAATTGATGGAGCTGTTTACTTTGTTTGTGAAGGTTTTGAGTTGACCTCAAGTCTGTTAGCATATCACTGTGGTGGTAGCCGTAAGGGCAGTTAAAGCACTATTCACACTTTTTTCCCCTTTTGATCCTAGTTCTTAATTGGCAGAAATGGGGGACTTTGATATCTGATCAGGCAATTATGTAAATAGGCGAAGTTCCTCATTGAAATCCATATTTCGTTTGTCGCTGACATTTGCAGAATATTGTGTGAAAATGAGCAATCAAGTATTTAATGACAGGCACCATTTGTTGACTTCTTGCAGAAGCAGTTTAATTGTTAATTGCGTGGCGCATATAAATGTTCGTTTCCACTGTATGTGATATCCAACTCAACTCAGACTGTGTTTGATATAAGGCACTATACATAGGTGACACTTCCTATTATTATTGCTAATGGAACTTAGCCTTTCTTCTGTTGTAAGGCTCTCATGTTTGGTGGAGCTTTCTTCTTCCATTCTTTGCTAGATGCTTTTGGAAGTGATAAAGAAAACATACACAAATATGTGTTTTAAATATATAATTTAATGTTTCCTTGATCACGAGCACAAAGTTAAAGGTCGTTTATTGACTGGCATTGGGTTAAAGACTAAGACTATATATCTCGAAGCAAGCCTTATTAATGTGCTCATAAATGGCTGTCAGAAGTGCAATTTGCGATTAATCCTTCACTTTGTTCAAACATGTACAAACTGGAAGCTTGTATGAAAGCTCTTTGTGAATTGTACAAGTACCAATTTTTTTTGTGTGTTTTACAGTTTATAGTCCGTCAGTGGGGTCTTATTTCATTATACATTCTTGCTTAAGGAGTCTTATACATCACATGTTTTACTAGCATACATCATTATTGTCATCACCCAGTGATCACAGGCCCTGAAGACCACAAAGTGGCATTACATACTGCTTGCATGTCCTTTGATTTAGAGCTTCCTTCATTGAGTCATCTGAAACACTCAGCTAGATTAGATCGTTGTCCATTTCATCCAGCCAATGTGGTCTGAGTCTACCAAGATGATGGTATGAATTTCCATTGTCACAGAAATGTTAGTTGCATTTTCAGATATCTAAGCTACATGATCAGCTGACCAAAATTGATATTGTTTTATAACGTGTGTAATCAGATTTATATTCTTCATATCATAAAATTCTTTATTTGTCCATCTTTAAGCATTCCAAAAATTCTGCTCATCATCCTCGTTTTGAAGATCTTGAGGTTTTCCCCCCTACACACATACCTAGTAGTTTGTTTCGAAGCTGTAGATTACAATTTGGCATATGATGATATGGATAAGTATACTTACCTTCCTTCATGTAACAAATTGCTGGGTGTCAGAGTCTTTCAGAGACTGCAAAAGTTTTCCATTCTGTTTGTATTTTAACCATCAAATAAATGTCTAATTCATATGATATCCATCCACTTCTATATCACTGCACAGTTTATGTGTGTGTTTAGCGATCCATTACATGATTAAACAATAATGGATGTATTGCATCATTCTGTATGAGCCACCATTGGAACTGAAATCTCTCAGACAGAATTTGCAGCTTTGATACTAATATGCACTTTTTATTAGGTTTATCAGCTTTTTGGTTATATTAAACTTTGTCGTGATAACATTTAGGTCCTGTCAGTGACTGCTGTCAAGTGCCTTGTTTTTAAATGTCAATGGGACTGTGTTGTTGAAACCAAACTTTGGATTGAAGACAGGTGTAGTTTATAAACAAGGTTGATGACAGGTGTTCTTTACAAACAGGGCATTCAAGTCCAAATTGTGCTTATGCTGTCTCGGAATAAAATGGTTGTCCATAATTGACTGCTCCTTGCAAAAGCTTGTGTGACGTCCCTGAAGATGTGCTCCACAGATTTTTCAAGTCTGTCTCATAAAATTATCAAAAATATCACATATATCATGACAAGGAGCAATATACATTGATATGTGTTGCAGCCTGTCTTGTGGCCTGTTTTGCAGACAAGGTTTATTAGAGCTCCTAGCCATTCATCAGGAATTGTAAGTGTTCCAGGACCTGTATGTGAGGTGCAGTATCTCACATTGCAGCACATCTCCCTCAACTTTCAGCCATTGTGCCACAATTCCATTCCCTTTAGATGCATTTTTGTTCCTGTGACTGAAGATGCCCTTTCACTCATATGTGGTCACTGGTGCTACATTTCCTTCCTCTTTCCATTCCACTATCTTCTGACATTCTTCTTCTTACAACAGATCTTAATCTAGAGGAATGCCAAAATAATTTGCACGTATTGTTAACACTTCTTTTCATCTGAGTATCAATTATTGTGGTTTTCATTGCCCAAAAGTTGTCCCTTGCATTGTTGGACTGTCATTCTCAAGACCTAAATCATGTTCTTCAGCTTTTACATGTTTACAAGGCTTTGTGTTTCTCTTGTAGCCTCCAAGAAACATTCATTCTTCTGTCATTTATAATTTCATCTAGCCATTTAATTCCACAATGTCCTCTTTACTTCAGTTGCATCTTAATATGCATCATTAATCCACCAATTACCCTTCTGCTTTCCATTTCTGGTGTTATCAGTCACTGGTATGTCATTACCCTGTACTTGATGTTGACTGTTCTACTTCACCTGTTTCTTCTACATTATCATTATGTTTCCTTATTTGCAGCTTGCAGTTGAGACTTATTTCTTACCGTTTGTACTGATTGGCTTTTTGTTGCCCCTCCTGTACACAGTTTTCAGTTTAAAATTCATCTTGCTAATGACTAGAAAGTAATCCCTTTTGCAATCTGCTCCAAATCTTTTGTACAGTCCTGGAATCTCTTGTTAGTGGCCCCACAGTCAGTTTGATTTATTGTATTCCCATCTGGTGACATGCACATTTGTTGATGAAACTCCTTATGTGGTAACAATCCTGACATGATTCAGAAGCCTGCAATAGTTGCTAAACTTTCTGAATGGCTATAATGTACCAAATTGACTGTCATTATTTGGATTAAAATAGCCTTTTATTTTGTAGTCTTTACAGTTCTGGGTTTTTAGTGATTTTCAAATGTATATTATTACCTATTAAATGTACATACTTGAGCTACAGTCAAAATTTATATTGTTCATACATTGTTAAAATGCTGTGGGATGGCTGGACTTTTAAAATAAATATGGCACCAAATGTTGCTTGAATTGCTCTGAGATAATCTGGCCACCCATTGGACATTAACAATGCACAACCTATGTAATTTTTGGCTTAAGTGTTTTATGTTCTTTTAATGGGCACCTGAAAATTATACAGTAAGAAACACTATAGGGAAAAAAATGTTTTAATCCAAGTGACAACAGCTAGTGTGGCACATTATTGTCATTCAGAAAATTTGTTTTGGTTGTGGCTCCAAGTTCAACCAAATTATTGGAAGTTGCTAAGCCAATGGCAAAATCAACAAAATACTTTCCAGGATTTCGCAGAAGTCATCCTTTCCATCGCCGTCTTTGTTCTCAGTTGGTGTAGAAGAACTGACTTGAGTAACACGGAAGCATTTTTGTAGCAGTGTCAGATAAGCTGTTCTCTTGTTTATTGCCTTAAATTCCATCACAGTATGTGGTAGACATTTCTTCAGTACAAGTGCAATAGCAAATTAATGTCAGCTTCCATATCAACTATGCATAACTATTGATTTTTATGTATCAGTTGTACCTTATTGTAAACATATTATCACTTACTGTCACAGATCATAAAACTTCGTGCAATTGATTAGTGCAGGAAGACGTTTTTGGTAACTTTTGTAAAACTTTTAGTCTTTACCAATAGTAGTTAATCCTATTAAGTTTGTGTGTTTTTGGACGAACTGGAGAAACAGTTCAAAATTTATAAATCAGTGTGTGAAAAATTCCATATGAATAATGTTCGGCTGGCATAACACCCCTGGTCCATCTCTTAGATTTATGATGAGGGTCAACTAGCTGCCAATTAAAAGGGCCTTGTGTTCTTACATTGTTCTGAGAGACAGTCATGAATTATGGAATAAATGGAGAAGACCAATAAAAATGTGTAATTATCATAACTGAGAATACACAGAAAGGTGCAGGGGAGGGGACCAGAAATTTTAAAAAATTTCAACATCAGAAAAAGGTTATGTACAATCAATTATTAAAAAAAGGCAAAAATGCCTGTCAGCTGTTTTTCAAGCCATGTTGTCATGGTACCCAGCAGTTCCTCATTTGAGGTGAAACGTTTTGTGCACTCCTTAATTTACGTAGCAAAGGGGAAATGAATGTATTAAAATTATTTGTAACAAAATTAATTTTAAGCATTTTCTGTTGGAAATAATAAAAAACTATGGTGATGGTTTCATTAAAAAAAATCTGTTACTGCTTGCATTTTTCTTTTTATGTAAATAAAGTATGAGAATTATGTAAATAATTTTGTTCTATTTCATTGCTTGTCCATGTAGTCCAAGAATATATTTACCAAAACACTTTGGGGTCCACTTCATTTTGTGCTGCAGCTGTGCTGTTAAAAACCTCATGTAAGAAATGTGGCATTTAATAAACTATTGTAAAATTAAGCTGTAAGAGTGACAGTATTTACTTTTGATAGGTGGTTAAAATATTGAAAAGGAAGCAAGTGCTATTGAACTGTCCTTTTCTTAATTGGAATGGTTTATTTAGTTTTGGTTTGATTGAGAAAATTATTTTAATGAATTATTTGGACACACCGTATACAACAAGCCAAGGGCAATGCAATTAATTTTTAGTTAAAGTGGTTAATAAATGAGTTTACAAGTTCAACATAAAGTTAATAATAATGTAATGTAAACCTAATATAAAATGTAATAAATAGTCAGTCCCATACTCAGGGATTGAGCATAGGGTGAGCAGATGCAGGAATCCTGCTCATGCAAAGTACTAGTGGAGATGGTTTGCCATTGACTTCCTCCGATCTGTTATGCAGTTTCAAGTGTGTATCTGTGTTGTTTGGATGACTATGATGAGTGCTTTTACAGTGTAGTGTTGGGTTTGTGTTGTCATGGACAAAGGGAAGGGAAAGGATGAAACCAGTGCTGACACACTGCCTACTCCACTTGAATAACACCAAGGGTGTTAACGAGCTGAACGTCCCCATCTGACACACAGATCACCATCAACAGTGTCACATGCCCTAAATTCATGAGAGACTGCAGAGAGGTTTGGAATTTAATCCAGGACATTGGCGCAAAGACTGGTGGTCAGAAACTTTGTGCCACCACCTCTCCTCCCCTTGCTGGCTAAATATTGACAGTGAAACTTTTAACCACCACCAAGATTCGAATCAGCTTACCTCGCAGTCGAGTGCCACCACATTTTTGTGTTAGTGACCTCCACTATGGAGGTGGGTAAACATACTGCACAGTGAACGAAGTAATAATGTAGTTAATACAGAGTACAAACAATGGTCCAGCAAGAACTTTTTAAGCTTTACTTTACATGTATTCAGTGGTAGTATGTATTTCAAATAAGAAGGCATATGATAGTGTACCATCTCCAGTGTGACAGACTCTTCTCTTGCATATATTTGTACTTACTATGTTTAGCAGTAAGTTAAGTCTCTGCCTAGCTTCTTATGAGTGAAAATCGCAGTTATGTGTGAAGATACTTGCAGAGTTTTAAACAATGGTCTACTGGGCTGATTTCATTTACCTTGCTTTATCATTCTGATAATCTTTTTCAGTATTCTATTTATTTTAATTTTTTATTTATTTATGTATTTTTTCAAATTGTTGGCTTCTCCCCGAAAATAATTCCATGTGACAGTGGCAACTGCTTATTGCCACAGTACAGGGTGACAGTTATTGAACTGTGTGAAAAAAATGTAAATTATTTACAAACTGCAGCGTGCACACACTTTATTCAACATGTAAACGTCACTACAGATATTCGAATTTAGTTTATGACAAGTTCGATGTGCCTGCCATCATTGACGATGACGTGGCGCAGACGAATAGCGAAATTGTGCATGACCTGCAGAAGTATCGGAACATCGACGCTGTTGATGACATCCTGAAAGACTGTTTTGAGCTCAGGAATGGTTTTGGGGTGATTGCTGTTCACCTGGTCTTTAATATAGCCCCACAAGGAGGAGTCACATCTGTTCAGATCCGGAGAATATGGTTACCAATCGAGGCCCACGCCAGTAGCCTCTGGGTACCACAGAGCCAAAATGCGGCCCCAAAGTGCTCCTCCAGTACATCACACACACTCCTGCTTCCATGTGGTTGAGCTCTGTCTTGTGTGAACCACATCTTATCAAAATCAGGGTAACTTTGGATAATGGGGATGAAATTATCTTTCAAAACCTTCACGTACCATGTGGTAGTCACTGAGCCATCAATGAATGTCACATCAATTATTCCATGACTGGACTTTGCACACCATACAATCACCCGTTGAGCGTAAAGAGACTTTTTGATCATGAAATGCAGATTCTCAGCCTCCAAATGCACCAATTTTCGTGTATCATAACGTTTTTATGTGAAAATGGCTGACAACAAGAGGGCGCATGCGCATGCTAATTCTCTTCATGCCTCGCGGCCAACCGTGCAATTTGAACATCCTAACGCAAACTGTTCAGAAGTTATGACAATCTTATTTTATATAGTTCAATAATTGTCATCTGTACCTTGTCATCATCGATGAGCAACTTATATTTTGAGTGAGAATTCTAACAGCATATGTAAGTGTATTGTGTATAAGTGCATGCATCTCGTACCTCACGGCATCATGAATTTCTTATTTTCCCACATTTGGAGCAAGCTACCAGTCATAACATCAGATAAAAATTATATCCAACTCGTCATGTATCCTTGTGCACAGTCCTTCAAAGATGACACTTTCCCGTACACTACAGTGTCATCAGTAAACCGTTAAAGACTGCTGGTTATCCTATCTGAAGGTGAAAATTGCCAGCTGGCAGGATTTTCCAGCCCTGAAGCCATGTTATGAGTCAATCTCCTTTCTCAAGGAGGCTGTTAATCTCTCCATAATTTTGCTGAAGCTTGACAAAGCTGACACTAGGGTATAGTCAGCGATTTCATCTTTGGCACCCTATGTATCCAGAGATTGCACTGTTGCAGTTTTTTGTCTATTTGGAAATACACCAGTCTCAAATGACGAGTTTATGATGTTTACTATTGCTTTTACAATAAATGTTTCACTTGTTTTGATGATAGCATCTGGTATTTCATCAGCATCCACTGAATATTTGTTAGATTGGCTTTTTATTATTTTTTGATGGTTTCTGAGGCGTTGCTGGATACATGAATAATATGCTTGCACCAGTTTTAGATTCTGGATTGAATCACTTAGTATGTCTGTCTGTCTGTCATGGTGTATATTTATCAGCAGCTGTGCTTTTTTTTTGAGAAATGTCAATTGAAGACACTTGCCATGGAAAAGTCTTAAATAAAGATGTTCAAAATATGTGTAAATACATATTTTTTCTCAGAAGTATAAAATCTGCTTAGTGAAAATTAAGGAAACATGGACACACATCAGCTGTACATAACAGCAATGCACATTGAGGACTGTGGATTAGAGACATTTATGGTATCCATACTTTTCTATTTGCATTTAAATTACGTAAAATACACTGATGTGCCAAAAAGTTATGATCACCTGCTTAATAAATGTTAAGAAAACTACCACAGTTGGTATTTTAGGTGCATTGATAAAGCCACAATGGGTTTTGTTATATATGAACATACTCTGATGACCTATAGTTCAACAACACGCATGCTAGGCTAAAACATATACGTAATATATGTCATGTGACAGTCTCTTGGAATATTCACCAGTGGTAATGATAAATAATACCAAGTCTCTAAAATATGCCAGTGTCATCATTTAAAAATTCTTGATCACCCAATAAGGTATTGAAAGATACAGGTTACAATACAATAAGTATGGTGATACACTTATACCAAGCACAGCCAGTAGTATGGGCTTAGTACAGAACAACATGCAGTGCTATACTGGGCCACCCAGGTAGGACCACTCAATGAACAAAGTAAGACATCCTGCTTGGCACCTATCAAGTGTGGCATATTGATTGCGAGTTCTCGTCAGTGCACAGATCACATTCTTTCACCACATACATGCTATATGTGCTTGTGATGTTTTCTTTTCAACACATTTATATGCTTGTGTTTTGGAAGTGATTAAGTTGAAAAGTGCTTAGTTGTATCATTCCTGTAAACTGATCCAGTCTTGAGGTGCTGTTGTCCTTGTCATCTGTTCCACACATTTCCACTAGTCTGCAGCTAACTAAATTTATTGGGGCTTCAGAATTATATCTTCTGCATACTTTCATCCTCTCCCCTGTGATACTGCAATGTTCTGCCTTCTGTGGTCTTGTCAGATGCTCATAATGTGTCTGTGAATGTGTCCTCACTTATTCACTCAACAGGATGTACCGTGTAGAAGGAAGATAGGTTAGGATTTTACGTCATTAAAAATTAGTTTATTAGAGGTAGAAAAGTGTGAATTGACCAAGGATTAAGAAAGAAATAGATTATGGCCTTTTCAAAGAAACCATTCCAATATTTGCCTTAAGTGATTCAAAGACGCCATTGGAAACCTTATTTCCAGATGGCAGGACAGGGGTTTCTACCTCTTTCATTCTGAATGTGAGTCCAGTGCAGCTTATGCAAATAATGGTGTGCAATAATTTGATGCACTTCTTAATGACCTTTAAAGATTTTCAGTTTTATGGCCACTTCGTCAGTGTCCCTCAATATGTTGCAAGCAATGTCTGACAAAGATCTTCATAGACAATGAAATTTGTGGATGTCACCATGAGGTACATTGTCTCCTTCTTGACTAAATGTGTTGCAGTATGAGCATTTTCAACCACTAGTTGGTTCCTTTCACTGTGAAGTAAGTTTATCACTTGCAGAGGAAAGCTTCAAGATTTTTGTCCCTAGGGTGGCCAAACATAAGTAAGGGCACCTCAGTTTGGACTCCCATTTCCACAGTCTAAGCAATCATCAAGTCCCTTCTCACTTGTTTATTAATTTATCTGTGCAATTGTTCAGCAGTTCTTTTGTCAGAAATATATTAACACATACTCCGTCATCTCTCTTTCAGTTGTTGGTCAATGGTGTTTCAGGCAAATGTGCGACCATAGTGCATAACTCGTAGTAATGTCAGCTAGTAATTGGGAATTTTCGTTGTAGGTGAGTTAACAATGTAATCATCTTTGTTTCTTGACATTTCGTTTTTGGTGGTGTTCACAGTCCCGTTATTTTACGTGGCAGGGCAGGCACAGTTTTTCTCTAAATAATGAGTAAATTTTAATTTTCACCATGAAAGCAACGTCAAAAGAAAATAAACAAACTTCAGAATTCATCACAATTACAATACAAGTTTCAAACCCATAGTTATTCATTATGCAAAGGGTCTATCTAACAGAGAACTGGCAACAAGTGTGCTTGGGACAAATCTAATGTGTACCATAATGGGTGGTGTTGGATCAAACTGGCAGTTAAGCTGCAAACTGCCATTCCATGAAGAAAATTTACTCAATTTAAAGGCCTTGGAAATGTCAAAGGCTTAAATGTACCACAGACAGAAATCAGTGGGAAAATTGATAGGTGCACAGGCCTATACATACAAGTGGCCCATCTTTCCAGCAAACTACGACATTTGCACCGAGTCTGCCAGAAGATTATGGCCAAGATACTTGTCAACTTCCAGTGTCATGTAATCCAAATGTGGCAGTGGCACTCTTATCCTTGACACCTGTCTTTTGGGATGTGCTGAGCAGTGTGACAGTGATAAAAATTATCTCATTTAGAATAAGTGGTAATGAAAAACAAAAAATTGCTGTAATGTTAGCAGTTACTGCAGAGGGAGGAAGGAGCGAGGAAGGAGGGGGGCAGAAATACTGATAGTGAAGTTAACATTGACGTCTGTGCCAAATGATATCTGTGTAATTTATTTACATTGCATCATAAAAATATGTAGTTGAGAGTGACCATATTGTGAACAGCTTTTGTAAATGGTTAATGTAGCGTCAATTTTGCTCCACTGAGTTCTTATCTTTTGCTCCACCGCTTCCCCCCCCCCCCCCCTCCCCCTCCACCCTCCCCAGCCCCCACACCCACACCCACACCACACCTACTCGCACTCAACCCCCCACCCCCACCCTGTCCCAAATTTAAGTGAGTGGCTTATATTTAGTTGATGGCTTATGAGTAGTCAGTCCAATGCAAGATTTATGAACAATTACATATTTTTATACCAATGGGCCACAGAGTGACATGGCACTGCAGTACATGAAAAAATTGCAAAATACAGATAACCTCTTGATATAATTTCTTGATCAAAATAGAGCCATTACAGTTGTAGGACCCAAGTGGTGATACAGTAGAAAATGAAAATTGAGAGGTTAGTAACCATGTACATATAACTATGTCACTATGCCATGTGGCACATTAGCAGAGCTTGACACAATGTTTTAATTTTCTGTGAGTGCTGGAAACAGTGTGGTCAGGCACACCTAAGGTTGACAGCTCGGGTGAAAGATATCAGCTATCTTTATCTCAATGCAAGGTCCCACATCCATCTGTTTCCATTATGCTCCATGTGTAGGCACTCTCTTCAAATTTGAAATTGTTTCTCAAGCAGCAACATAAGTGCATTACACACCGCCATTTTAAATGCTACAATCGGAACCCTCTAGTAGCAGAAGGCTGCTAGTATGGAGACCTACAGAATAAAGATGTAGGATGGTAATAACGCATATTTCATTTTGAAAGTCTTACGTGTTTCTGTATAAAAAAATTCAGACAAATTACTTTTCAGCACACCTTTGTACATTTACTTGGGCTAATTTTGCTCTTTTTGTATATCGATTTCCATTCTTTCTAAAACAAATTTTGGTCTCATTTTCTTTATAATGATCTTGCAGGAAGTGAAGAATGTAACAATATTGTTGACCATGCTGGGTGTTCCAATCTTCAGACAGAATTCATACCAAAGAAATAAAAACTGTGTTCCTCCAAGTTAAGTAGTTTTGGCAGAGTCCATGTTGTATTAATTCTGTTTTAATAAAATAGTTGCACTGTCCAAAATCACCCCATTACAGCTGTTCGGGTTTAGCTAATCATTTAGTTGGATAGCTCCTGTTACTGGGAATATATGGGAAACTGCTTCTAGATAGTGAGTGAGGAACTGTGAAATAATGGTGGACATCATTTCAGTAGCTTCTAAGTATCGCTACAAATATTAAAGTTACATCAAAAATAGTATGCTACAGAAACCATAGAAATATATGCTGAAATTTTCAGTGCTCTCCTCCTTGGTGTCAAGTTGCCCTAACATCTCTTTCCCCCTTGGTCAGTTTGTTGAAAAGTGTTGAGATACATGTACAGGTCATTTCCAGTCATGGAGTGATCATCATGTTTTTGTAAGAAGACTATATGAGCTGAATAGTGAAAAGTGCTAAAAGGAAGTTAGGAGAAAAAGTAAATCAACATTTGACAGATTGAATAAAAGGTGAAAAAGGATAAGTAAGGCAAATGTTTTGCATCTAGAGTGTCATGGGGCTGCAGGCATTGGATCCAGAGAGGGTTTCAGTAAGGGATGTGACTATGATAATGTTTTGTATGAGTTAATCACATTAATATTTCAAGTGACAGGATATGATTCTGATGTCTTGGTCAGGATACTCATTTATTGGTGTTGTTTATCTGGGTACTGAAGGCTTTATGCATAATTACTATATTTGCACAAAAGATGCTAGATAGCAACTTAATGTGTCATCATCTCTATAGTGATAATATTTCTCTCTCTCTCTCTCTCTCTCTCTCTCTCTCACACACACACACACACACACACACACACACACACACACACACACACACTCACTCACTAGCCAGAACGTTCTAACCACGTAGCTAATATGGTATGTCCATCTTTGGCTCACAAGGAGACGGCACGATCGTGGGGTCGGGGATTTGTCCGCAATTTTGTGTGGTGAAAGAGGACCCCTATCACCTCACATGGTTAAAATATTAGGACGCATTACCCGGAAAATCCCGGAAAAAATCGATCCAAAGTTTGTTAGGTGCCTTATGAGCATAAAATGTGAGTACACTGCCGAGCCGCCGTCTGGCCTAGATGTTTAGGGCTCGGATACTTACGCCAGAGGTCTCGTGTTCGATTCCTCCTCTGGAAATTTTTTTTCTTCTGTTTCATTTTCTTTCGTTATTCCACCAATTATTCAGAAATTTTCCCAAACCTACATTATCTATAGCAAATTTGTTTCATTATTGAATAAAAATTATTTTCTTTTTGTCCAACAACACAATTCATGGCGGTGGGTTTTCCATTTTTCATTGTAAAGTATATGAGGAGAAACATTGCCTTTTTAATCAGAATAACAAAGTCGATTGGAAAACATTCAATTTTTATACATATAATAATTATAAACAAGAACCGCAGTGGTAATTATCGTAAAAACAAACAAAGCAATAATTTTTGCGACACCTTGCGCAACATATAAAAGCGGATTTTTTACAATCACAGAGCGTTTGCATTAAATCTGTACAAAAACATGCCCCATTAACGTTTACGAAAATGTTTAGAGTTTCTGACAATTTTGAGGCAAACCAGGCATATTGAATCATGTCTCGGAATATTGGTGACGATAATTGATGGTGAATTATAGAATGAATTTTTATACAGTCTTCCCGGGAATTAATTTCACGATTCTTCTGTTACAATGCGCTGCAATTTTGCAAGCAACAGAAGAAAAAAAAAGTGCCGGAGGAGGAACCGAACCCGAGACCTTTGGCGTAAGGGTCCGAGCGCTAACCATGTAGGCCAGACGGCGGCTCGGCAGTGTACTCACATTTTATACTCATAAGGCACCTAAGAAACTTTGGATCGATTTTTCTCGGGATTTTCCGAGTAGTGCGTCCTAATATTTTAACCACGTAAGGTGTTAGGTGTCCTCTTTCACCACACAAAATTGCGGACAAATCCCAGATCCCACGGTCGTTCCGTCTCCTTGTCAGATAACAGCGACGACGCATCGTGGCATGGAAGCCATGAGGCCTTGGTAGGTCGCTGGAGGAAGTTGGCGGCAGCACAACTGCACACACGTCATCTAATTCCCGTAAATTCCGGGAATCACATCCAAGATGCGTTCGATCGGATTCAGTTCTGGCGCGTTGGGGTGCCACCATATCAATTAAAACTCGGCACTGTGTTCCTCGAACAGCTGCATCACACTCCTGGCCTTTGACTTGGCGCATTGTCTTGTTGAAAAATGCCATCGCCATTGGGAAACATAATCGTCACAAAGGGGTGAACGTGGTCTGCAACCAGTGTACGATACCCGTTGGTCATTATGGTGCCTTGCACGAGTTCCACTGGCACGGATGCCCGCGTGAATCTTCCCCAGAGCATAATGGAGCCTCCGGCAGCTTGTCTCCATCTCGCAGTACAGGTGTCAAAGAGCTGTTCCCACGGAAGGCAACAGATTAGCGCCCTCCCAACGGCATGAAGAAGAAAGCATCGGCATTGATTAGACCATACAACGCTCTGCCACTGCGCCAACATCCAGTGCCGATTGTGACGTGCCCATTTTAGTCGTAGTTGCCGATATCGTGGTGTTAACATTGGCACATGCGTGTTACGTCAGCTGCGGAGGCCCATCATGAGGAGTATTCGTTGCACTGTGTGTTCAGACACACTTGTCCTCTGCCCAGCATGGAAGTCTGATGTTAGTTCCGCTACAGTTCCCCGCCTGTCCTTTTTTACAAGTCTGCCTAATTTACGACGTCCTACATCTGACTGGAATACTCTCTTTCAAATTCTAAAGGTGGCAGGGGTAAAATACAGGGAGCGAAAGGCTATTTACAAATTGTACAGAAACCAGATGGCAGTTATAAGAGTCGAGGGACATAAAAGGGAAGCAGTGGTTGGGAAGGGAGTAAGACAGTGTTGTAGCCTGTCCCCGATGTTGTTCAATCTGTATATTGAGCAAGCAGTAAAGGAAACCAAAAAAAAATTCGGAGTGGGTATTAAAATTCATGGAGAAGAAATAAAAACTTTGAGGTTCGCCGATGACATTGTAATTCTGTCAGAGACAGCAAAGGACTTGGAAGAGCAGTTGAATGGAATGGACAGTGTCTTGAATGGAGGATATAAGATGAACATCAACAAAAGCAAAACAAGGATAATGGAATGTAGTCTAATTAAGTCGGGTGATGCTGAGGGAATTAGATTAGGAAATGAGGCACTTAAAGTAGTAAAGGAGTTTTGCTATTTGGGGAGCAAAATAACTGATGATGGTCGAAGTAGAGAGGATATAAAATGTAGGCTGGCAATGGCGAGGAAAGCGTTTCTGAAGAAGAGAAATTTGTTAACATCCAGTATTGATTTAAGTGTCAGGAAGTCATTTCTGAAAGTATTCGTATGGAGTGTAGCCATGTATGGAAGTGAAACATGGACGATAAATAGTTTGGACAAGAAGAGAATAGAAGCTTTCGAAATGTGGTGCTACAGAAGAATGCTGAAGATTAGATGGGTAGATCACATAACTAATGAGGAAGTATTGAATAGGATTGGGGAGAAGAGAAGTTTGTGGCACAACTTGACCAGAAGAAGGGATCGGTTGGTAGGACATGTTCTGAGGCATCAAGGGATCACCAATTTAGTATTGGAGGGCAGCGTGGAGGGTAAAAATCGTAGGGGGAGACCAAGAGATGAATACACTAAGCAGATTCAGAAGGATGTAGGTTGCAGTAAGTACTGGGAGATGAAAAAGCTTGCACAGGATAGAGTAGCATGGAGAGCTGCATCAAACCAGTCTCAGGACTGAAGACCACAACAACAACAACATCTGTAACGAGGAATGGCCTCCCAACCCCACGACGTCTGAACGTGATTTGACCTTTGTTTTGCCCACGTGTTGAAGACACTCACCACAGCACTCCTTGAACATCCGACAAGTCGTGCAGTTTCCGAAATGCTCGTGCCGAGCCTCCGGGCCATCACAACCTGCCCTCGGTCCAACTCAGATCTCGCGCCTATTCCACACACGGAAAGCACCCTCATTGACACTACATGCACCGTGCGTTTGTCTGACTAGCAGTCATTCCTTGCCAGGCGAGACTGCTATCGCCTGGACCGGTTTATATCGGTATTAGATCGGTGGTCATAATTTTCTGGCTGATCAGTGTATATATTCCGCCTAGAGGGGCTACTTTGTGTCAGCATGATCTTCACAACGTAGAATGCCATCCATGGACTACAGCTGGAAGCTTACTGCGCATTATTTCCATTGTTGAGACCTTTATTCGTGCTTGTTATTCTATGGTGTAAACCTTGGAAACTTTGCGCCGTAGAACGTACTACGCATATATATAGCAGTGTTCTCCAACCAATACAGTTGTTTTTGTTGTTGTGGACTTCAGTCGAGAGACTGGTTTGATGCAGCTCTCCATGCTACTCTATCCTCTGCAAGCTTCTTCATCTCCGAGTAACTACTGCAACCTACATCCTTCTGAATCTAGTATATTCATGCCTTGGTCTGCCTCTACGATTTTTGCCCTCCGCACTTCCCTCCAATACTACGAGGGTCACTCCAAAAGAAATGCACACTTATTTTTTTAAAATCCATCTTTTATTCTACATGCATGAAAGTTTTACAGTGTACAGATACATCCTTTAGGAACAATATTTTCATTTCTCCACGTAATTTCCATCCCTCTCAACTGCCTTACGCCATCTTGGAACCAAGCGCCTGTATACCCTCACGGTAAAATTCTGGACCAACCTGTTGGAGCCACTGTTTGGCAGCCTGCACAAGGGAGTCGTTATCTTCAAACCTTGTTCCACGAGGAGAGTCTTTCAGTTTCCCAAAGAGATGATAGTCACATGGAGCCAGGTCAGGACTGAAAGGCGGGTGTTTCAGTGTTGTCCATCAGAGTTTTGTGATCGCTTCCATGGTTTTTTGACTGACATTTGGCCGTGCATTGTCGTTCAACAGCAAAACATGCTGCTTTTGCCGATGTGGCCGAACACGACTCAGTCGCGCTTGAAGTTTATTTAGTGTCGTCACATATGCATAAGAATTTATGGTGGTTCCACTTGGCATGATGTCCACAAGCAAGAGTCCTTCGGAATCTAAAAACACCGTAGCCATAACTTTTCCAGCAGAAGGTGTGGTTTTGAATTTTTTTTTCGTAGGTGAATTTGCATGATGTCACGCCATTGATTGCTGCCTCTTCGCCTCTGGTGAAAAATGATGGATCCATGTTTCATCACCTGTCACAATTCTTCCAAGAAATTCATCTCCACCATTTTCGTACTATTCCAAAAGTTCGCTGCATACCGTTTTTCTTGTTTCTTTGTGAGCCACTGTCAACATCATGGGAACCCACCTGGCACAAACCTTTTTTAACGCCAACACTTTCAGTATTCTGCAAACACTTCCTTCCCCTGTTCCAACGTAGCGTGACAATTCGTTCACTGTGATGCGTCTGTCAGCAGTCACCAATTCGTTAATGAAAACAGTATTTTTACAAAAATAGTGTACATTTCTTTTGGAGTGACCCTCGTACTTTGATGATCCCTTGATGCCTCAGAACGTGTCCTACCAACCGACCCCTTCTTCTAGTCAAGTTATGCCACAAATTCCTCTTCTCCCCAGTTCTATTCAGTACTTGGTCATTAGTTACGTGACCTACCCATCTAATCTCAAGCATTCTTCTGTAGCACCGCATTTCGAAACCTTGTTTTCTCTTCTTGTCTAAACTATATTGGTTCAGCACTCGAAATTTTAGCACACGCTGTACATTTACAAACTGCCGTGCCGGCCGCTGTGGCCGAGCGGTTCTAGGCGCTTCAGTCTGGAACCGCGCGATCGCTACAGTCGCAGGTTCGAATCCTGCCTTTGCCATGGATGTGTGTGATGTCCCTAGGTTAGTTAGGTTTAAGTAGTTCTAAGTTCTAGGGGACTGATGACCTCAGATGTTAAAAGTCCCATAGTGCACAGAGCCATTTGAGCCAAACTGCCGTGAGGCTTCTTGACTGTGTAGACCAACTAGTTTAATTTCATATTTTGTATTACAAATACGTATCGTACTGTTTATGAGAAGGACCGTCCCTATAATGTACGGTGGAAAATTATATATATATATATTCAGCATGTTTTAAAAGCTATTGGTTGACTGACCCAGATTCCCAGTTTTTTGGATAGAAGAAGTTAGAAACGATTCTCAGAGCGCTAAATGCAAGCTTTGTAATGTTACATTTTCTTTTAGTAATACGGGAATAACAGCTTTCAAAGTTGCCACTAAAGGAGTAAAACATATTAGCAAAGTTAAAAATCTACAAAAATACCACTCCTCTTAAAAGTTTTTTTAACTTGCCTACAACATGCTAGTACCGAAACAATGAAACATGATTCGTCAGAAAAGTTCACCATCTTTCATCCAGTCATAAATCAAGAAAATGACTGCAAATTCGGAAATCACGAAATACTGTCAGCTCTTTTATTCTCAAAAGTAGTAGTACGCCGTACAGAAATACTTTGTGTATTCACTGATGACTCTCAAGTGAAAGAGCCGGAATAATGGAACAGTAGCGAACTAAAATTGCGTACTCAATTCTTCATGGCACTGCACCTTATTTTGAAGACAGACTGAGGGAATCTATTAATTCCTGTAATCATTTTCTTATAAGATTTGACGAGTCACTCAAAGTTTGTCAAGAAACTCAAGTGGATACACACTGGGGTGACAAAAGTCATGGGATAGCGATATGCACACGTGCAGATGGCGATGCACACGATATAAAAGGACAATGCATTGGCGGAGGTGTCATTTGTACTCAGGTCATTCCTGTGAAAACGTTCCGACGTTATTATGGCCGCACGGTGGGAATTAAGACTAAACCTGAAACGGTAGTTAGAGCTATACACATGGGACATTCCATTTCGGAAATCATTACGGAATACAATATTCCAAGATCCACAGTGTCAAGAATGTGCCGAGAATACAAAATTTCAGGCATTCCCTCTCACCACGGACAACGCAGTAGCCGACGGTCTTCGCTTAACGACCGGAGCTGCGGCGTGTGCGTAGAGTTGTCGGCGCTGACAGACAAGCAACGCTGCGTGAAATAACCACAGAAACAAATATGGGACGTACGAGGTTTGTATCCGTTAGGACAGGGCGCCGAAATTTGACATTAATAGGCTATGGCAGCGGAAAACTGACGCGAGTGCTTTTGCTAACAGCACATCGCAGGCAGCACCTCTTCTGGGCTCGTGACCATATCGGTTGGACCCTAGACGACTGAAACATCGTGGTCTGGTGATGTGAGTCTCGTTTTCAGTTGGTAAGAGCTGATGATAGGGTTCGAGTATGGCGCAAACCCCACGAAACCGTGGACCCAAATTGTCAACAAGGCACTGTGCAAGTTGGCGGTGGCTCAATAATGGTGTGGGCTATGTTTACATGGAATGGACTGGGTCCTCTGGCCCAACTGAAGCGGTCATTGACTGGAAATGGTTATGTTCAGCTACTTGGAGACCATTAGCAGCAATTCACGGGCTTCATGTTCGCAACCAGTGATGTCATGTCACTGGTCAGCAACTGTTTGCATTTGGTGTGAAGAACATTCCGGACAATTCTAGCGAATGAATTGTCCAGATTGCCCGACATGTATCCCATCGAACATTACTGGAACATAATCGAGATGTCATTTCGTGCATAAAATACTGCACCGGCATTTTCACAATCAGGGATGGCTATAGAGACAGCATGGCTCAATATTTCTGCAGGAGACTTGCAACGATTTGCCTAGTCCACGCCACATCTAGTTGCTGCACTCCGCCAGGCAGGAGGAGGTCCCACGCAATATTAGGAGGTATCCCATGACTTTTGTCTTCACAGTGTAAATATCAGATTTTTCAGCAACGAAAAAAAAGGTTTGTACGTGATACTTGACATCTACTGTTCGTCGTCGTACAAGAGCTTCTGATCTTCTGTTGTTCACGGAAATGCTTCTCTCTCTTGTACGCTGTAATAAAATTTTACACATGTAAGTGGATGGACCAAATGTCAATTATAAATTTTTTAGAGGTTTGAAATCGGAGCTGTAGTCTACTAAAGAAATCAGTGATACTTGGTATGGGCAGTTGCAGTCTTCATATCATGAATGGTGCACTTAAACTTAGAATTGAAGCCACTAATTGGAATATTGTTCAGTTTAAAAGTCGATTTATTATCTGTTTAAAAATGTACCGACTCGTTGTGCTCAAGTAACAGAGTATTCAGAATCAAATCTCTATCCTGAAAACTTTTGTGCAGTCCATTGGATAGAAAATGGAAGTGTTGCTGCTTGTCCTATGGAAATTATTTGGAATATTAACAAAATGGTTGAGGATTTATAGCGTGATAAAAAGGAACAACCAGCACCCGTTGCAAAGTTTTAATTGGGACTCTTTCAGAATGTTTTCTGTCAGCGAATTCAGAATCCTTTCGGTCATTAGCAGCTGAATCACAATACTTCCTGCAAGAATATCAAACTAATGCTCCTATTGCACCTGCAAATGTACTGAAGTCTGTTGACTCCTTAGCAAGTACAGACGTAACTGATAAAAGCAGTTTGCTTCTGCACAATCAAATAGACTTAAGATTTGGTACTAAAAAAAGCCATAAAAATATCAGTCACGAATCCTGTGATTTTACAATTTAGAAAAGGTCCTGCGACTGCTTTCATAACTTTTACAGAAAAATTGACAATATCACCCTTACTATAGAAGCTTCCTGAAACATTCTCATGTTTTAATCTAAGTCTTGTACATTTTACTGAAGTCAGAAGTGGAGATTGGAAAGTCTACTCAACAATTTTGAATGAAAATACGAGTAGTTTGATAAGTGGTTTTGCGGCTGAGAGAATTACTCGAGATTTCAACCATTTATGTTCTCAGCCTTCAGCATAACTACCTTTCAAAAATTATTTACAGGCTAACTAATGCTGAGGTCATTTTTGAAAAGAATTCATTCTTATGCATACCAATCTACAATAATTAGTAAAACTATTGAAGATAGTTACGATTTTATATCATGGCGATGCTAATCTTGAAAGAGGTTTTTCATTCAATTCTGAATGCTTAGTTGAGAATAGAAAAAATGAAACTTTAATTACTCATTGTGCCAAAATCTTTAATTTATTCTTACCTGAACTCACATTCACTATTCTCAAAAGAAACTTTACGTTGGAAAAAGGAAGCTAAGGTAACTGAATCTGAAGATTTGAAAAGAAAATGTGTAGCAAATGACAAAAAATAAAGATTTGCTGTAAAAAAAAAAAAAAAAAAAAAAAAAAAGCTGAACTTCTAGCTGAGATTCGAGCAATTGAGGAGCAGTGTTAAAACCTTTAATAATTTGATCTACCAAATATTAGAATTTTAATGTGTACTAGTAAGTACTATAAATTATTAGCTTATTTTTGTAGTACTTATGTTAAATTACGTCCATTTTATAAGAGTCCTAAATTATTTATAAAAATACCTACTAAAAATGAATAAAATAAAAAATAAACTAGGTAAATTAACATAGCTAAACTTGTCTTCTTAATTTTTGTGAGTTTTGTACCAGATTTAATTATTGACAGAAAACAATGAAAACTTTGTCTTTATAATACAAATAAAATTTCAAAAACATTGAAACATATTACAAACTTTACTGGAAAACCCAGAAATATCAGGGAATGTTTTAATCATTTCTTTGTGGCCCCCCTCAATATGGAATGGTGGTCTCCTGACCATCGAGAAAGACACAGCTCAGTGGTAGAACATTTTTAAGAAGTGACTGTAGTCATTTATGAATAGTGTTCCATCATTTCAAGGGGATCCAGATGTCAGTTAAGTTCAGAGTAGTATTATTGATGGTAATTGAGAGTTTCATACAAAGTAAATTAATAAGCGATGGAACAGATCACCCATGGCACACAAAACAGGTCAGAACACTGTTGTAGAAGCAATGGAAAAAAGTGTCAGAAACAATGCAAAATCTCCAAGATTGGTGATGTTTTACTGCAGTTTGAAACTTAGTGTGGACTTCAATGCAAGATGGTTGTTAATAGTTTCCATAACGAAACTCCATCTGGAAAAAAAAGGAAAGGAGAGAGAGAGAGAGAGAGAGAGAGAGAGAGAGAGAGAGAGCGAGAGATTATGTACATATTTAAAGTGAACTAGTGGCAAGACACTCTCTATACCACCCCTGCGTGATAGTAATGCTAGTTTTACCAACAACAGTGTCGCTGAGGCGGAGTTACTAAAAACGGTTTTCCGAAATTACTTAGCCAAGAAAAATGCAATTAATATTCCAGAATTCGTATCAAGATCAGTTTCAAACATGAGTAATTTAGAAGTAGATAGGTTAGGTGTGGCGAAGCATTTAAGTCTGAATAAAGGTAAGTCGGCCAATCCATACTGTATACCAATAGAAGAAATCTGCTGAATTATAGATCTATTTCACTAATGTCAATTTGCATGAGGATTTTGGAACATACACTGTGTTCGAACATTACGCAACACTTCAAAGAAAACAAGTCTGCTGACATACGGCTTGGATTCAGAAAGCATCATTCTTGTGAAACACAGCTGGCTGTTTATTCACATGAAGTTATGAGGGTCACCGAAGGGTATCTCAAGTTGATTCCATATTTCCAGAGGGCTGTTGACACCAGTCATAACAAGCGTCTTATTATCGGATTGGGTGCCTACATAGTATCATCTCAGTTGTGTGGCTGGTTTCGTGATAGTGGTAGAGTAAGGGCAGCATCAGCACAAATTGTTAGTGCAGTTTGCCTGCATTCAAGGGCAATTTTATTGTTCTCCTTTGATTGTCAGGTCCTTAACCTTGTGTTCTGCTAAAAGTACTACGACCCCCTGGAGAAAATCTGTGCTTTTGATTGACAGGTCCTTCACCTATTGTTCAGTTAAGTGATTTTCCAAGAAACCCTCCCCCCTCCTCCTCCCCATCCCTTTGGGAATTCCCTCGCCGATACAATCACACTTTTGATATAAATTTGATTGGCTAATTAAATCGATCAATTAATAAACCCCTCCCCCTCTGGGAAGCCCTCCCCCACCTGAAAATTGGCAGGAAAAAGACACAGTTGATTGGCCACTTGGTGGCAAATCGATTGCAGTGTATGGGATATTGTTTAAAAAATTTTGACTGTGTGGAAAATTGTTTATTTAAACAATTTTAATGGACACGATGCAGTGTTTAGAATGTAATTTATTTATTTAGTTAAAGAATTTGTCGGGAAATTAACTGCAGTGTATGGAATACTTTTTATGTAAGTAATTTATGGGTGACAAGACATTATGAAATATTTAAACAATTGCGGCGCTTTTTTATTCTGACAACGCATGGAAGTGCTGAGTGGGCGTAGTTTATATTTGCTGCCGGAGTCAGTAATGTTAAGGCTCATATTTTTTTATTTTCCTCACTTTTTGAAGCAATCGGAACAATTACATATCTAAAAGTTCATGACATATTTCGGAACCCATCGCCACCTTATGCAGATGGACAAATTACGAGGATCTCAGCACAGATTTTGTACAGACCGAGAAAAATATAGCAGTCATCTGGCACTGCCATTTAAACCCAGCAAAAGTGGTCTACAGATCATGAATGGAATGAAGTGCAGTATAGTAGCCACATGCGCATGTTTCTATGGACAGGGTGCTGACGCGAAGGTCAAAACTGCCCAATGTCCTAATTACAGATCGCGTCACTAAATACCGCCAACCACGGACGCATGTCGGCCTCGTTTCATCTCGCGGCCTCCAAACAAAGCATCAGGTGGCGGCATTTTGTTGATTGAGAAATTCCAGACTCGCTTTCTGTCTCTGCCTTTCTCAAGAGGCCATTCCCGATTTGTGTGAACCAATGTCTTGAACCATGCAGACAGAGTTAGCGTTTCTTCTAAGAATTCGGTGTTTCTATTGGGAAGTGCGGGAGATAAAGGGAGAGCTGACGCAATTTCAATTTGAATAATAGAGTACATTAATCCATTTGCATTATCCTATCAAATTAATTATTTATCAGTTTACAGGAGTCAAATAGATCACTTAAAACGCACACTTCCACCCTACGATGATCCTTATTCTTATAAAACATATTTTCAACATTTGAGTATCACACGCAAACATCATGCAAATCAAGTAATGAAATTTCCACAACAAATACGTCGTAGTGCTAAATATATCTCAGATCTTGTATGCACCGACATTTAAGAGCACTAACACCCCACCTCCACCACAACGTCTCCGCAACACATATCTGGTGAAAAAAAAGGAAAATCCTACCGATCACACATCCTAGCGATCGCGAGGCGCGCGCCGTCCTCCGTCTACAAGGTGCGTTCCATAAGTAATACGACCAAATTCATAAAAAATCATTTATTGAATATATTCGTACTAATAATCAGAAGTTTTCATAATAGCACCCTCTTGCGTCGATACACTACTGGAGGCGGCATTTCCATGCCTTGAAGGCATCCTGGAATGCCTTTTCCGGAATGTCCTTTCGAGCTGACGTAACATGCGCCTAGGTGCTTTCAATCATGTCCCAATGTTTTCCTTTCATGACTCCTTTTAACCGAGGAAACAAAAAAGTCAGCGGGAGCCAGGTCAGGGTTGTAGGGAGGCTGGGAAACCAATGGCGTCTTGGTCCTGGCCAGGAAGTCGTTGACAATGAAGGCGCTGTGACTCGGCGCGTTGTCGTGGTGAACTTTCCACGTGTCCTTGATGTCGCTTCGGCAGCGCGAGACCCTCCTTTTCAGTCTTTTGAGCACTTCCAAGCAGAAAGCTGATTTCACTGTAGTCCCAGTAGGTACGAATTCGTGGTGGATAATGCCTCTGACGCCAAAGAAGACAATGAGCATGGTTTTGATCCTGGACTTGCTCATGCGTGCCTTCTTGGGACGGGGCGACGATGGGGTGTGCCACTCTGAATTCTACCTTTTTGTCTGAGGGTCGTACTCAAAAATCCACGACTCATCACCAGTGATAGCAGAGTTTAAAAAATGAGGATAATTTTCACACATTTCCAACATTTCTCGGCACCGAAGCACTCGCATGTGCTTGTGTTCGTCGGTCAACACTTTTGGGACGAGTTTGGCAAACACCATTCTCATGTTCAAATCTTCGGTCACAATGCGGAAAACGGTTGTTTTTGACATGTTTAGAGTTTGTGCTATCAATTGAAGGCTCAGCCGTCTGTCAGAGTTCAAACAATCGCGCACACGCGTCACATTTTCGTCGACTCGTGAGGTTGATGGCCGTCCACTGTGAGGTTCGTCGGTGATGTCTTCTCGGCCCTCCGTGAACGACTTGTGCCATCGGAAAACTTGTGATTTGGACAAGCAATCAGTCCCAAAGGCATGCTGTAGTAATTGAAACGTTTCGGTGGCGGACTTCCCAAGTTTAACGCAAAATTTGATAGCGTACCGTTGCTCTACAGAATGATCCATTGTGCCGTGTCACATGAACTCAAAACGGGGTTGACGGAAACGCACGTCCTGACTCTCCGGCAGCTCGCAGCCGAATGAGACAAAGAGCGTTTTGAAGCTGACACCCTCATCCACTTAGCCCAGCCTGTTACAACACGCTGTGGTGTACCGTTACGTCAGAAAAAAAATGGTCGCATTACTTATGGATCGTACTCTGTACAAAGTAGCCCTCTCCGCACCGGCCAGGAGAGAGACCCGCACCTGCATAGGATATGCCTGTCCGTATCAAATGCATGCGTCCTCGGAGCCTAGTTATAGGAAATTAAATTGATCAGGTGGGAATTTTACGTTGCTATTCGGTTTTTAAAGCACTGTAGAATTCCTGAGTTGGTTCTATTACAATCGGAAGGAGGAAGGGACTGCTGCCCGATAGGATAGAGACAACAGCAAATACCACTGTAAGACAGAATCCAGTGCAATGTATTGAGAAGCACTAAACCTGACACTCTTAAACCACAATATAGCCAGTAGCAGTAGTTGTCATGGCTAGGTTTCTGAAGTAGCTGAAACACTCGCATATCTTGTGCGCTAATGTCTCGATATCCACACGAAGAATGCTTCTGGCGTAAACCCTCAGACGTCGATGAAAACTACTGCCTGAACCGCAGTCGTGGACACACGTGTATGCCAGAGTGCACCATTCGCAACCGTGGAGGGCATTCGGGGATTATGGGAGTGGTAGGAATTCGGATGTTATCAATATTTCCAGCGCAAACACCCATCATTTTTAATCTTCTCTCACCAAACACACAAGCCCGCTTCTATCCCGCTCGCCCAGCACACTGGTCACTCCGCTAGCCACCGCTGCCGTGAGAAAGATCAGACAGGTCGGCGCATTCTTTGTATCTCACCACCTATCTCAGGGTGAACTAATCCGCACCGAGCGAGGTGGCGCAGTGGTTAGCACACTGGACTCGCATTCGGAAGGACGACGGTTCAATCCCGCGTCCGGCCATCCTGATTTAGGTTTTCCGTGATTTCCCTAAATCTCTCCAGGCAAATGCCGGGATGGTTCCTTTGAAAGGGCACGGCCGACTTCCTTCCCTAATCCGATGAGACCGATGACCTCGCTGTTTGGTCTCTTCCCCCAAACAACCAACCAACCAACCAACCAACTAATCCGCAACTTCCAGTTGCCGAAGCCTAGTGACCACTTCTGCCAACAGCCACGGTGTACAACGAAACAACCTCAGGCTGGATGTATACAGTAGTTGTAACCAATTCCACCCCGACATAGACCCCTCATTTTACAAAATCCACTGTACCCAATCACGCGAAATGCAGATTTCTCCCTTTTTTACAGAAATCAGGGCATAAACGCTTTTTTAACATTGCTAAAGTATCGTTACTTATTGTGAAAATCCTGTAACAGTGTGGCGTAGGCTACGTTTCCTTTAACTATTTTTTCATCACGTAGGAAAAAATCTGTTCCAATCAGCTTAATATCAGTTACGTCCTGGATCACAGGACTAGAACACTAACCTCATTTTTGGCTCACGACATAGTGCTAAGATCTACCTCTGTCACAGGATGCCTCCTAACTTTTGAACTCCCTTAGAGTAACGAAATGCTTCGCCACATACGAAATCTCTTAAGGTAACAGCACAGAGAAATTGTAAATAACAGATTTATGCTGCGTATCACTTCATAAATTCCGTAATACATCAGATTTTATTACGATGGGTCTCTGCCCCGGTTTAGGTGGAAGATTGAAATTTCGTTAAAAGATATTGCCGCGGCGAAAAATGTTTGGTTACTGCTCCCACTCCCGAATCATATTGATGGTACCCTAGCCCTCGCTTCCACCCACCAGCCGGCGCATCACTGATATCACATTGATAATCTAATTAACTAAACTGATTATGAGAGTCACTTTGCATGGTGAGCAGAATTTTTCTAGCAGTCGGAGTATACTCACCAGATAGCTGAAATGGAAATCCCTACAGAGAAGACGATATTGTTTTTGGGGAACCCTACTGACAACCAACATTTTAAGCTGATGGCAAAAGATTCTTTCGCTGGCAACAGACATTTTGCGTAAGGACCCCGCTATTAAAAACATGATCACAACGACTATGTTCCTGTCACCCTACATAAAAAGTGGTCTTGGTTCTACAGGCACACCCAAGAGTGCATTAGCGCTACTCTCATATGTCGAAACGAGTCACCTTCTGTCTAAACCTATCTGCTAAGGATCCCATACAACAAAACTCCAGCGCAGTTTTTTTTAGACAGTCCCTCTGTATCTTGTAACTGTTCCTCAGTCCCTGCCCTGTCCTCCGTCCATGTGATCATTCCAATTTGTGTCGGGACTGAACGGAAGTCAGAGCGCTATATCTAAGACCTTTTGCATCCCGTGGAGAAACAGGATGAGCTAACATGATAGGGCCATGTTTTGACCACTCAGTGGAAATGGGAACACGTTGTCGTAGCTCTGCCAACCGAGTACGATTTGTAAGGGCAGCGCCAAACGAAGCTTTCTCCTGTAACACAAGGTAGTAGAAAGATAGTGCAATCAGTTAAGGTGGTGTTTCTTATCGGGAAAATGAGATAGGGTCCACATCATACGGGAAAGGGAAGGAGGACGAGGATTTTGCTATTGGGTTGCAGTGTGTGTCCAAACTATATACAGGTGCTGCAGTCCAAAGGAGATCTGCGTCCCTCAGGGTACATTCATATCTGTCACCCAAACATTTCTCTGTCCTTTTATTGTGTACCATTCAACAGAAAAAAACTACGAACTATAAAAACCTCGCTAATATCACCCGGTAGAGAACTAGCTAAGATAATACTGCGTCCCTGTCTTCCCATATATCGAAAGTGAATGGCGTCTGAGTGCTAGCATTGAACATATGTGATGATCCCATCAAATACAAGATGGTTATAATTGAACTTCCCCTATTTAACATGTTATAACACGGGAACTAATTACTGTATGAGGGCCAAACATGTTAGCATTAATGTCAAGGACTTGAGGAAGAGAAATAATGCAGACTCAGTTCAATTGAAACACTTTTAACGTGGTGCTACAGTACATCATACCATTACAGACTTGTACCATTACTCCTACAAAGTGCTCAGTGACTGGAGGTGAAGATCCCCATACTCGGGAATTCTGTGTGTTCACTTCATCTGTCGTCCACCCCGATAGCTGAGTGGCCAGCGTGACTGATTGCCGTCCTACGGGCCCGGGTTCGATTCCCGGCAGGGTCGGGGTTTCTCCCCGCTCAGGGACTGGGTGTTGTGTTCATCATCGTTTCATCTCCATCCGGCGCACAGGTCGCCCAATGTGGCGTCGAATGTAATAAGACCTGCACCAAGGCGGCCGGACCTGCCCCGCAAGGGGCCTCCCGGCCAATGACGCCAAAAGCTCATTTCATTACCTCACCTGTCAGAGAAAAATGAGCTTCTACTGTCCATAGGATGATCCAGGGCCAGCCCTCGTTAACTTTAGTCCTTGCGAGAAAGTGAAGTTAACATGCCGTTGTGCGTCCTGTGGTGGAAGCTGCTGTAAGATATGGATCTTATGTGGATACCATTTGGGAATGGTTCGAAGCACCTTCAGTACAGTGGACCATGGGGTGTTCAACTGTCGTGACACAGCACGTGCACTGCCTGATGATTGGGAATGGGGAATTGCATGCAGCGTTGTCTGCCATAACAACAGCGATTTCATCAACCATCTGTGGTGCAACTGGTCATTGGTCTCTTACTGGAGTGACGTCCAGTTTTCCAGTTGATTCGAACTTCCTCGTCATGCACCGCATAGCAGGTGGGGAAAGAGGACCCTTCTCCATAATCCTTTCAGTTGGCGATATTCTCAAAGTGCAGCTGCAGCTGTAGCTGTTGACTTGATAATAGAGCTTCACCAATAATGCCCTGCTCCATTTGTACAAGTTCATGTTTTTACGTCAACAAGTGCACTGCGACTGGTCAGGTGTGCGAGACTATGAATCATGATGACTGATCATGGCACCTGGTGGCCATAGACGGACCTGAATGGTGACACTCACACACATGGAAATCGTCCACCGCATTCTCTGGACCTTAATGCTACCAAGTTTGGTACTCGTACGTTAATTAGTTTCCATGTTACAATAAATGGAAATGTCGTGTGGCTAGGGCCTCCCGTCGGGTAGACCGTTCGCCTGGTGCAAGTCTTTCGACTTGACGCCACTTCGGCGACTTGCATGTCGATGGGGATGAAATGATGATGATAAGGACAACACAACACCCAGCCCCTGAGCCGAGAAAATCTCCGACCCAGCCGGGAATCGAACCCGGGCCCTTAGGATTGACAGTCTGTCACGCTGACCACTCAGCTACCGGGGCGTTACAATGTGTAAAATACGAGGCCTGTTCAGAAAGTAAGCTCCGATTGATTGCCAAATTGGAACCACAGTGAACATCATAAATGTTGTACTTGTAACAATTAGCTACACCTTTCAGCTACTTCTATACGTAGTCGCCGTTCTGACTTAGACTTTTGTCATAGCGTTGTACCAACTTTTCAATAGCCTCATCATAGAAGGCAGCCGCCAGTGCTTTCCGCCAATTCTTCACGCTGGCCTACATCTCGTTGTCTGTGTCAAAACGTTGTCTTCAAAGACAGCTGTTCATGTGACCAGAGATGAAACTCAGGGGGGAGACAATTGCGGACTGTATTGTGGGTAATCTCACATTTCCATTTGAAAACGATGCAGGAGCATCTTCATTGCCCCTGCAGAATGCGGCTGAGAATTGTCTTGAAGAAAAAACAGCACGACAGTTATGTAATGTTAGCTGCATAGCTTCAGGCGAAATTTCTCACCAGGCCCTCGTACTTGGCGGCAGACACTATTTTCTAGACATCTTTACGCACTCACTGCGAGCTCAGAAATGAGAAGAGCGACGTGATGCTAACTGGGGTTATACTAGAGACACTATCCAACACATCTGTGCAAAGCTTTATCGGATTTTCATAGTCGTTTGCATTTCGCGACCGATCGGAGCTTACTTTCTGAACGCCCCTCGTAGATATAGTTTAATTATAACTACCCCGTATACTTGTATTAGTCTATTGCAGCAGGCGACAGTGATCAAAGTCACTTCCACAGACCCTTATAAAGTTTTGTCGCCTGTACTGTAGGAGGACCATACCCCACAGACTACCAGTCGCAAGCGAGGGTCGCTCTGTTGTTCCTTCATAAGCAGTGTGATGCATTGTTTTTTTGCTGTAACACATCGAAGCAGTGTATGCCTGCAGCTACGTAACAGCCACACAGTCAGGTGCTAAACTGACATTGATACTTTTCGATGCATTGGCCCTCACAGAAAACTAGATATCACACAGTGTAAATTAGTATCTGACAAAGATATCGAAGTCATGGTGGGAAAACAAAATTTATGGCTGTGTACAAAGCTGCAGGCATACACTGCTTAGATGTGTTACAGCAAAAAAGCAAATTCATCAAACATCTTATGAAGGAACAACATGGGGTCCCTCTCTTGTGGGTGGTAGCCTGTGGAATATGGTCCTCCTACAGGCGAAAAAACTTTATAGTGGTCTGTGGAAGCGACTTCGATCACCAGTTGCCTGCTCCAGTGGACTAATACTGTATACTTAATGGGATCATCACGTATGAACAATGCTAGCACGCAGACGGTATTTATTTCCAATATGTGGGAAGACAGGGACATGGTAATATCTTCTCAAGTTCTCTATCGGGTGACATTAGCGGAGTGTTTATAGTTCGTAGTTTTTCTCTGTTGGATGGTACAAAATAACGAGGATAGAGAGAATGTGTGGATTACAGACATGAATGTACCCTGAGAGACAAAGATCTCCTTTGGACTGCAGTACCTGTATGTAGTTTGGAGAAGCTCTGCAATCCAGTAGCAAAATCCACATCATTCTTCCAGTTCCTGTATGATGTGGAGTCTGTCGATAAGAAACACTACTGTAACTGCTCATACTGCTTTCTACTACTTTGTGTTGCAGAAGGAAGCATCGTTTGGCGCTGGCCTTACACATCGTATATGGTTGGCAGAGCTACAACATGTTCTCGTTTCCACCGAGTGGTCAAAACGTGGCCCTGTTGTGTTAATTGAGCTCGTCCTGTTTCTACACGGGATGCAGAAGGTCTTAGATATAGCACTCCCTGACTTCCATTCAGTTCCGACATAAATTAGAATCATCACATGCAGGGAGGGCAGGGCAGGGACTGAGGAACAGTTACAAGATGCAAAGGGAGTGTCTAAAAAACTGCGCCAGAGTTTTGATGTGTGGGATCCTTAGCAGACAGGTTCGGAAAATTTCCTCCAGAAAGCATAACGCTATCATTGACTATTGTGTGTGCCTATTGAATCAAGACCGCTTTTTATGCAGGGTGACGGTAACATAGTCGTGATCATGTTTTTAATGGAGCGGTCATCACGTGAAATGTATGTTGCCGGCGTAGAGTCCTTTTGTGGTCAACTTCAAATGTCGGTTCTTAATAGTGTTCCTCCAGTGATACCCAATTGAACTACCTGGTGAATGTATTCCGACTACTGAAAAGGAAAAATTCCTCGCCATGCAAAGTGACTGTAATGATAAATTTAATTATTTAGCCTATCAAATTGTATCAGTGGCATGCCACCTCTCGGGTGGAGGCGATAGCTAGGGCACAACGGATATGATTCTTCACTTGGGCTTTTTTTTTTCTCGTTGCAGCGATATCTTTTAACGATATTTGAATATATCACCTCAAAAAGAGAGACGACCATCGTAATAAATCAGATGTATTACCGAATTTGTAAAGTGATACTTAGTATGAACCTTATATTTACAACTTGTCTGTGTTGTTACGTAAAGAGAGAGTCCGAATGTGAGGCGGCGTCCTGTGGTGGTTCTTAGCATTCCATCATGAGCCAAAAATGAGTTCAACGTTCTAGTCTTGTGATGCAGGACATGACAGATAAGAAACAGTATTTTTCTACCTGATGAGAGAATACTTAGAGGGAAATTAGTCTATGCCATAGTCCTGT
This sequence comes from Schistocerca americana, assembly GCF_021461395.2. Classification (NCBI taxonomy): domain Eukaryota; kingdom Metazoa; phylum Arthropoda; class Insecta; order Orthoptera; family Acrididae; genus Schistocerca; species Schistocerca americana. The sequence goes on from NC_060130.1 coordinate 185,144,286, forward strand.
ACGAGTTTTCACAAGTAACGATACTTTAGCGATGTGAAAACGCGTGCATGGCACGATTTCTTCTATCTTCGAAATTAACTCGTATAAAGGGGAGAAATTTACATTTCGCATGAGAAATTCGAGGTGTATGATCAACAACATCTCTGCCTCGGATTGGGTAAAGTAGATTTTTTAAACTGGTGGGTCTATATCATGGTGGTATTGTTTAGAACTACTGTATACATCCAAGCTGCAGCGGCATTCACGATGAGTCGGCAACTGGAAGTAACGCATTAGCGCAGCCTGGGACAGGTATAAAGATACTCCGACCTGTCTGATCTTGCCCACAGCAGGAAGGGCTGGTAAGGTGACCAGTGTGCTGGGGGGATGGGTGTGCGTTGCGTGAGACAAGATTCAAAATGATGGATGTATGCACTGGACGTAGTGATAGCATCCGAATACCTACCACTCCAATCATCCCTATCCAATATTCCATACACTGCATCGATTTCCCTCCAAATGACCAATCAACTGAGTCTTTGTCCCGCCATTTTCAGGGGTGGGAGAGGGCTGGGAGGGGGGGGGGTGTTCCCAGAGGGGGTTAATTAATTATTAATTGGTCGGTTTAATTAATTTCTCAATCAAATCGATATAAGAAATGTACTTGTATCGGCGATTGGAGTTCCCAGAAAGATGGGGGAGGGAGGGGGAATGGGTGGTGAAGTGTTACGTTAAGGGCGTGTCAGTCAAAAGAGAACAGGAAGGCAAGCCGCAATGTGGGGTGATACCTTCCTTGCCTGCCCGCCCCTCCCCCTCCCCCCCCCCCCCCCCCTCACTACTGCGGAGAAAGGTGGTTTAAATTTGTGCTGAGCATGGGTATAGGTGAGAGACATCCAACCCACTACCGTAGAACCTCGTTTATAAGTTTTTGAAGGAAGATGATAAAATAATTGTACAATTGAGAATTACTTCAAAATTAAGCTTTGTAATAACTTTAAATGAACACAAACAGAAGGTACATATACTGTACAGTAGTAGGTACACTAATTCAAATAGGCTTATGCATAAATTACAGTTAAAGTTAAGTAGGCCTAAAGAATTTCAGATGTGGTTTGTTGCTTGGAAGCCACACATGGATCAGTGTTGATATGCAATAACTGTGCACTTGTGTTAGTTCCAGTGCAGAAAGTTCTTCTGACAGAATGAGAAGGTCCACAGATTCACCCTGGGATTCTTCGTATTTCTTAGAACTATTTTTTTTTTTCAGCTGATGGTGACAACATCTTTAATTATTTCATCATCACGTTGCGCCCAACACATGGGAGTATCAGCATGACACTCAACAAAATCATTAAAACCCGTTCTATGTGAAATACGAACCCAGTCATTGTCTTCTTGTACACCGAAATCAACATCAAAATCTTCAACATTTTCAGGCTCAGCCTGAGTTTCTGCTTTTGTGGTGCGAACTATTTGAAAGCACTTGCGTATTGTTTTTGGCTTTAAAAAAAAAAGTTCAAATGTGTGTGTGTTCTTATGGGACTTAACTGCTAACGTCATCAGCCACTAAGCTACACACTACACACTACTTAACCTAAATTATCCTAAGGACAAACACACACACCCATGCCCGAGGTAGGACTCGAACCTCCGCCGGGACCAGCCGCACAGTCCATGACTGCAGCGCCTTTAGACCGCTCGGCTAATCCCGCGCGGCGTTTTGGCTTCAACTTGTCTCAGTCAGTCCTTATGTGGTGCATTGCCTAGATATGTAAAAATAAATTCAAAATCTACATATACGTATCTGTACTGCAATGAATATAATTTATAGACCTATTCTAAAAATTTTAATGATGTTCAGATAGAAACGACCGGGAATACTATACATATTTAGTGTATGTGCAAAGATTATCCTAACCTACAATGCAATTCTATGGGATACCTACATGTCCAGTTTAGAATATTCTTTCCCACTCTGAAGATGTGCGATAACACTTTGGAACCAGCATTTTCCTGCATTTTGCTTTTGTGTCAGCTATAATGCCCAGATTCAGAGGCTGAAGATGGCTCTTGCAATTAACTGGAGAAAAATGCCAGTTCTATGTTACTGAACTGCTACAGGGTGAGCCGAACATTTCTCGAGAAGAAAAAGTAGTTTTCTCTTCTCATGATGCGTACTGGTATGAAAATTTTCAATGTGCCTCTTGAAGAGATTTTCTGTCTTGCATCCCTTTTACTACCACGAGTCACGTAGTCGGTAGGATACGATTGTACTCCTCTGAAACGTCGAAACTTCGCTGTCTTACCGAACACTAGTGGTCGCTCTTTAGCGGAGGCATCTTTGTTTGTGGTAGAGTACCGTCACTCTTTGCTTGCTTGTATTTCCTCCAAATCATGGGCAGCCTTTGTACAACAATAAGTTAAAAGAAGGTCCTGTTTGGCTGTGTTGTAAATATCTTTCAGACTGTGACTCTTCAAGCTGTTCCGGCCGATATATTGTTAGAAGTCTTCACGGGTTTGCCGCCGGGTGACGTTGTGCAAGTTCCACAATATTTCCTCGGAACGACTGCCCGACGTCTTCAGTTGGTTGAACCTTGCTGGCGGCTACGTACGACTGACGGTATCTGCACGTCGACGCCGCTGTATACAGAACACGCACGCGAAGAATGCGCAGGCGCAGAAATTAAGCATACACAATAACTTGCAGATACATGGCGCATACTCAAACGCCCTCTGCCGAAAATCGCAGAGTGGTCCTCTTGCGCGTGCGCTGTACGCTATGTTTATTAACAGTGCGGCCAGACGTCACTCACTAAAAAACCATACCAGACCAATGTCATAACGGGTCTGTCATCGAAAAATCTTGATTTTTCTCGTCGTGATTTAATAGCAGCCAATGCAGGGTGCCAGGCTATGCTCAAATGAAATCCCACATTCCTTCATCTACATCAACGTGATTACTCTGCTATTCACAATAAAGTTCCAGGCAGAGGGTTCAATGAACCACCTTCAAGCTGTCTCCCTACCGTTCCACTCTCGAGCGGCACGCGGGAAAAGCGAGCTCTTAATTTTTTCTGTGCGAGCCCTGATTTCTCTTATTTTATCGTGATAATCATTTCTCCCTATCTAGGTGGGTGCCAACAGAATGTTTTCGCAATCGGGGGAGAAAACTGCTGATTGAAATTTCATGAGAAGATACAGTCGCAACGAAAAACGCCGTTGTTTTAATGATTGCCACTCCAATTCACGTATCATGTCTGTGACACTATCTCCTCTATTTCGCGATAACACTAAACGAGCTGCCCTTCTTTGTACTTTTTCGATGTCATACGTCAGTCCCACCTGATGCGGATCCCACACCGCACTGCAGTACTCCAGAGTAGGGCGGACAAGCGTGTTGTAAGCAGTCTCTTTGGTAGACCTGTTGCACCTTCTAAGTGTTCTGCCAATGAATCGCAGTCTTTGGTTTGCTCTACCAACAATATTATCTATGTGATCGTTTCAATTTAGGTTGTTTGTAATTGTAATCCCTAAGTATTTAGTCGAATTTACAGCCTTCAGATTTGTGTGACTTACCGCGTAATCGAAATTTAGCTGACTTCTTTTAGTACTCACGTGCATAACTTCACACTTTTCCTTGTTCAGGGTCAACTGCCACTTTTCACACCATACAGATATCTTATCTAAATCATTTTGCAAGTCGTTTTGATCATCTGATGACTTTACATAACGGTAAATGACAGCACCATCTGCAAACAATCTAAGACGGCTACTCAGATTGTCTCCTATGTCGTTAATATAGATCAGAAACAATAGAGGGCCTATTGTTGATGAGATTGCTTCATTGATGACGCAATACCAGAAAGATGATGCCAGGGATAAAACTTCCATATTTTTATAAGTCATTCCCTGTATTTAGACAGTGTTTAGCAGTTGCCGACTTCTTCGGTTGGTGTAGGCGTGAAACTCTGATGTTCATCTCAGCGTTCTTGTACTGTGCGACATGTGTGACCTATATATGCCTCCCCATATTGACAAGGAATCTTATACACGCCACGTTTCCTCAGACCAAGATCATCCTTAATCGAACCCAAGAGGTTTCTCAGTTTTGCAGATGGTCGAAAAACACATTTAATGTAATATCTTCGGAGGACTCTTCCGATTCATAACGACAGGGCACCAAAATACGGCAAGAAGGCCAAAGTGGTGGGTGTCTTCGTATCTCCATTCTGCTCCATGGCTCGAACTCGTTTGGTCCTGAATGCATTACATATCTGTCTCTCAGAATAACCGTTTTGTCGGAAAATTGTCTTCAAATGTTGTATCTCGCTCGACAGGCTTTCGGGATCAGATTCCACACGCCGCCCCATGAACTAGCGTACGTAATGCACTACTGCATTGCGCAGGGTGATGGCAGCTTAATGGCCTCCAAATATAGATCTTTGTCAGTTGGCTTGCGGTAGACGCTGTGTCCCAAGCTTCCATCTGCTTTCCTTCGTACCAAAACACCAAGAAAAAATAAAGTACAGTGTTTAATCTCACGGAGAAGACATTGGACGACGATGCAGTTTCGGTGCTAGAGACGGGTCTGAATTTTGCACCTACACTGGGTCTGCACCTACCTGGGTTTGCACCTACCTGGGTTTGCACCTACATTGGGTCTGAATTTTGCACCTACACTGGGGACCATTCCCATCCGCGATGTGATTAGTGGAATATAACAGGCTGTTTCGAAACTTCCTAAGGATGCTGCCGAAGAGCTCTAACTAAGAAGTCCAACTTTAACATCACCTCAGCTGAAAGAAACGCTCTACGTGAACTGAGAGCAGACCAATAAATCATCATCATCATCATCATCATCATCATCTTACCTCCTGAGAAAGGAAATGCTGCTATACTTCTGTCATACACAGGATGTAATAGCAAGACATGCAAACTGCTCGACGATCGTGCATACAGTAAATTAAAAAGTGATCTGACGGGTAGAATCCAGAGAAAGACTTTTGAAATCATAAGGAATAGCTCAATTCCAGCGCAAGTCACCAAGGGTTTGCGTCAAAAGACTGCAGTTCCTCCTAGACACTATGGCCAACCGAAGATCCACAAGGCTGGGGCGCCTCTCCGTCCCAATGTACACTACTGGCCATTAAAAGCTACACCACGAAGATGTGCTACAGACTCGAAATTTAATCGACAGGAAGAATATGCTGTGATATGCAAATTATTAGCTTTTCAGACCATTCAAACAAGGTTGGCGCCGGTAGCGACAACTCAACGTGCTGACATGAGGAAAGTTTCCAACCGATTTCTCATACACAAACAGCAGTTGACCGACGTTGCCTGGTGAAACGTTGTTGTGATGCCTCGTGTGAGGATGAGAAGTGCGTAGCATCTCGTTTCCGACCTTGATAAAGGTGGGATTGTAACCTATCACGATTGCGGTTTAGCGTATCGCGACATTGCTGCTCGCGTTGGTCGAGATCCAATGACTGTTGGCAGAATATGGAATCGGTGGGTTAACGAGGGTAATACGGAACGCCGTGCTGGATCCCAACGGCCTCGTATCACTATCAGTCGAGATGACAGGCATCTTATCCGCATGCCGGTAACGGATCGTGCAGCCACGTCTCGATCCCTGAGTCAACACATGGGGACGTTTGCAAGACAACAACCATCTGCACGAACAGTTCTACGACGTTTGCAGCAGCATGGACCATCAGCTCGGAGACCATGGCTGCGGTTATCCTTGGCGCTGCATCACAGACAGGAGCGCCTGCGATGGTGTAATCAACGACGAACCTGGGTGCACGAACGGCAAAACGTCATTTTTTCGGGTGAATCCAGGTTCTGTTTACAGCATCATGATGGTCGCATCCGTGTTTGGCGACATCGCGGTGAACGCGCATTGGAAGCGTGTATTCGTCATCGCCATATTGGCGTATCACCCAGCGTGATGGTATGGGGTGCCATTGGTTCCACGTCTCTGTCACGTCTTGTTCGCATTGAGGGCACTTTGAACAGTGGACGTTACATTTCAGATATGTTACGACCCGTGGCTCTACCCTTCATTCGATCCCTGCGAAACCCTACATTTCAGCAGGATAATGCACGACCGCATGTTGCAGGTCCTGTGCGGGCCTTTCTGGATACAGAAAATGTTCGACTGCTGCTCTGGCCAGCACATTCTCCAGATCTCTCACCAATTGAAAACGTCTGGTCAATGGTGGCCGAGCAACTGGCTCGTCACAATACGCCAGTCACTACTCTTGATGTGAACTGTGGTACCGTGTTGAAACTGCATGGGCAGCTGTACCTGTACACGGCATCCAAGATCTGTTTGACTCAATGCTGCTGCCGTTATTATAGCCAGAGGTGGTTGTTCTGGATACTGGCGTCTCAGGATCTATGCACAGAAACTGCGTGAAAATGTAATCAAATGTCAGTTCTAGTATAATATATTTGTCCAATGAATACCCGTTTATCATCTATATTTCTTCTTGGTGTAGCAATTTTAATGGCCAGTAGTGTAAATAACATAGGAGCACCTACTAAATATCTGACTTCACTATTTGGACCTCCCGTAGGCAAGTACGACCATCATATTCGATACTCTGAGGATTTCATATGTCACTTGAAAACTCTTAGATTGGAGTCGTCAGATCTCTTAGTAAGTTTTGATGTTGTGTCTCTATTTACAAAGGGCGCTTGCGCTACTCTTTAGAACTCATTAGCAATAAGTTTATGGAGGACATAATGGCATTATTCAAACATACGTTTCCTTCAACACACTTCCGATTTCATGACCAATATTTTGAACATGTGGACGGTGTCGCCATGGGAATCCCTCTGTCTCTTGTAGTGGCCAATTATTTTATGGAGGACTTTGAAGAAACAGCACTACAGTCAGCCACTCTCAAACCCTCTTGTTGTTTGCGGTATGTAGATGATACATATGTGGTGTGACCACATGGGCTTGATACTCTACCTACGGTTCTTCAGAATTTAAATTCACTCCATCCGAATGTAAATAGCAGTGGATGTGGAAAAAGAAGGTACTTTACGTTTTCGTTATGTTTTGGTACGATGAAAAGCAGATGGAACCTTGTGATGCAGCGTCTACGGCAAGAAAAGGCGCACAGGGCGTTTGAGTATGGCGCCATCCATCTGCAAATCATTGCACATGCGTGATTTCCGCGCGTGCACATTCTTCGCGCGCGCGTTCTACGAGTATATACAGGGGCGTCGATGTGCGGGTACCGTCAGCCGTGCCTAGCCATCAGCAAGCTTCAACTACCTGAAGATGTCGGACAGCTGCTCCGACGAAATATTGTGGAATTTGCACAACGTTACCCAGCGTCAAGTCTTTCAGACTGTCTTTTGTGGTTAACTTTTTGCTGTTTGCAGCATTCTGTAGTGACATTATCCGCGCTGTTGACCACCTCACGAACTGTGCGGCCACTAATACATCTTATTTTGAACCGGATAACTACTCAGAAGGATCATGAAAATTTTAACATTTAATTTCTTCGAGAAATCTAAAGCCTTTTAGTATTTTGCCTTGGCTGCACCTTGGCTGCATGCTAATTTTAAGACGCTTTGCATTGCTCACTTTAGGTTCACTAGGACTCCTTTGCACTTCTTCAGTTGTGTTTATCTTCTCCGGAATGGAAAGACATCTTTTGTTTTCTGATAAATACATCATTTCTGCATGCACAGAAGTTGGAAACCACACTATAAAAATGAACTGCTCGGTCGTTCTGTTGGTGGATGCCAGTGAGCTGGTGAGTTGTAAGACATAGCAAAATAATGAAATGCACCCGTAGTGTTGATCACTTCCGTTACCGAATATGAATAACATCGAGCACAGAGCCATTCCAGAGCAAGTCCTCAGAATAGGCCGCATCGATATCTACAATAACAACATGACGGACAACGCTTTGACTAGGCTGACAGAACTGATCTGAAGGCAGACTGAAGGTCGGTGAAGTCGGCTCCGTAGCGGCGCTGGCAACAAGGGCTGAAGAGGGTATGTCTCGGAGTCGGCTACAATCACATGGATTAAGCCGTCCTCACACGGGACGAGAGGGCTAACGTTGACGTGGACTGGACATCCAACCCAACGAGAGCGCCATCAGCAACACGAGACGAGTCGGTTAACGTGATTTGCGCCCGCCCTTATGCGTTGTCGGGTTTCTTTGGCTCGCAAACCACACAAGTTCTTAACGAGAATGGACGCGCGCAAAATAAGTGCGTTAACTCTGTTAGCGAAGGTCGAAGAAGAGCGGAGAAACTCGCGAAGAAGATTCTGAAATCGTCGATGACGAACAGCGAATTGCTGGTAGAGGAACAGTACATAAAGCTGCACAGCGATCTGAGATACATACTAGTAGAATTTATTCGTTAACTCAATTGAATTTTCATCCTGTTTTCGGTTTTAAATTGAATATATGTAGGGTATAGTGTCTAAGTCAGTTTGCGCGTGCGATATGCATGTTCTCGAGTTTGCAACTGACTACTAACACTGTGAAATAACGTACTTCATCATATAGATTTCAAGGTCAAGGTTGTTTTCATATTTTCATTCGAATGGAAGAGGAGATGTTTTTCGAACTGCTCACCATGACTGAAAAAAGATATTTACCGAAAAGATACAGACGTGAACCAGTCTATAAACCCAGAGACAGATACCGATATATTTGTTATAGAAAATTTCATAATAGCAAAAACTTCGAGGGGTAATTTGTGTTTGCTTTCAGACGTCGACTGACAGTCACGTTAAGAGTTTTGGCCAGTGGGGAAACGTTCTGTCTTTGGCCTTTCGAACAAGAATTACAACAAATACAATATTTGAAGTAAATAAATGAACAACAAAGACTTAGAATCTTTTAGAAAATAAAAGAGGAAAAAAAATTCGAAGGGGGTGGACGTGAACTCACTACCTATCTCAAGACGCTATCAGTTTTGCAACAGCTTAAATAGCAACCAGACTTCCGTATATGGCATACACTTGCCTAAAGACTGTATCTACAAATGTCATTATTTGATGTTTAATATGCAAATTGTACCTACAAAATGCGCTTTTCATATATCATCATTGTGCCGTACCATTGAAACCTTCATAGTACACAACTTGTAACCTACAGGAAGCCATTATCTACCGATATGCCGTTTCCTGTCATTTTATTATAAAAAATTGTAGCTAAAGCGACACGTTTTCGAGATATCCTCAATTTGATGATCTTTGAAACAGTATTTATTAATGCTATGTACTGTGTGAGAAAGAAAACCAGCCAAATAAGATGTTTAACGCCATACAGTACGGCGACTCCTGTGTTGTGCTTGTGTCGTAGAATGATGTGCGACAAAAATGACTGTGGAGGAGTAAAAATACTAAAACGTCTATATGGAAAAGTCTTAGCGGCGTAACTTTGCATGGAAACTCGAAGAAGTGCGAAAAAGTAGAGGTGACAAACGAATAAATCCGGTTTCACTTTATTTTACTTGAGTCCAAAAAAAGAAAAAAAGTATGTGTAATTTAGTGATGTACATAACTTACAACTCGAAAATGAGACGTTTAGGAGTATGTCACAACCGACCGATGTTGTTTGAGACTGGTGATCTTGGGAGCATGATGTATTTCCTTTGAATATAAAATTAAAGTGTTTAATTTTTAATACATTTTGTAAGTTTGTTAAAAAACAGCTAGGCATTTTAATGGATTTATATTAACTGCTTTTTTCTTCGTTTCTGCAAACCTATCGATAGCGGGAGGGTAAATACGGACTTTTCACAGTGATTCGGTACTGAGCCAAACTAAATAGTATGCAAGAGTGCCGGCCAATGTGGCCGAGCGGTTCTAGGCGCTACAGTCTGGAACCGCGCGACTGCTACGGTCGCAGGTTCGAATCCTGCCTCGGGCATGGATGTGTGTGATGTCCTTAGGTTAGTTAGGTTTAAGTAGTTCTAACTTCTAGGGGACTGATGACCTCAGATGTTAAGTCCCATAGTGCTCAGAGCCATTTGAACCATTTTGCAAGAGTGTCAATAAATAGCTATCTTCAAAACGCTTTACTTTTTTCTCTCCTCAAACGTGAAATATGACAGTATGGAACATGAAGAGGTTGAATCACCATCTGAAAACATTCTTGCTTATTAAGAAATGAGGAATCACGTAACGTTCCATGATGTGTAAGAAAGATATGAAATGTTACACAATCACAACTGTGACAAAGAGGAAATTTTCTTTTCCATATTTTACACAAAAATGTGTATAATAGAGAAGAAAATTAGCGTCACTACAAGTTTTTCAGCTGTACTGATTGGTTTCTTGAACCATTTGCACGTTTTTCCTCGTATATCACTTCCTGTAAGTTGCGTCCCATGTTGAAGCTGATTTTAAATATCAAAGTCTGAATTTTATGTTATTTAGAAGATGGCCTGTTAGTCAAAATGTTATCACAATCCTCACCGTCATGTGCTGCGAAAATACTAGTAGTCATAATAATCGCCATCATCATCATGATCTTCTCCTCCTCCACCTCCACCTCCTCCTCTGGTAACAGAGTGGTCAGCGCGACAGAATGTCATACCTAACGGCCCGGGTTCGATCCCCGGCTGGGTTGGAGATTTTCTCCGCTCAGGGACTGGGTGTTGTGTTGTCCTTATCGTCATAATCATCATCATCATCATCATCATCATTTCATCCCCATCGACCCGCAAGTCGCCGAAGTGGCGTCAACTCGAAAGACTTGCACCAGGCGACCGGTCTGCCCGACAGGAGGCCCTAGCCACATGGCATTTCCATTTCTCCTCCTCCTTTTTCCTCTTCCTCCTGATGAGAAGGCACAATAACATTATCGTGTAGTCCTCTTGTAATAAAATATCTAAGTAGTTGAAAATGAAGTCCAATCCCCCGCTTCTGTCCATCCCGTTGCCGACTGCCCATTGCTGTTGGGGCCGCGCTTTGGAAAGCAGCATGGTCGCCGTATAGCTGAGCACGAAAGGACGGGAATAGCCAGTCAGTCACAGGTAACAGTCGCACCGTGGACAACGCACTTTAAGCAAATGGACGGCGAAGATTCAAGCTTTACCGCTTTACAGCTATGCTATACCAAGTCGGGTTAAGGTTTCTGCGACCGTGATCTCAATTGACAGTTATCAGCCTATTCGTTTGGTCGTTAATCGCTGTTTGTCCAAACGCCGAACGCTGCTCCGCTACCGGAGACGTGCTAGAATGTCCCAAACTCGTGTGTCACCTCCTGCTATTGTTCTGCCCGACTGTCATGCAACAGACCACACTGGTTAAGAATCTGATAAATTCTCTATTCGCGGAAGCCTAGATCTCATTTACGTTGCCCTTTGCGGTCTAATTTAGGATGCATTACGCTTGATGCTTTTCTGTCATGAAGTATAAAATGCCCGAAAAAGCACTAGATAATAGGAGGAAGGCTTTCCAGCCATCCCTCATTTGCGTTCTCAGGACGCATCGCAACAGGGTTGTGAGCGCGATGATGTTGCGTGCCAGTGTACCCATTGCTGTGGAAGACGTTTAGGTATTCTAATTCCGTTAAGCTTTCAACTTTTGACAATCTCTAATTACTGTTGTTTCGAAGGTACCTCTTCTATGAGCTGACTTGTGGGTGTTGAGGTGCAGGTGCAGGCTAGTATGGTTTAGCTTGTTGTTGTTGTGGTCTTCAGTCCTGAGACTGGTTTGATGCATCTCTCCATGCTACTCTATCCTGTGCAAGCTCCTTCATCTCCCAGTACCTACTGCAACCTACATCCTTCTGAATCTGCTTAGTGTATTCATCTTTGTCTTCCTCTACGATTTTTACCCCCCACACTGCCCTCCAATGCTAAATTTGTGATCCCTTGATGCCTCAGAACATGTCCTACCAACCGATCCCTTCTTCTCGTCAAGTTTTGACACAAACTTCTCTTCTCCCCAATCCTATTCAGTACCTCCTCATTAGTTACGTGATCTACCCACCTAATCGTCAACATTCTTCTGTAGCACTACATCTCGAAAGCTTCTCTTCTCTTCTTGTCTAAACTATTTATCGTCCACATTTCACTCCCATACATGGGTACACTCCATACAAATACTTCCAGAAACGACTTCCTGACACTTAAATCTATATTCGATGTTAACAAATTTCTCTTCTTGAGAAACGCTTTCCTTGCCATTGCCAGTCTACATTTTATATCCTCTCTACTTCGACCATCATCAGTTATTTTGCTCCCCAAACAGCAAAACTCCATTACTACTTTAAGCGTCTCATTTCCTAATCTAATTCCCTCAGCATCACCCGACATTTTTTTTCTTCGTTCGCTTGCATTGCAGTAATAGATGAATTCGATTTCAGTCACTTTTGACTCATGTAACTCCATTCACGCATTCCCAGAGGCTGAAATCGCATCCGACGTATTTTATCTCTAAATCCGATTTTTCATCTTTTCTTCTGCATCGGTTTTAGTTTAGGTAAAGAATTATTGTTTTCGATCATACATTTAAAGAATAATGTATTCGAGTCTTCTTTAGTTACCTAGCCTAGCTTTTTGTATGATATTAAATATTTGTTTAATTATCTAATCCCAATGCACACAATTGTTGACGAAGAAATCCCATTGTTTATCCAATGTCGCTTGCTAATTTCTTAGTTGTGATGAGGAATAGTGTCCCATATTTTACAGGGGATACTCCTCGTATCCAGATCCCACTCCAGCTACTGCCAGGTCTGGGTTGTTACTATAGAGTTTGGCATTGTTAGTTTCAGAGGGTGGGCAGATGCCCTTCCTGTCGCCACCTCGTACCCCCCCCCCCCCCCCCCCCACGCGGGGGACGGAAGTAGTGTACCACAGCTGTCTGCATGTAGTGTAAATCGTGAAAGAGTGCGAGCGTATTTCAAATGTCTGCGACTCGTGTAACTGAGGCGGAACGTGGGGAACAGCCCGGTATTCACATAGGGGGATGTAGAAAACCGCCTAAAAACCACATCCAGGCTGGCTTGCACACCGGCCCTTCGTCGTTAATTCGCCGGGCGGATTCGATCCGGGGCCGGCGCGCCTACCCGAGTCCAGTAAGCAGCGCATTAGCACTCTCGGTTAACCTGACTGTTCTTACAGGGGATAGTATGGCTCGAAAATAGTTAAAAATAAGTCCTTCAAACATATGTTTTGGAACAAATACTTGTTGAGAGATTTGACAGTCTTTCTTGTGGTAACTATGTGTCTGTTGACATTATGGTTGTGCTGAATGTGACTGCCACTCATTCTTACGCATAGTTTACCTCAGTATCAATCACACCTAGCTCCACTTGAGTTTACTCATATGCATGGCACACACGTTTGCTGTGGAACAGACCAATACATTTAAAATGTCTCCACGACCAGACATCTAATTGATTAAGGTCAGGCCATGCTAGAAGAAGACCACCATGAACAGTACATCACGAATTAGACGTTTGTGTTAGTACTGTCGTACGAGGCATAGAAAATGTAGTGCTTTCCTCGTCTTACGTAAACAAGATACGTTATGTTTCTTGACTGGTAATGTTCTACAGTAGCGCAGGAAAATTGTGGAGATATTGATGATTAAGAGAACTAGTTAATTTGTCCGCGAAAGTGTAAGGCGCGCGCGAGAACGCACACACTGATACTAAAGTGAAGCCTTGCTTCCATGATCGGTCCAGAATTTGGATCTGACCACAGGTGGTTACTGTTGTTAATTTATTATACCAGTCTGTGTGTGTCCCGTCTCAACCGTAATAAAATACAAGCTGTGAACTGCGGATTTTTAGCCTTAAATAGTAGATTGTATTGCCCGAGAGCTTGTACACACTTTGATTGATGTGAATTGAGCACGCAGGAGAGTGGTTCATATCTACTCGACTGCTCGCCCACTTGGCGAGGTCTGTCGCGATCCCTGGTTGTTGTCTGGAACAACCACTCTTCTACGCGGTCTTGATGTCGTTCGACGTGCATGACACATGTCAGTGGATTAGCGGCTCTGACTAAACCATAGCTAAGTGGTGTATCTGGCCAACATTAAAACAGCTACTTTCCTTCGTATTAGTGTTCATAGAACTTTTTCCCTGTTTTTCCCACCAGTGTCCCCTTTAAGATTATGGGACATTTCCAAAAGTACTTTATGTAATGCGTGAATAAATGACAGTGAAGTGTAATACATACTGTACTTTATTCGAAAAGCATACGGAGTTGATATCAGTAATGTCGTGATGATGATGATGATGATGATGATGATGATGATGATTATTTAATCTGCGCGGCAACACTTGAATCTGTTATTGCTATATGAAAATGAAAGTGTTCAAGCCTATTGTTCAACATTTCAGATTAGCTGTCCTTCAGCCTGGAGCCTTTGAAACTACTGGTTGCGCGTATCTGCTACGAGCCACAAGTTACAGGTACAGTTTCTATCTTGTAGATGCACACTGAGTTGCTTCCCTTGCGTATTTTAACTGTTTTCTACGTTTTCTTGAGTTGCTTTGTGTGAAAACAAAGGAACTATCAAAAACTAAAGGAATGTTGTTCACTTGTGAGCTATAAAAACACAAAGAAACGATTAAATGTCTAGAGCAATGTGCAGTATTAAGCGGGTATTACACGACGATCTGCCGCGAACGGTACTGGTCTAGCGCGACAGTCATCTAGCGGTAGAACGGGCGAAACTACGAAAATTAGCAGACACATTGTCCCCGCGCCAGACTAGAGCAGTTCTAAACTGCCCTCAATCCGCGCATGGGCAGTAGGCAGCGGTAACTCGCGCATGCGCAGAAGGGTGTACCACAGTGCTTTCTCCTTGTTGTTTGGTTATTGTTTGGCGGCTGGTGGCTAATTTCAGATTTTTGTGTTGGGATTTTTCGCGTTGGGACCTTCTGATTTTTTTTTTTTTTTTTTTTTTTTTCCAGTAAGCAGGTTTCATGAATGCAGAAAAGAAACTTTTTTTGTATTAGAAAGCTGTTTGTGAAAGGATTTTTTCTGTTGATAGCTTGGTATTCTAGAAATGAAATGGAGCAAAGAGGCGTTAAGCGCCTTAATTCAGGTATACAGCGAGGAAAGGTCTACATGTGCCTCGCTGTGTCATAATACGATACGTCGGCAATCTTTTTTTCTGAGTAATATGCATATAACGCCACAGGGTGATTTTCGATTTGTATCGTAATATCTTAGCTTACGAAAGTTTGTTTTGATTGCTTCTGTTGTTTATTTCAGCATGTCAGAAAAGAGAAACTGGCAGTGACAGGCGACAAGTCCGTGCAGTTTCGCGCAGTGCGATAGACGAGGACTGAAAAAACTGAGTAGCTCTTATAAACCATATATTCAAAACTTGGAAAAATAACAGAAGTACACCTTTAAGTATTGGTCCTTTCAAGTGCTGCAAATTGCAGTACATACATCCACAACTACTTTTGAAATGATGGGCTGACTCTTAAAAGATTCCCCATTCGCCAGGAAACGTAATGTTACAACCAGCCTGCAACATAACAAGGCGTTTACCGGTATTTTATCAGTAATCTTGGCTGGTATGATCACAAAACGTATAAACATAGAATTCTTACCTTGGAGAAGGTGAGATAGCCTCCCTCATGACTGTGTCACACATTCCGATTCCATCTTCTATCATAGACAGCTGCTTCTCGAAACAGTCCATGTCCATCCTAACGAAGTTCCGATATTCTTGCGGATCTTTGGGCTTCAGTTCTTTCATTAACAGTGAATATATTCCCCTGCCTTCGTCCTTTCGTGTCAGCCAGGGTCGAACCCAACAAAGTCTGACTTTTAGTTTTCGTCGCCGTTCTGCCCTAATCCGAAGATATACTGTCCGTGCCAGGGCAATAGCTCCAAAAACAAGTGGATCCACCATGTGCAATATGGTGTACAAATGTAAAAATGGTTCAAATGGCTCTGGGCACTATGGGACTTAACATCTGAGGTTATCAGTCCCCTAGAACTTAGAACTACTTAAACCTAACTAACCTAAGGACATCACACACATCCGTGCCCGAGGCAGGATTCGAACCTGCGACCGTAGCGGTCACGCGGTTCCAGACTGAAGCGCCTAGAACCGCTCGGCCAATCCGGCCGGCTATAAATGTAAATTTCGATATACATATACCTGTGCAACCAAGTGTCGTAATATAAAATTGAGTCTGTAATTCAGAACAGTACTAATCTACATAAGAGAAAAACAATTACTTAATAAATAATGGTAAAAAACAGTTTCTTATTAAATAGGAACCTTGAGCTCACAGAAATAATTTGAACGTATGACGTTCCAGTATATAATACAGTCGGCCTTGAGTTGCGCGCGGTAGAACAAACGACTTTACAGGACATCTGTTTGACGAGAGAGACTGCTATGCCATATTCCATGTTGTAGCTTAGTTTGTTGTAAATGTAGTGTGAAAGACAACTTCTAACTTTGAAAAATCTAGTTGTCTATAGACCTGTATGCTACACATAATTTTTGCTACTATTGTTGATTCAAGTTATTTTTACCTGTTACTGTCAAAATATTTTTGTATTGTTTAATACGTTTTCCTTTTTATGTGATGTGGAAATTTTGTCAGATAATGATAATATGTACTGATTTCACTTTAATTTATTTTCAAAGCCTGTTGTTTAGACCCAATGTATCATGTATGGTACCGCCAGTTGTGTCTTTCTGAAAAAGAGAAATAAGGTTTTTTTTCTCTGGTTTCAGTGTCTTAGCAACTATTACAGGCAAAAAGTTCATTAAACAAATTCTACCCAGCAGTTATTCTTGGGCTTGAGGAGGATATGAGAATTATCAGGTTTGAAAAGTTTACATTCTTATCTTTAGATTTTTGTGACTGTCTTGTTACACACTGACTGTCCCCCCTTATTTCTGTTTTAATGGATATCAGTGCTATCAGCATTAATTCATCACCGATGAATCGGAGGGCTTCTCATATCGAGAATGATAGTTTCCACTCACTGGCTTCATTATGTCTGTGAACAATATTTTGCAATAACGACATATTGTAACGGGTCA
Source organism: Schistocerca americana (assembly GCF_021461395.2). NCBI lineage: Eukaryota > Metazoa > Arthropoda > Insecta > Orthoptera > Acrididae > Schistocerca > Schistocerca americana. The sequence continues at coordinate 185,161,303 of NC_060130.1, forward strand.
CAAAAGCTAAACTACCTAATTTGAAATAATCAAGAAGCGTCAAACATTTTGCAGTAAAGTTAATACTTATTACTTATCGGTTGCACTCCTACTGCTTATATTTCTGAGACAACTCTTTCAACAAACTACATAATGCATTGCTTCCACCCTTTCTCATTTAAGTGTTCTGTCACTCCCATACATGAATGCAGTCTGCAAGGTAACGGACTTCCCATGTTAGAAACACCAGTTCTCGCCTGACAAGCGACGGCAAGGAATGTTGGGCCCAGTTATTATTTGAATCGGTGACCGACCACCTGGCAGCACAGGAACATGCAGATCACCGAAGTGGTGTCCAGTTGAAAGATTTGCACCAGGTCGTTGCGCCATAAGCTTTTATTTATTACGGCAGGCTCGTCCAAACTGCGCCCCTGGGGCGCTAGCGCCCGCGATCGCCCGCGGCCAGCGCCCCGGGCGAATTCGTATGTTGTCGCAGTGGCCGAGCCGTGTAGCTCAGCTCGTCGTGCGGACCGCCCGCCGCGCCTCTCGACCTTATACCATTACAAGACACACCACGGGTTTGGATATTTTTCTAGCCGTGGAAAACGTGTTAGAGCCAATGTATTTAAAATGGGAACGCCTGACCAGTGTAACAACAGATGGAGCCCGTGCGCTACGAGGGATGCGCACTGGATTCCTGGGTTACGTCAGGTCAAAAATGGCTGAAGTCGGCTGTTCCTTATTCCCGGCAGTCCATTGTCTGATATACCAGGAGGCACTTTGTGCGAAGATTGTCAACATAAAAAATGGTATGGACACAGTTCTTCGAACGGTTAATTATCTTCGATCGCATGGACTCACACATCACCAATTTAAAGAATTTCTGGCTGATATCGAAGCGGAATACCCGGAAATCCCCTACCACACCGAAGTAAGATGGCTGAGCAGAGGAAAGGTGCTTCGTCGGTTTTTCTCCTTGAGGGGTGAAATAAATATCTTTTTGAAATGAAAGGATGTCCAGAAGAATTACTTTGTGATCCTAAGTGGGTGGCGAATTTGGCTTTTTTGAGTGACCTTACTGGTAATTTAAATACTTTGAACATTTCACTCCAAGGCGAAAATCACTCTGTTGCTGATTTAGTGCAGACGATTCAAGCATTTAAAAAAAAACTTATTTTGTGGGGAAAACAGCTGCGCGAGAAGAATTGTGGACACTTTCCTGCACTAGACAGTGTTAAAGAAATGTGGATTTTTCAGATTATGTTGAAATCATTTGCGAATTACAAGAACAGTCTGAAAACAGATTTTTGGAGATAAGTGAGCTTCAACCGACCTTATATATATTTGTTCGTCCGTTTTCCCTTCCGGAAGAGGACGTCTCACAAGTGCTTCAACTAGAGCTGATTGACCTGCAGTGCGATATCCGCCTGAAGAACCGCTTTCTTATTTGTAAAACTTTGGACGACTTTCACAGATGTCTTCCACAAGTGAAATATCCTTTTTTCCACAAGCACACGGCCAAATTTCTCTCAATGTTTGGTTTTACGCTTTTTCTCTCTTTTAAAGCTTGCTAAAACCGTTCATTAGTTGGCGATAAAAATTTGAGTAATTCTTTGAGGTTAGCAGTCTCACGGAATATTGTACCAAACCTAGACAAAATAGTTTCCTCGAAAAAGAAAAACGTGTAAAATGTTAATTGTCTTCTTTAACAATGTTGAATTGAAGGGTTTTATAATTTTAATTCTATTTTTAATAAGTTTTAAAACTTGGTCAGTTAAAATTATTACCTACAAAACAGCAAACTAAGGATCCGATTTCTAAACTCTGAAAAGGGATACAAAAAGCTGTAGCACGAAGTATAACAAAAGATATTTACTTGTAACTACTAACAGTAAGAATGAGACACTGTATCCCTTACATAAAACTATTTCTAAAATAGAATATTTTGTTTACGTTGGATCAGACCGCGGGACGGTCCAGCGCAGAGCAGTGCTGTGAGATCTCACTCGCTCCGCAGCTCTCTCGCTCCTAGGCCGACAGTAGCGACACACGGTCGCGGACGGGGCGCTGAACTACACTGCCTTGCGCCCGCGGGGCGCGATTCTTGTATGAGCCTGTATTATGCAGTCTGCCGTTATTCTTTAAGGTTGCTTGTGGTGCTAATAATATTTTTCCTGTTATTTGCGTGAACCCTGTGACTGCTCTGTTAACCTACATGTGAACGGAGACATAAAACAGTACTGCTACTGTCTCGTTATCACTATAGCCGCGGCCACTACAGCCAGTGCCACTGCAGCGAAAAATTACGTGTTTTTGTGTTAACCACTAGCTAAGCCACTATACAGCCTCATTGTGTACACTTTATATTGTTTTTTGATATTAATAAACAATATGTACATACACAGTTCGAAATAGAAATTAAAGAATAAAATCGACAGCTGCCTAACTCTTGTCTTCTATCATTATGGACAGAGATGCAAAAGTATCTGCTATTCGGAACAGCCAGATCACACACAAACCTCCGTCACCTTTCATTTTTAATACGAAAAAGCCACATTGTCTTTGGATAAAATTATGGCATAAACAATTCATTGGGCCTATAAGAACATACAGATGTCGCGCAGAGTGTTTGAGATTACTGTATAACTTCCATTTTTGCCACTTGAAATTACGTAAAATCGGATTTTGCCTGTTACATGAGAGCAGAAACGTGCCTCAAAGTGACAGCTTGTATCTAACTACACTGATTAGCCAAAACATGATGACCACTTGGTTAATAGCAGGTTGATCCACCTTTGGAATGCAGTACAGCAGTGATTCGACCAGTCCTGGGTTGGTTTCTGTAGGAATGGGCACCAAAGGTCCACATACACAAATCACGCACTTCCCATAAATTACGGGCCGGTAGTTGCGGGCCCTTAGCTAGTGCCCAGTGGCGTCCCAGATGTGTTCTGTGGAGTTGAGATCAGGTGAATTTGGTGGACAATATGTCAAACTGAGTTCACCATCATGCTCCTTCATCCACTGGAGAATGATTCTGGCCTTCTTGTGCAGGCATTTATTCTGCTGGAAAATGTCATCACCAACAAGGAAGAGCTCAGACATGAAGGGATACATGTGATCTGTAATAATGTTCAAATAGTCTATAGCTGTCATGGTGTCTTTGATTACTTCCACAAGGCCCACAGAAGCCCAGCTGAACCTCTCCCATAGCATAATACTGGTACCACCAGCTGTGCCCGTGCTGCAGTGCCTGTTTAGAGCAGCCATTTGCCTAGAAGAGTATATCTCTGGACTTGATCATCGACCTGGTGCAACAATTCATCCGACCAGATGACATGTTTCCATTATCGACTGTCCAGTCTCAGTGATTCCTTGCCCACTGCAGTCGTAGTTGACAACGTCGTCGGGTCAGCATGGGAACACGGTGAGGTGTAGGGGGGGGGGGGGGGGGGTCGTCTTCTGTGCCAAAATTCTGTGGCTTCAGATCTGCCTGTTGTGCTTTAAGGAGTGGCAAGCCTCCAAATTCCACGTTGTGTGATGGGCTGAGAAAGACCATCTTCGGACCAGTGCATAACTCAATTGGTGATGCGTGGAGCCAATTCGTGGACCTGCTGTATGTGTTAAAAGGCACCAGTTGGCACCTGCTAGTTGCACACGAAAAGCCAACAAGCTTCACCGTTTACGAGATGTTCATTCCCAGGTGCCAGGCTGTAACAATCTGTCCTTTGTCAATGTCACTTATGTCAGTAGATGTACGAATGTTGATATTCCTTTACACTTCCCTTACTGCGTCATGGGCTGCAAAGCCGCCAGACGGTATTCAGCCTCTCGGTGGACAGTGGTCATAATGCTACAGCTCATCACTGTATTTGCCTAGGTAGTCCCTTTTCCACATCCTTGAGAGAGTAGGGTGGCTCAGTGGTTCCGGCCTATCTCAGTTAAGTTCTCCGTAACATCTCGCTGAATCGTGTGTACTGCCGCTGGTCTGCGTTTATCTAACACAATATTTCGACGTCGTACCTCGGCATCTTCCTTGGGTGCTTCCTGTGACTGAACGACAGGCTGACCGTGTCCCGTATTTATGCCTGGACGGTGTCTGGCGTCCCCTACGCCGTCCGCTCCCGCTGCGACCGTGTCGGTTGGTCGCCAGATGTTCCGTCTTCCGTCCGCGCCCGCTTCCGTTATTTTCCCCAGTGGCGGCCGTTTCATGGCGTACCCTAGTAGGTCCGCGCCCGCCAGGCGCGTTCCTCCCACTGTCGACAGGCTGCGTTTGCTTTGGTAACCGTTCAGACTTTCTCCAGCGCCCCTGTCATTCTCCTGGTCTTGTGTTTTCTTCTGTTGTTTTGTAATAGGTCCAAAGCCGGGTTCTACGCCGTGCTGAGTTCGTATCCAGCTTCCCGGTTTATCAAATTCTCTGTCATCTTGATTTCGATCGATTCAGTGATGACACAGTACGAAAATTTGGGGGTCTGAGATAAGATCCTGGTTTTATCGTAGTTCATGGTGTGCTCAAGTTCCAAACAGTGTGTTGCTATTGCCGATTTCGTGGCTTGTCGGAGCCTTGTATGCCTTTGGTGCTCTTTACATCTTATCTCAACGGTCCTGGTGGTCTGGCCAATGTTAGACATACCGCATTGACATGGTATATGGTAGATAGCAGGTTTTCTCAATCCCAGATCATCCTTAACAGTTCTATGAAGCATCCTGATCTTGTTTGGTGGGCAGAACACACTCTTGATATTGTGCTTTTTCAATATTCTGCTGATCTTAGCAGATATAGGTCCTGCATACGGTATAAAGGCTGCCCTCCTGGTCTCTTCTTCTTGTTCTCCCTCAGTATCAGGTCGTCTGGAGGGATGTAGCGCCTTGCGGATGTCCCTTGTTGAGTATCCGTCGTCTGCGAACACTTGCTGTAGGTGTTCTAACTCTGCTGCCAAGCTGTCAGAGTTGGACAGTGCTTTTGCTCGGAGATGTCACAAAATCGCCGGGAAAGTTTAAGAAATTACAAGTTCTCTGTACTTTGCCTACATCAAATGAAACGAATGCTAGGCCTCTGACTGATCAAAGTAATGTCCATTCCATTTCTGTTTCTTGTATCTTTGATGATAAACACTATTGACAGTGTAAGTCCGAGGTTCCACCACAGGCAGTGGTGGCATTAAATGCACAGTGGTACCGCCTGTACCACCAGTCAACCTCCAGGTAAGTACACTACTGGCCATTAAAATTGCTACAACACGAAGATGACGTGCTACAGACGCGAAATTTAACCGACAGGAAGAAGATGCTGTGATATGGAAATGATTAGGTTTTCAGAGCATTCACACAAGGTTGGCGCGGGTGGCGACACCTACAACGTGGTGACATGAGGGAAGTTACCAACCGAAAGCAGTTGACCGGCGTTGCCTGGTGAAACGTGGTTGTGATGCCTCGTGTAAGGAGGAGAAATGCATACCATCACGTTTCCGACTTTGATAAAGGTTGGATTGTAGCCAATCGCGATTCCGGTTTATCGTATCGCGACATCGCTGCACGCGTTGGTCGAGATCCAATGACTGATATCAGAATATGGAATCGGTGGGTTCAAGAGGGTAATACGGAACGCCGTGCTGGATCCCAACGGCCTCGTGTCACTAGCAGCCGAGATGACAGGCATCTTACCCGCATGGCTGTAGCGGATCGTGCAGCCACGACTCGATCCCTGAGTCAACAGATGGGGACGTTTGCAAGACAACAACCGTCTGCACGAACAGTTCGACGACGTTAGCAGCAGCATGGACTATCAGCTCGGAGACCATGGCTGCGGTTACCCTTGACGCTGCATCACAGACAGGCGCGCCTGCGATGGTGTACTCAACGACAAACGTAGGTGCACGAATGGCAAAACATCATTTTTTCGGTTGAATCCAGGTTCTGTTTACAGCATCATGATGGTCGCATCCGTGTTTGGCGACATCGCGGTGAACGCGCATTGGGAGCGTGTATTCGTCTTCGCCATACTGGCATATCACCTGGCGTAATGGTATGGGGTGTCATTGTTTACACGACTCGGTCACCTCTTGTTCGCATTGACTACACTTTGAACAGTGGGCGTTACATTTCAGATGTGTTACGACCCGTGGCTCTACCCTTCATTCGATCCCTGCGAAACCCTACTTTTCAGCAGGATAATGCACGACTGTATGTTGCAGGTCCTGTACGGGCTTTTCTGAATACAGAAAATGTTCGACTGCTGCCCTGGCCAGCACATTCTCCAGATCTCTCACCAATTGAAAACGTCTAGTGAATGGTGGGCGAGCAACTGGCTCGTCACAATACGCCAGTCACTACTCTTGATGAACTGTGGTTACGTGCTGAAGCTGCATGGGAAGCTGTACCCGTACATGCCATCCAAGTTCTGTTTGACTCAATGCCCAGGCGTAAGAAGGCCGTTATTACGGCCAGAGGTGGTTGTTCAGGGTAGTGATTTCTCAGGATCTGTGCACCCAAACTGCGTGAAAATGTAATCAGATGTCAGTTCTAATATAATATATTTGTCCAATGAATACCCATTTATCATCTGCATTTCTTCTTGGTGTAGCAATTTTAATGACCAGTAGTGTAGTAAAATGTCAGTTATTGCCTGCAGATCTTGGTCAAGTTGTTAAAGCCTCTCTGTGTCTGTCCTATGGGACTTACATCAGCTGTGCTCGCCCACAGGTTATTATCTTTGAGCATTCTCCAGGGCTGTTACAAAGTGTTCCTTGTCTGATGGATTATGAACTTTCTCCATACGTCGCTAGGTGTCCTTTGCTTGCTAATACTAATAGAACTGAACATAATAATCCAGTCAGCGAAGGAAAATTAGGGAAAATCGTTCAGCCGCAAATTTTTGCACAGTGCTAGGAGGGAGTATCTTGAACAACATACTAAAATACTGACAGGTATGAAGTGAGCGTTGGAGTGGGAGGTTAAAGGTCAGTTTTTATGTTTTTCTCGAATAACTCGGAAACCGCTGCTCCTACTGGAAATGTTTCCCAGTACAAAATTAAACTGCATTAAATTTCTTACAAAAAAGGTCTTATCCATTTTTCTCGAGGGCTAATAGTTTCCACATTTCAGGGGATGGAAGAATAGCAGATTCTTGAACATACACTTTAAGTTTATTCGCAATTACGAATATGAAGAACCGTCAGCTGTGTTATGGAATGATAACAATGAAAATTTGGCCGGATCAGGACTCAAACCCAGATTTCCCACTTATCGTGAGTGGTCACCTTACCTTTAGGCTATCTGAGCACGACTCATAGTCACACTCAAACTTCCATATGTCGGTAACCCAGTCCAGCACAAAATTTTATTCTCGTCATTCCATTATACAACTGACGGTTGTCCATATTCACAGTTGCGAATACATGTAATCTATGTCATAACAGTTGCAGTCATCATAGTGCCTGTTCCTTTGGAAATGCCCTGTGGAAATGCATGTTGCTTTAAAAAAAAAAAAAAAAAAAAAAAAAGTCACAGTAATCAAATTCTCGATTGATTGTTTTCGGTATTGGTATAGTGAGCACGCAACTGTGCAGCCCCTTCTGCAAATTGTTTAAGGACATGGAATGCAACTGAGCTGAAATTTGAAATTTGCAGCTACCTCCAATATAATGGTCTTCGTACCAAATGACATATGCAAGTATCCTCCAACACGAGGTACGTCAAATAAAATCCAGTAGGATGTGGAAACCAGCCCGTTCTGGATCAAATCCCACCAAATATACCAGTCCTAGTATCTACCACTAGGATGCAAGTAAAACTGGCCACCCTCAAAAGGTATCGATTTAATTAATTAATCAATCAGTGTGCTATAGTGAGGGAATATTTCCAAGACATCCACAGCTCGGTGAAGGGGGTGGTTTACCAGGTAGTCACTACTTTCTTCAGGACAAACATGTGGTCAGTATGGCACACAACAGATGCTACCTTCCTGCGATGTAACAATTACCAACTTCAGGTCTGCATGAGTTAAGAGTAGGCAGGGAGTGGTGAGGGGGGGGGGGGGACATCTTTTGTGTACGTTTGTTCACAAAGACAGAACGTATCCACGAGAGAGAGAGAGAGAGAGAGAGAGAGAGAGAGAGAGAAAGCAAGCATCTGTTTGGACAGGAATTTTTCCGGTATTAAATATCAAAGGGTTGCTGCCACCTTACGCTGTGTTCAGGGATTAGTGTGACATCTGGTCTGCACACTCTGCAAGGCGGCTGTAGTGCAGGCTCTCAGAAACTGATGCGTTGTGGAGCCCGGCAAACCAGTCGGGGTGTGGGTGTGCACTGTGCAGTGCCCAGGTTCGTCGTTGAGTACACCATCGCAGGCGCTCCTGTCTGTGATGCAGCGTCAAGGGTAACCGCAGCCATGGTCTCCAAGCTGATAGTCCATGCTGCTGCAAACGTCGTCGAACTGTTCGTGCAGATGGTTGTTGTCTTGCAAACGTCCCCATCCGTTGACTCAGGGATCGAGACGTGGCTGCACGATCCGTTACAGCCATGCGGATAAGATGCCTGTCTCATCTCTACTGCAAGTGATACGAGGCCGTTGGGATCCAGCACGGCGTTCCGTATTACCCTCTTGAACCCACCGATTCCATATTCTGCTAACAGTTATTGGATCTCGACGAACGGGAGCAGCAATGTCGCGACACCTTTATCAAAGTCGGAAACGTGATGGTACGCATTTCTCCTTCTTACACGAGGCATCACAGCAACGTTTCACCAGGCAATGCCGGTCAACTGCTGTTTGTGTATGAGAAATCTTTTGGAAACTTTCCTCGTGTCAGCACGTTGTAGGTGTCGCCACAGGCGCCAACTTTGTGTGAATGCTCTGAAAAACTAATCATTTGGATATCACAGCATATTCTTCCTGTCGGTTAAATTTCGCGTCTGTAGCACGTAATCTTCGTGCTGTAGCAATTTTAATGGCCAGTAGTGTACATGAGGAGTACAATGATGATACATGCTTAGCAAGTGAAAGTTCATCATTCTTGTGGGAGAGGGAGCTATAAATCCGAGCTTCAGCGAAACATAGTAAAGGAAATCGTCCAAGGAACGGGTACTAAACATAATTACGTATATGGAAGATCATCCGCAGCATATTAAAAAAAATTATGAACAGATTTCGAACAAGTCCGTGGCAATATGACCGTGTAGTGCATAAGAAAAACAGCGGGTATTCAGAGGAGGACAAGGTGTACTTGTTACAAAAACTTGTGTCTGTGCGTTTCAAGGAAGCTCTACACAATTTACAGGCTCTGCATGCTAGTGACCTACTACGTTACGCATATCAAATTGAGCCCAACATAGAATACAGTGATTTCAAGGGGATGGTAACATAACCTCCAACATTAGAAGACGTATGATAAAGAAATTTCAAACAAAGCGTCAACTTGACGATGCACAGTAAACTGCAGAATCGACCCAAAAATTTGTAGATGAGATAAACAAACGTATCCCATCTTTCAGTAAGGAATTTTTTTCAACTCCGATCAATCGGGATTTGAAGAGGAAATGCGTACGAAAGGAACACTGGGAATTAGAGGCACCAAGAGAGTTGTTTCAAGATCAAGTGACATCAATGCCTTAACACCATCAGACGCAATTATGGCGACTGCTAATCTGGAAGATAAATTGGCTGGAAAGTTATTTATTGTGCTGCGAGAAGTTGGAGGTGCTCTGCCCCCTAAAATTGTTTTTGGTGTGCGTGATATTGCAAGAGCAGTAGGGACTATGTACGTCACAGGAAGCAAGAGTGGAAAATGGGCGTATGAGAACTACAGCTGTAGTATGAGCACTGCTTTTGGCCAATAGGTGGTGAAAATAACTTGCTTTTGCTTGATTCCTGGTCTTCGAATAAAAATCGTACTCCTTTAGAGCAAATTACCCCTCCTGAAAAGTGTGACATTACAGTTCATACCACTAGACAAATTCAGGTTCAGGGTGTTTGTCTTTTACCGTGCCTATAAAACATATTATGGCACCGTCTGCAGCTACACCTTAAAGAATAGCCGGTTTCACGCTGAGCTCCAGGACACCGTGTTTCTCATGCCATCACATTCCATCAGTTCTCATCACCCCGTTAGACCAATATGATTTTATAGGCATTCTACAAGAGTGGATACCTAGTGACCGTCCTGCACGGTTTGTAACTTCCAAAGAGTTCACCTTAGATCTTGATGGTGCGAAATTCGTGATAATTGTGGCGCACAGTTTTTCATTCGCTGTTCATGGAGCAAGATAATGGTTTGGTTTGAACATTTCTTGAATGTCGGTTATGTCCATTTTGTGAAGTGTAATACATAAGTGACTTTTGGAGAAAAGAGAACCACTTGCATGAATATCAAGAGCTCAGATGTAAACCCAGTTCTAAGCAAAGAAGAGAAAGCAGGAAGGTGGAAGGAGTATATAGAGGGTCTGTACAAGGGTGATGTACTTGAGGACAATATTATGGAAATGGAAGAGGATGTAGATGAAGATGAAATGGGAGATATGATACTGCGTGAAGAGTTTGACAGAGCACTGAAAGACCTGAGTCGAAACAAGGCCCCGGGAGTAGACAACATTCCATTAGAACTACTGACGGCCTTGGGAGAGCCAGTCCTAACAAAACTCTACCATCTGGTGAGCAAGATGTATGAGACAGGCGAAATACCCTCAGACTTCAAGAAGAATATAGTAATTCCAATCTCAAAGAAAGCTGGTTTTGACAGATATGAAAATTACCGAACTATCAGTTTAATAAGCAACGGCTGCAAAATACTAACACGAATTCTTTACAGACGAATGGAAAAACTGGTAGAAGCCGACCTCGGGGAAGATCAGTTTGGATACCGTAGAAATGTTGGAACACGTGAGGCAATACTGACCCTACGGCTTACCTTAGAAGAAAGATTAAGGAAAGGCAAACCTACGTTTCTACCATTTGTAGACTTAGAGAAAGCTTTTGACAAGGTTGACTGGAATACTCTCTTTCAAATTCTGAAGGTGGCAGGGGTAAAATACAGGGAGCGAAAGGCTATTTACAATTTGTACAGAAACCAGATGGCAGTTATAAGAGTCGAGGGGTATGAAAGGGAAGCAGTGGTTGGCAAGGGAGTGAGACAGGGTTGTTGCCTATCCCCGATGTTATTCAATCTGTATATTGAGCAAACAGGAAAGGAAACAAAGGAGAAATTCGGAATAAGAATTAAAATCCATGGAGAAGAAATAAAAACTTTGAGGTTTGCCGAGTGCATTGTAATTCTGTCAGAGAGAGGAAATGACTTGCAAGAGCAGCTGAACGGAGTGGACAGTGTCTTCAAAGGAGGATATAAAATCAACATCAACAAAAGCAAAACGAGGATAATGGAATGTAGTCGAATTAAATCGGGTGATGCTGAGGGTATTAGATCAGGAAATGAGACGCTTAAAGTAGTAAATGAGTTTTGCTATTTGGGGAGCAAAATAACTGATGGTCGAAGTAGAGAGGATATAAAATGTAGACTGGCGATGGCAAGGAAAGCATTTCTGAAGAAGAGAAATTTGTTAACATCGAGTATAGATATGTGTCAGGAAGTCGTTTCTGGAAGTATTTGTATGGAGTGTAGCCACGTATGGAAGTGAAACGTGGACGATAAATAGTTTGGGCAAAAAGAGAATAGAAGCTTTCGAAATGTGGTGCTACAGAAGAATGCTGAAGATAAGATGGGTAGATCACGTAACTAATGAGAAGATATTGAAAAGAATTTGGGAGTAGAGAAATTTGTGGCACACCTTGACTAGAAGAAGGGATCGGTTGGTAGGACATGTTCTGAGGGATCAAGGGATCACCAAATTAGCATTGGAGGGCAGCGTGGGGGGTAAAAATCGTAGAGCGAGACCAAGAGATGAATACACTAAGCAGATTCAGAAGGATGTAGGTTGCAATAGGTACTGGAAGATTAAAAAGCTTGCACAGGATAAGTAGAGTAGCATCGAGAGCTGCATCAAACCAGTCTCTGGACTGAAGACCACGACAACAGTACATACGTCCGATAGAAGGTTGATATCTGCATCTCCCGGTCACTCAATTTCTGTTGCCCTCCTGATGCAAAAGTGAATCATTAGCAGCTAATATTTTTCCTGTCATGATTGCTAACACAACGCTTCAAATGAGCCTTGCTAAAGACTGAACATGCGACCTCACTGTCAAGGGCTTCCTTGTGACCATGCTTCCAGGCCTGACTGAGAAAGTTTGTTTCTGTACTGGATGCTTGCCTATTGGTTCAGGTGACTGGTCGTAGTAAGCAGGTTCCCGGCCTGACACAAATTTTTGTCAGTAAGTATACATCACATGGCAGTGTCAGGATATGTAAACGGTTTGCTCTGATATAATTTTATATCATTACATGTTTATTGATATCTACTCATCGAGCCATTTGTTTAGCTTAAAAAAAAGAGAGAAAAAAAGAAACTGGTCCATATGTCAGGATGCCGCACATTTGTGTACATATCAGATTTGTTCAGTTAATGATGAGTGCTTTGAAAGTCGGACCAGTCCACACAAGTCTTATTCCTTCTTTCCGCTAGTCATAAAATTTCTTTATGTCTGCCGAGAGGCTACGCAGGAGCCCCGCCAAATTCTGACTTCCAGGGAATGCAAAAATACGGCTGTAGTATTGTTATTGTCCACTGTTATTGAGTTACTCGATTTTTTGAAGCTTTTCTGAGTGTAAGCATACTGCTCAAGACCGGAAAAGAGAGCGCCCTAATACACTACAACAAATAGTTGTTTACTAATACGAGCAATATCGTTTCTTTCTTGTCAGATCGAATAATAAAAAAAAATGTGATAAGTAGCTTCCTAGAAGACCGTGTACATAGTTATTGTTATTGAAGGTGGACCGTTAAGTATCCTAACGTATGAGAGCAAACTCAAAATAGACTACAAAGAACTTACACCTGCGAATTTGTAGGTTCGCTCGAAGCATTTGGTGACGTTCGTGAAGCGGTAATTTGGACTCCTCGTCCCGCAACATACACCATTTTTAAGATCGCATAGCTGCAAAAGAAAGCGGCCGTATCTTCGAGTTGGTGGCCGCCTGAGGAATTAAATTTAGATCCGGAAACCTGATGCTGAAGCCTACCTCATCACCTCGTTGCAACACACGGTAAATATGGCGCACAATAGACCATTCAGTCTGTTCCCTTCTGTTTGGCAGCTAAAACTGACAACATCCGACGGCGCTGAAATCCGGACGAATGGCAGTGCTGCCTTTTCAAACTGAGCGTTGCAGCTGGCACCAGTACGCTGTGTCAAAACAAAGATAAAAGAAAATGAAAATAAAAGACGGAAAATTATGTCCAGGGAGGGTTAGTATAATGAGTATCAAACAAAAACAAGGAAAGAGTTGCGCGTAAAATATCTGAGCTTCCAGATTTAATGTAAACCATAGTTAACCGATAAACGCCACGCGCAGCTGTAATGTACAGCCTTATTTACAGGTCAAGACAGAAATGAAATACGAATCCTTAGCACTGTTAAGAAATAAGTTTAATTTGTAGCAAAGATTGTCTGTGCACGTTTACAGGAGAATGTACGACATTGATTGTGAAAATTTCCGCACCACGAAGAAAATGTGCATACTTCGACTGGAGTAACTTTGTAATTGACAGTTCAGCCGGCGCCAAGCGCGCGCTGTGATGTCTCTCATAGGCGGGCTACGCCCTGGCGACTCTTCATAAAGCGCTTGTGGGTGGAGCATCATTCGAAGTACGGACGTTCTAGGAGCAACGCTAGAAGTAAACGTTGCATGATGGTCACTGAGCATCGTCGACGCAAGTCAGATTCAGATCATAGGCTATAGGTGGCCTAATGGTGCTATGGGGGACGGTGTGTGTGTGTGTGTGTGTGTGTGTGTGTGTGTGTGTGTGTGTGTGTGTGTGTGTACACGGTTTCCGGTGAATTTCCATGATGTTCTTTACCACTTGATCTCGAGCGCCGACACACCGCTGGAGCAAAACTCACACGTGCTCTTTTACCCCATGGGGTCACTGCCACATGCGACGCTGTGGGCGATTTGCACTCATTCCATTAAAGAAAACGAGAGATAAAAGTTGCTGCAATGAGGTCAGCCATGTAGCGTGTGGCGTAATAATTTGAACAATTCGTCTTTTTCGATGAGGCTGCCGTTAATCTTGTTCACAGTGTGTGACCCTGTGGCTCAAGACAGCCAGAAAAACGTACAGATTGCTGTGTGTGGTTTATAAGGGTTAGCTTCGCGTGGACGCAAGGGGATTGTAAAACCATTGTGCCAGTTGGCACGAATTTACCAACCTTTCCCTGCCATTTTTTAAACTATAAATACACCCATTTACTCGCATCAATATCCGATGGACATGCTGGTGAATGCCACTCTTGTTGACAAGTCGGCACATGTCGGTTCCTCACTCATTGTAGCGATTCCCGTAGCATACTGCTGCAGACAGCATGCCAAAAATAATGATTTGGCAGTCTCGAACTGTAAACAGTGTCTTATACACAAACTCTAAATTGCTGCACTTCAGTTCTACCAGATTTTTGCTAATTTCCAATCAGTTTGTGTAAGTTTTAGGCAAAGCCCTTGCTGCAGTGGATACACCGGTTCCCGTGAGATCACCGAAGTTAAGCGCTGTCGGGCGTGGTCAGCACCATCCAGCCACCATTCGCTGTTGCCATTTTTCGGGGTGCACTCAGCCTCGTGATGCCAATTGAGGAGCTACTCGACCGAATAGTAGCGGCTCCGGTCAAAGAAAACCATCATAACGACCGGGAGAGCGGTGTGCTGGCCACACGCCCCTCCTATCCGCATCCTGAACTGAGCTAGCTCTTTAATCGCACGAAGTAATGGCCGCTATCGACTGGGGATCTCAAGTCGATTCCGTATTTCTAGATTTCCGGAAAGCTTTTGACACCGTTCCTCACAAGCGACTTCTAATCAAGCTGCGGGCCTATGGGGTATCGTCTCAGTTGTGCGACTGGATTCGTGATTTCCTGTCAGGAAGGTCGCAGTTCGTAGTAATAGACGGCAAATCATCGAGTAAAATTGAAGTGATATCAGGTGTTCCCCAGGGAAGCGTCCTGGGACCTCTGCTGTTCCTGATCTATATAAATGACCTGGGTGACAATCTGAGCAGTTCTCTTAGGTTGTTCGCAGATGATGCTGTAATTTACCGTCTAGTAAGGTCATCCGAAGACCAGTATCAGTCGCAAAGCGATTTAGAAAAGATTGCTGTATGGTGTGGCAAGTGGCAGTTGACGCTAAATAACGAAAAGTGTGAGGTGATCCACATGAGTTCCAAAAGAAATCCGTTGGAATTCGATTACTCGATAAATAGTACAATTCTCAAGGCTGTCAATTCAACTAAGTACCTGAGTGTTAAAATTACGAACAACTTCAGTTGGAAAGACAACATAAATAGTATTGTGGGGAAGGCGAGCCAAAGGTTGCGTTTCATTGGCAGGACACTTAGAAGATGCAACAAGTCCACTAAAGAGACAGCTTACACATCACTCGTTCGTCCTCTGTTAGAATATTGCTGCGCGGTGTGGGATCCTTACCAGGTGCGATTGACGGAGGACATGGAATGGGTGCAAAAAAGGGCAGCTCGTTTTGTATTATCACGTAATAGGGGAGAGAGTGTGGCAGATATGATACGCGAGTTGGGATGGAAGTCATTAAAGCAAAGACGTTTTCGTCGCGGCGAGATCTATTTACGAAATTTCAGTCACCAACTTTCTCTCCCGAATGCGAAAATATTTTGTTGAGCCCAACCTACAAAGGTAGGAATGATCATCAAAATAAAATAAGAGAAATCAGAGCTCGAACAGAAAGGTTTAGGTGTTCGTTTTTCCCGCGCGCTGTTCGGGAGTGGAATGGTAGAGAGATAGTATGATTGTGGTTCGATGAACCCTCTGCCAAGCACTTAAATGTGAATTGCAGAGTAATCATGTAGATGTAGATGAGGATGATACGGCGGTCGGATGGTCCCTATGGGCCACTTTTGGCCTGAAGACGGAGTGCTTTTGTGTAAGTTTTGATGAATGTGTACGCTGACTTATTTACAGCCGTGTAACAGTGTGCCAAGTGTTTCAAATTGCCAGTGCCATACGGCAGACATCAACAGCGATAATGAAAATAATGTGGAGACGCTGTACGACTCGTACCACACTCACGCCTTAAATTAATTTTTTTGTCGATCCGTGAAGAGATTAGAGATCAGAGTTAATGTCAATACATTAAGAAGTGAATTTGGAACTTAGAGCGTAACATCTGACTTTCGTGAAAGTGTAAGTTACAATGACGGAAGTGGATAGCGATCACCCACCCTTCTTTTCAAAGTAGACCACAAAGGCTCAATAATATAGAGATGTGCAACTGTGGCGGCCAGAGGAGATGCGATAATTCATCCTCTTGCTCACATAACCAGTCCTGGACCCTGTCGTCGTGGAACATAGCTTCACCATTGGGGAACAAGCATTGTACCATGTGATTGAGCTGATCAGCCAAAATGATCCCATAATTCTTGGTAGTAATTCGATCTTGCGCAGTAACTATGGGGACCATGGTACACAAGATATTGCTGCCCAATCCACTCTTGTGACATAAACTCGGCTAGAAGTTGGAAAGAGTGTGCAACAGGACTCATCCGGCCGAATGACTTTCTTCCATTACTGCATAGTCCACGTTTTATGGATTCGACACCTCGCTTTCCCGTTACGGGTATTTGCATCGGTGATGAGTGATTTTGGAATTCCAGCTCTCTCTGTATCTCCCTACTTGTGGAGCTACGACAGTGTTCACGAACACGACATTCAGTTCTGCAGCGACTTTTGAAGCTGTCGTCCTCTTATTTTTCGTCACAGTCCTCGTGAATGATCGTATTTAACGACGCCTCAACAACCGTTTTTCGACGTAGCAAATGATTTTTTTCCGCTTTCCTTGTTGTTTGTTGTGGTCTTCAGTCCTGAGACTGGTTTGATGCAGCTCTCGATGCTACTTATCCTGTGCAAGCTTCATCATCTCCCAGTACTTACTGCAACCTACATCCTTCTGAATCAGCTTAGTGTATTCATCTCTTGGTCTCGCTCTACGACTTTACCCCCCACGCTGCCCTCCAATGATAAATTGGTGATCCCTCGATGCCTCAGAACATGTCCTACCAACCGATCCCTTCTTCTAGTCAAGTTGTGCCACAAATTTCTCTTCTCCCCAATCCTATTCAATACCTCCTCATTAGTTATATGATCTACCCATCTAATCTTCAGCATTCTTCTGTAGCACCACACTTCGAAAGCTTCTATTCTCTTCTTGTCTAAACTATTTATCGTCCATGTTTCACTTCCATACATGGCTACACTCCATACAAATACTTTCAGAAACAACTTCCTGACACTTAAATCAATACTGGATGTTAACAAATTTCTCTTCTTCAGAAACGCTTTCCTTGCCATTGCGATTCTACATTTTATGTCCTCTCTACTTCGACCATCATCAGTTATTTTGCTCCCCAAACAGCAAAACTCCTTTACTACTTTAAGTGTCTCATTTCCTAATCTAATTCCCTCAGCATCACCCGACTTGCTTTCCTTGTATGCAGTATAAATCTTCGATTCATTGCCTTTTGGAACACCAAACACATTGGCTACCTTGGTTACGGAAGCATCGAGCGTACGAGGATCAATAATTTGCCCACGTTCGAGTTCACTTAGCTCCCACATAATGCACTCACATCTACACGCAACACCGTTCTGACCGCAGCTGACACTTGCAACTTATTGAGGGCATTGCACAGGCGCTGTTCGTGGTCAAATACGAAAGCGCAACCTGCAAGTTTGGCTAGCATCTGCATTTTTGTTCAAGCGTGAACTTTACTCGGTTTTTTCAATTTTTTGCCCAAACACTGTGTATGCTACTACATTCACAGGGGGTATCCATCATACTTTTCCTACAACTACCGGGAAGATGTGTCGTTTTGCTGGCTACCAAAGAACAAGCCAACACAACGGCTGAGGACACCTCCAGGGATTTCAGTGTGACTTATGTCATTCCCCCTTAAGCTGTCATTCCGCCGTTCAGCCAGGAAACCATTCAGGTCCCGGGGGGAAAATGCCGGGAGGTGAGGGACAGTAACCTCATCGTGAAGCCATTAAACTCTGGCGTTTCTGTTACCAGGCGCTCTAATCAAAGGAACTATCCGCACTGGATACTGTCCACTTAACGAGTGTATGGTTCAAAAATGGCTCTGACAAGGGAACCTCCCCATCGCACCCCCCTCAGATTTAGTTATAAGTTGGCAGAGTGGATAGGCCTTGAAAAACTGAACACAGATCAATCGAGTAAACAGGAAGAAGTTATGTGGAACTATGAAAAAAGTAAGCAACGTACACAAATTGAGTAGTCCATGTGAGATAAGCAATATCAAGGAGAATGTGAGCGTAGGAGCGCCGTGGTCCCGTGGTTAGCGTGAGCAGCTGTGAAACGAGAGGTCCTTGGTTCAAGTCTTCCCTCGGAAGAAAATTTTAATTTTTTGTTTTCAGACAATTATATCTGTCCGTCAGTCCGTCCGATGCGATCACTTTTTTGGGAGTGATAATCACATCCACAAGAAAACCTAAATCGGGCAAGGTAGAAGAACCTTTTTACCCATTTGCCAAATGTACAAGTTAGGTGGGTCGACAACATATTACTGTCATATGACGCACATGCCGTCACCAGTATCGTATAGAATATATCAGACGTGTTTTCCTGTGGAGGAATCGGTTGACCTATGACCTTGCGATCAAATGTTTTCGGTTCCCATTGGAGAGGCACGTCCTTTCGTCTACTAATCGCACGGTTTTGCAGTGCGGCCGCAAAACACAGACACTAAACTTATTACAGTGAACAGAGACGTCAATGAACGAACGGACAGATCATAACTTTGCGAAAATAAAGAAAGTAAAATTTTCACTCGAGGGAACCTCTGGTTCCGCAGCTGCTCACGCTAACCACGGGACCACGGCGCTCCTGAACTTCCGTCCTTCATGTTGTTGCCTATGTTGCACAAGGACTACTCAGTTTGTACATTTTGCTTATTTTTTCGTAGTTCCACACAACTTCTTCCTGTTTTCTCGATTGATCTGTGTTCAGTTTTTCAAGGCCTATCCACTGTTCCAACTTATAACTAAAACTGAGGGGGGTGTGATGGGGAGGTTCCCTTGTGAGCACTATGGGACTTGACTTCTGAGGTCATCAGTCCCCTAGAACTTGGAACTACTTAAACCTAACCAACCTAAGGACATCACACACATCCATGCCCGAGGCAGGACTCGACCCTGCGACCGTAGCGGTCGCGCGGTTCCAGACTGTAGCGCCTAGAACCGCTCGGCCACCCTACCGGCCACGAGTGTGTGTGTCAGTTGACTTACAAATAATATAACTGGTCAGTTACCTTTTTAATTTATGAGGAGGAGGAGGAGGAAATAATAACTACACAACACCCAGTCCCTGAGAGAAGAAAATCCCTGACCCGGCCGGGAATCGGACCCAGGACCCTGGATCTGGAGGCAGCAGTGATAACGACTAGGCCACGAGCTCCAGATAACACGCTGGAATTAACAGTTAGTAAATTCATGTATGGAAGAACAGGCTTTGTGTTGCAGAAATGTGTTCATTTTATCTATTAATCTGTTTTCATTCTCTGCCAGTACCTGTATTCCACTAGCGAAGTGGTCAAATATTCTTAACACGTGCATCGTCTGCTCCTTTCTCTGCTAGAGCAGAGTTGGAAAGTTTAATCTGTTTCGTTCCGAGTGTACTAAAATTTATAAATTATATAGTAGTGTAGCTAAGGGCGTTCGAGGACAGTCTGCATTATTGGCAGAAGTCGCCCTTCCCCTATGACAACACCGATGACGTTAAGCAACATTACAAGGAACTCTGCATGAAAAAGCGAAGTTGACACAATTACTAATTATTATTACCGATAGTTATGGTATGAGAAGAACCTTTTATGTCGTTTAATGACGACTTTCTTAATATTTCGCCTGAGAGAACAGAATTGCCATACCTTAAATGGTTCCACACATATTTTATGACAGCTTAGCTGTATATGAATGACTTAGAATATATGTAGTATTACCAAGTGGTTATAATTAAAGTGCAGCTTCTCATATAGGTCTAGTGTGGGCTGTAATTATGGTGTGACAGCGAAACTTGGTCATATTCGAATACGTTAGTGCGGGATAGATTTACGCTCGAAAAAATTTAGTTCCAGTTTTGGCCACCAGGTGCAAATATAACGCTATGACTGCAAGAAAGCGTATAGAAATGTTTCCATGTGAAATGGATTAGGAACTGGATGTGGACAGGAAAGGTCAAACGCTTGAGAAAGGCATAATGTCGGTTTCATTACTAACTGCTGCTTAACATAATTTGTTCAATAAGAGCACCGGAGACGACATGTGCGGTCATACCCTTAGAATCTGTGCTGTCAGTTTTTGGGAGGTCTCTCACACACCGACAGTTACTTTACACAGTGCCACGTTACGCACTATAGTTCAGAGCCACCTAGTGCAGAGGGTTGCAACTTCAGTCAGAAAAACGAGGAAGCGAGTAATGCACATGACATGTAATATCTAAACCGATATTGAGAACAGAATAAAACGTTCAGAGGCACTAATTTGAGCATCCCCTTGTAGAAAGTGGTGACAAGGAAATATTGAGAGTTGGCCCGCAGCTCGTGGTCGTGCGGTAGCGTTCTCGCTTCCCACGCCCGGGTTCCCGGGTTCGATTCCCGGCGGGGTCAGGGATTTTCTCTGCCTCTTGATGGCTGGGTGTTGTGTGATGTCCTTAGGTTAGTTAGGTTTAAGTAGTTCTAAGTTCTAGGGGACTGATGACCATAGATGTTAAGTCCCATAGTGCTCAGAGCCATTTGAACCATTTGAAATATTGAGAGTTGAGTCTTCCAGGTCTCTGGGATTACATATTAATAAGAACCTAAAAATGGTCAGCTCACATCATTGACCTAAGTAAAAGACTGAATTCGGCAGCATTTACCATTTGATGAACTGCATCTGCTTGTGCCGTGGACACAATGAAATCTACATATAAAATCTTGGATATTTCCATTCATTTGCAGCATCCATTATGGTATTCTCGAGAAACCAGTCACAAGCAAATTAAGTCTTTATGCTACAGAAGCTTGGAGGGAAGACGACATCCCTTTTGTGAGGCACTATTAAGAAAATTTAGAGAACCACCGTTTCAGGGTGATTGTAAAATGATTCTACTGCTACCATGTACATTGCGCCTAAAGAAGATGAAGATACGATAAGAAAATTGGGGCTTGGACAGAGGCATATAGATAGTTTTTTTCTCTCCATTTTCAAGCGGAACAGGAAAAAAATTACTAGTAATAGTAAAAGTTGCCTTCCGCCACTCCCTATGTGATGGCGTGTGGAGTATGAATATAGATGCAGGGTAATCACAATTATGAGTACGATTAACCCTAGATACTTTTGCAGAAATTTATTCGAGTAGTGGAGGGTCCTCACCATGCCATACCAGTACATTATGTCACTCACGTGCCTTGTCAACAACAATCATACGTTTTACAAAGCAAACAGTACGAATCATGATCATGATACAAGAAGTAAGCATGATTTTCACAAAGATATGAAAAATCTCAGCGTGACACGAAAAGGAGTACATTATTCAAGCATAAAATTACAGGGCTCTTATAAATTATATATTCATTTTAAAAGTTCTATATTTTCCAAATTATGTGTACAAATACGCTGATGCTTGAACAGAACCGTAAACTCACCAAGTTTGCATTGTGCTCACTGTTTGGCGTTACGAGTGCAGTGCCGTGACGAAATGGCGACAAAGCAAGAAAACAGTTTTTGTGTGTTGGATTATTCGAAATATTTATCTGTTACAACAGTGCAGGATGCATTCAGAAAAAATTGTGGGAAAGAACTGCCATGTAAATACAGCGTTGTGCAGTGTAAATAGACATTTTACGGAACACTAGCTTGTGTCTGTAAACAGAAAAGTACTGTTCGTCCAAGTGTGCCAGATACAACCGTGGAGAAGGTGAAGGAAAGTTTCATACGCAAAATGAATAATTTGCGCACGCCACGAACTTTAAATGCTGCAACAAACCGTGTGCAGGATTTTGCGACGGTGGCTACATTTCAGAGCATGCCGTCTGCAGCTCGTGCAACCTGAAGATTATGGCCGATGTCTTCAGTTTTGAATCACTGTGCAGGAGGTACTTGAGAATGGAAATATACCCCAAGGCTGATGGTCAGCGATGAAGCAACCTTCATTTATCTGGAAAAGTGAGATGCCGAAATGTGAGCACGCGGCTCACTGAAAATCATCATGAAATTGTGGTGCATGAATGAGAAACGGTATTGCTACATACGATGTGGATCAACCTTGACTGCCGCTTGGACGTGTGTCGCGTAACCAGAGGGACCACACAGAACAGTTGGACATTTAAGACAAGAATTAAGTAACTGGGCAAAACTTAGGGACGGAAGTATCTTTCGCATGAGGAGTCACTGCCAAGTAACATAGCTCGTTGAAACTTGGACCATAGATAGAAAGAATTGCTTCGGTATAGTACAGAAGGTAAGTGAAAGAAATACACATTGAAACGAACAGAGACGAGACACACAATACACTGAAGCGCCAAAGAAACTGGTATAGGCATGCGTATTCACATACAGAGATATGTAAACAGGCAGAATACGCCGCTGCGCCTATATAAGATAAAAAGTGTCTGGCGCAGTTGTTAGTTCGGTTATTGCTGATACAGTGGCAGGTTACCAAGATTTAAGTGAGTTTGAGCGTGATGTCGTCGGCGCACGTGTGATGGGACACAGCATCTCCGAGGTAGCGACGAAGTGGGGGTTTTCCCGTACGACCACTTCACGAGTGTACCGTGAATATCGGGAATCCGGCAAAACATCAAATCTGCGACATCGCTGAGGCCGGAAAAAGATCCTGCAAGAACGGGGCCAACCACGACTGAAGAGAATCGTTCAACGTGATACAAGTGCAGCTCTTCCGCAAATTGCTGCAGATTTCAATGCTGGGCCATCAACAGGTGTCAGCGTGCAAATCATTCAACGAAACATTATCGATATGGGCTTTCGGAGCCGAAGGCGCACTCGTGTAGTCTACCGTTGATGACTGCACGACAGAAAACTTTACGCCTCGCCTGTGTCTGTCAACACTGGCTTTGGGCTACTGACGGCTGGAAACACATTGCCTGGTCGGACGAGTCTTGTTTCAAATTTTATCTAGCGGATGGACGTGTACGGTTGTGGAGACAACCTCATGAATCCATGGACCCATGTCAGCAGGGAACTGTTCAAGCTGGTGGTATGTTGTATGTGCAGCTGGAGTGATATGGAACCCCCTGATACGTCTAGATACGACGCTGACAGGTGACACATACTTAAGCATCCTGTCTGATCGCCTGCATCCGTTCATGTCTATTGTGCATTCGACGACTTGGGCAATTCCAGCAGGACAATGCGACACCCCACACGTCCAGAATTGCTACAGACTGGCTCCTGAAACACTCCTCTGAGTTTAAACACTTCCGCTGGCCACCATAGTCAGTAGATCTGAGCATTATTGAGCATATCTGAGAAGCCTTGCAACGTGCTGTTCAGAAGAGATCTCCACTCCCTAGTACTCTTACTGATTTATGGACAGCCCTGCAGGTTTCATGGTGTCAGTTCCCCCCAGCACTAGTTCAGGCATTAGTCGAGTCCACGCCACATCGTGTCGCGGCACTTCTGTGGGCTCACGGGAGCCCTACACGATATTTGGCAGGTGTACCAGTTTCTTTGGCTCTTCAGTGTACAATAATTACACAGAAGTCACCGTGATTTACGGTGGTCCCCTGGACATTACAAAAGGCAGGACATGGTCTTAATAGAGTGTGTGATCACCATGGACGGCAAAGCATGCTCTGTAACGCGCGCTTATGCTGGCCACAACGTAGGTAAGGAGTTCTTGTGGTAGGCCGTTCCATTCCTCTACTAGCGCAGTTCACAACTGATGCATAGTCCTCGGTACATGCGTACATGCTGCAGTAATTCACCCGAACCCATCCCACATGTGTTCGAGTAGTTAATATGTTGTGTTACTTTATCTATTTCTTTCTACATCTACATGGATACTCTGCAAATCACATTCAAGTCCCTGGCTGAGGGTTCATCGAACCACCTTCACAATTCTCTATTATTCCAATCTCGTATAGCGCGCGGAAAGAATGAACACCTATATCTTTCTGTACGAGCTCTGATTTCCCTTATTTTATCGTGGTGATCGTTCCTCCCTATGTAGGTCGGTGTCAACAAAATATTTTCGCATTCGGAGCAGAAAGTTGGTGATTGGAATTTGGTGAGAAGATTCCGTCGCAACGAAAAACGCCTTTCTTTTAATGATTTCCAGCCCAAATCCTGTATCATTTCTGTGACTCTCTCTCCCGTATTTCGCGATAATTCAAAACGTGCTGCCTTTCTTTGAACTTTTTCGATGTACTTAGTCTTATCTGGAAAGGATCCCACACCGCGCAGCAGTATTCTAAAAGAGGACGGACAAGTGTAGTGTAGGCAGTCTCCTTAGTAGGTCTGTTATATTTTCCAAGTGTCCTGCCGATAAAACGCAGCCTTTGTTTATCCTTCCCCACAACATTTCCTGTGTGTTCCTTCCAATTTAAGTTGTTCGTAATTGTAATACCTAAGTATTTAGTTAAATTTACGGCTTTTAGATTAGACTGATTTATCGTGTAACCGAAGTTTGAGTTCCTTTGAGCACTCATGTGGATGACCTCACACTTTTCGTTATTTAGGGTCAATTACCACTTTTCGCACCATTCAGATAATTTTTCTAAATCGTTTTGCAGTTTGTTTTGGTCTTCTGATGACTTTATTAGTCGATAAACGACAGCGTCACCTGCAAACAACCGAAGACGGCTGCTCACATTGTTTCCAGAATCGTTTATATAGATAAGGAACAGCAAGGGGCCTATAACACTACCTAGGGGAACACCAGAAATAACTTCTGTTTTACTCGATAACTTTCCGTCAGTTACTACGAACTGTGACCTCTCTGACAGGAAATCACAAATCCAGTCACATAACTGAGACGATATTCAACAAGCACGCAATTTCACTACGAGCCGCTTGTGTGGTAAAGTGTCCAAAGCCTTCCAGAAATCCAGAATCGATCTGAAATCCCTTGTCAATAGCACTCAACACTTAATGTGAATAAAGAGAGAGTTGTGTTTCACAGGAACCATGTTTTCTAAACCCATGTTGACTGTGTGTCAATGGACCGTTTTTTTCCGAAGTAATTCATAATGTTCGAACACAATATATGTTCTAAAATCCTGCTGCATATCGACGTTAACGAAATGGGCCTGTAATTTAGTGTATTGTTCCTACTACCTTTCTTGAATATTGGTGTGACCTGTGCAACTTTCCAGTCTTTGGGTACGGATATTTCGGCGAGCGAACGGTTGTATATGATTGTTAAGTATGGAGCTAATGCATCAGCATACTCAGAAAGGAACATAATTGGTAGAAAGCCTGGACCAGAAGACTTGCTTTTATTAAGTGATTTAAGTTGCTTCACTACTCCGAGAGTATTTACTTCTGCGTTACTCATGTTGGCAGCTGTTCTCGATTCGAATTCTGGTATATTTACAATTTCTTTTGTGAAGGCATTTCGGAAGGCAGTGTTTAGTAACTCTCCTTTGGCAGCACTGTCTTAGATAGTATCTCCATTGCTATCGCGCAAAGAAGGCATTGATTTTTTTCTTGCCGCTAACATATTTCACATACGTCCAGAATGTCTTTGGATTTTCTGCCAGGTTTCGAGACAAAGTTTCGTTGTGGAAACTGTTATAGGCATCTCGCATTGAAGTCCACGCTAAATTTCGAGCTTCTGTAAAAGATCGCCACTCTTTGGGATTTTGCGTCTGTTGAAATTTGGCATGTTTGTTTCGTTGTTTCTGCAAGTGTTCTAACCCGTTTTGTGTGCCAATGAGGATCAGCTCCGTCGTTTGTTAATTTATTTGGTATAAATCTCTCAATTGCTGCCGATACTATTCTTTGAATTTAAGCCACATCTGCCAGCCGGAGTGGCCGAGCGGTTCTAGGCGCTACAGTCTGGAACCGCGCGACCGCTACGGTCGCAGGTTCGAATCCTGCCTCGGGCATGGATGTGTGTGGTGTCCTTGGGTTAGTTAGGTTTAATAGTTCTAAGTTCTAGGGGGCTGATGACCTTAGCAGTTAAGTCCCATAGTGCTCAGAGCCATTTGAATCATTTTTAAGCCACATCTGATCTACATTTATATTATTAATTTGGAATGAGTCGATATTGTCTCGTAGGAAGGCGTCATGTGAATTTTTATCTGGTTTTTTGAATAGGTATATTTTTCGCTTATTTTTCGAGGATTTTGGATTACAATATTCAATCTCGCTACGACAACTCTGTGTTCACTAATCCCTGAATCGGTCTTGATGCTCGTTATTAACTCAGGATTATTTGTTGCCAAGAGGTCAGGTGTGTTTTCACAACAGTTTACTCTTCGCGTGGGCTCATGAACTAACGGCTCGAAATAATTTTCTTTCTCAAGTTTTGCAGAGCAGAGTATGAATATTGTTAAAATAATAACATGAAATGAGCAAAAAAAAATACCTGTAAACTTAACTAGATCAACAACAGCAACAAAAATGTCACCGAAAAAGAAAATGGTTATGAACAGAAAATTCTGTTTATGGCATGTTAAAAACGCAGATCGTTGACCGCAGTATACGTTCCAGAGTCTGGTACCAGTGCTTCAGGAGAAACTGAAGAAATTCCTTTGATATCGTTGCACACGTAACAGCAGTGCGATGTTTTCAATCCTCTTGGGTCGTCAAACCGTCTGCAAACACTTCATATTTGATCTTACTCCAGAGAAAAAAAATCAGTCGTGTCAAATCAGACAAACGTACAGGGCAGCCGATGTTTCCACGTGCGACCCAGCGACAAAGAAAAATATGGGTGAGTGCTTTCCTAACCACTAGCCGGTAGTGATCTGTTCTGGCACCCTATACTTCAGCGTTTTTCACGTGGTACTACTACTACTACTAGGAGAACAGGTAGCGCTTCGGTAAGAAATTGTGTGTGTGTGTGTGTGTGTGTGTGTGTGTGTGTGTGTGTTCAGCGTACTTGTTATATCGGTTTCCTAGTTTGCTTCATTGGTAAAATAATTGTGTACAGAAACTAACATGTGAATTACGACCACTAGCTGTCTTAGCTCATTTGTTGCAGGCTGGCCCATTACCCCCTGCGTCCTTCCAATAACAGTTTGTTGTACAACCAGATGAATTGACAGTCCGCCAATATGCCTTTTTGCGTTCCTTCTGTGTTCTCCCTAAAGAGGTATAACATTGGTTTTTAAAGGATTTATTTTTTATTTTTTCAAAGTAACCAGCACTTGATACACGTTCCTCTGTGCCCCTTTTTATACCGATATTGTTGCAGTTGGGCACTCTTCCGAATCCGACGTGGCTTAATTGCTCACTAGGGAATGAAATCACGAACTTGTCGCATAAGACAGCAATCGGTGTGATGTTTAGGACATAAACCCGAGGTTCTAAAATTTAAATATCTCCGAAACTACTTTTCGGAGAGTGAAACGCGACTGAATTCTTCTCTTTGAGATCTAGGGCGCTATAGACAGCACATAATATAGTTCTATTTCAAAAAGTGAAGTTCCTGCTAATACCTCTGTAATTCATGTAACTGTGACAAGAGACTACATGTAATTGAGTGAGGACTTTCTTTCATTTCATTTGGATGAAAAAATAATTAAGACACCTTAACCGCTTTCCTGTGTGTCTGGGACTGACATTCCATGTAGACTAAGGTACTGATCTTTCAGGTAATTACGGGAAAGTTTCAATGACATAGAAATTTGTCATCGCTCACCATCATTTGAATCCATAGTACACTGAAAAACCCGACGCAAACAAGTTAAATAAAAATTATAAATAAAATAAAAATAATGGTTTTCTTCTGGGTCTCGTGCCACAAAAAGTCATTTAACATATGTGTTTCAAGCGGATTGGACATTCACATTGTAGACTATATGGTATTCTTTGTGGAACCGTCTCTTGTCAGTTGAAATTCTTCGTGTTCCTCCTCCTCCAAATTGATGTTGGTTTCTATCTGTGTTTAGGTTAACTTATCTTTTTTGCGTTTCTTATGTAGCTAGTTGGTGCTATTCTTTTGGTTTGTTATTTCAATGCACCAAGGATTCAGATGATGGTGAACGCATTGAAACGCGTTAAGTGACGTCTGATAGGTAGCTTTAAGATCAAGATTTTACTGTAGTTATTTCAACAGAATGGCCGCTGATCTTTTCCGAGATATCATCACTTTGGTAATGGCGAATTCTGTCTGCCGATAAGTTTTCAAACAACTCGAAAATCCGTTAGCATATCCCATACGGACATTGTTGGTGTCAGTGTGGTACTGAGTGGAATACTCTTCGAAATTATAGAAATACGAAATCCACGTGGCTACCTCTATCGACATCTATCTGACATTTAAGGTATATTTATATATAATGTCGTGTGACGAGGGCCTCCCGGCGGGTAGACCGCTCGCCTGGTGCAAGTCTTTCGATTTGACACCACTTCGGCGACTTGCGCGTCTATGGGGATGAAATAATGATGATTAGGACAACACAGCATCCAGTCCCTGAGCGGAGAAAATCTCCGACCCAGCCGGGAATCGAACCCGGGCCCTTAGGATTGACAGTCTGTCGCGCTGACCACTCAGCTACCGGGGGCGGACAAAGTATATGTGAAGAATGGGAGTTGGTTTCACATGATCAGTGTTTTTCCAATCCATACTGTTTGGAACGGGAGAGATCATTCATTCTAGGTACCTCATTACATTTGAACTCTGTATTTGTTTTAGAATTCTGCCGGCTGCTACGGTCTCAGGTTCGAATCCTGCCTCGGGCGTGGATGTTGGGTTTAAGTAGTTCTAAGTCTAGGGGACTGATGACCTCAGATGTTAAGTCCCATAGTGTTTAGAGCCATTTGAATCGGAATTCTGCCAGAAGTGAAGGTGAGTTGCATGGACCTTAGTTCAGTGTTGTTCACTCCCCTGTTTTTGTAGAGGCCGCAAAAAAAAAAAGACGTTAACAATCAATCCCCGAGACCACGCAATGTTGACTGACTAGAGGTGCCATTTGGATACCATATGTAGGTGACTGGGCTGGGACACACGACAAACCACAATCACATTGTGTTTTGGTGAAGTGAAAAGTGTTTTACTACGTTATTTTTGGAAAATACTTGTTATAGTTACTTGTGCATCCCAACACCTCGCCATGATGCGGAGGATGAAAGTGCTTGCCACGCGAAAACGTAAGTAAAAACGAATATAGGCGCGAAAACATCGCGACAAACTAAATTACGTTCTAGAAGATAGGTTAACTCCCAGCAAAGAACTTTCTCATCAACATCGTTTGGTTGTAGATGACAAGCTACCTGTAGTAATTAACACACAAGTGATCCGGAAAATTCATGCACACCAAATGTAAAGATA
Organism: Schistocerca americana; assembly: GCF_021461395.2. Lineage (NCBI taxonomy): Eukaryota > Metazoa > Arthropoda > Insecta > Orthoptera > Acrididae > Schistocerca > Schistocerca americana. The sequence goes on from NC_060130.1 coordinate 185,190,929, forward strand.
TTTACAAAAAGAAACGATCTATTGTTTGAACTAAACATCCACGTGATTTTATAATCATTTAACAAAAATGTTCACATTACAGAATAAATAAAAACGAAAATCCACTGATGATGGCATAGTGGTGCCGAAACATGTCTGGGTACTGAGAAAAAACGGTGTTTTGCGTGGCAGGCGGACCTCACATCCAACAGTTTTGATGTAATCTAGTTTCGAATTCGAAGACTTCATCCACACGTGGAGAACCCTCCCCTGCAGCATGTCAATGCCAGACCACACACGAACATTGCGGTATCTGCAGCTATTCAACGTCTTGGGTTCACTCTCATCCATCGTTCTCCATACAGCCTCGATTGGCCCCAACCGAGTTTCATTTGTTTCCAGAACTTAAAGCACACCTTCTAGGACCAGCAGAGGTGAGGTTCTGTCTCCGTCAACAAACTAACACTTTGTACAGTGGCGGTACCAACAAACTGGGCTCTCATTGGGAGAAATGTGTTCGTCGCCAGGGTGACACTGTTGAGCAATAAATATGTAAACACGATGAACTAAGATGTATATCGCCAATAACGTTTGTGTTATTTTAAAAGCTTTAGGAGTTTTCATATAAAAGATTCGAAGGCATCACTTTTCAGACGCCCTCGTATCCTCAAGTGAATTATGAATTACGTAATGAAAAAAATTGACACAGGTGTGCTGTAGAGGTGCTCAGACTTAAAACAGACGCAATGACTTTTTTTTTTTTTTTTTTTTTTTTTTTTTATTTCTGGCTCACAGAATTTGATTGATGAGACCTTGCAGAAACACACAAACACACACACACACACACACACACACACACACACACACACACACACAGAGAGAGAGAGAGAGAGAGAGAGAGAGAGAGAGAGAGAGAGAGAGAGAGAGAGAGAACACTGTGTCTTGTAGGAGGGACAACTGTTTAATTCCTCTCAACACCACAGAATGCAGAAGCGTATTCACATCCTAGGTCAGTGCATATGTCCAGTATTTGTCGTACCACACATTGGCATAGATGGGCCCATCGAAATATTGAACCACTGTTGTGTCTACCGAAGAAGAATCCTGTCGAGCCTAAAATAAAATTAAAAAAAAAGCCCTTGTATTCGTTGGTTTGACATTCGGTTCGTTCATCTAGTGCAGATTGAATTGCGTAGCTTTCAAATATAAGGTTTTTAAACTTCGCTGTCAGATAGTGTGTGTACTTTGCAGCATCTGAAGTGTTGTGTATTTTCACTTCCGTATGATTACACCCAGGGATATTCACATTCTATACAGGGTGAACCAGAACTTCACAGACAAAATTTGGGAGGTTGTTATGAGATACATTCTGAGTGTTATGGTGTAAGGGACCCGTGTGTCCAGTTGCTTCTTACAGAGTAATATTCTAACTATGATTTACGGTGTGTTACTCCAATGACATTCGTTTTTGTGAAAGTACTTCACAACATGAAAAATATGCAGTCACCGAAACATAAAACACAAAACAAAGAGTAATGCAAAGGCGCAAAAGTGCTGTGATGCGATTTCCATCGCTGCGGGAACAGTTTAGAATAGCGTCGTTGTACTCCTGTTTCATTGCACGGAGTGAACCTACACGCGGAGTGCATATTGCCCATCTCTTCATCAATAAATCTATATATACTGCAACGAATGTATTCGTATTTGCGAATATAGACAACCATCAGCTGCATAATGGAATGTCGACAATGAAAATTTGCGTCGGACCGGTACTCGGTCCCGGATTTCCCGCTTATCGCGAGCGGTCGCTTTACCATTTGGCTATCCGAGCAAACTTCACGGCCATACTCAAACTTCCATGTGTCGTCAACCACGTCTCTATATCCTGTAATCGTACATCCATTATGTATATTCTCGCACAGGGGAGACATTTTACTTGAAAGTCGCCTGCTCTGTGTCGGCGGATAAATACGACACTGCAGTGCCTGTGCTATTCCGAATTACGCTGCAATGTTCCTTTGGACGTGCGTGCATATTCGACGAAACAGATACTTTGGCGACTACAGCCATAATGAAATACAACAAATGTATTCGCAGTTTCGAATATTGGCAACCATCAGCGGTATAATGGAATGACGACTGTGAAAATTTGTGCCGGGCCGTAGTCGATCCCGGATTTCCCGGTAATCGCGAGCGGTCGCCCTATAGTTTGGCTATCCGAGCACGACCCACGGCCAGAACTTCCATATGTCGTCAAGCATGTGCCTAAAACCTCTACTCGTACAACAGCACTGCATACAAGCTTGAGGGCGCAGAGTGAAGTGGGCTTTACTGTTGTCAGCACGAAGTACCTTCAGTGAACCGAATGTTTGTTTCCAAACAAGGCACACAGCGCATACCGTAGACGCTTGCACTGTTGCATAGATACTTTCAATGCAGTACCGATACAAGGATAAATGGGGGATGGCTGAAAAGTTCTCGGCCTAGCGCACAGATCGAAGCACTACTGGCGTGATTTTTCCCCGCTTACGTTGGTCCATGTACAGGGTTATTACAAATGATTGAAGCGATTTCACAGCTCTACAATAACTTTATTATTTGAGATATTTTCACAATGCTTTGCACACACATACAAAAACTCAAAAAGTTGTTTTAGGCATTCACAAATGTTCGATATGTGCCCCTTTAGTGATTCGGCAGACATCAAGCCGATAATCAAGTTCCTCCCACACTCGGCGCAGCATGTCCCCATCAATGAGTTCGAAAGCATCGTTGATGCGAGCTCGCAGTTCTGGCACGTTTCTTGGTAGAGGAGGTTTAAACACTGAATCTTTCACATAACCCCACAGAGAGAAATCGCATGGGGTTAAGTCGGGAGAGCGTGGAGGCCATGACATGATTTGCTGATCATGATCTCCACCACGACCGATCCATCGGTTTTCCAATCTCCTGTTTAAGAAATGCCGAACATCATGATGGAAGTGCAGTGGAGCACCATCCTGTTGAAAGATGAAGTCGGCGCTGTCGGTCTCCAGTTGTGGCATGAGCCAATGTTCCAGCATGTCCAGATACACGTGTCCTGTAACGTTTTTTTCGCAGAAGAAAAAGGGGCCGTAAACTTTAAACCGAGAGATTGCACAAAACACGTAAACTTTCGGTGAATTGCGAATTTGCTGCACGAATGCGTGAGGGTTCTCTACCGCCCAGATTCGCACATTGTGTCTGTTCACTTCACCATTAAGAAAAAATGTTGCTTCATCACTGAAAACAAGTTTCGCACTGAACGCATCCTCTTCCATGAGCTGTTGCAACAGCGCCGAAAATTCAAAGCGTTTGACTTTGTCATCGGGTGTCAGGGCTTGTAGCAATTGTAAACGGTAAGGCTTCTGCTTTAGCCTTTTCCGTAAGATTTTCCAAACCGTCGGCTGTGGTACGTTTAGCTCCCTGCTTGCTTTATTCGTCGACTTCCGCGGGCTACGCGTGAAACTTGCCCGCACGCGTTCAACCGTTTCTTCGCTCACTGCAGGCCGACCCGTTGATTTCCCCTTACAGAAGCATCCAGAAGCTTTAAACTGCGCATACCATCGCCGAATGGAGTTAGCAGTTGATGAATCTTTGTTGAACTTCGTCCTGAAGTGTCGTTGCACTGTTATGACTGACTGATGTGAGTGTATTTCAAGCACGACATACGCTTTCTCGGCTCCTGTCGCCGTTTTGTCTCACTGCGCTCTCGAGCGCTCTGGCGGCAGAAACCTGAAGTGCGGCTTCAGCCGAACAAAACTTTATGAGTTTTTCTACGTATCTGTAGTGTGTCGTGACCATATGTCAATGAATGGAGCTACAGTGAATTTATGAAATCGCTTCAATCATTTGTAATAGCCCTGTGTTAGTAGGCGCCGCGTAAAACTGCAAGTCATTCCAGGCAGCAGTTGACTGTAGGTAGCCATAGGAAGAAGGTGTGGTGCGCGTGGTGTTGAAAATCGAAAAAAATGGAGAATCTTGCAATTAATAAATTCTTCGTAAAAGAAGGTTTAACGCCGACCGAAATTCATTCGCGGCTTGTAAATGTGTACGGCGGCTTTTCACATTCAATTTGCATCGTGAAGAAATGGGCGGCCGAATTTGAAACGTGGTCGTTAAAGCGTCCAGGATGATCCACGTGACGGGCTCCAAAGCGTCATGCATTATCGACCAAGTGCGTGACGTGATTTTGGAAGATCATCGTATAAAGGTGCGTAAAATTGCTAATGCTCTAGGGATACCAAAGGAATATGTTGGTCATATCTTGCACCAGGAATTGAACATGAAAAAGCTTTGCGCAAGATGGGTGCCGCGTGTACTCGCTGCGGATCACAAACACGTTCGCACGACACTTCTCGATAAGTGCTTGTTGCGTTTTAAGACAAACAGAGATGACTTTTTGTGTCGATACGTGACACTGGATGAAACATGGATTCGCCGCTACCGACTACACACACGAATCCCAACAGCAGTCTGTGCTGTGAAAAAAGCTGCCTCTTCAGCTCCAATGAAGCCAAAGATGGTGCCATCGGCGGGAAAGATCATGGCGTCGGTGTTTTGGTATGCGAAAGGAATTTTGGTGATTATCTTGAAAAAGGTAAAACTATAACTGGAGAATACTAATTTCAACTTCTAACGAAACCAGATGCAAGCATTGTGAAAAGCAGACCCGGTTTAAAGAAGAAAAAAAAATCATCTTCCAAGAGGTCAATGCACCTGCCAACAAAAGTGCCTTGGCAACGCGGAACCTGAGGGATTTGTACTACGAAGTGTTTGAACATCCACCTTATTCTCCAGATTTGGCTCCCTCATGTTTCCATCTATTCTCAAACTGAAGAGGTTTTTCGTTGGCAGCGCTTTTGTCGAATCAAGAAGCCATTGTACGCCACGGTAGCTACGCAGTCGGCGCGCTGGATTGTTAACCGAAAGGTCCGGGATCGAGTCCTGACCGTAATGTCGACGGGACGTTAAACCTAATCTTCCTTCGTTTTTTTCCTTTGCCATTGCGGCTGTAGATGAGTACTTTGCAGCACTTACGGAGGCACACTACAGAGAGGGGATAACGGCATTGGAACACCGCTGGATGAAATGTATTAATGCTAGAGGAGATGGAGATAATGTTTAAAAATAAAACTTGTTTCAGAGCATAATTGTCGTTTTCACTATCAGGCCGAGAACTTTTCAGACAGCCGTCGTAAATCAAACGCAATGCAATTATTCTGTAACGAGTCGGGTCTCTACTGTCAAAATACTCAGAATATATCGGTGAACAACCACTGGCGGAGTTCACCCATGTGTGTTATAAGTTCTCTAGTACGTCATCTGGTAACACGCACCCACAGACGTTCCCGTAATAGACATCAACTTGTCACAGAGTTGTTAATATTCGAAAACTGGTAATACTGATTTTCTATAATTATATTGGCTCTTTCCAAATTAAAATCAATGCAAAGTTATATTTTTAATATTTGGCAACTAACGTACTTTTTGAAACATTTGCATTCCGATCCTAAGTGGTGGCGAATAGCAGAACTTCCTTGAGCCCACACCAGGTTCCCGATGAAGGAAAATAATGGTCTGTACCCTTTTTCTGTTAGATAAGTGGGGGGAAAGTACTTGAGTTATCTGTATAAATTCCTAAACCGTTAAATGAAAATAATTTTCCACGATTTTGTGCTTAAAAACGGTGTCATAAAATTTTTTTTCCACCCTTATTGACTTTTCAGAACCCAACTAAAGAAAACTTCCCTCGATCTTGAAAAGTTGTAACAACACAAATGGCAAGACAGCAAAGAGTGGGGAGAGCACTGTACAGCCCTGAAGCATAGATACTCCTAACATGGCAAACGGCGTCCTTCACCACGAGTGGCTGCCGTTTAAATCGCACCTTATCGCTGAAATGTGACAATATCACCAGTGTGTCGTAATTTATTCAAATCACACGAGTACTTCATCGTACTGTGAAAAACTAACAATGATAACTTAGGAAGTAACAACTGAAAACACTCTGAAAACTGGACCCGTTGGCTTCCATTATTAGTTATTGTAACTGTAATTTGGAACTGAGATGCACATTCACTCTGATGATGTACAAACTACTTAATATGAACGAAGCATGAAGATCGTTTCAAGGGTTGTTCGATATTCCGTGTTAGGACTTCTATTACCAGGACGAGAGTGTGTGCGTGGCATTTCTTTCGCTGTGATATGTTGCACTGATAAAAAAGCACTATTGTTTACAGATACCCTCGACGGACGTTCATCGTTTGTCGATTGTAGATCAAAGAAGATCGTTAGATATTGCACAGAGTAACTAAGCGCTTCACAGTTGAATTTTTAGTTTGCTTCAGATACATCGTAACGAAGTGTTCAATTAGGCGATTTGTGTTATTTTAAGCAAACGAAGACGTCGGTTAACGCGTCCTAGTGCAAGTCTCGCTAATGGATTTTCGAGTGTGTGTAGGATCGTCTGCTGTAACCAAAAATATCTTTCCGTTAGCTGGCCTCGAGATGTTGGTTTCAACTCGTGGCTCTGGAGAGGGCTTCTAGATAGATAGTACGCAGGAGCTCTTGAGAAGAACCTGAAGTCGCGGCCAGTTGCTTACTGGCAGCGCAAGCGTTAGCATATACACAGCAATGCCGAGCAAGGAGTCAGAGAGCATTCTCGTTAACTACCTAATACTCATCGTAGTTCTCGCCATATTATACTTCGTTTACTTCCGCGTAAGTGTCGCTCTTGCTCTTCCTTGTTCATTTTTGGTGGTTTGTTGTTATGTGGGTAAAGTGTACTGTGTTATTTGGCATGGTGGACTCTTGTTAGTATAGTGAAGATTGAAGATTGCCGTCCGAAATACGAAAATATTGTATCGAACTTGCTTTTTTAAATTTCGTCCGTCCGTCTAGAAATTCTGTGAAGGACATAGTTGTAATATTTCCTGTGTCTAGTAATAATTTTACTGCTCTGGTAACATTGAATTCAAGCTTTCGATAGTGTAACGCTTCTATCGTTATGCGTCAAAAAGAAATGCTTTCTTCATCCGATGAATTCTCTGTACGTAAGTCCTGTGACGAGATCTCGTCTTTACATGAATTGTGTGATAGTAGCGTTGTGCGCACGCGGTGAACGCTTGTGGGAAATTCTGCAGGCGCAGAGCCCAGCGTGAAATTAAATTACGCCATGGTTGGGCCGCTCCTCAGTTCACAAAAGGGAACTAGTCTTCCTGCAAGGGCGTACAGCGAACTGACGCCATAGAACATAGAGGTTAGACCAGAGTAGAAACTTTTAGCCTAATTTGTTATTGGCTTAAAATGTTCCTTAGACTGTTAATTTTTAAGATTTATTCGTATGAAGTGTGCCATACATGTTAAAATCTACATCTACATCAATACTCCGCAAGCCACCTGACGGTGTGTGGCGGAGGGTACCCTGATGAGTATCTCTGTCGGTTCTCGCTTCTATTCCAGTCTCGTATTGTTCGTGGAAAGAAGGATTGTCGGTATGCCTCTGTGTGGGCTCTAATCGCTGTGATTTTATCCTCATGGTCTCTTCGCGAGATATACGTAGGAGGGAGCAATATACTGCTTGACACCTCGGTGAAGGTATGTTCTCGAAACTTCAACAAAAGACCGTACCGAGCTTGCAGAGTCTTCCACTGGAGTTTATCTGTCATCTCCGTAACGCTTTCGCGATTACTAAATGATCCTGTTACGAAGCGCGCTGCTCTCCGTTAGATCTTCTCTCTCTCTTCTATCAACCCTACACTGTTGAGCAGTATTCAAGCAGTGGGCGAACAAGCGTACTGTAACCTACTTCCTTTGTTTTCGGATTGCATTTCCTTAGGATTCTTCCAATGAATCTCAGTCTGGTATCTGCTTTACCGACGATCAACTTTGTATGATCATTCCATTTTAAATCACTCCTAATGCGTACTCCCAGATAATTTATGGAATTAACTGCTTCCAGTTGCTGACCTGCTATTTTGTAGCTAAATGATAAGGGAACTATCTTTCTGTGTATTCGCAGCACATTACACTTGTCTACATTGAGATTCAATTGCCATTCCCTGCACCATGCGTCAATTCGCTGCAGATCCTCCTGCATTTCGGTACAACTTTCCATTGTTACAACCTCTCTATACACCACAGCATCATCCGCAAAAAGCCTCAGTGAACTCCCGATGTCATCCACAAGGTCATTTATGTATATTGTGAGTAGCAACGGTCCTATGACACTCCCCTGCGGCACACCTGAAATCACTCTTACTTCGGAAGACTTCTCTCCATTGAGAATGACATGCTGCGTTCTCTTATCTAGGAACTCTTCAATCCACACAACTGGTCTGATAGTCTATATGCTCTTACTTTGTTCATTAAACGACTGTGCGGAACTGTATCGAACGCCTTGCGGTAGTCAAGAAACACGGCATCTACCTGTGAACCCGTGTCTATGGCTCTCTGAGTCTCGTGGAAGAATAGCGCGAGCTGGGTTTCACACGACCGTCTTTTTCGAAACCCATGCTGATTCCTATATGTTAAAAACGCGATTTACTGCAAGGGAGTGTGGCGCATCCGAGCGCTCGAATGCAACCGATGTAACACTATTATAGTTACCGACGGAATAGGAGTTAGTTTCGGATAGTATCACAGGGGGCGTTAGTATCAACTAAAATACTATTCTCAACAATATTTGTCTTCGTAACATGATTCGTTTATGGCAAGCACGTGCTTTGTCTCGTGTCTACTTAACTGGCCATTTAGCGTGTTTTTTATACGAAATAAAACACGAGTGCTTCAAAATGACAGACGTATTTACACGGATAGAAAAGGTTCGAAAAGTAATTCCAGTCTTGAAAAAAGGGGTTCGATTGGTAAGCGGAAGTCAGTTAATCGATATAATTTCGTCAAAATGAGTGTATTCGACATCGGCGACAAAAAGTCCAGCTGCACGGTGGTTCAAATGGCTCTAAGCGCTATGGGACTTAACATCTGAGGTCATCAGTCCCCTAGACTTAGAACTACTAAAACCTAACTAACCTAAGGGCATGACACACATCCATGCCCGAGGCAGGATTCGAACCTGCGATCGTAGCAGCAGCGCGGTTCCGGACTGAAGCGCCTAGAACCGCCCGGCCACCACGGCCGGCTGCTGTACGGTGCTGGGGGTGCAAATTAAAGATTTATTCAATTTCAATATCGAAAAACTCAAGTTGAAACATTTAACGCTTGTTTTTTTCAAGTTAGCGGGAGCTATAACTCGTGAAATATATATGCAATTACATTGTACCTTCATGTAACTTAAGAGTCGGCCTTTTTTCTACTGCAAAACGTAGGATGTTTGCGATATATTGTAATTTCGATTTTTGGTACACGTTTTTACGACGGCTTCTTTTTGTTGAGAAAATTGACATTTATTTCGAAGTGCAGCCACTTTGTTAAACATTTTTAAATATCCCTACGTGTTACGTTACACATAATCATCAGTTTGTTCTAGGTTGAAAATTGTGGGGTTCAGAGCTCCCACGAACCCCCATCGCACTTCACAATGGTCTTTCGTCGATGCCGTGTAGTGTCCTCTGGGTGCAATTTTTTTACTTAAAAGAAATATGTAATACAATCTTGAGTGTGTACAGTAAAGGTCTAAAGTCAGTTTTGTAATTTGTTTATAATTTTATTGAAAAAATCACGAATATTGGTTCCAAAAACGAGCGTCGCCCTGGTATGTCCCCCTAAATGAACTACTACTGATGCCTTAACCACTTGTGCCGTCACGCCGCACAATTTTACAGTTTGTCCGAGCAACTGTTCTTATCGTATTACACACATCGAACAGTTTAAACTTATAGCTGTTTATATTTTTTCGCCGTGTATGGCTTGCTTGATGATATATCTGGAGTATGCTGTTTGTGAGCGAATTGTAAGAAATGATCGTTCCTTAGTTGCATTCAGATTGAAATAAACGTATGTATAGAATATCTCGGCCACTTTGCCGGTAATCTGGAGGCAGTGTCTATCTCTAATATTTTCAGTACATATGGTATTTACAGTGCATGCCCATCTTTCCTGCCTGCCGTCTTGATTTCTTCTCGTTCGCATGATCTCATTTTGATGATACTGTAGTTTTCGTTTTCTCCAGCAGTTTATCCACCACTAAATCTGTATCTCACTGTCCATCTTCAGTAATCCTTGTAATATATTTGTCTTTCAGTTAATTTTTTCTCCATTTTCCTACTGTTCGACAAAATTAACCAGTACTATTTTAAAATATGAAGTGTTTATTCCACATAAGGAAACTGAGATTCAGCAAAGGTATCTTTGAAACTTCCTGGCAGATTAAAACTGTGTGCCGGACCGAGACTCGAACTCGGGACCTTTGCCTTTCGCGGGCAAGTGCTCTACTAACTGAGCTACCCAAGCACGACTCACGCCCCGTCCTCACAGCTTTACTTCCGCCAGTACCTCGTCTCCTACCTTCTAAACTTTGCAGCAGCTCTCCTGCGAAATTTGCAGGACTAGCACACCTAAAAGAAAGGATATTGCGGAGACATGGCTTAGCCACAGCCTGGGGGATGTTTCCAGAATGAGATTTTCATTCTGCAGCGGACAGTGCGCTGATATGAAACTTCCTGGCAGATTAAAACTGTGTGCCGGACCGAGACTCGAACTCGGGACCTTTGCCTTTCGCAGGCAAGTGCTCTACCAACTGAGCTACCCCAGCACGACTCACGCCCCGTCCTCACAGCTTTACTTCTGCCAGTACCTCGTCTCCTACCTTCCAAACTTTACAGAAGCTCTCCTGCGAACCTTGCAGGTAGCTCAGTTCGTAGAGCACTTGCCCGCGAAAGGCAAAGGTCCCGAGGTCGAGTCTCGGCCCGGCACACAGTTTTAATCTGCCAGGAAGTTTCATAGCAGCGCACACTCCGCTGCAGAGTGAAAATCGCATTCTGGAAACATCCCCCAGGCTGTGGCTAAACCATGTCTCCACAGTATCCGTTCTTTCAGGAGTGCTAGTTCTGCAAGGTTCGCAGGAGAGCTTCTGTAAAGTTTGGAATGTAGGAGACGAGGTACTGGCGGAAGTAAAGCTGTTAGGAGGGGGCGTGAGTCGTGCTTGGATAGCTCAGCTGGTAGAGCACTTGCCCGCGAAAGGCAAAGCTCCCGAGTTCGAGTCTCGGTCCGGCACACAGTATTAATCTGCCAGGAAGTTTCAAATCAGCGCACACTACGCTGCAGAGTGAAAATCTCATTCTAAAGGTATCTTTGTTGTTTTGGTATTCCATGACCTTTCGTGCAACGTGGGAAGAAAACATGTCTTGTAACCTTTGCTTAGTGACATACCGTATATATATTTCCTGTACCTGTCGCATAATACTCGAACAGTGGTTTCATCAACTCAAAACATAGTTACAAGCAACTTCAGCGAGTCGGATTGATATAGATCTGATGGAAAATGAGACAGACTGTAACATGAATGAGTCAGTCATTGATTCTTCAGGCCAGACATTGTCGCAGATGCTTCTGCTGCTAGTGGAGATAGCTAATGCCGGCCTGTGTAAATGTCAAGTAATACCGGAACTGTTATAGTACTTCCGTCACCACTCAGTGAATCGAAAGGAAATTCTCACTTGACGTCGTTTAGTCTCTTGTTACAGCAACATTAATTGCAGAGATATTGGGATATTGGTATCAATTTTGTTTTTCCGAATGGAAACACTAATAATTTCTGTTTTTAGTATCGTAGATCTGAAAGTCACAAATGCAATGGCGTTTCACCCTCAGAAGAAAAAAGCATTAGTATTTAAATGATATAGGATTTTCCGGTATCCATCCGAAGGAACAAGTTGGTGCATCTAAAGAATACATAGCAAAGTGTCCACAAATCTGTGCAGATGTAATAATACATAATGCCGTATCTGAAAATGCAACATATTTAAAGAATAATAAAAAATGTGTGAAGGTTTTTAACTACCACTACCAGTCACAAAATTTGTTAACTAATGTATTATTTAATTATTTAATGTGCGACTCGTTTCGGGTCATAAGGCTATATGGCATTACAAAAACAATTTCACAATAAGATCATACAGATGTTAAACAGTCTTTTCATTAATGCTGTGGTTACCCTGCGGAAGAAGAGAGAACCTAGTAAGAGGCGATGTCACTTTGTACGCTGGACTGATGTTTGCATGAAAATGTTTTGTAACACTCACTCACTTTGTTCTTATGGCGTGGCAGTCTCGTTATGATGAGCTGAGGTGTTTCCATTTCTGTGGCTCTCTTGGCTTTCTTGATAACTGTTCACAAATTTTCACAAACAAAACAGTAACTTGGAAACACGATCTCAAAAACCTATCTGTAGTGCACTGTACAAGTTGGTGGTCAAAATACAGCTGGTTTCGATTTGTCTATCGATCTGTCGATCTATGTGGTGTCAGATACACGTCTTGTTATGGTATTACAGATGTAGGTTGACGAAATACATTACAAATTGAGCACCAGTTACAATATTATTGTACAAATGAAGATATAAGACCTATTTTACATATTTGTGGGTACTGCTGGGGCGAGACTCAAAAGACTGTGATGTTATGCATCTTTTATTCTGAGAGCACTGGAGTGAAATTGGAAAAGAAACGTGAATTTTTTAAATTTGTCATTTCATTCAGGATCCCGTTATTCTTCAAGTGGCCATGGATGAATATTTCCATTTCTTCCAAGATGTCCATTTTCCAGCTCTTTTCTAAATTATTTAGTACTTTGAGATCGTTGTCTATTGTAACACTATGACCTGCTTCATTTATGTGTTTCACTATAGCTGATTTATTCGGTTTCCAAATCTGTAACACTTAATGTGTTCTTTAAACCGCGTTTAAAGTTTCTTCCTGTTTGACCAATGTAATATTTGTAGCAATGACTGCATGTAATTTTATAAATTCATGATTTGTTCAGTTTCTCTGTAGGATGTGAGATGTCACCTATTAGTTTCTTTTTTAAGTTGTTGTTGATGGCAAAGGTGATCCTGACGTCTGTTTTTTAAAACAGGTTGGTTATTTTCTCTGATATGACACCTAAATATGGTAACGTTATCTACACTACTGGCCATTAAAATTGCTACACCAAGAAGAAATGCAGATGATAAACGGGTTTTCATTGGACAAATATATTATACTAGAACTGACAACTGATTACATTTTCACGCAATTTGAGTGCATAGATCCTGAGAAATCACTACCCAGAACAACCACATCTGGCCGTAATAACGGCCTTGATACGTCTGGGCATTGAGTCAAACAGAGCTTGGATGGCGTGTACAGGAACAGCTGCCCATACAGCTTCAACACGATACCACAGTTCATCAAGAGTAGTGACTGGCGTATTGTGACGATCCAGTTGCTCGGCCACCATTGACCAGACGTTTTCAACTGGTAAGAGATCTGGAGAATGTGCTGGCCAGGACAGCAGTCCAACATTTTCTGTATCCAGAAAAGCCCATACAGGACCTGCAACATGCGGTCGTACATTATCCTGCTGAAATGTAGGGCTTCGCAGGGATCGAATGAAGGGTAGGGCCACGGGTCGTAACACATCTGAAATGTAACGTCCACTGTTCAAAGTGTCGTCAATGCGAACAAGACGTGTAACCGATGCCACCCCATACCATCACGCCGGGTGATACGCCAGTATGACGATGATGAATACACGCTTCCAATGTGCGTTCACAGTGATGTCGCCAAACACGGATGCGAGCATCATGATGCTGTAAACAGAACCTGGATTCATCCGAAAAAATGATGTTTTGCCATTCGTGCACCTAGGTTCGTCGTTGAGTACACCATCGCAGGCGCTCCTGTCTGTGATGCAGCGTCAAGGGTAACCGCAGCCACGGTCTCCAAGCTGATAGTCCATGCTGCTGCAAACGTCGTCGAACTGTTCGTGCAGATGGTTGTTGTCTTATAAACGTCCCCATCTGTTGACTCAGGGATCGAGACTTGGCTGCACGATCCGTTACAGCCATGCGGATAAGATGCCTGTTATTTCGACTGCTAGTGGTACGAGGCCGTTGGGATCCAGCACGGCGTTCCGTATTACCCTCTTGAACCGACCGATTCCATATTCTGCTAACAGTCATTGGATCTCGACCAACGCGAGCAGCAGTGACGCGATACGATAAACCGCAATCGCGATAAGCTACAATCCGACCTTTATCAAAGTCGGAAACGTGATAGTAATTTGTCCTCCTTACATGAGGCATTACAACAACGTTTCACCAGGCAACGCCGGTCAGCTGCTGTTTGTGTATGAGAAATCGGTTGGAACTTTCCTCATGTCAGCACGTTGTAGGTGTCGCCACCGGCGCCAACCTTGTGTGAATGCTCTGAAAAGCTAATCATTTGCATATCACAGCATCTTCTTCCTGTCTGTTTAATTTCGTGTCTGTAGCACGTCATCTTCTTGGTGTAGCAATTTTATTGGCCAGTAGTGTACTTGGGTTTTTGGGTGTTGTGTGAGGAAGCTGTGTCCTGTTGATTGTTGTCAGTTTTTGTTGTGCATTGGGAAAGTGTGTCTATTTCATGTTCGTGATAGCCATGATTATGTGCAATGTATTTCATATTGTTCATTTCTGTCTCATAGTCGGCAGCATTAAGTGCGAATTTCTGTGCTCTGTTTAAGAAGGATCTAAATGCAGCTTGTTTATGTGAGTTGGTATGTGTGGAAGATTTATTAATGACAGTGTCTGTGTATGTTGGTTTTCTGTATACATTGATATTTAGGGTTTGGTCTGTGTTAGTTATTGTCATGTCTAGAAAATTAATTTTGTTATCTTTCTCGTGTTCTATTGTGAACTGGATGTTGTTGTGTAAATTATTGAACCTGTTTATTAGAGTTTCTATTTCTTCATTAGTTACATTGTATACAATGAATTTGTCATCAACATATCTGCAGTAGTGTACAATTTTGTGGGTTATCAAGTCTTTGTTGTTGAGTAGTTCATTTTCAATTTGGTTTATGAAAATTTCTGCAATGATTCCACTTAGAGGACTTCCCATTGCTAGGTCTTCATCTTGTTTGTACATTTGGTAAAATAATTGTGTGAAAGGACAAGCTCTAGCAATTCTGTTATTTCAACTACTTCAGCTGTGGACGTAGTCTGGCCTTTTAATAAATTATATTTGATTATATCTATGGATTCTTTGATGGCTATGCTGGTATATAAGTTGCTATGTCAAAGGAGATGAGCTTTGCTTTGGATGAGAGATGATCTTTAATACTTTGAATTGAATGGTAGCTATTTTTCACTGATAAAGGGGTTTTAAATTTATATTCTTTTTGTAAAATTGAATGCTGCTTATGTGTAACTTTGTAGCCTGGATGATTTATAATATTGACAGTTGATGTGGTAGGGAATTAGGTTTATGGATCTTTGGCTGGGCTCTTGTAATGCAATAGAGCCTGATGACGAGGTAATCCCGCGAAACATGTCGCACAATAAATAAATAATACATTAGTTATCAAATTTTGTGACAGGTAGTGGTCGTTAAAAACCTGTACATATTTCTTGAGACAGTCACGGTCGAGAAATAGTCAAAATGGCTTCAAATTCTAATAAAAAATGAATGAAGCTGGGTGCTTACAGGGTCTGTAATGATACACAGAACTGAGCAAGTGTGTAGAACACTGATACAATATAACATGTCCAAAAGATGTATTTAATGAAGTTTCCGCTGTACTTCACCATACTTCGACAAGAGACTCTACACATCGTCGTAAAGAATCAGACTCTTGAATTCACTCGATAATAGGATACCAGCACCAGTTTTAGATTGAAAGGGACGCGATTTATAGGGGCGTCATTTAAAGGGGCAGATAACGTGATTTAAAGGAACAGGGGCAAGCAGGGAGAGAACGAGTTGAGATAGCTATCGTATCTCAAACTCACTGATAAGGACTTCGAGTGTCAGGCTACCGCTCCACTGGACCAGTAATGCTGAAGCACCCTCTCCCCCTCCTGTATTTGTAACTGGAGCACGGGAAAGGGTGGCTTCCTTCTGGAGCTGTGCTGCGCAGGGGGAGGACCAGGTCGTGACTGTTCCTTAATAACAACTTAATAACATTGTAACGCCGTTAAGTCATGTCACTCTAAGTGTAGGGTATGGGTATTTTTTAATAACAAATCAAATTTAATATTACGCGATTCTCGTCATTCGAGGCACCAGCAGAGACCACACCCAGGCGGATATGAGAGTACTCTCATCGGGCACATACGTAAGTACTATCATTTTTCAAAATTTTCCCCTGTGTTGTTTATTTTTCCACATTCTTACAATACCCCAAATTTTCAACCATTTTCCAATTACATGAGTTACTTTCCACTACTGTCAACGTCACTATACTTTCAGCCAATTACGCAACAGCATATGTCCTTCAGTCTTGAATTTTTATCATTGCTAAGTGATTCCTACATTACTAGTGTGTGTGTGTGTGTGTGTGTGTGTGTGTGTGTGTACACTACTGGCCATTAAAACTGCTACACAAAGAAGAAATGCAGATGATAAACGGGGATATTCATTAGACAAATATATTATACTAGAACTGACAACTGATTACATTTTCACGCAATTTGGGTGCATAGATCCTGAGAAATCAGTACCCAGAACAACCACCTCTGGCCGTAATAACGCCCTTGATACGCCTGAGCATTGAGTCAAACAGAGCTTGGATGGCGTGTACAGGTACAGCTGCCCATGCAGCTTCAAAACGATACCACAGTTCATCAAGAGTAGTAACTGGCATATTGTGATGAGACAGTTGCTCGGCCACCATTGACCAGACCTTTTCAGTTGGTGAGAGATCTGGAGAATGTGCTGCCCAGGGCAGCAGTCAAAACATTTTCTGTATCCAGAAAGGCCCGTACGGGACTTGCAACATGCGGCCGTGCATTATCCTGCTGAAATGTAGGGTTTCGCAGGGATCGAATGAAGGGTAGAGCCACGGGTCGTAACACATCTGAAATGTAACGTCCACTGTTCAAAGCGCCGTCAATGCGATGACCGAGACGTGTAACCAGTGGCACCCCATACCATCACGACGGGTGATACGCCAGTATGGCGATGACGAATACACGCTTCCAATATGCGTTCACCGCGAAGACGCCAAACACGGATGCGACCATCATGATGCTGTAAACAGAACCTGGATTCATCCGAAAAAATGATGTTTTGCCATTCGTGCACCTAGGTTCGTCGTTGAGTACACCATCGCAGGCGCTCCTGTCTGTGATGCAGCGTCAAGGGTAACCGCAGCCATGGTCTCCGAGCTGATAGTCCATGCTGCTGCAAACGTCGTCGAAATGTTCGTGCAGATGTTTGTTGTCTTGCAAACGTCCCCACCTGTTGACTCAGGGATCGAGACGTGGCTGCACGGTCCGTTACAGCCATACGGACAAGATGCCTGTCATCTCGACTGCTAGTGATACGAGGCCGTTGGGATCCAGCATGGCGTTCCGTATTACCCTCTTGAACCGACCGATTCCATATTCTGCTAACAGTCATTGGATCTCGACCAACGCGGGCACCAGTGTCGCGATAGGCTACAATCCGATCCTTATCAAAGGCCGGCCGGTGTGGCCGTGCGGTTCTAGGCGCTTCATTGTGGAACCGCGTGACCGCTACGGTCGCAGGTTCGAATCCTGCCTCGGTCATGAATGTGTGTGATGTCCTTAGGTTAGTTAGGTTTAAGTAGTTCTAAGTTCTAGGGGACTGATGACAACAGGTGTTAAGTCCCATAGTGCTCAGAGCTATTTGAACCATTTTATCAAAGTCGGAAACGTGATGGTCCTCCTTACACGAGGCATCACAACAACGTTTCACCAGGCAACGCCGGTCAACTGCTGTTTGTGTATGAGAAATCGGTTAGAAAGTTTCCTTATGTCAGCACGTTGTGTGAATGCTCTGAAAAGCTAATCTTTTGCATATCTCAGCATCTTCTTCTTGTCGGTTAAATTTCGCATCTGTAGAACGTCATCTTCGTGGTGTAGCAATTTTAATGGATATATGTTTGGAAACGTTCCCCTATTGGTAGAAGTAACGACCGCTTGAAAATATGCATCTAGAGAGCCTATAAGTATCTCCAGCCACTGTGGGTCATTCGAGGCAGGCCCCCTGCGGGTCCAGGGTAAGAATAGGCCCGAGGTATTCCTGCCTGTCGTAAGAGGCGACTAAAAGGAGTTTCAACCGTTTCGGCCTTCCATATGATGGTCCCCCTTGGGGTTTGACCTCCATTTTTCAAAATTCTGCAGAAGTACGAGCCTTTTGGGGAAGGACACCTTACGTGGTGTCTCACTGGTCCTCAGTGCACTAAGACATTGGCAGTCAGCATTGTAACAGCGTTGTAACAACACCCACTATTCCTCAAATTGGGCCTAAACGCCTGATGGGTTGCACAAGTTACGCCCATAGTGCGTCCCCATCTGCACCTACGATCATGATGGACTTTCCATGGCACCCGAAATCCAGCACGGTAGCCAGCCCGTTGTGGTGGGGTCGTCATGTACCCTCTACGTTGTAGCCCCCTGACAACACAGGGATCGTACTGCCGATACCTGAGCTGCACCCTCCCCACCTCGGCCAAGGAGTAGATGCCCGTCTCCTTGGGGCATCAGGACTCCCGGCAATGGTCATCCTGCCAGGTGGCCCTTGCTGAGGCTGGGTGGCGCCCCTGAGGAGAGCCCCTGGTCGGATTGGGTGGTATGGGGGCGGACGTTTCGCAGATGAAACGTCAACATGTATCGGGTCGCTCTGCGGTCGAGTCTTTTAAAAAGAAAGGTACCGTCTCTGGTTCTGGTTCTCCTGCCCTTTCCTCCTTGGCCACTCCCTGGGAGGAAGGACAGGCCCGCCGGCTTGGGGCGAAGTACTTCCCCTGTTATTTAGTCTGTTCTCGGACCGATGGGGGGACGTTCGCCACCTCCAAGCCCATGTTCTTTGTCCAGCACATCGAGGACATCTTCGGGGAAATCGAGGCTCTCAGTAAAATGCGTTCGGGGTCCGTTCTTATAAAGATCACCTCCGCCACTCAGTCGGCGGCGCTCCAGGCGTGCGACCGACCCAGTGTCCATTGTCCTGCATCTGGCACTGAATAGGACGCAGGGGGTTATTTTTCATCGGGACCTCCTGCTGCAATCTGATGAGGAGCTCAGGGCCAATCTGGAGCGCCGAGGCGTGCATTTCGTCCGGCGAGTCCAGCGCGGCCCCAAAGACCGTCGCATCGACACCGGGGCCTTTATCCTCGCCTTCGAGGGGGACGTTCTCCCAGAGAAGGTAAAGGTGATGTGCTACCGGTGCGACGTGCGACCTTACGTCCCGCCTCCTATGCGCTGCTTTCGGTTTTTGCGCTTTGGGCACATGTCGTCACGGTGTGAGGCTGAGCCCCTTTGTGGCGATTGTGGACGTCCTCTTCGTGAGGAACATACATGCACCCCACCACCTCGGTGCGTCAATTGTCCTGGCATCCACTTGCCTAGATCTTTAGACTGCCCCACATATCAGATGGAGAAGAAGATTCAAGAATTAAAAACTTTGGATCGCCTCTCTTATTCTGAGGCCAGGAAGAAGTATGACAGCCTCCATCCCGTGACGTTGACAACTTCGTTTGCCTCAGTCATGTCCACTCCTTCCACAGTATCCTCACCCCTATCCTGTCCCCCCTCCACCTCCTCACCCCATCCGGGGTCTATGCCTCTGCCTCCCAAATCCCTCCCTTCCAAATCCTCCTCCCTCGCGGCCCCTGCCCCCTCTGCCCCAGGGGCCGCCCTTCCTCCTCCTCCCCCTCCGCCACCTGAGAAGCGATCCTCTTCTCAGGCGTCCATCGGGGAAACGTTCCGGACACCGCTTTCCGAGGTCCGGCGTTCCAAAACGGACCCCGCGCGTGAGGACCTTCTTCGGGTCCAGCCCACCATCCCCGTGCCTCATCGGACTTCCAAGAAGGCCTCCCAGAAGATGTCTTTATCCTCCTCTCCACTCCGGCGCGTTTCGTCTGACGCTCCATCCGTGAGTCGCTGCTCCCGGCCGTCCTCAGTTTCGCCGGGACGCTCTGCTGCCAGGCGCTCAGCTGGCCTCTCGTTGGCGAATGATGCTGTCCCTCCTACGCAACCCAGGAAAGCGGCCGCAGCTGGCGACGACTTGATGGAATAGGATCCCCCTCCCGCCGGTTGTAGCGTTGTTCCCTCGAAACCTGGCCCTCCGCGGCCGTCGAGGTGACCAGCTCTTCACTCGTTTCGTTCCCCCTTTTTTCTGACTAGCGATGGCTTTGTTACATTGGAACATAAGAAGTATTCGATCTAATCGGGAGGAATTACAACTGCTCCTCCGCCTGCACTGTCCGCTGGTCCTTGGTCTCCAGGAAACCAAGTTGCGCCCAACTGACCGTATTGCTTTTACCCACTATATCTTGGAGTGGTCTGACCTCACCCCTGTGGACGGTATTCCAGCTCATGGTGGGGTCATGTTGCTCGTTCGGGACGATGTCTATTACCATCCCATCCCATTGACCACCTCACTCCAAGCAATAGCTGTCCATATTACTCTTTCTGCTTTTACTTTTTCTGTTTGTACCGTCTACACTCCATCGTCATTCGCAGTTAGTCGGGCTGACCTGATGCACCTGATTGTTCAGCTTCCTCCGCCGTTTTTATTGTTTGGCGACTTCAATGCCCATCATCCCCTTTGGGGCTCTCCTGCATCCTGTCAGAGAGGCTCCCTCTTGGCGGATGTCTTCAACCATCTCAATCTTGTCTGCCTCAGTACTGGCGCCCCGACTTTCCTCTCGGACTTTACTCATACCTACTCCCACTTGGACCTCTCGATCTGTTCTACCACTCTTGCCCATCGATTCGAGTGGTATGTCCTTTCTGACACCTATTCGAGCGACCACTTCCCCTGTGTCGTTCGTCTCCTGCACCACACCCCATCCCCACGCCCTTCGAGCTGGAACATACCGAAAGCTGACTGGGGACTTTACTCCTCCCTGGCGACCTTTCCGGACCACGATTTTCTCAGTTGTGACAGTCGGGTCGAATACCTCACGGCTGTTATCATCAATGCTGCCGAACGTTCCATTCCTCGTACTACCTCTTCTTCACGTCGCGTTTCCGTCCCCTGGTGGAATGAGGCTTGTAGAGACGCTATCCGTGCTCGACGACGTGCTTTACGCACCTTTCGCCGCCATCCTACGTTGGCGAATTGTATTGGATACAAACGACTCCGAGCGCAATGCCGTAGAGTCATCAAAGACAGCAAAAAAGCTTGATGGGCCTCTTTCACCAGCTCCTTTAACAGTTTTACTCCCTCTTCTGTCGTGTGGAGTGGCCTGCGCCGGCTGTCGGGCATTAAGGCCCACTCCTCGGTACCTGGCCTGACTTCCGGTAATGAGGTCCTTGTTGATCCTGTGGATGTCTCCAACGCCTTCGGCCGCTTTTTCGCGGAGGTTTCAAGCTCCGCCCATTACCACCCTGCCTTCCTTCCCAGGAAAGAGGCAGAAGATGCTCGGCGACCTTCCTTCCACTCGCTGAATCTGGAAAATTATAATGCCCCCTTTACTATGCGGGAACTCGAACGTGCACTTGCACTGTCCCGGTCCTCTGCTCCGGGGCCAGATGCCATTCACGTTCAGATGCTGGCACACCTTTCTCCGGCAGGCAAAAGCTTCCTTCTTCGTACGTACAATCGCGTCTGGACCGAAGGTTAAGTCCCCATGCGTTGGCGTGACGCTGTCGTTGTTCCTATACCCAAACCCGGGAAGGATAGACACCTTCCTTCTAGTTACCGCCCAATTTCTCTTACAAGCTGTGTCTGTAAGGTGATGGAGCGCATGGTTAACGCTCGGTTAGTTTAGATTCTTGAATCTCGACGGCTGCTTACCAATGTTCAATGCGGCTTTCGTCGCCGCCGCTCCGCTGTTCACCACATTGTGACCTTGTCGACATTCATCATGAACAACTTTTTGCGAAAGCGCAAAACGGTAGCCGTGTTCTTCGATTTGGAGAAGGCTTATGATACCTGTTGGCGAGGGGGTATTTTCCGCACCATGCACAGGTGGGGTCTACGCGGTCGCCTGCCCCTTTTTATTGATTCCTTTTTAACAGATCGAAAGTTTAGGGTACGTGTAGGTTCCGTATTGTCCGACGTCTTCTTCCAGGAGAACGGAGTGCCTCAGGGCTCCGTCTTGAGCGTAGCCCTTTTTGCCATAGCGATCAATCCAATTATGGATTGCATTCCACCTAATGTCTCAGGCTCTCTTTTTGTCGATGACTTCGCGATGTACTTCAGTGCCCAGAGAACATGCCTCCTGGAGCGCTGCCTTTAGCGTTGTCTAGACAGCCTATACTCATGGAATGTGGCAAATGGCTTCCGGTTCTCTGAAGAGAAGACGGTTTGCATCAACTTTTGGCGATATAAAGCGTTCCTTCCGCCATCCTTACATCTCGGTCCCGTTGTTCTCCCGTTCGTGGAAACAACTAAGTTTCTAGGGCTCACGCTGGACAGGAAACTTTGTTGATCTCCGCACGTCTCTTATTTGGCTGCCCGTTGTACACGTTCCCTTAATGTCCACAGAGTTCTTAGTAGTTCATCTTGGGGAGCGGATCACACTATCCTGCTTCGCTTGTATCGGTCCATAGTCCGATCGAAGCTGGATTATGGGAGCCTCGTCTGCTCGGCCATCCCTCTTACGCCGTCTCAACTCCATCCACCATTGGGGGTTACGTCTTGCGACCGGAGCATTCTACACTAGTCCCGCCGAGAGTCTTTATGCTGAAGCCGCCGAATTACCATTGACCTACCGGCGCGACGTACTGCTTTGTCGGTATGCCTGCCGGCTGTTGTCAATGCCCGACCACCCCTCTTATCAGTCCTACTTCGCCGATTCTCTCGACCGTCAGTATGGGTTGTATGTGTCTGCCCTGCTGCCCCCTGGAGTCCGCTTTCGTCGCCTGCTTCGACAATTGGATTTTGCACTCCCTACCACCTTCAGAGAGGGTGAGAGCCCGACACCACCTTGGCGCCAGCCTCCGGTTCATATTTATCTCGACCTTAGCTCGCTCCCGAAGGAGGGTACTCCGGCTGCAGTGTATTGCTCACGGTTTGTCGAACTTCGTGCGCGACTTGACAGTCACACCTTTATTTACACTGATAGCTCCAAAACTGACGATGGTGTCGGCTGTGCCTTTGTCGTCGGGGCCGTCACTTTTAAATACCGGCTCCTCGACCAGTGTTCCAGCTTTACGGCCGAGCTTTTTGCTCTCTATCAGGCCGTTCAGTATGCCCGCCGCCACCGCCATTCATCGTATGTACTCTGCTCTGATTCACTCAGTGCTCTTCAGAGCCTTGGAGCTCCATATCCGGTACATCCCTTGGTGCAACGGATCCAGCAGTCCCTCCATTCTTTTGCTGAGGATGGCTCTCCTGTCAGCTTTCTGTGGGTTCCCGGCCATGTGGGAGTGCCTGGGAATGAGGCTGCTGATGCTGCAGCCAAGGCTGCCGTCCTCCTGCCTCGGCCAGCCTCCCATTGTGTCCCGTCATCGGAAATTAGTGGGGTTGCTTGTAAGAGGCTTGTGTCGTTGTGGTGGGATACTTGGTGATCACTTCAAGGAAACAAGCTCCGGGCTGTAAAACCGTTCCCAACTGCTTGGACAACCTCCTCCCGACCATCTCGGCGAGAAGAGGTCCTTCTGACCAGGTTGCGGATTGGGCATTGTCGGTTTAGCCACCGCTACCTGCTCTCCGGTGACCCAGCCCCGCAGTGCCCTTGTGGTGATGCCTTGACAGTGCGCCATGTTTTATTGTCTTGTCCCCGTTTTAGTCAATCTCGTGTTGTCCTGTCTCTGCCATCTACTTTACAGGATATTTTAGCTGATGACGCTCGAGCAGCTGCTCGTGTTCTTCGTTTTATTAATTTGACTGGCTTGTCCAAAGACATCTAACTCTTTCACTTATTTTATCTGCATCTTTGTAAGAACTTTCTGGTGTCCCCCCCCCCCCCCCCCCCCCCTCCTTGAGTTTTACTAGACTGGGCGCTAATGAGCTCAGTAGTTGAGCGCCCTTAAACCCCAAACAAAAAAAAAAACAAAAAATTCGAGGCAGATAGATCCAAGCAAGGGTATAACTCAGCAGCAGGACGACGGCGTGGCTTCTGTTGGGGTAGTCCACACCTCAACGCTGTTACATGGAGTATGGCTGCGGCCGCACAATATTTTAGGCGTAATATTCTCTGACGACCGACTTGGTTGCTGGTGGAAAGATCACTATTATGAAAGCAAGCACCCAGGAAGAGGCATCCCGCCCACAGCAAACAAATCCCAGCACGTCGGTGGAAATTTGTGAACGCTTCTGCAGATGAGCGCCAGGAACAACCCTCCTCTCTCGCTTCCTAATCAGGATCAGGCTCAGGCTCCTCCAACTGTCCTGCTTCCAAAACTAGTGCTTATTAGTGGACGGACCCATTTTCAGCAAGACGGCACTCCCAGCTGGAGTGAAGCCATGTAATTACAATTACGATGTCTAAACAACAATACCCACGACAACCTGACCATTTATGCCATGACTGAGACACAACTCGGCATGAACGAAACCGGTCGTAAGACAATAAATGTGTAATGATACAGCTGAGGCGGCCGGAGTGGCCGAGCGGTTCTAGGCCCTACAGTCTGGAACCGCGCACCGCTACGGCCGCGGGTTCGAATCCTGCCTCGGGCATGGATGTGTGCGATGTCCTTAGGTTAGTTAGGTTTAAGTAGTTCTAAGTTCTAGGGGACTGATGACCTCAGAAGTTAAGTCCCATAGTGCTCAGAGCCATTTGAACCATTTAGAAACAGCGTAAAGAATACGGAACGTAAACAACTGCAACATGCGTAATGGTAGACAAAAACGTTCTTCGTTTTTTTTCCAACTTAACGGATTTGCACACACATTCCGACAAGTGGTTAATGAGCTCAGTGTGGGGTGTGATCACCTCTGGCAGCAATACAGGCCTTACAACGATGAGGCGTGCTGTGAATTATGTCATCACTCTCATGTTGAGACAATAACGCTCATTCTTCCTGCAGAGCTGCTCGCACTCTTGGAGAGTGGTTGGTGGATGCTGACGTGTTGCAACCCGTCTACATCCCAGACCGTTTTAGCAAGGTTAAGAATTGGACACTGCCGGTTCAGCCATCGCCATCTGCTGACGGCTGCGCCGGCGCCGTTCTGCCCATGTGGGCACTTGCTGACGGTTAGACACATTTTAATGTCCTGTCCTGATCTTAACACACTGCGCCTCGATCTTAACCTGCCTAATACTTTCGATGCCATTTTAGCGGATGACCCACGAGCAGCTGCTCGTGTTCTTTGTTTTATCAATTTGACACACCTCGCTAAGGACATTTGATGATGTTTTTTAATCCTATGCCTGTCAGTCTGTCTTTTATTGTGTTTTCCCTTTTAGTTGTTGTTGTCAACTTGTGCCTCGCGGTGCATTCTTAGAGTAGTCAGGGCGCTAATGACCATTGAAGTTGTGCGCCCGAAAACCACAAAAAAAAAAAAAAAAAAAAAAAAAAAACATCCCAGACATGCTCCATGGGACTGAAATTGGGAGAGCGAGCAAGCCATAACAGGCGTGCACTATCTTCCGTTTCCAAGAAAACATCAACCACCCGTACTCTATGAGGTCGACCATTATCGTTCATAAGTACGAAGTCTGAGCCCACAGCACCTTGCAACAACCGCAGATGGGGGCCAAAGATCTCGTCACGATACCTGACAGCAGTTAAACCTTGCCGAATCACCGGTATAATTTCATGAAGAGGGGTGCGAGTGGTCAACATAATCCCTACCCACACTATTAGGGATACTCCTCAATATCGGTCACTTTCCATAATGTTTAGGTCCCGAAATCGTGTTCCACGTTCCCCCCAGATGCGAATCCATTGAGAATCACTCTCCAGACTAAGTCGAGTCTCATCTGTGAGAACAATATTGGCCCACTGTTCTACTGCCCAGGTGGCATGTCGATGACTCCACTCTATACGTTCCTTCTGTGAAGACAACTCAAAGGTAGACATACAACGACAATAAAGGCCACTCTGCTGAATCCTTCTGCACACTGTTTGCCTCAATACCACACGTTCAGTGGATACTGCGACTTCACATGCCAATTGCCGTGCAGTACTGAGGCGGTACTGTCGTGCTCTTACAACCAAATAATTGTCCTCTTCTGAAGTCACAAGTGGTCAGCTGGGCCCTGATCTTCAGGATACAGTTTCGGTTTGTATACACTGTCGCCACATCTGAGAAACAACAGAACCATTCACATTAAGCCATCGGGTTACATCAGTTTGTGACTGTCGCGCTTCCTTTCTTTCTCTGGCCCCCCATTGCAGAAAGTCTGGTAGACATCTTCTCTGTGCCATACTGCACCGTCTGTGACTGTGCACACAGCGATTGCGAATGTGGGACTAGCCGGTAAACAATAGTTCGTTTCATAGGTGTCCTGACGTCATCGTTGGCATGGTTGTCCGTTGACGGGAATGCTATCTTCCGTGCATGATACGATCGTACGGACGTCGGATTGACAGTTGTATGATAGTGTCGCGAATTAGATACAGGGCGGGGAAGTAGCGGTTTGTTGCCTTAATTTTGGACACCATTGTGTTAGTTTCCAAAGTCCTGCTGAGGGGGATGTATTTCGCTTTGTGTATCTGCTTCTGCGTAGCGATAGAAATTACAGTTTAATCCTGATCATACAAGAATCCACCGTATTTCTAAGACATCGGAGCGTTATAACTTCAACGGCATCTTATTTCCTATTAAACTCGAAGACCTACTAAGATTTGAGAGGTAGAATCCGAGCCCACACATTTGACACGTGAGGATATGTGGCTGATAATCCTTATGACATAAGAAGTCAAAACAAGATTATCGGCCCGATGAAAGACGAAGTGAGTGGGCCGCAGATTGTGCAGTTTTTTGAGGCTCAGATCGAAAATTTACAGATACAGGTGCCACTCAAAGGCGGTGTAAGGATGTGCATCGTGTGGCCCCAGTGGGTCTCACAATGGAAGATTACAAGGAGTGTCTACTCAGTGGAGTTGGGGGTGCTGCTTCTCGACTTCGCATGTGGTATGCCAAGCAGTGTTTTCAATCACGAGACCACACGGTTCATACTGTATCGCAGCTGAAAGTCAGTCAGTCAGTCGTGCCATGATGGCAGACAGTTCATATGTGAGGACAGGCTCGGCACCTGATTTAATTCGACTACGTTCCTTTATCCTTGTAATGCTTTTGTTTATGTTTATCTTTCAAGACACTATCCATTTCGTCCAAATGCTCCTCCAAGTCTTTTGCTGTCTCTGGCAGAATTACACTGATCGGCCAAAGTTTTTATTCCTTCTCCTTGAATTTAAATCCTTTCTCGAAAGTCGTCTCTTGTATCCTTTACTGCTTGCTCAATTTACAGATTGAATAACATCGGGGATGTGCTAAACTCTGTCACACTCCACTCTCAACCACTGCTTGCCTCACAAGTCCTTCGTGTCTTATAACTGCTCTCTGTTTTCTGTACAAGTTGTTACTACCCTTTGCACTCTGTATTTTACGCCTGCTACCTTCAGAATTTCAAAGAGTGTTTTGCGATCAACATCGTCAAAAGCGTTTTCTAAGTCTAAAAATGCTATAAACGTAAGTTTGCCTTCCCTTAACCTATCTTATAAGAGAAGTCATAGCTTTGGTATTGCCTCGCGTATTACTACATTTTTCTGGGATGCAAACTGATCTTCTCTAAGGTCAGGTTCTACCAGTTTTTCGTTCTTCTGTAAATAAATAGTATTTCGTAACCGTGACTTGTTAAACTGATAGTTTGGTAATATTCACACCTGTCAGCACCTGCTTTTCGTGGAATTGGAATTATTACATTCTTCGTGAAAGTCTGGGGTTATTTTACCTGTCTCAAACATCTTGCACACCAGATAGAAGAATTATGTCACGGATGGCTTTCCCGACGATGTCCTTAGTTCTGACAGAATATCTTTGAAGTATTCCTCACTTCCTTCATGGATGAATTACATTACCTTAAGATTCTTCCTATGCATCTCAGACTGGCATCTGCTTTTCCTACTATTTGTTTTATCCGATCATTCTACGTAAGGTCGCTGTGGATAGTTAGTCCTAGATACTTCACGGTATGCACTGTTTCTAGCAATTTGTCATAAGGAGTGTAGTTGTACAGTAGTGGATTTCTTTTCCTGTGTATGCGCAATATGTTACATTTACTTACATTTACTTACATTCAGCGTCAACCGTCAGAGTCTGCACCATTCATCAATTCTCTGCAGATCATTTTGCAAATCGATACTGTCTTCTCGCGTTGCTACTTTCTTGTAGATAGCTGTATCATTTGTGAACAGTGTCAGATCATTTATATACGTTGTAAACAGTAACGATCCTTTCACACATCCTTTGGGTAATGCGAAAATTACCTTCACATTTTTTTTATATTTTTTAATGGTTCAAATAGCTCTGAGCACTGTGGGACTTAACATCTGAGGTCATTAGACCCCTAGAACTTAGAACTACTTAAACCTAACTAACCTAAGGACATCACACAAATCCATGCCCGAGGCAAGGGTTCCAGACTGAAGCGCCTAGAACCGCTCGGCCACACCGGCCGGCACCTTTACATTTGTCGATTTTGTACCGTTAAGAGCGTCTGTTCAATTATCTCTGCAAGGAAGTCTGGAATGTAGCCACAAATCTGGTGTAATCCATTTGTCGCACACTGAATACACAAATTATTCGTGTTGTTCTAATAATCTAAGAAGTCTACGTATTGGCGTTTTGTGGGCTTTGAGCTCGATGCATTTGTGCTATGATCACCAGCCTAGTTAATTTCTGCAGTGTTGTTATTGGTTAATACCAGACATTATCCATTTTAGAGCCAACTTTTGTCGTGATTTAACTTTATCCAGTTACTTACTTTTCGTTGGATATCTTTGATAAGTTACGTTCTGTGGTCGCAGTTTCATTAGACATACAATTTTAATGTTCGGGTTTCGTTGTCAAACCAAATTTTAAAATTTAGGCAAAACTTGATTAATTGCTATTTATAATCACGAACGCACATTGTTTATATTTTTTAGCACTTGTTGTGAGGAAGGTCAAGAATTTTTATGAACGCGCAACAATTTCTGTCGCTGTCATTTGGGGACGTTTATTTTTCTGTAAACATATAATAGTCATAAATAACTGAAAGAAAGACGCTTGGTCCTTAAGGAAAGAAAAAGAAGAAGAAGAAGAAGAAGAAGAAGAAGAAGAAGTAGTAGGAGGACGAATGCAAGCGGGCTGACACAGTTGCTTCTGAAACCTATCACAACCAGCTTTGTATTAAAGTTTATCGTCGACACATGTGCAGTTGAATTAGTTTTGTATGGGGCGTACTTATATTGTTTAAACAGATAAGCTCACCCTAAGGTGTGTATAAATATCTAATTAAGGGTAAAAATTCTTTCATTGAAGTCTGCGAAGCCCGTTTAGACACCCGTTTACGACATGCTGATAATCTTGAGTGCTAGTTCTGCAGGTTCGCAGAAGAGCTTCTGTAAAGTTTGGAAGGTAGGAGGCGAGGTACTGGCTCAAGTAAGGCAGTGAGTCGTGCTTGGGTAGCTCAGATGGTAGAGCACTTGCCCGCGAAAGGCAGAGGTCCCGAGTTCGAGTCTCGGTCCGACACACAGTTTTAATATGCCAGGAAGTTTCACGAATGAAAGGTGTCTTTGTGCCCGCAAAAGTGAAATGTTTCCGAACTCGCAGCATCCGCAACCTGTTTTATAATTGAAATACATGGTTGTAGTTCCATCATAAGTTGAATCAATAAGTATCTTTTTTATTTCTTGATGGTGACTAATATCGAGTACATATTATTGCTTGGAATCGTGTCCTTTACGACATTAGATTCTAAATATTCTCTGTGGGTCGACACCAGTGCCGTAGTTGGTGTTCCATGCAATTAAGGCTATAATACTGTGACTGTTGCGGATAGCTCAGTTGTCTGTAGTGGACAAGGGTTGAACGCAGTACAGCTCGGTGGCTCCAACCAAGAGTGTAGCGGGGTCGTTTCTTTTCGGTCGAATGCTGGAGAGGTAAGAACGTCACGGTGGATTTGAGGGGAGTGCGGATGTTTGGAGCTGTCAGCGCGGCTATGTGTGGCCGCGGGCTCTGGAGTGGGAGTGCGTGGGTGTGACGCGCAGCCAGATCCGAGGCCCGCCAGTTGCAAGCTACCCGCCATCATGAAGGGAGGCACCGAGTCCCACGCGCTCGTCGTCAACTACATCATACTTATTGTCCTGCTCTTGATTCTCTACTTGCTCTGGTCGTCGCTCTGATATGCCACGTGAGTATATCGTCATTGCCGTGACTGGAAGCAAGTTTCGCAAGTTAAGTATCGTGATAATCAGGCAGATTTGGAGGTTCCATACTCACGTAGTACTGTTTTTGTTAACCTGTTTTCCTCCTCCTGCTCGTAGTCCCTATTGCGCAAGTAATTTATTTCTTGGCGTAATGTATGAATTCGTCATGTATTCACTGCTTTTACATTTGAAAATATGGTGTGAACTCACGTTGTCGTACAAGTAATGAGGTACGTAATATGTTCTTGGATTTAACTGACGTATGTATGCTAACAGGATATGTCGAATCTCTGTTCAGTTTAAGCACTGTCCTATTCATTGTAGAGGCATTCCACTGTATTATATGCGTCAATTTCTGATAGGTTTTCCATCGGGTCCGGAACGGTTTTTCTTTGTGATAAAGAACTGCCAACCATACTACCGCCGTGGTTTAAGCGGTGACATATAATTAAAAACTTTTGTGGACTGGATGGTATCGAATACCTGATGCGCCTTTTTGCCCCTATGCACCATCCTCAAACATTTCTGCCGTATTTATCGCGTAGAATACTGAACCATTTCGTAAGTTTAATATTACCATTGCGAAGATTTATGTAGTGAAATAAATTTTTAGAAGCATTCCGCCTCACAATCAGGTAATTTCACTG
The DNA here is from genome assembly GCF_021461395.2 of Schistocerca americana. Lineage (NCBI taxonomy): Eukaryota > Metazoa > Arthropoda > Insecta > Orthoptera > Acrididae > Schistocerca > Schistocerca americana. The sequence goes on from NC_060130.1 coordinate 185,221,994, forward strand.
CATCGGCATGACTGGCATGCTTTATACCGGAAAGCTTAATTTCCAGGGGAAGTAAAAACAACGTGAGTTGCGCAGCTAGTTAAAAGAGAATCGCTGGAAACAGATTTTATATCCTGCGTCACTAAATTGTCCGGGAAATAAAATAAAACAATCGACAGTCATTTGTTTTGGTGAGATAACATTTTATTTATGAACGAAAATTTACTATTTGTCGCCATTGCCGCTGTGGTCTCACCGCGGGAGAAAACTGCGTTTAGACTCCGGCGGTAGTAACCAGCTCCATTCCCTTCCTCCAAGTTTTCCTCTGCAGGAAGGCACGTAATTTTCGAATTTTCGAGGTAATCCATCGAACCAGGCATTAAAAATCCAGAAAAAGTCCCTAAAGTAGTATTTCAAAATTTTTACTAGCCGTAAGAAAATTTATTTCAAACTCATGCTTTGAAGTTAAATGTTAACTGACTCATCGCACTCATGGCGAGAGTATCAAATTACTTACTTTAAAAGGAAATGAAGCCTTAAAAATCACGATTGTAGGTTGCTGATGTTTCTTTGGTTAAGCCTGAGACCCTGCGACTAGATACTGTGTGCACTGACGCTGACTGTAATGATGCCTGATTCAAACAGATTCACTCGATTTTCCCCAAAACAATATTTTCTAAATGAATTAAGATAGAAACTTAAGGTGAGTTTTAACGCACACATAGGTAAAAAAAATTATATTCGAAAGAACAACTCGACTCTTCAAGGATATATAGTACATGCATGCATATACATCGTTTGGGTCTTACGTGTAGGATCGAAATTTTCATTTTCCTTCGACAAGTATTCACCGGACACATGACAATTCTCAGACTCGTACCATACTTTCACTGCTGTAGCCATGAGGTATCGCAGTTCCGCTGTAGATGTTGCAAGGGGAGGAGAGTCTGTCGCAAACGCGAGACACGAACGCCGCTGACAGCCCATCAGTCGTCGAGGCAGTTCACTCTAAGAACTGCTCTCACATGCAGATGCCAGCGCGGTGGCATCCAGGGCTGCTCAAAAATACTATTTTCGGTATCTTCCCGCAATTGTGGAAAACGCCGTACTGAAAGAGCTGTACTAGAGAGATCGCTACCGACAAACATGTGAACCAACTTACGAATGGCATCAGACTATACTTGAAGTGTCGATGCGTAACTTACAGTTCTCCCCAAAGTTCTGTCTACAATCATATAGAAGATATGTTCTTCTGAAATCGGCTGATTCTTTTTGAAATATCCTGTATGACATCCTATTTGAGGTATATCACAGTCTTGTCCAAAAAGAGGCTGTCTCACGGGTAAGGGAGATTAGTCATGCGTTCTAATGGCGAAGAGCTCACTAGAGATGGAGCTCAAGCTGGATTTGTACAAAGATAATTGAGGAAATGGGCTGTGTCAATTTCAAAGGAACGTTTTATGGGATTCGTTTTAAGTAATTTACGGAAACAATGGAAAACAATTGTCCGTCTCTTTATTGTACCTTACTAAGCACTAGCGCTGCCTGACAACGTGGTTAGGATTGCCCAGTGAGCTCGTGGAGCACCGTTTAGTGTGACCTCTTCACATATCCGAGTTGTCGCAGATCCAGGAAAACTGTAATAATCTATATCCTGCACTAGTCTGACAATGATCAGCGATAAATGCAGGCACTTCATCACCTGAGGACGGCTGAAAATGTTTTTGCGCACGCAGTTCACTTGTAAGGGCCATGTCGAGGGATTGCTGTTGCCATGTTATCATTTACGACAACCTTACATCGGATAAATGTTTTCCATGAGTCGTGATGCTGGTATAAAAGTTGTAGTATTCCGTTACGGAAAATATGTTCTTTTGTAACACTATTTTTTTTTTATTATAGAGTTATGCCGACGAGCGTTTACGGGGGAGAGCGTCGCGAATGGTATCAGCTATGTTTCACAAGGGACAGCCTTTAACAGAAATGTTGAAATATCTCAACAAACGGACATTCAGAGAAAGGCAACTAACATATCGCGAAAAAGTACTTGGAAAATTTCTGTATTCGGGATTCTACAACAAAAATTGGTTATTCTTAACACACTATGTTTCGCTTCCGTAGAGATGAAGAAGATAAAAATTAACAAGTAAAAGCTATCACCGAGACAATCAATCAATCGTATGCATCGTGTTCCAGCCACGGGAACGGGAAATCTTACCTTAGCAGCTGGTGTTGCGTATCAGTCTAATCAGTTGCAGTAGATGAAGGCCTTTAGGTGTTGAGAAGATCAAGGTTGAAATCCCTGTCCGTCCCTCCACATTTAGCTTTTCTGTGGTTTCCGTAAATCACTTCAGATGAGAGCGGTTCTAGGCGCTACAGTCTGGAACCGCGCGACCGCTACGGTCGCAGGTTCGAATCCTGCCTCGGGCATGGATGTGTGTGATGTCCTTAGGTTAGTTAGGTTTAAGTAGTCCTAAGTTCTAGGGGACTGATGACCTCAGAAGTTAAGTCGCATACTGCTCAGAGCCATTTGAACTTCAGATGAATGCGTCCAAGTTTTTTTACAAAAAAGGTTACAGTACACTGTGTACTTGTTCTCCATTTCCAGTGGCGTAGTTGTTGACGAGAAGTTAATTCAGTTCGTGTTTGGACTCAATATTCTTTATTCTATTGTGGACACACACACACACACACACACACACACACACACACACACACACACATGTTCTGATTCGTGTTATGATTTATGAAGTGTGTTTTGGAGCGATTAGCGATTACATACAGTACGTTAATTCTGTGTACAGTGTCCTCTTTAGAATTATCAGATTGCACGCACAAGTAATTTGACAGTAGTTGAGTATATCATATGGCTGTTATGAAATGATGATGGACGGAGCATGTAGCGACACTAATTGACGGACACAGATTCATTGTGATAAAGAACCTACACGAGGACACAATGAAGACGTGAAGAGACAGCTGGACAACATTGCTGCATTACTGGTTAGTTTCATGTGCTAAATAATAAGTACATAGTTGCGCGACAGATGTGTGGGCAGACTGCCTGAGCCACAGATAGCAGATTCCGAATTCCTATGTTGGCGTCAGACGTGTAGCGCGCCAGCGGCTTGCGATAATTCAAGTTTTGCTTCCCTCCTTCCCTTCATGTGCCTCCTCGCCTATACCAGTACAGTAATATAGCTAACTCACGCTAGGCACAGTTACCCTACAGTGTACCTTGGTTGACACATCTAAAAAGTTACAGGGGATGCCAAATCAAAACTACCGATGACAGGGAAATAATTCAAGGTGACGGATGTCAAAGAGGTATTTAACTCCGCTGTAATTTTTATGCGGTTCTCATCTTCGATAGTATCTCTCGTGTAGCTGCAGGAGCAGATTACAAATACGCGGAACGTATAATTATTTATTAAGGAAGAACGGAAAATTTGGGCGTAACGTCTCGTCGATGATGAGGTCATTAAAAACTGAGCACAAACTCTAATTGGCGAAGGTTGGGATGAAATTCGGGCATGCCCCTTCAGGAGAACTATCCCGGGAGTCTTCTCAACTGGTTTAAGGAAATCCTTGATCTGAATGAACGGACGTGGATTTGAACCGTCGTGTTCCCGCATACCAAAGCGCCACATCGTTCGGTTGGTTATGAAGTGTTTCAAAAGACGTCCTAATTTTAAAATGAATTACCATGAAAACAAATATCGACAGAAGAATGGAGCAAACGGTATGTTTATTGTCAAAGCTATAAGAATTTTATATAAAATTTTCGAAACAGTAGTACCAGAAGCTGCTAGCAAATAGCTCTGTACGCTGTAAAATTCATGTCAGCGTGCATATATTAAAAATTTTCCTCCGCAGGCGGACTTTGCAATAACAACACAGCATTTTCAAAATGTCTACCGCTGATACAGAGTGTTAGCGCAAACTAACAACGAAATTTGCCGTAACATCTTGTAGTGTCTCAATCAAAATGGATTCAGTTGTCACTAAGATCTACGATTCAAGCTCGTCCATCGTGGTCAGATAGTACCGGTAAACAGTGTCCCACAAAGTAGTCATAAGGAGTCTTATCGGATGTACACTCCTGGAAATTGAAATAAGAACATCGTGAATTCATTGTCCCAGGAAGGGAAAACTTTATTGACACATTCCTGGGGTCAGATACATCACATGATCACACTGACAGAACCACAGGCACATAGACACAGGCAACAGAGCATGCACAATGTCGGCACTAGTACAGTGTATATCCACCTTTCGCAGCAATGCAGGCTGCTATTCTCCCATGGAGACGATCGTAGAGATGCTGGATGTAGTCCTGTGGAACGGCTTGCCATGCCATTTCCACCTGGCGCCTCAGTTGGACCAGCGTTCGTGCTGGACGTGCAGACCGCGTGAGACGACGCTTCATCCAGTCCCAAACATGCTCAATGGGGGACAGATCCGGAGATCTTGCTGGCCAGAGTAGTTGACTTACACCTTCTAGAGCACGTTGGGTGGCACGGGATACATGCGGACGTGCATTGTCCTGTTGGAACAGCAAGTTCCCTTGCCGGTCTAGGAATGGTAGAACGATGGGTTCGATGACGGTTTGGATGTACCGTGCACTATTCAGTGTCCCCTCGACGATCACCAGTGGTGTACGGCCAGTGTAGGAGATCGCTCCCCACACCATGATGCCGGGTGTTGGCCCTGTGTGCCTCGGTCGTATGCAGTCCTGATTGTGGCGCTCACCTGCACGGCGCCAAACACGCATACGACCATCATTGGCACCAAGGCAGAAGCGACTCTCTTCGCTGAAGACGACACGTCTCCATTCGTCCCTCCATTCACGCCTGTCGCGACACCACTGGAGGCGGGCTGCACGATGTTGGGGCGTGAGCGGAAGACGGCCTAACGGTGTGCGGGACCGTAGCCCAGCTTCATGGAGACGGTTGCGAATGGTCCTCGCCGATACCCAAGGAGCAACAGTGTCCCTAATTTGCTGGGAAGTGGCGGTGCGGTCCCCTACGGCACTGCGTAGGATCCTACGGTCTTGGCGTGCATCCGTGCGTCGCTGCGGTCCGGTCCCAGGTCGACGGGCACGTGCACCTTCCGCCGACCACTGGCGACAACATCGATGTACTGTGGAGACCTCACGCCCCACGTGTTGAGCAATTCGGCGGTACGTCCACCCGGCCTCCCGCATGCCCACTATACGCCCTCGCTCAAAGTCCGTCAACTGCACATACGGTTCACGTCCACGCTGTCGCGGCCTGCTACCAGTGTTAAAGACTGCGATGGAGCTCCGTATGCCACGGCAAACTGGCTGACAGTGACGGTGGCGGTGCACAAATGCTGCGCAGCTAGCGCCATTCGACGGCCAACACCGCGGTTCCTGGTGTGTCCGCTGTGCCGTGCGTGTGATCATTGCTTGTACAGCCCTCTCGCAGTGTCCGGAGCAAGTATGGTGGGTCTGACACACCGGTGTCAATGTGTTCTTTTTTCCATTTCCAGGAGTGTATATGAAGACCAGTCCATGTCTGCACCAGTAAATTTGGGATAATTCAACGCCATGACTCCCTTCCTAACGTAGTCATTTAGAAAGTGAAACATCTGTTAGGTGGATGTGGTCGGACCGAAGCTTTCGTGAACAGCTCGAGTCGTGGGCCAGAGTGTGTTTTGGCTAAGGTAAGCATCAGGCGACGGATGTTGGACGCTGGAATCTGTTTGATATCCATATGAGTACAATTGTTTCTTAGCGTTCATTTCGTTAACACACGTTTATTTAAACTTTGGCCATTTCCACAGACCTGATTTTTTTGTAGCAACCTACTGTTCGGTGTATGGCTGTGCCAACTGTACCGCACTACAGGCAGTTCAGATGACCTGTCAGTTACATTTTGTGGCGAGGCAATGCTGTCGGGATTAACCCAATTGTAAACTTTTAAGTTGCCGAGTGTGTCTGGGAGCTGATAGATTCACGCATACCGTTGCCCACTTCAAGTCCTTATGTTTAATCTGGCATGGAGTTTTCGTCACGTTGGTAGTTGGAAAGGCGAATGCTCGACTTCGTTTTATTGGGAGAACTTTGCTCAACCACAAAGGAAATGGTTTATAGAATGCTAGATGACCAATCCTCTAGTACTGTTCGAGTGTTTGTGATCCCCACCAAGTCGGATTAAAGGAAGACATCGAAGCAATGCAGAGGCGGACTGCTAGATTTGTTACCGGTAAGTTCGATCAGCACGTAAGTATTACTGAGATGCTTCGTGAACTGAAACGGGAATTCCTAGAGAGGAGACGGTTCTCTTTCCGCAAGGCACTATTGCGCAAATTTAGAGAACCAGAATTTGAGGCCAACTGCAGAACGATTCTACTGCCGCCAACGCACATTTCGCTTAAGGACCATGAAGATACGATACGAGAAATTAGGATTAGTATGGAGCCTTGTAGACAGTCGTATTTACCTCGCTGTGTTTGCGAGTGGAATTGGAGACTTACCCTCAGCCCTGCACCGTGCTGTGGTTTGTGGAGTACATATGTAGATGTAGATTTTGGCTCGTAGTCTGTTAAACGTAAGTTGCCTTTTGTAGATGATTTTATCAGCTGGTCCCTTGCAACACGAAACACGACACCTTTCCAAATGAACAAACCTATGTATTTTTTTTAGTTGTGCTATGTATGTTTTCTGTCAATGGGTATGACTTGTGCAACGTAATTTGGTGGTGGTAGTGGTGGTGGTCAGTTCCTATGGGACCAAATTGCTGCGGTCATCGGTCCCTAGGCTTACACAGTTCTTAATCTAACTTACGCTGAAGACAACACACACACACACACACACATATATATATATGAGGGAGGACTCGAACCTCCGACGGGGGGAGCCGCGCGAACCGTAGCAAGGCGCCTTAGACTGCGCGGCTACATCGCATTTTGGACGGGACCAATGTGTTGATGTTTTCAGTCTTGTGAATGATATTAAATTTTCTTACACTATTTGCTATCAGAGCACGTCTTTCTTTTTCCACCATGTCTTTGGAAATGACAGCAGTTAGGTCATGTATGTTATTTTTCCTCGTTTCACACCCACCACTTCCATTTCAACACATTCGCCAAAGATATGTGGCGTGCGATGTGTACTTTCAGTGAACAGTAAGAGCTATGTTTTATAATTGCTCATAGCTGCCCCCTTTGCTCCTTATAATCGTCCATTACGTCCTAGATTTTCATGATGTCTTAGGGTTTCGTAATTATTATGGAAACATCATCAGCTGAACCATCATCCCCTAACACGTAGGCTTGGTATGCCGGCGCTAACCATACAAAATAATGGTTCTAAAGAGATGGGGAACAGTATCACCAGTAAAGGACACCCTGTGTGACACTGTTGGGCTGGGAATACTTCCGTAAGATGTCTGTTCATTTGCACTTCGAAAGCTATTTAGAAGGCTTTCTCTAAATCGGTATTCTGTATCCCTCGTGTTTGTGTCCGATGCTGCCATGAGAAGTCGGCCGTGTCTCTTAAGGAACAAATTCCATCTATGATGCTACATGTCTCTCAAGCCTGAGGATTTCTGGAGGGGCTTGTTTTAATTGTCTCTGTGACACGATCTCTGATTTTTGACTTTACACATAACAACGCTATCAGCCTGGAATATGTTATTCTTTGTGTGTGTGTGTGTGTGTGTGTGTTAATTATTGTTCCAGGTTCTTTTTCAGAGTATAAGTGTTTCTCCCTCGCTACATCCATGAACTCTTTCCTGATGATCAATCAGCAAATTTTATAAAACTCGTAGGGAATACAGTGTACTCTGGGATTCCTGTTTTGACATGCTTTTTATCATGTCTTCTTCTTTCTTCTTCAGCTATTGGTTCTGAGAAAGTAGTAATGCTTTCGTGTGATGGATATCTGCGCAATCTTGTAATATCTATACCGTTCTGTGTCATCAGATGGTTTTGCCCCATACAGTCTTTGGGAACTATCTTTTATCCCCTCCTGGCTAACATATTCATTCCCCTTTGCAGAGAGGAGATCACCTTTATTTCCCTGTGTTCATCTTATTCGTTCTCTTGTAAGGTGGTAAATGCTCTACCTATCTGGTAGGTGCCTGTAATTCTTCTCCTCCTAGTTGGCTTTCCTGCAGCTCTGAAAACTTTTTTTTCTCAGATCACTTACCCGATTTTCCCCTCTTATCTACTTTTGGTTACTGTTAACGAGTTAGACGGTAGTGATGTTTTGCCTGAATGTTACATTTTTATTTAGTTTCTGGATACCAGGGTTCATGAGCTTTTCCCATCAATCAACCATATCATATCCAGTCGATCCAAGAATGATAATGAGCACTGAACTCTTAACGTCACCCACACTATTTGGAGGATAAAAATTAAACTGTGCTCGAATAGGCCATCAAGGCCCAACAGTACCAACCGGCCGCGGTGTCATATACAGCCCGAAGGCATCACTGGATGTGGATATGGAGAATCTGACAGGGATACGTCATAACATTACGCATCAATTCCCATTGTGATACAGATTGTATGAAGCCTGCTACTGCTGAAACATACGTGTAATGAGTATGTGTAAAAGCAAGTCGCTCAGCCACTTCTTTCATGGTCAGAACTCCAATCAGGTTTTGCACTGGACCACAGAAGGGTGTTCTGCATTGTCAATCAGCCAGCCTTAAAATTCGGTTTATGCATTTTCCATCTTAATATAGAATTTTTATACATATCACTTTAACAAAGTCGTGGAGTATACAAGTTGCAGAATGACAGTAGCGCTACAGTTTGAATCTTTGAATGTTTACCTTTAGTGAAGTGTAAACTATGCAGAATGTCCAAAACACGAACTTATCTTCTGTGTCTCCTATATGCAAAGTATCATGTAAGAGGGTTGGAACTTAAATAGTGACAACTATTTATTCACAACCGATACAAAAGAGTTACATGTTTGCACCTGTTACTGTCCTTCAAAGTAGTCACCAGCGTTGTTAGAACCCGTTGGCAGCGATGTGGAAAGCGTAGTATACCGTTAGCAGTACCTGTTCTGTTGAAGGTGCGAATGGAGCTATCTGCTGCCTGTCGAATCTGCGGAACAGTTCTGAAGCGAATGCCACGAAGCCAAAACTGAAACCAATATATCATATTAAACAATTAGAACAGTGCGATATTTTTAACAAATATACCGAGACCTCACATTAAACAAATGGTACTCAGCAATAAATAGGAATGGCGGAGGAATGCACTACTATATATTTCTCCAGACAGCACCCAATGTCACATCAGCTGTTTCGCGTATACGATCACTACTCACCAGTGCAGAAATGAAACACATCCATAACAGCTATAAAAATGTGCTCAAGTTACAGCTCAGATGGTAATGTGCTGGATCATAATGCAAAAAAATACGTTATCTCTGTTACAATACTGCAACTGATGGTAATAGATTCAAATTAATTCATACAAACAATTGGTAACGAACCCCCCAACCAGCTGGGTTCTAATGAATGCACACATTTTGACATCATTCATCTACAAGATTTGGATTATCAACTAATACTACTGTTCGGCATTTGCCTAATTTTAAGCCAATTATCAAGATTTTTGTTTCCAGTTTTGCTATTTGCACATTCATTTTCGAGGATTGGAGAGTTACATATTTTTCACCTATTACTGTCCTACAAAGTAGTCACCGGCGTCGTGTAGAGCCCGTTGCCAGCGATGTGGAAGGCGTAGTATAACGTTAGCAGAGCCTGTTCTGTTGATGGTGCGAATGGAGCGGTCTACTACCTGTCGAATCTCTGGAACAGTTCTGAAGCGAATGCCACGAAGTGGTTCCTTCATCTTCGGAGTCAAATCAAAGTAGCAAGGACTTAAGTCCAGGGAGTATGGTGGATGGTACAGTACTTCAGTCCCATCGACCGAACAGAGCAGCCACAGCTTGCACTGTATGCGCCCGCGCGTTGTCGTGCAAAATGATGGGTGAGTTGCGCAGAAAGAGGCACCGCGTCTTTCGGAAAGCTGGTTGCAGGTGATACTCCAAAAACGAACAATAATACTGTGCATTGATGGTCTGCCTTGAGGAACGTAATGCGTTAGGATAACACCATCACAGTCGTACACGAGAATCACCATAGCTTTCACCATCGGTCACCGAATCCGTTGTTGAGAAGCGTATGAACACTTCGACTGAAATGTGCAGGAGCTCCATCGTGCATGAACCACATGTTGTGTCGTACTTGTAAAGGCACATGTTCAACATTACCTTCCTTCAATTGGGCCAACTGGCGGTGAATCGAGGAAGTACAGTACTATTGAGGAAACTAAAATGAGCTCTAACATGGAAATTAAGCTTTTCCGGACACATGTCCACATAACATCTTTTCTTTATTTGTGTGTGAGGAATGCTTCCTGAAAGTTTGGCCGTACCTTTTTGTAACACCCTGTATACAGAGGACAGAGCGTAGTATCATCAGACTACTTTTCCCTAAATTAATCGATCCACCACTTTTTCCCGTATTGAAACAACATGAAATAAGGTACACTTAAGAAGGCTGAGATCGCTTTTTATACTTCGATGTTGCTGGAACCTTAATCTCGTAAGAAGAAAGAAAGCGAATCCTGCAGAAGAACAGGACCACGTTGTTAGTTTAAATTAGGACAATGGCGGCAAAGTCGTAGGTCCAGCCACCCCACAATCTCTCATTCGAACCAGTGACGTCGCTCTGTCACGCCTACGTGGCACGAACACACAAATAGCATTCACATTAAATTCCAAACTGCGGCTTGGAAACAGAAGCAAGGCGCTCAACGTATAGAGAAACATCAACCGAACTGCATTGGTTTACTGACACGAATCCGACTGAGTTGTTCAGCAGCTGAACAACAACCATTTTATTAGCATCTTTTATCCATAAACGCGTCTAATGTGTTTTAAGCCTAAAATAATACAGTACACCCCATTTAGAAAATGTAAAATTGAAATTGTCCAAGCCGTTTTCGTAACTCACGAAAATTTCTAATAACTACCAATCTGTTTATCGACGACGGGCACTGCAGCTTAATTTGTCGATAACTGACTGCTAGATCCTCTTCCTCCCCTTTCTCTTTAAATCCGTCCTCTCACGGGACGTGAAAACGCTTGTGGACGAGGAGTTGGTCGCTGCAGTCATGGACTGTGCGGCTGGTCCCGACGGAGGTTTGAGTCCTCCCTCGGGCATGGGTGTGTATGTGTGTCCTTGGGATAATTTAGATTAAGTAGTGTGTAAGCTTAGGGACTGATGACCTCAGCAGTTAAGTCCCATAAGATTTCACACACATTTGAACTTTTTTTTTTACATTCCACCGCACTGCGGATCGGGAAACGAAGAACCTGGCGTGTCATGAGACGCGACATCGTTTTTACCTCACAACCAGAACAACGTGTTTGGTTATCATAAAGTACGTTGTATGAATATAAGCTGTTTCAGAGCATTAGCAAATTGAGGACATCTCAAAAACGCGGCGTGTTAGTTATGATTTGTTATAATAAAGTGACATATCACTGAGTATCGGTGGATAAAGACTTCCATTATTTCATGTTTTGAATGTTATAATTGTGTGCTATGACAGTATACCGTTTCGTTGCTACGCCACAATGATGATCTGTCAAAAGCACGTCGTTGTGATACAATTTGTCATAGTTACATATCAAATAATGACAGTTCTTTATACAGTGTGAAGTATATACGGAGGGCAGGCTGCTATGTTGAAGCCGTAGTGCAGTTGATAGGATGTGAGCTGTGAAGTGAAAGGTAGCAAGTTCACGTCCACACACTTCCAAAAAAATTTTTGCCCCTTCTGTTTTCCAAGAGATTCTGGGTCCTTATTAATTTAATAGAAGTATCACCTACTGTAGTCGATGTCATTTATTGTAAATAACCTATTCCCTGCAATTCTTGTTGGAACGTCCATTGGCTGGAATGTTTCCAGAGTGGCCAGAAAACGTAACTGCCAGTCTTTTTCAGAAAGTAAACACAAGTTACACGCTGGAGGGTTTTGGTATTATGAAGCTATGTGTTGTGTATATATTGAAATGGAACTTAAATATAACCATTTATGTTTTACGTACGCACTATTTTACGTCATGTCTTCCTCAATATATGATATTCAGGCAACAGCCGTAGTACTTAGTTACGACGATTTATCGGCCTCTTGCCTGTATTCAACTTTTGATCGTACGAATAATATACAATTTGTGATATAAAGTGGAAACAACACAAACGTGGGTTGGTCGGCTTTGCTGTTAGGCACTTATTTACAAACAGATAGTTACCTCCTTAGCGATATACCCTGTGTAGTGGCACCCGTTCGTGCCTCCAAGCGTTCTAGCGACGCGACATTGTAGTTGCAGTGGCATTATAGTCAACGATGGTTGCCCCTGTTAACGGAGTCTAAAAGGGAGCGCGCCAGCTATACAGACCATTAAGACAAGTATGTTGTGATCTGTGGACACAGGGGACCCCAGATGCCCTCGCCAGGTCACCCGTCTCATCTGCCGCCGAGCTCAAGTGGAGTCAATTACTTCGTTATCAACCATGACATGCCCCGGTATTTACTGGAATTATCGGCAGGCGCTTCTTGCCCCGACTTAAACTGGAACGAACACAGAGAAAATTTTGTGGAGAAGGCAGAACACTTAGAAAACGAAACAGATCTACTAAAGAGACTGCCTACACTACGCTTGTCCGTCGTCTTTTGGAATACTGCTGCGCGGTATGGGATCCTTAAGAGATCGGATTAACGGAGTACATCGAGAAAGTTCAAAGAAAAGCAGCACGTTTTGTATTATCACGAAATAGGGGAAAGTGTGTCACTGACATAATACAGGATTTGGGGTGGACATCATTAAAAGAAAGGCGATTTTCGTTCTGGCTGATGTTCTCACGAAATTTCAATCACCAGCTTTCTCCTCCAAGTGCGAAAATATTTTGTCGACGCCGATCTACACAGGGAGAAACGTTCATTATCATAAAATAAGGGAAATAAGAGCTCGGGCGGAAAGATACAGGTGTTGTTTTTTTCCGCGCGCTGTTCGAGGTTGGAATAATAGAGAATTATTGTGAAGGTGGTTCGATGAACCCTCTGCCTGGCACTTAAATATGATTTACAAAGTATCAATGTAGATGTAGATATTGCCTATTGTTGACACTTTCCCAATCCAACAATCGTCTGACTTTGTCGCGTAATTGCAAACTGGATTATGATGGACTGAAAGAAGCTTGGCACACTTGTATGGTTTGCAAAAACGGACGACCTGATGCCAGCAGAAAAGAAATGGAATCGAGGACGCAGTGCGCAGAATCTAGAGATCTGTCCAAATCGCGTGCTACAGATAACGTAAATGTGAACATCCTGGCTACTGTGTGGACACTTAAAACAATAATTTTGTTACCTGATCCCATGGCAGTTATTACGTAATTGCGAATGAGGCTATACAGTGATGATGCATAGCATTATAATTGTTGGATTATTGGTTTTATTGATTTTTATTAATCGATCCACCATAACTGATTACTTGTCACGTGGGGTGTACGGCATGTCGGCACGTCAAGCATGTAGTAAGCGTTTGTCAATCATCTTGACGTCACACGTGTTTCTCTCGTAGAGTTTTTTTACAGTCTCATCTGACGTACGAAACTGTTTTATAGTTGCGGATTGCTTGCACTGTTAGTTCATTTTGCGCTTATGCTTGGTATTAGGAAGTTTGATGAGGACTGTGCATGCCGGCCAGAGTGGCCAAGCGGTTCTAGGCGCTGCAGTCTGGAACCGAGCGACCGCTACGGTCACAGGTTCGAATCCTGCCTCGGGCATGGATGTGCGTGATGCCCTTAGATTAGTTAGGTTTAAGTAGTTCTAAGTTCTAGGGGACTGATGACCTCAGATGTTAAGTCCCATAGTGCTCAGAGCCGTTTGAACCAAGGACTGTGCATCGATTCGAGTTTATGGTATGTTTGAACTGTGAATAATATTGTGGTTTACGCGCATAATTGTTTTTGTGACGTTTTGTTCCTGTTGCACAGTCATTTGAAGATGGTCAGTGAAGTGTGTAAGGAGTAATAATTCAATTAAAAAATATTTGTGGTCAAGACAGGACAACTGTGTTATATAAATGTCGATTGAGTCAGAAAACATATAGTTTGATTTTGAAACTTTCCTTGCGTGATTAATGAAATATTAATTTCTATGTTTGAAGCGCATGTAGTAAATTTTTTTTTTTCGTGAAAAAATGGAACCAGTATGTCGGATAGACAGCCGAGATATTTTCTTTTAAACTCGCAGTACTTGGGACGACTTGTACACATCACAGAAATAACCAGTAACATTGCTTGCGCTAAATTTTTTTTTTTCATGGAAAACAAGTTCTGTTCTAAAGTAGGACAGTTTGTGGGTAGAATTCCCTGTGGCAATCTTCTCTTCTTCACTCCAATAATTTTAAAGATAAAATGTCCGGAGTCTTAAACACAAGGATCTGGCCTATTAAGTTTTAACGGGTTGTACTCGTAGAAATTTTAGGACACTGATTAAGCATAAAAGAATATAAGATTGGACACAGAGCTTGCCTTTAGGTATCTACGCTCAAATGGCGATTCCGCAAGCAATTGTCCACGTGGAGGTATAAATATTAGTCGCTCTTTTCGTTTCCATATTGAGCTTGCTAAAACCGATTGTATTGCAACAGAACATTCATGGTACAATTGGTTGAAGTATCGTGAATCTATACACGAACATCCCAGTTGATGAGACCCTTATGCTCAAAGGATAATATTGTCCGTAATGCGACTATGAGTAGTGGAGAGATGACTGAGTTTCTGGATCTCCCCCATCTTATTTCATCCTATAACCATTTTAGTTTCGACATAAAAGTTTACCAGTAGCCAGACGGACTTGCAATGGGTAATTTTCCCTCAGGCTTGCTAGCTAACATTTTTATCACCAGTTTGCATGTTAACACTTTCGGTAGATGTAAGGAGCGCTTGGGATGACGTTGTGTTTTATAGAAGATATGTTGATGACGTTTTTATGATTGTAAAGGGGCGTATGATAAGATTTTTTATCTATTTAGTGAGCAACATCCGAAGAGCAGATATACACTGGAAGTTGAAGCAGATAGGAAATAAAGTCTTTTAGACTTGCTTATCGCAAGAAAAGATGAAGGTTTCGGCTTTTCGATTACCCAAAAGCCGATACAGTCTGATGCCATCATATATAATGACTCGGAGTGTCCTTTCAGATATAAGATTATTACTTTCGGGCTGTGGTTTCACGTATATTAAGATTATCCGTAGATGAGGATGGCGTTAAGAGAGAGTTACATATTTTAAAAGTTACCGATAGGTAACGGCTGTATAGCATCAGTGGCGTCCAGTGTTTACAGGGAAAAGATGGGCAAAAAACCACCGCGGGTGGATTATGTTAAGAAATTTCTGATGTTGCAATATAAGGGGCCTGTTTCAGGTAAGTTGGCCTGTGCGTTCTCAAAGAGATTCGCGGTGGGTTTTCCATCGAGTGGGCATATAAACTTAGAAGTAGGCTGGGACAGCGGGATGGGGCTACAAGTTAAAAAAGCGGTTCGTGTGAGTCTTTTTACATATAATGGACAGGCCGAAGTTTTATAAACTCTTCAGAGAGCATGAAGGTCCCGGTAATAGAACCGAGTTCGGGCAGCATTTAATGGATGGGGGTCACCGAGTCGGTAATATAGATAGATGTATGAAGATTTTGCATCGTGCGCCGTAGGGTATGCTGAATACGGTCATGAATGAACAGATGTATTTCCATTACAGTCAGTTTTTGGACCCTGTTCCAGAACAGCTTCTAATGCTACTCCAAATGATTGTTCCTGATTCGCCTTTTCCTCTCATTCTCACTCCTGTTGTTTTAGTTCACTGGTGGGTGTAATACAGTATTTTACGGGAAAAACGCTTTCCTAACGAACTGCCAGCGCAGAGCTGGCAGTGTCTGGTAACCAGATAGTGAGGATAAAAGCGCATTAAGAATCAGTGCTGTAGTATGCCTTGTAACTATTGTGGTTGCACCCGTTAGTCAGTTCTCTTCCCTCCTATTTTCATACCTCGTTGGTATCAGGGGTAGTATCGCACGTGGGGGCAAAATAAAAAAGGTCCTGTTTTCCATTTAGGCCACAAGGGTCCGACTTACGGTGGAAAATGTGTTGATTCATACGTTATTTGCCATTTAAAACTTAATGTTTGTTCAAGTTGTTAATGGTTGTTTTCATTTTAAAATACATCATCATCAAAAAGTTGGTTTTATTATAAAGTTTTGTTTTTAGACTATTTGTAATTTGTGATTTCATTTTAAAATATGCCGTCTTTTAATTGAGAAAAAGTAGAACTGGTTTTACTTTATGGTTTTGTTTTAGTCTCTTTTTTTTATCTGTCATATGCTTGTTTGTAAACGATGGCTCATGTAATGCACTAAGTTTGACGCCATTATTTATGTAGGCTTATTTATAAACTGACTTCCTCTTTCGATTTAAGAAACTCTGTAGAGAAAAACGACGTATAATTTTTGTCGCTGTTTAGTACACACTCCTGTATTCATTATTTTGTTGTATTGATGATGATTATGCTGTACAATAAAGACTTGCCTAAACGTCCGATAGAGGCGCCACCAGCAGGAAAATTTCCTCCTGCTCACTGAGGTTATGCTGTCAGTTTCTTTATGTATGCAGTTTTATGACCACTTGCATTGCACTTCTTTGGGTAACGATTGTCATGATTTTTAGCTATGTGGAGGAATATTTATTCTCATTGGATTGTACGTATTTGAGACGTTAGATATTGCACTTTGTGACACGCATTGGCTGTTGTTCCGCAGGGTGATATGAGATTGGATGTGGATAAAAACCCGAAACTGGTCATCATCAGATAATAAAAAGAACTGTTTTGCAACGTTGGCTGTTCGTCAGATTGACACAGTATGATGTCAAAGTGCCTTACCTTGTAATTTATGATAATATTTGCAGTCGCTTTTTGAGTAGGATATCTGTGCTACTGATGTTGCTCTCACTACAGCGTACAGACCTTGAATTACAAAAGTTTCATTATTGGAATAATAATAAAATTAATTTATTATTATTTGTTTATAACAAATATCCACACGCTGATCCCGAAGAAAACCTGATCCTCTCACTATGGTGCATAGAACAAGAATGATGAAGCCTACGTATTTGCTCTGATATTAAAAGGGAGATGGAAAGAAGGGGGGGGGGGATCTGGAATCTTATTGATCCAGAGAGAAAGAAGGGTGGGAGGGAGAAGAGATGGAGGGGTCTGTGGGCAGGCTGAGGTCCCCAGGGGTGGGGGTGACTCTGTATATACCTCGTGCGGTTTCCTAAGATGTAACATGACACCCCCGACACCTTATCTTATCGCTGGAAGTCTTACGGCTCTCCTACCAGCACTGCTCTCCTAGTAATGGGTTGGTGATTCGTGTGTTCTTACCTTCAGTAGCCCAACACTTCCAGAGCATACCGAGGCAGGTTCCTTTCGCTTAAATGTGTGATCCTACGTCACCAGTCCAATCTGCTGTTTTAAATGGCAGAGGTTAGGGCACCCGACTCTATCCTGTAAGGGACAAGACACTTGCGGCGGCACCTGCTCATCTCCTGTGCAGTGCCTTAATTGCTCTCTTTGGAATAAAGACTGCATTATCTCCCGTGAGGAAAGGAAGATACTGGAGCTCAAAACAACGAAGCGTATCCTGTATGGTGAGGCCATAAAGACCTACAAGCTCATGCAGCCTCTCATATTGACTATTTTGTTTAGATGAATTCTTAAAAATCCTATTCCGAAAGCCGATGCCACTAAATAAACGGAGCTTGCTAGTGTCAGCAGTAGTCCCAGCGTTTGTTAGTGCCATTGTCAAGATGCTATTATTCCGAAGCCCTTGGGTCCCCACAGAACATTAGGAAAGACCACAGCCGCCATCATTGTAGAGCTTCCGGCACCTCAAAAGGCAGGTTCCAGTAAACAGGCTAGCGCTACCACTGCCGCAGTTTTCCAACGAAACCACCTCTGGCAAACAAATCAGATGGAAAGTGTCAGCCACTGAAGAAGACAGGTTGTAAGCTGTCAGACAATCTAGACCTCATTCTCTCTGACGCTTATGATGATTCAGCTTCGAAGACAATGGAATATGATGTCTGCCTGGGGCAACCATCTAGCCCCCAAAGTAAGCCTCCATCCGTTGCAGGATCCCCACTGTGGCTCAGAGTGAGTGTGGAAGAAAGACCTCACTAATAAAGTGACGCCGGCAGTTGTGGCCGAGCGGTTCTAGGCGCTTCAGTCTGGAACCGCGCGACTGCTACGGTCGCAGGTTCGAATCCTGCGTCGGGCATGGGTGTGTGTGATGTCCTTAGGTTAGTTAGGTTTAAGTAGTTCTAAGTTCTAGGGGACTGATGAACTCAGTAGTTAAGTCCCATGGTGCTCAGAGCCATTGAACCATTTGTATAAAACGGCTCCCATACTACAGTGGAACGCCAATGGTTTCAGGCCACATGGGGAAGAACTGAAATTCCTATCGTAGGCGCGTCCCCTGTGTTTGTGTTTACAAGAAACACACAGTAAACGTGCTGGCAACAAAGTGCTATGGGGCTATCCCCTCCACTGTAAGGATGATCTAACTGGGGACAAGACCAAGGGAGAGGTAGCTGTGTTTGTCAGTAACGCACACCACACTTCTGCCCCTCTCCTTGATTGCTGACCTCCAAGCAGTTGCCATCGAAGTTCGTGAGGTTAAGAGGATCATTATATGCTCACTGTATTTACTTCCTTAAGATGCAATAGACTCTTAGGCTCTCTCAGATCTTGCAGATGAACTCCGCCAACCATTTTTGTCCTGAGAGACTTGTAGTATGGAACTGTTACTCTGCTCGCCCCAAGGGTGAGTTTTAGAGAACGTCATGATGTCTTAGGAGCTGTGCATCCTAAACACGGGGAATACCACTCATTTCTCTGCTGCTACTGGGTCATACTCGGCCATCGACCTCCCTTTCTGCTCTCCAGCCTTTGCAGGCTCTGCTCGGTAGGAAGAAATTGATGTCCTTCAGTCCAGTGACCGCTTCTCACTCTTGAATTACATGTCGGATGGAGCAGTTATCGAAAGGAGGGTGCAGACATGGATGGCCAGCAGAGCTATCCTCAGCCAGCTGGCTCTGTTTGAACACCGAGGCAACTTCTGGGAAATGGTGAATCACATCACAAGTGTGATCTAGCATGCCACTGACTTAATACATCCCGAAGTCGTCATGTAATCTTAGAAGGCAGCCTGTACCTTGGTGGACTTATGCATGCCACTCTGCAATCCGGGTCTGCCTGCGAGCTGCTCTCAGTTTGGATTCAGGAGCTGTTTATCCACTGTTGACAACATGACCGTGCTAGAAGGCGGGTATCTAGCTGGCGTTCCTGTGGAGACAGCATTCTGTAGGGATATTCTTTGACATCAGTAAGGCATACGACACTACTTGGAGGCATTATATTTTCTGACAGCTCCATCAATGTGGCTTTCTGGTCACCCCCGCCGCATGTTTATTTGCTCCTTCTTATCAAAACGCTTTTTTCAGTACCGAATTGGTGACGTGCTTTCGGATGGGTTTGAATAGAATAATGGTGTTCCCCAGGGAACAGTTTTAAGGGTGACCCTCTTTGCCATAGCCACAAACAGTACCGAACGAGGTGGCGCAGTGACTAGCACACTGGACTCGCATTCGGGAGGACGACGGTTCAATCCCGCGTCCGGCCATCCTGATTTAGGTTTTCCGTGATTTCCCTAAATCGCTACAGGCAAATGCCGGGATGGTTCCTTTGAAAGGGCACGGCCGACTTCCTTCCCTGTCCTTCCCTAATCTTATGAGATCGATGACCTCGCTGTCTGGTCTCCTCCCCGAAACAACCCAGCCCACAAACAGTAGAACATCTGAGGTAATTAGTCCTGTGCAATGCTCCTTATTTGTGGACGATTTTACAGTGTTCTGTTCCTCACTCAACACTGCAACAGCAACACGCTTTTACAACTTACAGTGAGGGGGTTGGAAAGTGGATTGCAAAGACGAGTTTTACATTTTCCGCGGATGAGTGTGATATGTGTTCATCTTAATCCTCGTCATGTCCGCCTCGATAGCTGAGTGGTCAGCGCGACGGAATGCCATGCAAAGGGGCCCTGGTTCGATTCCCGGCTGGGTTGGAAACTTTCTCCGCTCCGGGACTGGGTGTTGTGTTGTATTCATCATCATCATATCATTCCCATCGACACGCAAGTCGCCGAAGTGACGTCAACCCAAAAGACTTGCACCAGGCGACAGGTCTACCCGACGGGAGGCTCTAGCCA
The DNA here is from genome assembly GCF_021461395.2 of Schistocerca americana. Classification (NCBI taxonomy): domain Eukaryota; kingdom Metazoa; phylum Arthropoda; class Insecta; order Orthoptera; family Acrididae; genus Schistocerca; species Schistocerca americana. Next base: position 185,242,361 of record NC_060130.1, read on the forward strand.
CACGACATTTCAATCCTCGTCATATTTTTAATTTATCGGCCTTGCATATGGGGAACACAATTCTACATTTTAAAGGCTCAGTGAGGTTTCTGGCGCTCATTTTCGACTCTTAACTGTAATGGTTACCACACTTGAAGGACCTGAAGGCTACGACCCGGAAAGCACTTAATGTTTTAAACTGCCTTGGGGAGTGGACAAGGCGCCTCTGCTCCAGTTTTGTAGGACTTTTGTTAAATCATGGCTTAACTGTGGGTACACAGCACGGATCAGGGATACCTTCTTACCTGAAGATCACTGACGCTATCAACCATGAGGGGGTCAGGCTGGCCACAGGTGCTTTCAGGACTACCTCACAGCAAGCCCATGCGCTGAGGCTGAGGAATCACCATTCACGATCTGGCTGCAACTCATCATGGTGCGTCAAGCATATATAGAGGTTGGACAAAAATATGGGAACATCACGACAATGTTTGAACATATATGCAGACGCTAGCCAATCCTGCGTGTTACGCTCTTGTATATGACTACGATCAGCACCTGTACAATGTCCTCAATACTTTTCAAGTGTCAGTAGTGGTCATAAAGTGTTCTGTATAGCTCTAAGTGCATTGTGTCGGAGCCAGATGCATTCGAACATGGACAGATTGTTGGTGCTCGTATCGAGTGTGCTTCCGTAACCAGGGTAACCAAAGTGTTTGGTGTTTCAAGAGGCACCGTATCGGAGACTTACACTGCTTACGGGGAAAGTCACAACGCGGACGATAACGTGTTGCGAGTGAGCATTACAGACGGTTACTGCAGAGGATTGTGACGGAAAATAGGACGAGGACAGGTGCAGAAGTGACTGCAGAGCTGGATGTCACATTGGCGAACCCTGTCAGCACCAAGACACGAAGAGAGCTCCATAAGCAGGGAACTGCAGGGCAAGCTGGAATTCCAAAACCGCTCATCAGTGATGCAAATACCATACACAGGAAAAAGTGATGCCGAAGCAATAAACTCTGGACCATGGGACAATGGAAGAAAGTCGTTTGGTTAGATTAGATTAGTTTTTCGTTCCATAGATCCGTGCTGAGGAGATCCTTGTGGATGTGGAACATTTCAATTTTTTTCTTTTTTTTTAGCTGAAATAACAATACTAATAGTATGAATATATACATCATTTGTTTCTATTAAAAAGTTCGTCAATGGAGTAGGAGGAGTTGGCCACTAGTAAGTCTTTCAGGCTCCTTTTAAACTGATCTTTATTTGTAACTAAATTTTTTATGTTTGCTGGCAAATTATTGAAGATGAGTGTTCCTGAGTAGTGGACCCCTTTTTGAACTAAAGTACATCTAAATCTATATCCATACTCCGCAAGCCACCTGACGGTGTGTGGCGGAGGGTACCCTGAGTACCTCTATCGGTTCTCCCTTCTAATCCAGTCTCGTATTGTTCGTGGAAAGGAGAATTGTCGGTATGCTTCTGTGTGGGCTCTAATCTCTCTGATTTTATCCTCATGGTCTCTTCGCGAGATATACGTAGGAAGGAGCAATATAGTGCTTGACTCCTCGGTGAAGGTATGTTCTCGAAACTTCAACAAAAGCCCGTACCGAGATACTGAGCGTCTCTCTTGCAGAGTCTTCCACTGGAGTTTATCTATCATCTCCGTAACGCTTTCACGATTACTAAATGATCCTGTAACGAAGCGCGCTGCTCTCCGTTAGATCTTCTCTATCTCTTCTATCAACCCTATCTGGTACGGATCCCACACTGCTGAGCAGTATTCAGCAGTGGGCGAACAAGCGTACTGTAACCTACTTCCTTTGTTTTCGGATTGCATTTCCTTAGGATTCTTCCAATGAATCTCAGTGTGGCATCTGATTTACCGACGATCAACTTTATATGATCATTCCATTTTAAATCACTCTTAATGCGTACTCCCAGATAATTTATGGAATTAACTGCTTCCAGTTGCTGACCTGCTATTTTGTAGCTAAATGATAAGGGACCTATCTTTCTATGTATTCGCAGCACATTACGCTTTTCTACATTGAGATTGAATTGCCATTCCCTGCACCATGCGTCAATTCGCTGCAGATCCTCATGCATTTCAGTACAAATTTCCATTGTTACAGCTTTTAAGTCCTTGTGCAGATCATTTTTGTTCCTGGTATTGTATGTATGAACTGAGCTGTTTGTTGGAAAAAAGAGATATATTATTTAGGACAAATTTCATTAAGGAGTAAATATACTGAGAGGCAGTAGTTAGTATACCCAGTTCTTTGAAGAGGCTTCTACAGGACGTCCGTGAATTTACTCCACAAATAATACGTATTACACGCTTTTGGACTCTGAAAACTTTTGTTTGACTTGAAGAGTTACCCCAAAATATTATACCATATGACATTATGGATTGAAAGTAGGCAAAGTATGCAAGCTTTTTCATTTTTTTGTCGCCTATGTCAGGTAACACTCGAATTGCAAATGCAGATTTGTTAAGGCGTTTCTGCAGTTCTGTGGTGTGCTCCTCCCAACTGAATTTATTATCAAGTTGTAATCCCAGGAATTTAAGACTGTCAACCTCTTCTATCTGCTCTTCTTCATACTTTATGCATGTGCTGGGTGGAAACCTATTACAGGTTCTGAATTGCATATAGTGAGTCTTTTCGAAGTTTAATGTCAGTTAGTTGGCTTTAAACCATTTATTAATATTCATGAAAATATCATTAGCAGGTCTTTCTAGAACTACACTCGACATACTATTTATTGCAATACTTGTGTCATCTGCAAACAAAACGAACTCTGCTTCTGGCAGTGTAACTGATGGGAGGTCATTAATATACACAAGAAAAAGCAATGGCCCTAAGATGGATCCTTGTGGGACACCACACGTAATTTCTTCCCATTCTGATGATGACTGATGACTTAATTCACTACTCCCTTGCACTGACACCAAGGGTGTCGGATGAATCTTGCTGTACACTGTTTCCAGCTTCCCAACGTCACAAGAGTGAAACATGACGGGGCTTCGGTGATAATTTGGGCAGACACTTCGTGGATTCTATGACCCCACGGTTACTCTGAAAGGTCGCATTACTGCCAAGGATTATGGCTGACCAGATCCATCCCATGGTACAGTGTTTGTTTTTTAACGGTGATGCTGTGTTTGAAGACTATAGGGTTGCTATTCACAGCTTGCATCGTCCAGGACTACTTTTCTAAGCACCAGACTGGATTTATACATCTCCTCTGGATACCACAGTCACTAGGTATCAATATTATTGAGCTTTTGTGGTCTACTTTTGAGAGAGGGTGCCTGATTGCTATCCACCTATGTTGTCGTTTTCTGATCTTGTCACTATTTTGCTGGAAGAATGTAGAGTAAGATTCCCTTGAAAACCATACTCACCAGCATTTATCCATTTTGAGACGGCTGGAAGCTGTTTTGAATGCCAACGAGTTTCCTACGCCGTATTAGGCATGCTAATGTGTTGTTTTTTGATGTTTCCATTTTTGTGTCCATCCGCCGTAGGTCTGCGGTCAACCCACAAAAGCGATTAATACGAATGCAGGTGTGGTTCCTTTGTAAACGACATGGGTGATTTCTTCACAATATTACGCTAGCCAATCTTGCGCTCCATCTGTTAACCATTTAACTGGAAAATGTTTTATGCCCGTAACAATGAAATACATGTCAGTAATGCACTCTTTCGGAGTAGTAATCAATAAAACTGCTCAATTTATTGTGTGTTTCTTAGTCCATCATGAGTTATGGGCTGGTAAATATTCGTACCAGTGACTGAGAAGCGCAAAATCTATGCTGAAAATGTTTTAAAAATCTGCAGGAAACCATAAATGGCAACTTATATTATTAATTCTGGAATTCAGAACCAACTTTAAACCATGCGTGTAAATCCACATTTGCAGTCACTTCAGTATCAAAGTAGGTTTGACGACTTTCATGATACGCTTGTTCGAGCACAGGAAGACAGTCTGCTGCATCTGTACTAGACGTTTCACCCTCTGGGTAACAATGTTACCCAGACTACCATCAGTCCTGTAGTAGTATTTGAAACGCTACGTATAGTAGCTGCATGGTTAGCATTAGTCTGCACCATGAAGTCATTCTTACAGATCTAAAAGAAATGTTCACGAATGTTGGTATAGTCCCTCTAACTATAAAAGCCAACCAAAAATGAGTAAATATTGTACTTATTTCTTTCAAACCGGTTTCATCATGTTGCACTTTTCCATAATCATCCCACATGTGCACTGTCAGCGGAAATAATTTATATTATCTCAGAGGCTAACATTTTCCTCATTAGAAGCAATACTAAGCAGCATATAATTGGTAATATTAGGATGTTACTGGGAACTTAACTCACGAAAATCTATTTGATTACTCGTACAACTGTAGCTGTAAATGTGGTTACAAACGACTCCTGTTTGATTTTAAACTTTATAATGTAGAAAATTTTACTGTGAATTGAACTTACTGTCGCTTATCTCAGAAGAGTAAATCCAAAGGTAACCCATGCTAATTGAACACAAAACCAGCTCTGAAGACAAGCCTCTCAATGGCCATTAGTAACTTTCTCGCTGATCTCTCAAGCCTACCAACTTAGAAACATAAAAATGCAATTCTTACTTATCAGAGAAACTACTGCATATAGATTAATACCAATAAAATCGATTGCCTTTAGTAAATTATATAATAAAGATAATTTAGGACTAATTGCATACACACACCAGTGTCAGTGTTAATTACCTCGTTCAACCTACATTAAATTACGGCAGAGAAAACTGACATGACACAACATGAAACAACTGGTTTCCATTTTCATTTATAAAAATTAAATAACAGTTAATGAAGTGCCGTAAGAACAGTGAAATGCATTTTAGAATTTAATGTTGGTACCAACTGAAGCACGTTACTGGACTCGGAAGCAAGTGTCTGTTGCCTTTGGCATATATTTTTGTCGATTGGGAAGTGGTAATGTTTACCTGTTACCTGGCACTAGATGGAGGACATCGTGGCGCCTATCCTTTTTTTCTCCCTTTTAGAGTTCTTTACGGCTTCTAGTACGAAAGAAAGAAAGAAAGAAAGAGAGAGAGAGAGAGAGAGAGAGAGAGAGGGAGGAATATTCTGCCGTAACTGTTGGCGATTCTCTGCTGTGAGATATTAGTGTGTTGCTCAACTTCCTTTAGGTTTTTGCGTAAGAATTTGTTATTTTATGCGCTGCAGCGAATGTTCGTAAATGCGACGGCTTCGCAGTTGATTCTATCTAGATTATTGTTTGTTGTTTAAGCATAGACATCAGTATGCGAGGAAGCCGACACGTGACGTCCGACACCAGAGCTATATCCCATGCACGAAAAGCACGCCTACAGCTATATATATTCCCGCAATTCATCCCCAGATGTTCTGACGTCAGCGTTTGCAGAGGCCATCTTAAAATATCCCTGAGAAATCCTCACTCGACTCTGCTTACCATTCGGTTGGTCCTCATCGTGATGGCTGTTATAACTTTCGGCAGCACGTCGCAGGGAAGAACTCAGTGTTCAGGAAAGATCGAGCGTGGTGAAAACTGTAGTATAAATTAATGTCACACACACACACACACACACACACACACACACACACACACAAGCGCGAGGGGGCGTGCACGCGCGCGGTCGCGCCTGTGTGTTCGCTTTGTGAAATGATCGCAAGTACCGCCAACATCAGTTTCGGCCGAATTTACGCTATAAGTCCACACAGGTTAGGTTATGGATATTTTTTGTCATCCGAACTAGTGGGGGAAATCTCAAGACATATTAATCAGCATTTCTGCAGTTTCAGCTTAGCCTCTGAGAGGACTATCTATTCTTTGATTGAATAAAGCTGGCAGAGTGGGTAAATGCTAGGATTCTTTTCTCTTTCACCCTTGGGTATTATTTCTGAATTTGAAAAAATCCAAATTGCGCTATGATTTGGAGTCCCCGATAACCTTTAAGTTCTCCTGTTATTGGCTCGTTAAGTCTGTTGTAATGCCAGAGAACGGCATGGGCATACCACTTCTAGTACGGTTATATTTAGCAAAGCATTTTGGCGGTCGAAACAACTTTCGGATTGAGGACAGATTTACATTTTTTTTTTTGAGTCACAGTCACATTACATGTAATGTCTGAGTTATCAGAATGATCTTGCCTTTCGGATAAATAATATATTTGCTTTTGTACACTCACTGAAAGTTGTTCTTTGCCTTCACATACTTTTGTGAAGTTAGTTCATTCGCCTTCGATGGGACCAGGCGCTCTTGTTGAAAACTTAGCAGATAGAAATTTCGACAACGAATTGTAATCTTATTCAAGCGTTAATTGGTTTCATACAAGCTCGGCTGCTTGTATTAACAAATGCTTGATGGAAATATTAAAGCTTTGAATATACCGTTGCCAGTATGACATTAAACAAAAAGAGAGAGAGAGAGAGAGAGAGAAGAGAAGAGAAGAGAACGATGAGCCCATTAGAAACGGAGCGCAAGCCCCTGTTGGGGGCAGGTGATCGCTTCAAAGCAATTCGTCATGGAAGTGTGGCCGTTTCTCCTGAATGCTTTAATTACTGCGTCACAGACTAGATAGCCAAGACTTGTGGCTACGTAAGATTGCATCTGGAAAAGAAATCTGGAATTTTCGACTCGCTGAGCGCCAGTCAAGATTTCACAGTGACACACAACATGTAAGTACATTTAGAATATCAAGTGATTGGAAATCGGATACATATTTTCGCATGACCTTCAGTACATTCGTATACATAAGGTTGTGTGCCACATGATTGAGTTCTACATGTACATGATTGCTATGCATTTCACAATTAAGTTTCTGGCAGAGGGTTCATCGAACCACTTTCAAGCTATTTCTCTACCGTTCCACTCTCGAAAAGCACGCGGGAAAAACGAAAACATAAATCTTCCCGCGCGAGCTCTGATTTCTCTTATTTTATTATGTTGATTATTCCTCCTCACGTAGGTGGGGACCAACAAAATATTTTCACACTCTCAGGAGAAAGTTGGTGATTGTAATTTCATGAGCCTATTTTGCGACAATACAAAACTAGGTGTCCTTCTTTGAAACTTCTGAGTGTCTTCTGTCAGTCCTACCTGAAGCGGGTCCCAGACCGCTCAGTAATACTTCAGAAGAGGGCGGAAAAGCGCAGTGTAAGCAATATCTTTAGTAGAGCTGTTACGTTTTGTAAGAAGACGGTAAATGACAGAGTTATCTGCAAACAAAAAGAGGGAAGTTCAGGTTGTCTCGTAAATCGTTTATGTAGATTAGTAACAGCAAAGCACCTGTAACATTTCCTTGGGGAACGCCAGATATTAGTTTTGTTCTATTCGATGACTTTCCATCAGTTACTACGAACTGTGACCTTTCTGAGAGGAAACCACGAATGCAGTCGCACAGCTGTGTTTGATGCTGTATAGGCACGCATTTGGTTAGAAGTCGCATGTGAGGGACGGTATCAAATGTCCTCTGGAAATCTAAAATTATGGAATCAGTTTGACGTCCCCTGTCGATAGGACTCGCTGCTTCGTGAGGGCAGAGAGCTAGTCGAGTTTCAGAACAACAATATTTTCTGAATCCGCGTTGGTTTTTCCTCAACAAATCGTTCTCTTCGAGGTAACCCATAATGTTCGAACACCGTCTATGTTCCAGAATTCTGCTGCAAATCGACGTCTGTAATTCAGAGGATTGCTCCTATTTCCTTCCTTCGGTATTGGCGTGAGTTGGGCAACTTCGCAATCGTTAGGTACGGATCTTTCGACAAGCGATCGGTTCTACTCGTATGTGATTGCTAATGTATCGGAAGGAACTGACTGGTATACAAACTGGACCCGAGGCCTTGCTTTTATTAAGTGATTTAAGCTGCTTCGTTACATCGACGACATCTATTCTAAGTTACTCATGTTGGCAGCTGTTCTTGATTCGAATTCAGGAATATTTACTTCATCTTCTTCGGTGAAGGAATTTCGGATAACTGTGTTCAGTAACTCCGCTTTAATGGCACAGTCATCCCTAACATCACCATTGTTATCTCGCATTGGGGGTATTGTGTCTTTCCGCTGGCGTACTTTACATATCACCAGAATCTCTCTGGATTTCTGCCAGATTTCGAGACAGAATGTCGTTGTGGAAACTGTTGAAAGCATTTCGCGTTGAAGTTGGAGCTAAGTTTCGAGTTTCTGTAAAACTTTGCATTCTTGGGTATTTTATGTTCTTTGAAATTTGGCATGCTTTTTTCGTTGCTTCTGGAACAGTGCTCTGACCTCTGTAGGGATCAGCCCCATATCTTATTAGTTTATTTGGTATATATCTCTCAATTGCCGTCGATACTATTTATTTGAATTTAAATCACATCTGGTGTGCACTTACTTAGTCAGACTGGAAGAAATGGACACACACTCTTAAGAAGACGTGAAGCGATTTTTTTTTTAAATATATGTATTTTGCGTTTATTTTTGATAAATTTTGATGTGCTGTCACGTGGTGGTGTATAACTACAGATTTCTTCATACAGTTGGAACTTGGCATAGTGAAACTTACGCTATCAATAAACAGTGAATATAATTCTGACAAAGAAACTGAATAAACCAATTAACGATAACACAAGCAGGGAGTTAAGTGTGTCTTCTCGAAACTGTGAGGGACCTAGAATTGAAATCAGAGCAACTGAATAAATGGTCGCAATGGATGAAACTATCCTCTTTTGAGTCACAACTACTCCGAAAATGTGACTCGTAGTGAAAGGGCTGTTACACATTAAAACGCTGTCGCTCTGAGAAGACAAGACGTCTTATTTAAATACTCAAAGAAACGGACCGTAAGTCTGAGAAAATTAGTGTTTAGTTTTAATGATGAATTGCTGATGTTACACTACTGGCCATTAAAATTGCTATACCACGAAGATGACGTGCTACAGACGCGAAATTTAACCGACAGGAAGAAGATGCTGTGACATGCGAATGATTAGCTTTTCAGAGCATTCACACAAGGTTGGCGCCGGTGGCGACACCTACAACGTGCTGACGTGAGGAAAGTTTCCAACCGATTTCTCATACACAAACAGCAGTTGACGGGCGTTGCCTGGTCAAACGTTGTTGTGATGCCTCGTGTAAGGAGGAGAAATGCGTACCATCACGTTTCGGACTTTTATAAAGGTCGGGTTGTAGCCTATCGTGATTGCGGTTTATCGTATCGCGACATTACTGCTCGCGTTGGTCGAGATCCAATGACTGTTAGCAGAATATGGAATCGGTGGGTTCAGGAGGGTAATACGGAACGCCGTGCTGGATCCCAACGGCCTCGGATCACTAGCAGTCGAGATGACAGGCATCTTAGCCGCATGGCTGTAACGGATCGTGCAGCCACGTCTCAATCCGTGAGTCAACGGATGGGGACGTTTGCAAGACAACAACCATGTGCACGAACAGTTCGACGACGTTTGCAGCAGCAGGGACTATCAGCTCGGAGACCATGGCTGCGGTTACCCTAGACGCTGCATCACAGACGGGAGCGCCTGCGATGGTGTACTCAGCGACGAACCTGGGTGCACGAATGGCAAAACGTCATTTTTCGGATGAATCCAGGTTCTGTTTACAGCATCATGATGGTCGCATCCGTGTTTGGCGACATAGTGATGAACGCACATTGGAAGCGTGTATTCGTCATCGCCATACTGGCGTATCACCCGGCGTGAAGGTATGGGGTGCCATTGGTTAGACGTCTGTCACCTCTTGTTTGCATTGACGGCACTTTGAATAGTGGACGTTACATTTCAGATGTGTTCGATCCCTGCGAAACTCTACAGTTCAGCAGGATAATGCACGACCGCATGTTGCAGGTACTGTACGGGCCTTTCTGGATACAGAAAATGTTGGACTGCTGCCCTGGTCAGCACATTATCCAGATATCTCCCCAATTGAAAACGTCTGGTCAATGGTGGCCGAGCAACTGGCTCGTCACAATTCGCCAGTCACTACTCTTAAGGAACTGTGGTATCGTGTTGAAGCTGCATGGGCAGCTGTACCTATACACGCCGTCCAAGCTCTGTTTGACTCAATGCCCAGGCGTATCAAGGCCTTTATTACGGCCAGAGGTGGTTGTTCTGGGTACTGATTTCTCCGGATGTATGCACCCAAATTGCGTGAAAATGTAATCACATGTCATACATTTAGAGCAATCTGCCATTCATCACAGCATCTAGAAATTTTGTCTAATACTTTTTGTATTTTTCTAGAGTCAGTCAACGACGAAACCTTCTTGTACACCACGGCAAACAAGTGTAAACTGCTGGTCATCCTCTCCGTTAGGTCATTTATGTATATACAGAACATAAACGATCCTACCACACTTCCCTGGGGCACCCCTGTCGATACCATTGTGTCTGATGAACGCTTTCTGTCGAGGACAACGTACTGGGTTGTATTGCTTAACAAATCTTAGATCCACTCACATATCTGGGAACCTATTCCGTATGCTTCTATCTTCATTAACAGTCTTTAATGAGACACCGTGTTAAACGCTTTCTATAAACCAAGGAATGTGGAATCTAGAATGAAATTTTCACTCTGCAGCGAAGTGTACGCTGATATGAAACTTCATGGCAGACCGAGACTCGAACTCGGGACCTTTGCCTTTTGCAGGCAAGCGCTATACCGGCCAAAGTGTGGAAAGTACGAAGTAAGGCAATGAGAACGGGTCGCGAGTCATGCATGGTTTGTTTAGTCAGACTCGCGGAATCCCCATGTTAGTCCGTCATTTCGAAGGGACGTACTGATAGTACTAAATATTGAACAATAACCAACTGTAGAATAAAGTCGTGATTAGAAAGAACGTTTTTCGACGGATTTGATCGGTTCAGACTTTTAGCAGGTTCAGTGAGCAGTTACATCCGTTGTTAGTTGGAGATTATTTTCTCGTCATACCATTAGTTTCGAGGAATCGAAGATTACAAATATTTATTCAGTAAAAAAATCACGTTTCATTTTATCAGAAATTGTGATGTGCGAATATTTCACAGTTAGCGTTACTGTTGCGTCTGACCATAGCGAATCTGAGCTTCATTGTCTAAAAGTCTCTCTAATTCATTTGTCGATTCAGTTTACAAAGACCAGAAAAACTCAACCAAACAAACTTTTATAGAGGCAAGCATTGAACTACACAGCTCATGAACATAGTTTCCCAATGTTAACATGCACTGACGGATAAGAATGCAATGTCCACTTATCCAGTGACCAAATCTAAGCAGCCGTTACGCTCCATTTGTAATTCGATAGTTCCCCTGGAGACAGAGAATGAACTATAGAAAGTTTGTCATGAAACGTGTGACTTCTGAATACCTTTTGTATCTCACTCGTCATACTGATAAGTTTTAAGGATAAGGTAGTAGTTTTACTTGATCTTCGACATCTGTTGCCGACAAATATTTACTGGTTTATTTATTTAAATTTTATAACAACATCGTAACATAAAGTTTACAGAAAATGTTTACAAAGCGATTCGCTGCAGCAGATTAGTATAACCCGAGTTAGGCGACGCTGTCATGAATTCATTGGATTATTGTTCAAGAGAGGTGTTCAAACCACCTTTCTGCCCATCCTGGCGTAGAATTTCTGTGGGTTCCCTAAATCACCTGAGAGGAAGAAAATGGTCGTAGCCTTGTTGGAGAAACAGTCCCACCTTTAATCTCACAGACGCCAGCGACATGTTAATTCTACCGTTTATTTCTTCTGCTGGTACCTGGCCATGACCTTCCATTTTATTTTAATGGCATTAACGTTGTTAGTAAAATGAGACCAAATTTTGGTATGTGACACTTTTATCGTTGTAGATGGTGATTCAACTCTCTAGAAGTCTTTTCTGTTACCGATTGTTCATTTTCTTCCCATTTCTATTGGTGTGTTACTCCTTTGCGTGTATTCTGGCACAAGTTAGTTTTCAATTTGTGCAGCGTAGAGATACAGTGATTTGATAAAAATAATGGAGGCAGGGCAATAACTGGTGCGGATCTGATGTGGTGGAGCAATTATGGTGGGTATAAAACTTGGGTGATACCAATGTACAGTATTAGTTCGAAGGGAACTCAAGTTAAACGTCGACAACTATTTACTTCAGAGAGAGAATAATTTCAGAAACCCCCTTATTTCATAATGTGTCTTTTCTTTTATGGGCAATGTCAAATTAATGAAATCTTGCCGGGTTTCCATCCTGGCGTGTGCGCTGAAATTCTGCGACGTTTCGGTGAGTGTTACCCTCATTATCTTCGCCAGTCGCGGAGTTACAACGCAGCCACCCGGATGGAAACCTGACAAGATTTCATCATCGGTATAAGGCGGGAAAGTAGTCATTCCACACAACGTGGAATTAATTCTATTTTTCCAAATCCACTACTCTCCACGTTATGCTCGACACAGTTCCCACAGGAAATATATTAAAATTAATTTTGGTCTAAAAGTGTTCTGAGGTGATTTGTATGTCTTCGTCAAGTGGTTTGGCATTTTAACTGCACCGCCGCAGTACACATATTCCCTAATGAAATATCTTGTAAATAATCAGTCACAATTTGAGAAGAGCAGTGATGTCCACGCCCACAACACTAGAGGTAACAATGACCTTTACTAACCATGCGTAAGACGTGTACTGTAATGTTAACACTAAACATGAATGGCCCGCCCGGTTGGCCGTGCGGTCTAACGCACGGCTTTCCGGACGGGAAGGAGCGCCTGGTCCCCGGCACGAATGCGCCCGGCGGATTTGTGTCGAGGTCCGGTGAGCCGGCCAGTCTGTGGATGGTTTTTGGGCGGTTTTATAATCTGCCTCGGCGAATGCGGGCTGGTTCCCCTTATTCTGCCTCAGTTACACTGTCGGCGATTGCTGCGCAAACAATCTCCACGTACGCGTACACCACCATTACTCTACCACGCAAACATAGGGGTTACACTCGTCTGGTGTGAGACGTTCCCTGGGGGGTCCACCGGGGGCCGAACCGCACAATAACCCTTTGGTTAGGTGTGGGGCGACGGAGGGGTGAAGTAGACTGCGGTAGTCGTCGTGAGGTTGTGGACCACTGTGGCTGCGGCGGGGACGGAGCTTCTCCGTCGTTTCTAGGTCACCGGTTAACATACAATACAATACAATCATGTATACATATCCTACAATCTGACTCGTTCCGCATCTTTTCGATAAAAGAATGGTGTAATGATCTACGGAATATGTAACTAACTGTGGTGAATGTTTCGAGGATGTGTAATTGCCGTGTGGGCTTATTACAGTAGTGATAGGATCTATTGGTTGGGTTGTCTGGGGAAAAGAGACCAAACAGCGAGGTCATCGGTCTCATCGGATTAGGGAAGGACGGGGAAGGAAGTCGGCCGTGCGCTTTCAAAGGAACCATCCCGGCATTTGCCTGGAACGATTTCGAGAAATCACGGAAAACCTAAATTAGGATGGTAGGACGCGAGATTGAACCGTCGTCCTCCCGAATGCGTGTGTGCAAACCAGTGCGCCACCTCGCTTGGTACAGGATCTGTAAGCCGATTTGTGTGTACTACGTTTTTTACAAACTGCATTCGTGGTCTTCATCAGAAAATGAAGAAGGCTATTAGGTAGTTCTTTATCTTTCGACTGCTAGGCAATAGGTTTAGAGCACTGTGTGCTGTACAATACTGGTGAGTAGTGTGAGCTTTGTAGACTGAAGTCAGTATGTTGCAACGGAGTGGCCATAGTGCACACGGATAGAAATAGAATTGTAGAAAGTGGGATGCCAGATATATATTTGATACATCACTGTGCTGCATTCGTAATAATTCGAGACGTTATAAGCATAACAGCAATCGCGGTGAGCACTGAGCGCGACTGATTAACCAAAACACTGACCAGGCATTCCTATTTTTATTTTTCGACTTGCGAAGTGATTCCGAGACAAATGGCGAAAGAGTGCCGACACCCATTCGGAAGGCCACGAGAAGGTCTTGTTGATGTCGGCTGTCGCAGTGAAGCCCCAGCAGAAAATTAACAACTCTCTCGATGTGATTCCTAGTCATGTTGGTGGATAAGAAACTTACTTCCCTTTACTGTGATGTGTGTTGTCAGAGAGCTAGGTGTAGTGGAGTTATTAGCAGCCGTGCCTACAGGCTGCTGCGGCTGCGTATTTTGACAGTAGAGCCCATTCCGACGGTCTAAATGATCATATTTTACACTTCAAAGGTGTAATCACTTGATTATCTATATAACATTCTTAGCTAATGCTCTCCACGCTGTTTTGTGGCTCTTCCAACCGTTACGTATCTCCTTTGTAACATACATTTTGTCTGTTTACCGTTCACCTTCAATACTAAGTAAATACAGTTTTATTACGAGTTGTGTGAATGGTAGTGTCCATTTTGAGTGTGTGGTTTTCTGTTAGACGTGCATCACTGTGGCATTAAAGTTTCCTTGTACGATTCGTTCATGTAAATTAGTCTACAGTGCGCAAACTTACATGCGTTTGCTCTTTGAGCACACAAAATGCGAGTTTGTTTCCTGATTTGACTCTTCCTGTCTTGGCATTCGACGACAGAATAGCTGTTTTCTCTTTTGCCCGTGAATCGTGCAAGGTTTGTGTGCGTATACGATATAAACAAAACATCAGTTTCACCTGGAGTCGGGAAACCAGGCCAGTCTTCGACCAGTGCTACACTGAATTTATGCCTGACATCCGGTTACTTCCTGAGTACTGGACTTAACCGGCAGAGCTCGCTAGTTGTACGTGTTGATCATGGTGCAATACTTTTCCGGTCTAATATTTCCGTTCCTTATCTCCATGATACTGCTATCATTAGGAGATTTTCTATCAGAGTGGCAATACATGTCGACCGTACTCTTAATCTCTCTCTGAAATTGTGTAGACAGTGATTAATCACAAAACATATTTGGGTGGTTATTTTTTTATGTAATTCTTGATGCAATAATTTACCAACAGCCGTATGTATTGCAGAAATTTATTTTATTTTATTAACTTCTATGTGCTACCAGTTTCAGCATTACATTGATGTCATCTTCAGGCCTCACTCGTCATAGTCGTAAAATCGCTATACTCGGAAGGAGCCATATAACTGGATCCGTAAATCAATCGTCCTGCAATAGCTCTTGGTGGCCAGGCGACACAGACTAATAGCGATTTTACGACTATGACGAGTGGGGCCTGAAGATACATCAATGTAATGCCGAAACTGGTAGCACATAGAAGTTAATAAAATAAAATAAATTTCTGCAATACATACGGCTGTTGGTAAATTATTGCATCAAGAAGTTCATGCCAGCCGTCGTCCCACGATCCATAATGGATCAACGAAGATTTTTTATGTAGTGTGTTTCCAAATAGAGGGTCTGTATTTTTGGTTTTTATACACTCTGACAGTCATCTTCATTGGACGTACTACTGAGCCGGGTTTTAATTTCTCTGATGTTCCCAGAGTACGTTTTTTCCCATAGGGGTCCATACGATAGTGTACGTCAAAAATGATATTCTACGATAATGGCTGTAACATTTGTAGAGCAGTAACAGATTGTGCTCGCGTATTCTGGAGCGTGTGGTTTACATGAAAATAAAGGTTACTTACATGTTTCCATACGATAATCACAAGTCACACGGGATCCGTGTGAGTATCTGTACTTTAATTATAACCATCCTGTAAAAGTTATACAGGGTGAAGCGAAATTCACGCACTCGGGCTTCGCAGCGCGACTGCTCACATGCCAGCGATAAAAAAATGTCTCTCTCAAAATTTCGTCCGGCGAGTACATCTGGAAGAAAAAGGACGTTAAAGCGTGGCAGTCTGGCAACATTGTAATCTCCACGCCCGAGGCAGGATTCGAACCTGCGACCGTAGCGATTGCTCGGTTCCAGACTGAACCGCCTAGAACCGTTCGGCTACTCCGGCCTGCAAATGCAGTTGGGCTAAAACTTTTTCATTAACTAAAACAAACTTAACTCTATTTACATAAAAAATTAAGAAGACTATAAATTGTTAAACGACAGAGCTATTAATTAATACGTCTTCGAGAAAGGGACCATTTATGTACTGCTACCTGTGCCTAGGGCAGTTGGTAGCAGATGTTCCGTTTGGCGGTCCGCTGCGCCCCTATATACTGTAAGTACAGCCAGAGAGGCAGTCGGGAAGACGCACTTCGCGCCGAGATCAGACTGTCCGCGTCAGTCAACGCCCGCATGCGTTTTGCCTCGGATGACGTCAGAGCTGTACACTTGTGCATACCTTTTCGGTTAGAGTAGGAAGTGAACTTGCGAGGACTGTGCACTGATAAGCCATAACTTTATTACTACTGACCTCCGCGACGTTGGATGCTGCCCGGTGACACTGCCGGTACGTGACGCGGTAAGAAAAGTATATAAGTGAAGCAGACACTGACGCGGGATCACTCTAGCGAAGATATGAGCAGCAAACGGAGAAATCGATTGAGATACGCGATTTTGTGAAAGTGCATATTATTATTCCGCACAGACTGTGAACGAGTATCTCGAAAACGGCGAAGCTCGTCGAATGTTTACGTGCTACTGGCATGAGCATCTACAGAAAGAGGTAGGAGGACAGTGATACTACGACTAGGCGCTGAATGGTAGTACGTCCACGACTCTTCACGGAACATGGGGTTTGGGGGCTAGTCTGCTCCGTACCGTTGGATGGATGTTGATCTGTCGCATATCTGCTGAAAGAGGACAATGCTGGTGCACACAGAAGTGTTTCGTAGCACATCGTACATTGTTGAACATGGAGCTCCGCCGGCCGAAGTGGCCGTGCGGTTAAAGGCGCTGCAGTCTGGAACCGCAAGACAGCTCCGGTCGCAGGTTCGAATCCTGCCTCGGGCATGGATGTTTGTGATGTCCTTAGGTTAGTTAGGTTTAACTAGTTCTAAGTTCTAGGGGACTAATGACCTCAGCAGTTGAGTCCCATAGTGCTCAGAGCCATGGAGCTCCGCAGCAGACCACCCCTACGTGTTCACATGTTGACCCAACGACGTCGTAAGTTACGATTACAGTCGTCATGGGACCATCTGAATTCGGCCGTTGATCAATGGGAACGTGTCGGCTCTCTCGAGTGAATCACATTTTTGCTACACTACGTCTATGGTCGTCTCCACAAACGCCGTTCATCAGGGTGAACTGCGGCTCGAAACGCCGGGCACCATGAACGCTGGCAGACATTCTCCTGAACTTGTACGGGACCTGTGGTAGTACGGTAATCGAAGACACGCTGATAGCTGCGAACCACCTGTATCCCTTCATGCTGGGTGTCTTCCTCTAAGACGATGTCATCTTTCAGCAGTATTATTGTCCGTGTCTCGGAGCCAGAACCGTGATACCGTAGTTGTAGGGACGTTATAGTGAACTCACGTTGATGTCTTGACGACCAAATTCGCGTGGTGTAAATCCTATGAAACCCATGTGGGTTGCTATCGGGCGCCATCACCGCTTATGGGTCACTGTGGGCGCCATCACAGCGTACGCAAATCAGCGGCCTATTGTTTACGCGAAATACATGGCCTGTCCGTAGACATCTAATGCCACATACCTCCGCAAACATACCAACAAATTGTCGGATCCCTGATACGTACAATCAGTGATACATTTCGTTCCTAAGATGGACAAACAAGCTATTAAGCAGGTGTTCATAATGTTCTGGCTCCTCAGTGTACACTGTCCTGGATCGATTAGATTTCACGGAAGTAACTGTTTGTATGCCGCCCGTAATGTT
Organism: Schistocerca americana; assembly: GCF_021461395.2. NCBI lineage: Eukaryota > Metazoa > Arthropoda > Insecta > Orthoptera > Acrididae > Schistocerca > Schistocerca americana. The sequence goes on from NC_060130.1 coordinate 185,260,132, forward strand.
GACAAAACCGCGTGGCAAGTGGCGAGATTATTTTCCACTTCTAAGACAAACAATTATTTTTGGTGTTTAGCAGTCAAGGTGATACACCATTTTACTTGGAACTTACCGTGGAGTCGCCTCTGAACTGTTAATAGTGCTGTTTCCGATAGGGTTAGAAGTTAGAATACGCAGACATATTTTCTGCGTGTGAACTTTTAAAGAATATATTAATGAGTTAAAACTCAAAACTTCTGTATATAGTCATAGTTCCTGATACCGCTGAGTAAATAGCAAGTAGAAACATTTTCTTTCAGTGAGCACAAGGATTAAGGTGGACTTGCAGACTGGAAATTATGGTTAGTATCTTCTCCATCGCTTTCTGGCTGACCGAAAAAATAGTTTTCATGCCCTTGTAAACGACGGCGATAGGTGTAAAGCACGCACAGACAATTTAAGTGCCTTTTCATAACGAAGTAACGACCATTGGATTATTACCTGCCGCCCCACCTAGTGTACATAAAGTACTAATTCTGCTGCACTTCGATTACTTATTATTGAGTGAACATTACGGACATTCATTGTATTGGTGGAAACAAGGACGAAAGACAAATATTTTCTGGAGAATAGAATGTTTACAAAATTTTCTTCAAATGGTTCAAATGGCTCTGAGCATTATGGGACTTAACTTCTGAGGTCATCAGCCCCCTAGAACTTAGAACCACTTAAACCTAACTAACCTAAGGACAGCACACACACCCATGACCGAGGCAGGATTCGAACCTGCGACCGTAGCGGTCGCGCGGTTCCAGACTGTAGCGCCTAGAACCGCTCGGCCACTTCGGTCGGCAAATTTTCTTCCGGAGGTTCTGTAGGGAAAGTTATTAGTTGCGTTGCAATCAAACGTTAGCAGCGTGTCTGAAAACAAAGTAGCGTAGTGTGTTGGCCACGTCAGTGATAAGAATTATTGATGGCATGAACCTGCTGTCATACACTCGTTAATTTTTTCCAAGTACTTTACATCTCTCATATGGTTCGTGGACAGCTGACAACTCATCTAAGAGTTGACAGAAAACAAACTGCATATATTTGGTTTGCTTAAGCCATTACTGCCGTGAATTATTATGTTCGGATTTTCTACTTAAAAATAGTTGCATGTTTACAGGAAGAGCACAAGTGAAATTTAGTTTTTACTCCTACAGCGCTGAACATGATATCTTTTTGTATATCGGTATCGGACTAAATAGCGCTGTAGCAAACCGAAATAAGGACGTGTCTTGGATAGATTTGTAACGCGCTGTATCATCCGAACTGCATATTTTCTAATACGCAAGTATAAATACGAAATCCACCAAATACGGCACGATAGCTTCGGAAATTGTGAAATCGAGATTGCGCTGTGTGATGTGCATTTGTTAGAGAATCAGAGTACGGACACGTGATCTCATCAACCAATCACACCAAAAAATTAGAGTACATTACACATTATGTAATCAGCCAGTCACATCATCACTTTTTCAGTGCGCAGACATACAAACGACGAAAAATATAAGCATGAAACAGAAATAAAGTAGATGTACCAAAGTAATACCCAGAGAGTGCAGCTCCAAGGGGGTACCATAACGTAGCTTCCCTTTAATGTTGAGGAAAGTGAAGTCGCCGGTTTGCCCGAAAGGCGCGCAGTTGTAGCCGCCAGCCGTGCCGGCAGCATTCTTCGAATGAATTATTGCCTCGCAGTTCCTCCGGGCGGGTAAAGTTTACCCACCCCAGCGGAAAAGTGGTGTGATATTTCTTTCGGGTGATATGCTCGATGAAACATATATTCAGCTAGGTAACCCACGAAAAGTTCGCTCTTTCTGCAGTAACGTAGGATGGCACCTCAGACGTCCGTCCACGTTCTGTATGTGAACGGAACGATCTTTCGGATCTATAAAGTTCAGACAGTGGTTTACTCTAAGTTTCTGAAAACCTCCAGTAGCTAGTGTGTTCCATGAACTGAAGCAGTCGTTAACGATCGTCGTCCCAGGGAGGATGTTTCTTTTTATTATCCTTATCAACAGCTCCATGGTCCAGAATTTAACTGGCTCAAGGAAGCATTTTTTGACCGTCTATGAATTACACCGGGAACCTAGTTTCCACGAATTTTACGGCCTGTGCCATGTTTCCTTTCTACAAAATTTCGCCTAGTCTGTTTCACCAACGACTCCTGGTCCCCATAACTGTTGTGAATTGTTTACCTCCCACTCTTGCACACTTCACGACAGAAGGAAGACCAGTCAGTTCTCGAACTAGCTACAACAAACTATAACTTGCTTAAAAATTGAGATCGTGAAACAGGAGATTTATAATCTCAGTTATAACAAGTAGTTGGCTCCACCAATTCAAACTGTGCTTTTGGTTTCCTGGTTATCCACGCCCTTGAAATTCGCGACACGTTCGGGAAAATAGCCGATTATTCGTGACAAGCAAGATTAAACATTTCACTGCTGCTCCACAAGCTACAGTAAGTCTGCCACCAAAATCAGTTTTTTCGTTTCACATTCGTAGTCATCGACAACTCACAAACAAACTGTTACCCTCCATCCTAAACTCAGTCTCGAGGCATGCTACTGGCAGGTGTCACCAAAACCAGATTTTTTGCTTTCACATTCGATGGCTTCGCCAACTCTCAACCAAACTGTTACCTTCCAACCTAACCTAAACCTCGGGCTACACTACAGAGAGGTGTGTCACCAAAACCAGATATTTCGCTTTCAAATTCGTAGTCGTCATCCGCTCACAACCAGACTATTACCTTCCAGTCCAGCGTGGACCTTGGTCCACGCTATTGATAAATCCGTTACCACAAGCAGAGTTTCGCATTCGTTGGCTACGCTAGCTCACAACCAAACCGTTACCTTCCAACGTCATCTAGACCTCGGGCTAAGCTACAGATGAGTCCGTCACCACAAGTAGGTGTTTTGTGGCAGTTCAAGCTGTGCTCTTTTGTCCCAGCCTAACCACACTCTCGAAAATCGCGATATATTCGGAAGGAAAGAGGCGAAAACAACGTAACCACACACATGGAAATTGCAACCTATTCGGAGAAAAACAGCCGAATATTTCTGGCAGCGGAAAATATAAATGTCACTGCTTCACTCCAAACAATTTAAGTTGCGTTGTTACGTCGAAGACTAATGTGGAAACCGAGACGTATTCAGAATAAAACAGCCATGTATTTCATTCAAATAAGAATACGGATGTCATTGCTTCACTCGCAGCAATTTAAGGTGTGCTCTTACATCGCGACCTAACCACATTCCTGGAAGAAAATAAAAAAGCCAATCTGCATCTATACTCTACAAACCACCGTGAGGTGCATGGCAGAGGATACGTGCCATTTTACCGGTTGTTACTTGGATTTCTTCCCGTTCCATTCACGTATTGAGCGCGGGAACAATGATTGATTGAATGGTTCTGTGCGTGCAATAATTATTCTAATCTTATCCTCATGATCCCTATGTGAGCGATACTTAGGGGGTTGCAGAATATTCCTAGTCATCCCTTAAAGCCTGTTCTTAAAACGTTATTAATAACTTTATTAATAGACTTTCTCCGGATAGTTTACGTTCGTCGTTAAGAGTCTGCCATTCAGTTCCTTCAGTATCTCTGTGACCATCTCACATGGAGCAAACAAACCTGTGACCATTCGTGTTGCCCTTCTTACGTCCAATATCCCCTGTTCTTCCTGTTTGTTACGGGTCCCACACATTTGAGCAATATTCCAGAACATGTCGCATGAGTGATTTGTAAGTAATCTCCTTTGTAGATTGATTGCACTTCCCCATTATTATACCAATAAACGGAAGTCTACCACCCGCTTTATCCACTACTGAACCTGTGTGATCATTCCATTTCATATCCGTACAAAGTACTACCCCCAGGTATTCTTATGAGTTGCTGGATTCCAAGAGTAAATCATTAATATTGTAGTCTTATGATATTAGGAGGTAAGAACTGGAGCTTTGTTCAATTTTAACAATTTCAGCTGTTTCTCAAAGCCACTGAGACTGATATTTATTTCCCTCCTCTTTTCAGTGGTACGGGGATTAAATTTGGGCAATTCTCCGTGGTATTCTTTTTTAAAGGAATGTTAGAAAACGAAGTTAAAGCATTTCAGCTTTTGCTTTACTTTCCTCAATTTCAGTTGCTGTCTCATTCACTAGGGACTGGACACTAACTTTGGTGCCACTAACAGCCTTCACATACGACCATAATTTCTATGGGTTCTGGGAAATGTCATTTTGACAGTATTCTGCTGCGGTAGTCATTAAAGGCATCACGCATTGCTCTCTTGACAGCGAAACGAGTTTCATGAAGTTTCTCTATAGTGACTGTATACCATGGATGGTCCCTTCCACTATGAACTGTTCTACTGGGTGCATATATCTCCAGTGCATGGTCAACTATTCTTTTAAACTTCCTCTTCATGTTAGTGCCATGTGCTGAAAATTTCAAGTACCTCGTTGAAGTATGAAACTACTGATTTTTTATCTAGTTCATTAACCATATGTACCTTTCTGCTTGTTCCACTTGTCTTTTGTGCCTTGGTAGTCATTGTTGCCACAACCACACCATGGTCACAGATACCAATTTCGATGTGGGCATCCTTAAATAAGTTAAATATATTTTTTGCAATTAGATGCAATAAACACTACTGGCCATTAAAATTGTTACACCAACAAGAAATGCAGATGATAAACGGGTATTCATTGGGCAAATATATTATACTAGAACTGACATGTGATTACATTTTCACGCAATTTGGTTGCATAGATCCTGAGAAATCAGTACCCAGAACAACCACCTCTGGCCGTAATAACGGCCTTGATACGCATGGGCATTGAGTCAAACAGAGCTTGGATGGCGTGCACAGGTACAGCTGCACATGCAGCTTTAACACGATACCACAGTTCATCAAGAGTAGTGACTGGCGTATTGTGACGAGCCAGTTGCTCGGCCACCATTGCCCAGACGTTTTCAGTTGGTGAGAGATCTGGAGAATGTGCTGTCCAGGGAAGCAGTAGAACATTTTTTGTATCCAGAAAGGCCCGTACAGGACCTGCAACATCCGGTTGTGCATTATGCTGCTGAAATGTAGGGTTTCGCAGGGATCGAATGAAGTGTACAGCCACGGGTCGTAACACATCTGAAACGTAACGTGCACTGTTCAAAGTGCCGTCAATGCGAACAAGAGGTGACCGGGACATGTAACCAATGGCACCCCATACCATCACGCCGGGTGATACGTCAGTATGGCGATGACGAATACACGCTTCCAATGTGCGTTCACCGCTGGTTCGAATCCTGCCTCGGGCATGGATGTGTGTGATGTCCTTAGGTTAGTTAGGTTTAAGTAGTTCTAAGTTCTGGGGGACTGATGACCTCAGACGTTAAGTCCCATAGTGCTCAGAGCCATTTTTTTGCGTCCACCGCGATGTCGCCAAACACGGATGCGACCATCATGATGCTGTAAACAGAACCTGGATTCATCCGAAAAAATTACGTTTTGCCATTCGCGTATCCACGTTCGTCGTTGAATACACCATCGCAGGCGCTCCCGTCTGTGATGCAGCGTCTAGGGTAACCGCAGCCATGGTCTCCGAGCTGATAGTCCATGCTGCTGCAAACGTCGTCGAACTGTTCGTGCAGATGGTTGTTGTCTTGCAAATGTCCCCATCTGTTGACTCAGGGATCGAGACGTGGCTGCACGATCCTTTATAGCCATGCGGATAATAAGATGCCTGTTATATCGACTGCTAGTGATACGAGGCGTTGGGATCCAACACGGCGTTCCGTATTACCCTCCTGAACCCACCGATTCCATATTCTGCTAACAGTCATTGGATCTCGACCAACGCGAGCAGCAATGTCGCGATGCGATTGACCGGAATCGCGATAGGCTACAATCCGACCTTTATCAAAGTCGGAAACGTGATGGTACGCATTTCTCCTCCTTACACGAGGCATAACAACAACGTTTCACCAGGCAACGCCGGTCACCTGCTGTTTGTGTATGAGAAATCGGTTGGAAACTTTCCTCATGTCAGCACGACGTAGGTGTCGCCACCGGCGCCAACCTTGTGTGAATGCTCTGAAAAGCTAATCATTTGCATATCACAGCATCTTCTTCCTGTCGATTAAATTCCGCGTCTGTAGCACGTCATCTTCGTGGTGTAGCAATTTTAATGGCCAGTAGTGTATGTTCATCATGCATGGGGTTCCTAACTATCTGTTGTAGATAGTTTTCAGAGAAGGCATTTAGTAATGTTTCACAGGATATCTTAACACGCGTCCGCAGCTCATGGTCTCGCGGTCGCTTTCTCGCTTCCCAATCACGGGATCCCGGGTTCGATTCACGGCGGGGTCATGGATTTTCACCTGCCTCGAGATGACTGGGTGTTTTTGTTGTCCTCATCATTTCATCTTCATTCATGAAAGTGGCGAGACTGGACTGAGCAAAGGTTGGAAATTTGCATGGCCGCTGATAACCGCGCAGCTGAGCGCCCCACAAACCACACATCATCACCACCACCACCACCACCACCACCACCACCATCATCATCATCATCATCATCATCATCACCACCACCACCACCACCACCACCACCACCACCATCATCATCATCATCATCATCATCATCATCATCTTAACACGCCCACCACTTATAAAACTGTAATTTTTCCCAATTAGTTGTTGAATGATTAAAGTTTCCATCGCTGATATACTCTGAAGCCCCAAAGAAACCGGTATAGGTATGCGTATTCAAATACAGAGATATGTAAACAGGCAGAATACTGCTCTGGGGTCGACAACGCATGTATAAGGCAACAAGTGTCTGGCGCAGTTACGAGATCGGTTACTGCTGCTGCAATGGCAGGTTATCAAGATTTAAGTGAGTTTGAGCGTGATGTTATAATCTGCGCACGAGCGATGGGACAATGCATCTCCGAGGTAGCGATGAAGTGGCGCTTTTCCTGTACGACCATATCACGAGTGTACTGTGACTATCAGGATTCCGGTAAAACATCAAATCTCCAACATCGGTGCGGCCGGGGAAAAGGTGCTGCAAGAACGGGACTATCGACGACTAAAGAGAATCTTTCAACGTGACAGAAGTGAAATCCTTCCTCAAATTGCTGCAGATTTCAATGCTGGGCCATCAGCAGGTGTCAGCGTATGAACCATTCAACTTAACATCAGGCTTTCAGAGCCGAAGGCCCACTTGTGTTCCCTTCATGACTGCACGACACAAAGCTTTATACCGCACCTGGGCGCGTCAACACCGACATTGGAATGTTGATGACTGGAAACATGTTGCCTGGTTGGACGAGTATCGTTTCAAATTGTATCGAGCGTATGGACGTTTGTGGAGACAACCTCATGAATCCATGGACCGTGCGTGGCAGTGGGGAACTGTCCAGTCTGGTGGAGGCTCCGTAATGGTGTGGGGCGAATGCAGTTGGACTGATACGAGACTCCTGATACGTCTAGATACGACTCTGACAGGTGACAAGTAGGTAAGCATCACGTCTGATCACCTGCATCCATTCATACCTATTGTGCATTGGGCAATTCCAGCAGGACAATGCGACACCCCACACGTCTAGAATTGCTACAGAGTGGCTCTGGGAACACACGTCTGAGTTTAAACACTTCCGCTGGCCACTAAACTCCCCAGACATGACCGAGCGAGGTGGCGCAGTGGCTAGCACACTGGACTCGCATTCGGGAGGACGACGGTTCAATGCCGCGTCCTGCCATCCTGATTTAGGTTTTCCGTGATTTCCCTAAATCGTTCCAGGCAAATGCCGGGATGGTTCCTTTAAAAGGGCACGGCCGACTTGCTTCCCTAATCCGATGAGACCGATGACCTCGCTGTCTGGTCTTCTTCCCGAAACGCACCAACCCTCCCCAGACATGAACATTATTGAGCGTATCTGGAATGCCTTGCAACACAGCAGTAAACAACCAACTTCAAATTAAACTCACTGATTATCTTTTAATCTGTTGAGCTACAAGGTTGCTGATTCCCTATAAGAATTGAAGCAAATACACAAAATTGTCGAAATTTCACAGTATATCATAATACAAACGGGTACTGATACAGTCAGTGAAAGATTATGCGGAAGCGACGTGAACAATAAAAATGCGCATCTAGAACTTCATGTTGGGATACGAACCTTGTAATCGTGGTCTCTCACAAAGGAAAATTTCGAATTCCGAAGTCTGGTTTTATATACAGGGCTATTACAAATGATTGAAGCGATTTCATAAATTCACTGTAGCTCCATTCATTGACATATGGTCACGACACACTACAGATACGTAGAAAAACTCATAAAGTTTTGTTCGGCTGAAGCCGCACTTCAGGTTTCTGCCGCCAGAGCGCTCGAGAGCGCAGTGAGACAAAACGGCGACAGGAGCCGAGAAAGCGTATGTCGTGCTTGAAATACACTCACATCAGTCAGTCATAGCAGTGCAACGACACTTCAGGACGAAGTTCAACAAAGATCCATCAACTGCTAACTCCATTCGGCGATGGTATGCGCAGTTTAAAGCTTCTGGATGCCTCTGTAAGGGGAAATCAACGGGTCGGCCTGCAGTGAGCGAAGAAACGGTTGAACGCGTGCGGGCAAGTTTCACGCGTAGCCCGCGGAAGTCGACGAATAAAGCAAGCAGGGAGCTAAACGTACCACAGCCGACGGTTTGGAAAATCTTACGGAAAAGGCTAAAGCAGAAGCCTTGCCGTTTACAATTGCTACAAGCCCTGACACCCGATGACAAAGTCAAACGCTTTGAATTTTCGGCGCGGTTGCAACAGCTCATGGAAGAGGATGCGTTCAGTGCGAAACTTGTTTTCAGTGATGAAGCAACATTTTTTCTTAATGGTGAAGTGAACACACACAATGTGCGAATCTGGGCGGTAGAGAATCCTCACTTATTCGTGCAGCAAATTCGCAATTCACCGAAAGTTTACGTGTTTTGTGCAATCTCTCGGTTTAAAGTTTACGGCCCCTTTTTCTTCTGCGAAAAAAACGTTACAGGACACGTGTATCTGGACATGCTGGAACATTGGCTCATGCCACAACTGGAGACCGACAGCGCCGACTTCATCTTTCAACAGGATGGTGCTCCACCGCACTTCCATCATGATGTTCGGCATTTCTTAAACAGGAGATTGGAAAACCGATGGATCGGTCGTGGTGGAGATCATGATCAGCAAATCATGTCATGGCCTCCACGCTCTCCCGACTTAACCCCATGCAATTTCTTTCTGTGGGGTTATGTGAAAGATTCAGTGTTAGCTTGCATCAACGATGCTTTCGAACTCATTGATGGGGACATGCTGCGCCGAGTGTGGGAGGAACTTGATTATCGGCTTGATGCCTGCCGAATCACTAAAGGGGCAGATATCGAACATTTGTGAATGCCTAAAAAAACTTTTTGAGTTTTTGTATGTGTGTGCAAAGCATTGTGGAAATATCTCAAATAATAAAGTTATTGTAGAGCTGTGAAATCGCTTCAATCATTTGTAATAACCCTGTATAAATAAATAATATTGCACGGATTTTTGACATAGCTGTTTTTGCGCACACTTCTACGTTGTCGTCCCGAAGAAGAACACTATAGCATGAATTTATGTCGGTCAGCATTTCTGACAACTAAAATTATATATAGAGACATAGCTCTGCGTATTTCTGTATGCGTGCGTATTAATTCGTGTGTGTACGCGACGAAATAGTTGTCTTGTAAATGGTTCAAATGGCTCTGAGCACTATGGGACTTAATATCTGTGGTCATCAGTCCCCAAGAACTTAGAACTACTTAAACCTAACTAACCTAAGGACATCACACACATCCATGCCCGAGGCAGGATTCGAACCTGCGACCGTAGCGGTCGCGCGGTTCCAGACTGTAGCGCCTAGAACCGCTAGGCCACTCCCGCCGGCCGTCTTGTAAATGGCTGACAATATTGCGTCTGCTCTTCTCTCTATGATTGACTGATAACAGCTAATCGATCAGCTGCCATAGTGATTTCAGTAGCTTGGAAGCTAACGGACCGTGTTTCGTGGCTAACGTACGAGTATTTATACTTGCGTATTCCAAAAATGCGTGCGTATGCAGTTTCTATGATAGAGCCAGTTAAAAAGCTACGGTGCATCTAGGCAGTTAAGGTTTCAAATGAAACACATTTCCAGACATATTACAAGTTATTATTTTGAGCTCTTATTGCCATTACACATGCTTGCTTGCCTTATATACAACGAAATCAGCTTTGGCCCATAAGAAAAGTTCTCATCTGAATCTTCTTTTCCCGCCCTCTTCTTAGCTTAATGGTATTTCAGAATTTATGAAACCCCTCAGAGTAATCTGGATGAACTGGTTCTTGGCATTTCATACACATGCATACAGTTCGATTCTGATATACCTTGCACCCACAATACTTAGATTGTCCTTTAATGATGAGATGATATTTTTTAGCTTGCCTTATATCATTTAATTTAATAAATGTTGATAATGGAGCAGGTTATGCTCCTGGGGTGCCATGTCTTTTGAAAATTTGAAGAACAACTTGCCTGGAAACTGAAGATAGACAGATCGTTTCCCAACGTTCGATATATAACTACCATCCCTGTATGCAACGTACGTCAATACCCCAAACAAATAGGGACCACATTCGTTTCTTATTCCTCATTTTTGCCCTGTTTAGAGCTTTGAATTGATCATGCAAATCAATTATTCCCATGTGCAGATTATTTTGTTTCAGAACATCGGCTATTTTTACTTCTACTCCCTTTCTTTCCGATCTGGTGAATCTTTCCACACTTAGCGAATGTCTCACATTATCGCAGTTGGAAAGAACTGTCAAGACTGCACTGTCATTCAATCTCATTGGTGTCTACTTGCCATTAGATACTGAAACACATTTTTCTTCTTTATTTTCCAGACTCATTCCCCAATTGTAAATTCAGTTTCTTTCCAACCCTGTTATCTCGCATTGTTCCTGTGGAAGATGATATATAAGATGAACATCAACAAAAGCAAAACGAGGATAATGGAATGTAGTCTAATTAAATCAGGTGATGCTGAGAGAATTAGATTAGCAAATGAGACACTGAAAGTAGTAAAGGAATTTTGCTATTTGGGGAGCAAAATAACTGGTGTTGGTCGAAGTAGAGAGGATATAAAATGCAGACTGGCAATGGCAAGGAAAGCGTTTCTGAAGAAGAGAAATTTGTTTACATCGAGTATTGATTTAAGTGTCAGGAAGTCGTTTCTGAAAGTATTTGTATGGAGCGTTGCCATGTATGGAAGTGAAACATGGACGATAAATAGTTTGGACAAGAAGAGAATACAAGCTTTCGAAATGTGGTGCTACAGAAGAATGCTGAAGATTGGATGGGTAGATCACATAACTAATGAGGTGGTATTGAATAGAATTGGGGAGAAGATGAGTTTGTGGCACAACTTGACTAGAAGAAGGGATCGGTTGGTAGGACATGTTCTGAGGCATCAGGGGATCATAAATTTAGCATTGGAGGGCAGTGTGGAGGGTAAAAATCGTAGGGGGAGACCAAGAGATGAATACACTAAGCAGATTCAGAAGGATGTAGTTTGCAGTAAGTACTGGGAGATGAAGAAGCTTGCACAGGATAGAGTAGCATGGAGAGCTGCATCAAACCAGTCTCAGGACCGAAGACCACAACAACAAAGCCTGCAACTTGAAACCAAATCTAACTGGCTGGCCTTTCATAAACTTTTATGCCCCATGCCTCCCGTAACGGTGGTGCAATACTCCCACCAAAAGACATTGCATTGCCAAAGGGAACTTGTTTGTAAGCGTCATTGAGATGTTGAACAGTGGCCTCACTTTGTGAAAACCCATCTTAATTTATTTTTGTGTTGTCATTCAAGCATATATGTCGCAAGATATCTTCAAATGAGTTTCACCATATAGATTCTAAAACGAAAGCTACTCTGCTCTCAGGTTCCTCCTGCCAGTACATTCTTTTACTTGGCAACCTACGGTAACCTGAGAGAATCAGTTTTCCCAGGACAGTGGATAATTCATCATAGTAAACGTTCAAAATATGATTGCCGGTCTCTGCAGCATATAAATTTGTTTGAGAACCAGTAAAATTTATTAACTCGTTAGAAAAAAACATTAAAACAGTCCAGTTGTCAATTTATTGTATATGAAAGAAAAACTACTAAATGTGGACCCAAAGACTCATTTTCTTCCTTTGGTTTCGGGCTTGAGTTTTCCAACTGGCCCCAAGTTGATGCAGTGGGTTTTGTAATTGATTTAGTCCTCGAGCTTTTGATTGGGATTGGAGTGCCTGCAGAGTCGTCAATTTCTTCTACTGCCTTTTGCCCTTGACGTCTTCCCCTCATTGCAAAGTTTTGACTTAATCTGCTCTTCTTTTGTCCCTTGGCATTTACAACAGATGATGTTGGAGTCTCGGTGGAATCTTCTTCTTCTTCTTCTTCTTCTCCTCCTCCTCCTCCTCCTCCTCCTCCTCCTCCTTGACTTTTTCCACTCACTGCAAAATTCTGACTTGACTTTGGACCTTATCCAAAAGCCTGAGTTGCTTTTCATTTCTGTAGCCAATTATTTATGATGCCTGCTCTTGTAGCATAACGTGCAGCGTGCGTGGACATAGCCACACCCGGATCGAATCCACTTGCCGAATTCAAGATAGGTGATATACTACACCGACCATATTTAATATAATGTTTAAGTGGTTTCCCGCACCTGTTTAGATAAATGAGGACTTGTTACCATCTCTAGCTCAGAAACACCACTCCTTACATTTTAAACGGGGAGAAACAGAACAAAATTCACACGACTGCTGTCAGGTGACGTACTCGCGTCAGAAGTCAAAGAAACCAAATACATGATATATGTTTACTCTTTTAACATTCCTTCCCTCTTTCAGCCTTTAAGCCTTCGTCTATGTCAGATCAGTCCTCTCAGCATATTACTAATGTTGCTCTTAACTTACTTTGGTTCTCAATCATTCCTTACCTATGTCTTGTACATATGGCACTTTCACAGCATTCGTTGAGTAATACGTTACAATTTAAGTGACGATTGGAGCGGTATTCTCTCCACAATTAAATATCTGCCGTTGACATCGCGACATCGATTTGGTTGAATTTTAGAAACGAAGAAAGTGTTTATCTGTATCTGATTCTTTTCAGCTTAATTAACCACCTGTGCTGCGATACCTGAATTTTCATTGCTACCTTCATTTATGCTGGGGTCTAGATGGCTGAGTCCTGTATTTGCTAGAAAGTCTGTTACCATATCGTGTAGTTAGTCGAAGTAGTTGATTACAACCATTTTCATATGAAGCTCTCAGAATGATACTGATCAAGATTTTTGTCTCTTCTGCGGTGAAAGAGCAGATCTTCCATTTCATAGCTGGATAGTTATGGTAGTTTTCTTTATGACATCTTGTTTAATGTCGTTGCTGTAATCGTTATATTTCACTACGTTCGTTATTTGAGCCAAGAGCATGTCATACATGTGCATTCGGAGCTAAAACAAGAGATTTTTCCCTGTGAGTTAATAATATGATAAAAATAATTGTAATTCTGCTTTGTAATAAACTTTGCGTTACTGGATCATGCTTGGATAACGTGTAGCAAATCACGATAGTATTTTGAATTAAATATTGGTCTTCCATTTGATTAACCGGGACTAACGATTGGGACACGTAGACATAAATGCATAAGCTAAATTGTGTTCTTGTAATCTGCCCGGAAAGTTCAGTTCTGCAACTGTCTACATTACCAGCACCGGTCAGTAATAGTACGCCAGTGGTAAGTGTGTAATACCGAAAAATAATGAAGCTTTGCTGCGTTCTTGTTCGGCTGTCTTTATCCTTTTTCGTTTTCCATCAGTCATGTCAACAATGGGTAATTGGTATTAGAAGTACTCGCTGAAGCTACAAATTGGTGCCCGGCCAAAGGAAGCTGTTGGCACGCTACATACCTGTCAGTGTTAGCCCGGCGACGGAGGCAACGGCCTCCACAACTGCCAGACACTGTCTACGGGCCGTTTCGCAACAACTTCTGGCATCGGACTGTAAGCTGAATGGCTGGCGGCGAACCTCTCAGTGAGCCATTAGCAGCTGGCATGTCACTTGCAGTGAAACACGCCGTTGCTGAATTGTGCCCGGCGTCGACAGTTATTTGTCACCGTCTTCTCGCTACTATGTTGTCCTCGAGACGGTGTGGGCTGCTGCTAGCACAGGTTACTAACAGCCAAGTCTAACCGCGTCGTAAGGGCCGCTACTAAATCTTTCACAGTCCATTTCCTGCCTTCATTAGCGATTTCGTCCAAAAGTGCTCATAACAATAAAACTATTCGAGAACACCTCACGAGCTACAATGTGCCTATACCTCTCCCGCATTTACCAATCTTCACAAATGGTTACGTACCCACTTTGCTAGTCCTTCACTCGTGGGAGAACCGATTTATTACTCTGTTCTAGAGAGGAAAGTTGCTTAATAAATATCTTTATTCGTAAAGAGTATAGGGTATAATAAAAAGAAATGTTTCAGATTATAGTTAAAGGAAGAAACGCTATGTTGATCATTAGGAAGACTTGTAGGCGGCACTTTGCTGTATATGCGGTAGACCAAAAATAGGGTAAAAAAAAGAAAACTGAAATTTTTTAGCTATTGAAAATGCTAAAAACATCGTTGGGAACTAAGGGAAGAGCGAAAAGAAGTAGGAAGAAAAAATAATTTCCTTTTTGTCTGCAGCGTCGAACGCTGATGGTGGGACGAAAGGGATTCTCTGAGGCTTCCCTTTCCATTGGCATCATGACTTCTCAGCATCGTGGACAGTGGTTTCGAATGTAGTTTCCTTGTAGTAGATTTGGTAGAACTTATGGTTTTCGTACGTTAAAGTAAGATTTGGCAATGCTTCGCTGGCTCTCGGAATATTATCAGCGATTAAATTACTACGAAAGAGGGAAGAAAGAAGGTTAGGGTTGAATATCAGGCCGATGATGAAGCCATTAGAAATCGAGTACAAGCTCGTATTGAAGAAGGATGATGATGCAGGCCCTGGCTGTGTGCTCTGCTGTAGCCGTCAGCGCACTACTCTCTCCCCCTGCCATGGTATAGGGTTCGAAATGCACTTTAACAAAAAAATACATGTTTCACAGATTCCCCAGGCGTCCACGAGCCATTCTGTCGACAAGCTAGCAGAGCAAAGACTGCTGCTGTTGCGGCCCCCAGCTGTGGACCCAGAACTCTACGCGGCCTGACACTACTGTGATAAGTGGGCAGACTCAGGCACATCGTCCCAAACAGCTGGAGCTAGCAACTAGACTAATGTTACCCGTATTAAGCGCCTCTGATTTCTTATTACAAAAACCCTATATTTCTCACACAAAATAAAACGGTAGTAACATACGCTGAAGAGTCAAAGAAACTGTCAGTCATGCGTATTCAAATACGCAGATATTTAAACAGCCAGAATACGGCGCTGCAGTCTGCAACGCATGTATAAGGCAACCAGTGTCTGCCACAGTTGTTAGATCGGTTACTGGTGCTAAAATGGCAGGTTATGAAGATTTAAGTGAGTGTGAACGTCGGCGCACGAGTGATGGGACACAGCATCTCCGAGGTAGCGACGTAGTGGGGATTTTCCGGTACGACCGCTTCTCGAGTGTACCGTGCATATTAGGAATCCGGTAAAACTTCAAATGTCCGACATCGCTGCGGCCGGAAAAAAGATCCTGTAAGAACGAGACCAACGACGACTGAAGAGAATCTTTCAACGTGACAGAAGTGCAACCCCTCCGCAAACTGCTCCAGATTTCATTGCTGGGCCGTCAGCAAGTGTCAGCGTGCGAACCATTCGACAAAACATCATCGATATGGGCTTTCGGAGCCGAAGACCCACTCGTGTACCCTTGATTGCACTACACAGAGCTTTGCCGCTTCGCCTGGGTCCCTCAACACCGACATTGGAGCGTTGATGACTGGAAACATGTTGCCGGGTCTGACGAGTCTCGTCTCAAATTGTTTCGAGCGGGTAGACGCGTCCGGATATGCAGACAACCTCACGAATCCATGGACACTGCATGTCGGCAGGGCACTGTTCAAGCTGGTGGAGGCTCTGTAATGGTGTGGGGCGTGTGGAGTTGGAGTGATAAGGGACCCGTGATGCGTCTAGCAACTGCCTGGTGACACGTACGTAAGCATCCTGTCTGATCACCTGCAGCCATTCATGTCCATTGTGCATTCCGACGGACTTGGGCCATTCGAGCAGGACGACGGGCACCCCACAGGTACAGAATTGCTACAGGATGGCTCCAGGTTCACTCATCTGAGTTTAAACACTTCTGCTAGCCACCAAACTCCCCAGACATGAACATTATTGAGCAGATTTGGGATGCCTTGCAACGTGTTGTTCAGAAGAGATTTCCATCCCCTCGTACTACGCATTTATGGACAACCCTGCAGGATTCATAGTGTCAGTTCTCTCCAGCACTACTTCAGACATTAGTCGGGTCCATGCCACGTCGTGTGGCGGCACTTCTGCGTGCTCGCGGGCCCCCTACCCGATATTATTCAGGTGTACCAGTTTCATTGGCTCTTCAGTGTATTACGGCTACTTGCATAATCTTACTGTACTTGGAAGTCGAAACCATCTCTCCCGAAAAAACCTATCACATCATATGCATCAGTTGTTCTGATTTGGAGGGAAAACACCTAACGGATATACCGCAGATCGATGTGCGAACTCTTGCAAAGCCATCCCCGTACAGCACAATGACGTGATAAAAAGAACATGGTCCTTCTCATATTGGTTGAGAATAAAGCCAAAAACAAAAAATGCTTCCAACCGAAGATAAAATGTGTGTGCGTATCACAGCTTTACAAAATACACATCTAGAGAAAGCTGTACAGCATTTCAAACATTGTATAGAAGGTTGCATAACTATTGACATCAACCGATGAATACTTTGGTTGGTGGTTCCTACAGGACAGTCTTGTTACTGACATTGGCAGTATAAATTACACCGAAAAAGACACGCTCCTTGGCCGGCCGAAGTGGCCGCGCGGTTCTGGCGCTGCAGTCTGGAACCGCGAGACTGCTACGGTCGCAGGTTCGAATCCTGCCTCGGGCATGGATGTGTGTGATGTCCTTAGGTTAGTTAGGTTTAACTAGTTCTAAGTTCTAGGGGACTAATGACCTCAGCAGTTGAGTCCCATAGTGCTCAGAGCCATTTGAACCATTTTGACACGCTCCTTAACAAGAAACAGCAGCCCATTACATATCTCGTTTTTGCGATAACACTACGATTGTTAACATCTGTGATCAAATGGGGAACTTTTCTGCAGCTACGCGCAGGCGACTATTATCTTCTGGATCTGGACATAATGCAACATTTTGCTGGGGGTTTCTACCTAATATCAAACCACGGCTTCTCCATGGAAGAAGACTGCCATGGAAACCGCAGCAATGTGACTCTAGACAATAATAGAAGAGTTGGGATTGACTTTTGTTTAACGATCTTGCGCTGTATTGTAAAGATATATAACAAATCACAAGCATGGGAGTGAACAAAGTTACTGTTTACCACCCTATAGATTTTATATCGTGTGTAAATACGCGGCTTGACTAAAGGACATGGAATTACCAGGCTGGAGGCCTTAATATACAGTTACAGAATGGATCGTATGCAAGACTGTTTAAGCGTATTAAACACCAACAAACAGAAATTGCAGTGGGCTCTGTGCCAATCACTTCCATGTGGCATCAGCTAACGAATAGCTTACAAAACATCTGCTGGGTGGTGTTTAATAACGTTCTGCAGGAGCAGTAAGAATACTCGAAAACTGAATGGTGTACAAATGAACCTTCCGGACTCTCTGAAGACCAAGAAAAGCTTGTAAATTACGTTCTGTCTCTATGCAATTTAATTATCTACCCGTAGACTACGTATATATTGTTAACACTGACTCAGCCAAACACGATGTTATTGTTACAATGAAGTGGAATATTAAAGCAGGAGAAAACAGATTTTTCACAGTCCATAACATCTTTCTCCACAGTACCGTCAGATGCGGATATTTCCGAATTGGGATTTACTCCCATAAATAATGTTACGCCACAAGTCTTAAGAACCAATGTACTGAGCAGACGTAATCCATTAAAGAAATTACGCCTTTTAGTGCTGTTAATGCACACGAAAACCGGAAAAAACGAAAACTGAAGTATATGGTGAAAACAACGGCCATGAAGGAGGAAGAATATAATCACCTACTAGACAAAAAAGAAAAAAAAAAGAAAAAGAAGAATAAGAAGCCAGTGCATATGTACGGGTAAGTCTAACATATTACTTTAAACACAGAGTATGGAGAAGTGTGGACACAAGTGGAGAACATAAGACACCTGTATTTGCTGTAAGCGCTCATACGTTGGAGCACTGGGCGAAAGAATGCGGGACTCGATAACGGCTGCTACATGAAATATCACACGGTAGATCTGTTTATATAGCGCTACTTCCATGTGGATTACTGATTCGATGTCTAAGACCCAACCAGCGCTGCTACAAGCAGTTAACCTGTCTTTTTGTGTATACACCATTACTCCCAACCTCAAAACACCTACGTGGGCAGTAAATCTAGCTGTATGCATATATACTAAAGTGACAGCGAGACCACCTGATTGTAGCGTTTCTGTGGTTGTGTTCCGCGATCAGAGACCTATAAGCATGCGTGTCCACCACGAAATCGCACCTGAAAATCGGAATCATCTCTCGAAAAGAGCCATGCAGGCGTTAACATAATTCGAGCTTAGACCTTTCCGGGCGGGTATTGGTAGGTATTGTACGGCTGTTTTAATGCCAGTAGTGTAGTGGTGGGCCGCAGACTTCATTTATACCGGTGACAAGTAGAATCGTTACCAGTGTGTTCCCATCAATTGTTGTATTTACCGATACAATCTATTAGCAAAAAAATAATTATTTAGTAGCAAAAAGACACACTGCGTGTACTCATTACAACCACAAAAACAATAATAATAATAATAAGTGTAAAGTGCTGGACGTTAAGATTTTACCGGGTATCTATCTCTTCTTGCTTCGTATGTATTGTTAGAACTCCAAAAACATGTGATACGAAACACAAATCATGTAATACAGTTGTAGAAGTCAGTATAAATGCGCGAATATTTGTAGGAAAATTAACATTGCCTTTTGGAATAGTAGTGCACAGTGTATATGAAAAGGTATTAGATCCAGTATACGGACAAATACAGTCAAATGGTATCGCATTTGATGTCAGTAGTACAGTATATAACAAGACATCGATTCAGATGGTGGAGAGTGGAACTTGTTATAAAGGCAGTAGGCTGTGTGCGATATTAGGGTGTGCGTACGTGCCTTTTTTTTGCAGATAGCAGACAGACACCACTAGTGACAGTACTTGTGTACATAAACCGGGTCTGCGACATTGATCGCGGAAGACAGTTATGTGATGAAAAAGCAAAACTCGGTGTGTAGATGGACATGGACCTCTCTAATCGTAAAATAGCCGAGAAGTTGAACCATTCAAGTACAGTGATTGATAATTTCGTTAGATTGGGTGCACGATATGGACACAACGGAAAATATGCGCAAAGGCCGGCCGGTGTGGCCGTGCGGTTCTAGGCGCGTGACCGCTACGGTCGCAGGTTCGAATCCTGCCTCGGGCATGGATGTGTGTGATGTCCTTAGGTTAGTTAGGTTTAAGTAGTTCTAAGTTCTAGGGGACTGATGACCACAGATGTTAAGTCCCATAGTGCTCAGAGCCATTTGAACCATTTTTTATGCGCAAAGTAGAAAATTATTTGAGTCATTAGAATTGTTACTTTCGCCCAAAGCAAGGACCATAAACCGTTATCCTCCTTGACTTCTTGTTGATTTACAGTTGTCAGTAACGGCCAGACGTGTACGACAAATTTTGTCAAATGACAGACATCGCGCGTGTTAAGATTTGGGCAGCCTTGTGCGCCAAAGGGCTCAACACTGGGACGAACTCCAGCATTTACACTGAGATGCTAGAGACGGAATTGATTAGAATTTACAAGGACCTAGGCGTCGAAAGTCTAATGTTTAAACAACATAATGCATCTGTGCATGTTTCTGCTACCAAAAAAAAGTGGTTGGAAAATAAAGACATCGGTGTCTTGCCCCGATTCGCACGTAGCCGTGTAAACTTTTCGGGAATACTTACAAGGCGTGTTTATCGCAATGGAAGGCAATTTGAGGCCGTATTTGAGCTGAAAAGAGCGACACTAGAAGAGCTGGCGGCAATTTCACTGCATGAGCGACAAACCGTAGCAAAATCAATGCCGAAGAGAATTTTTGAGATAAATAGCAAGAACGGTTTGACAAAGCACTAACATTGCAGTAACACGACAGGACAGTGCGTGTCTCTCTACCAACTTCCAACCAGAATATGCAAACGCCTTATTTTGTTACACGTGTTATGAAAGAATCTGTGTGATTCTGTCATGACTGTTTATATCTTATATGTATCTACTACGTTCATGATAAATTGAATGAATGTATGCTTCAGACTTCGTACCCGTATTTTACTTTCGTAGGAACCCTGCCTTTTGATTTCCATTGCCGTATCAGAGTCAAGCCTGGTGCTTCGGAGAGGGGAAGTGTGTGTAAAAGATATTACTAAATCTTTTTACTGTTACTTAAAGCGGGCGGATTCCACCTTTCGAAAGCCGCCACTGAAGGAGGCCAACACACGAAAATAGCTATGCATTTTTACAACCGAATACCGTAAACATCCAGTTTATGTACATGCGTGTTTTAGCGTTAGCACTTGGAGGATGAAGTAGATCCCATGGCTCTGGAGAGATCTATTAGAATCACAGCACCATCTGACTCCAAAAACTAACAGAGATATGTGCGAAAAGGTCGAGAAAGAATTTTTTTCAGATACATAACGCACTAACCATGCAATGGAGCTGATTATTTCAGTAGGCAAACTGCAGAACGATGTTAAAAACGACAGTTAGTAGCTGTTAGTTGTTAATTGATACTACATGGAAGTGACTGGCAAAGAGTTCAAGTGAACAGGAGCAAAACACGCTATTCATTTTGCTCCCTACTATAAGATTCAGTTCTGGCTTAAACTGGTAGAAATTCATTCATTAAAACAGACTTTTTTGTGTATCCCTTCTTTCCAGAGGTCTTTTCATTGCTGTGTGTGTGTGTGTGAATACAGTTGTAAATACTAGTACAGGGTGTTGGAGAATATACTGCTTTCGACGCATATAACATAGACTTTTTTTTAAAATAAGAAATTTAATGCGCGTCGGTAAGAGAGACGTCCGAATTTACGGACATAGCAGGTATTGCTTCGTAGGCTCTTTTGATAGCTCTGTCACCCTGGGACCGCTTGTCTCCATCCTCTGTTAAACGTCTTTTACCTCCATACGTTGCCGGCCGAAGTGGCCGAGCGGTTCTAGGCGCTACAGTTTAGAACCGCGCGACCGCTACGGTCGCAGGTTCGAATCCTGCCTCGGGCATGGATGTTTGTGATGTCTTTAGGTTAGCTAGGTTTAAGTAGTTCTAAGTTCTTGGAGACTGATGACCTCAGATGGTAAGTCCCATAGTGCTCAGAGCCATTTGAACCTCCATACGTTATTATTTACAGAAACAGGTACTCTGTCGCCATAAAGTAGTCTGGTAGCCTTTAAAGTGGTTTCATACAGTATGCGTTTTGCATGCAGGAAAAGAAGTCTCATCTGTCCAACCTATGCCCTGGTGTGTAGTCACATCACATCACGCTCGTAAGATAGTGTGATTACAACCACATTTAGAAGGTATGACTAGAAGATTGCGTGTCTGGTAGTGTCATCATCAAGACCTGATGCTTTTCATTTGTTGGTGGTGGTCATATCGCCGTACTAAGGCGCACTGCTGTGTTTGTCCTACACTTTTACGATTACTGAGGGAAATTAAAGTAAAAATACTGTTGACTTGTGTGGCTGTGCGTACATTCCGTATAATCATGCTCAGTTATGCATTATAACGCCGTACTGTGTATATCTATAGTTTTAGTTATTTGGTCTGGAAATTAGTTACCTGTGCTGCCAAACAGCGATGCTGACAGCTCTACTGTGGACTATCTATAGGTTCATGATTTCCTATACGTTGTAAGCAAACCTATATGGAATGCAGTACCTCTCCAAACACTTTTAGATAGCTTTAATAATATAAAAAGTGCCCCTTTACAAAGACTGGGAAAGCAGGCTTCATTATTATTATGCACTCGCAGCTATAGCTGGTAGAAATAATGTGCAGATGTGCTGCGGCTCCACCATACAGCAGCGCTAACGTCACTATGGTGCTGTAAATAAACACCTACGATTAGCTTTTCAATCTATTATTATCTTATAAGTAACATATTTCGGATTTCGAGATGTGTTGCGTGATCTGATCGACAGTCTGAGACACTTACTGAGTTGGTTTAATAGATGTAGGCTATAATTATTGCGAAAAAAATACTTTCATAGAAGGCTGTTTTACTGAATGTCCAGTGCTTATAATACGTATATATTTCTGAACAAACGTTAGACGTACAGATTCATCGTAAAAGTCTGTCCGAACACTAGGTCTCTTATTGTTTACAACAGAACATCGCGTCTCTCTTCCTAAGAAACTCACTCAGTACAATATCTTTTGCCACTCACAAAAACGGTGCTGGAGAGAGGAATACGCCTGTCGATCGCTAATTTCTCTGCTATTTCGCGAAATGTCGCTTCTCAGTAGTGTTCCACGCGAAAACAGTGTTGCCCGATAATACTAGATAATACTAGCGTGTTGACGGAATCTACTTCCACGAAGTCCAGCAATACGTTATTGGTTTTCTCGTGAGTCTTCTACTTAGAACAGTGTGTGTTACAGCAACAGGAAGAGTGTCACTGCCACAAAGTGTAGCCAACAGGCTCATGAAACTGCAAAAACTGAATTACTCGATTTACTTAGCAGCCCGAGACCTATACCAGCTTAGCTTAATATATATGGAAAATAATTATCGTGCTCTGTAACTTAATTATACAAGTATGGTCCCTTGGCAGATTACACCCCTGTAGAGTCATATCAGAGGAAAATATCACATTCATGCATTCCAGACATTTTTTTATCGAATAAGATGTCGCTTTGACCACCACCTTAGAAGATAACGATAAAAAAATGTAGTAACATCCTTTATAGAGCCTTCCCCTCTCAGAAGCTTCAAGATTGACTCTTTCTGATGTTAGCTGATTTTTACTTCGTTATCAGACGATGTTGGAAGTTATCACAATATATGCGAAGCAGGAAGACGTGATTTTCTGATAAAATCATAACGTCCAACGCTTTACACTTAATGCTTATTATTATTATTATTATTTATTATTATTATTATTATTATTGCTATTACTGCTGTTGTTGTTGTTGTTACGAGTACAGGCAGGGTGTGTTTTTGTTACTAAATAATGCTTTTTTTGCTAATAAGACTGTATCGGTAAATAGAACAATTGAAGGAACACACTGGTAACGATTATACTTTTCACCAGCATAAATCAAGTCTGCTCTAATATGTGTCACGGCCCACGACTACACTATTGACATTAAAACAACCGTACAGTACCTACGAATACTCGCCCGGACAGGTCTAAACTGGAATTATGTTAACGCCTACATGGCTCTTTCCGAGAGATGATTCCGATTTTCTAGTGCGGTTTCGCGGTGGACATGCACACTTGTAGGTCTTTCATTGCGTAACACAACCACAGAAACGTTACAATCAGGTGTAATCGCTGCCACATTTGTATGTATGTATACGGCTAGATTTACTGCCCACGTAGGTGTTTTGGCTTGGGGAGTAACGGTGTATACACAAAAAGACAGGTTAACTGCCTGTAGCAGCGCTGGTAGGGTGTTAAACCTCGAAGCACTGATCCACAAGGGAGTGGCACTATATAATCAGATTTTCCGTGTGGTCTTTAATGCAGTAAACATTATCGAGTCCAGTATTCTATTGCCCAGTGCTCTAACTTGCGAGCGCTTACAGCAAATACAGATGTCTTACGTTCTCCACTTGTGTCCAGACTTCTCCATACTCTGTGTTTAAAGTAATATGTTAGATCTGCCTGTACATCTGCACTGGCTTCTTATTCTTCCTTTTTTTGTCTAGTAGGTGATTATATTCCTCCTCCTTCGTGGCCGTTGTTTTCACTATATACTTCAGTTTTCGAATTTCCTGTTTTCTTTTTCGTATACATTAACAGCACTAAAAGGGGTAATTTCTTTAATGGCTTACGTCTGCTCAGTACATTGGTTCTTAAGACTTGTGGCGTAACATTATTTATGGGAGTAAATCTCAATTCGGAAATATCCGCATCTGACGGTATTGTGGAGAAAGATTTTCTGGATTGTGAGAAATCTGTTTCCTCCTGCTTTAATATTCCACCTCAGTATAACAATAACATCGTCTTTGGCTGAGTTAGTGTTAAGAATATCCACATAGTTTACAGCTAAATAATTAAATTGCATAGAGACAGAACGTAATTTACAAGCTTTTCTTGGTCTTCAGAGTGTCTGGAAAGTTCATCTGTACACCATTCAATTTTCGAGTATTTTTACTGCTCCTGCAGAACGTTATTAAACACCATCCAGCAGATGTTTTGTAAGCTATTCGTTAACTGATGACACATGGAAGTGGTTGGCACGGAGCCCATTGCAATTTCTGTTTGTTGGTGTTTAATACGCTTAAACAGTCTTGCACACGACCCATTCTGTAACTGTATATTAAGGCCTCCAGCCTGGTAATTCCACGTCCTTTAGTCAAGGAAGACGTAAAAATTTATCGTAGCCGCGTATTTGCACACGATATAAAATCTATAGTGTGGTTACCAGTAACTTTGTTCACTCCCATGCTTGTGATTTGTTATATATCTTTACAATACAGCTTGAGCCCAAGATCGTTAAACAAAAGTCAATCCCAACTCTTCTATCATTGTCTAGAGTCACATTGCTGCAGTTTCCCCGGCAGTCTTCCTCCATGGAGAAGTCGTTATTTGATATTAGGTAGTCATACGTCTGCAATTAATTAGAAATCCCAGCAAAATGTTGCATTATGTCCAAATCCAGAAGATAATAGTCGCCTGCGCGTAGCTGCAGAAAAGTTCCCCATTTGATCACAGATGTTAACTATCGTAATGTTATCGCAAAAACGGGATATGTAATGGGATGCTTCTTCTTGTTAAAGAGCGTGTCATTTTCGGTGCAATTTATAATGCCAATGTCAGTAACAAGACTGTCCTGTAGTAACCACCAAAGTGTTCATCGGTTGAAGTCAGTAGTTATGCAGCCTTCTCAGTCACACACACACACACACACACACAAAGTATCTTCTGTTGGAAACCTCACGTTTTTGTTTTATTCTCAAGCAATATGAGAACGACCATGTTCTTTTTATCACGTCGTAGTACTGTAGGGGTATGGCTTTGCAAGAGTTTATACATCAATCTGCGGTATATCCGTTAGGTGTTTCCCTCCAAATCAGAACGACCGATGCAAATGATGTGATGGATTTTTTTCGGGAGAGATGGTTTCCACTTTCAGGTACGGGAAGTCTATGCTAGTAGCAGTAGTATGTTATTACCGTTTCATTTTTTGTGAGAAAGATAGGCTTTTTGTAATAAGAAATCAGTGGCGTTTAATACGGTTTACGTTCTGCTGTGTACGAAATGACGCTCCACGCGGAGTCCGGGCTCAGGAGCCACATTTACCGAAAGGTGCCTATACTCAATCTCTGTTGGACTCCTCGTCCCCACCAAGACACTAGGGGCGGCTCGAGGGGTGAGATAGAGGGTTGAGACAGAGCGCGCAATTACATAAGAGGCCAATTAATTAAGTTGTAATCTTATTGGGGTCAGGGATAAAGTCGTAATTAGATGAAACTGCGCCAGTAAGAACAGGGTCCTACTTCCGTCTTATCCCTTTCTGCCAGCAAAAATATTCCAAGAGAAAGCGGGAAAAGATTTCAGCTGTGTTCAATCATGTCACGACCTCGACGTACTTTTTATTTAATAACGAATGTTTTGAAGAGACTGACCGGTTCTCCATACGTAGTCCCATGTCGCTCTTGGTGGCCAACTTGTTTGTGGAGATCGTCGAGGAAAAGGCGCCCACAGTACTTTGGAGTACGTTGATGACACGATTGTAGTGTGGCCCCATGGTGAAGATAAATTACTAGACTTTTTAAATTGTGTGTATTCCATCCATAGACAAATCCAGTTTACAATGGAAATTGAAAAGAGGGATGCCTTCCATTTTTGGATTTGGTACGACGTAAGGATGACGGCACTTTGGACATGCAGTATATCGGATATCAACGCTTACGGATTTATATTTACGTGCATATAGCTGCCATTATTCATCCCAGGCGGTGAGTGTTCTCTTAACGCTGGTACAGAGTACACATTATCTAGAGGACGAGCTTCTACATTTGAAGAGTGTTTTTGAAGCCAACGGGTATTCTGCACAGTATATATGTGAGGCACTACGAATGAAACCAACGTTGGGCATGGAGAAGGAGACACGCAAAGTTTTAAATCCATGGCTCTCCTGCCATATGTGAGAAGTGTATCGTCAAAAATAGGACGGATCCTCAGCAAACACAAAGTAAAAGTGATTGTTCGCCCTCTTCCAAAGACAGCAGCGCTCCTGGATTCCATCAAATATGGTTTGATGCTTTGGAAGCTTGGAGTTTACAAGATCACCTGTGAGTGTGGCCTTTCGTGTATCAGACAGACGACACGTACAGTCCATGAGAGATGCACAGAGCCCCGCAGATACACTCTGCTCTTACAACCTGTGGCAGAGCACTGCATTGACACTGGACACACTGTTGTGTACGATAACGTCGAAATTGTAGCCTCGAATTCATCTTTCTGGGGCTCAGTTGTAAAAAAAAAAAAAAAGCAACTGAAATTCAGTTGGCGAGGAATTTAATGAAGAGATAGCAGCTTCAGCTTGGATAAAACATGGAATCGAGCACTTTCTATAATAAACTTACAAAGACATTACCACAGTACATCTCGCAGTTCTGTTTCGATATCCCAGCGTTGATCGACCAGGCAGCGACAGATCTAATTCGTGCATATGCTCTACCTCTTTGCCTCCGATCAACTTCTCTGTCGCTTCGTGTATCTGTGGCCACATGCGCAGTGGCACGGTCCCCCAGTTTAAAAGGACTGAGCGCGTGCTGGAGCGTCAGTCATTCGGCTCATTCTAAAGATGGCTAAACGATATACAGCCGAAATATCAGAAGCAGAAGTGGAATTTATGCGGCTGCACACCCGAAATTTAATGGAGCCATCAGTAACTAATTCCCTCACTGTAGCAGTCAAATTGCTGCATGCAGTCTGACAGACATGGAACACTGTTAAACTTTGGAAGACTGTTCAAGGGCAGCCAGAGATTTCCAAGTATTACATTCTTAGGTTTAATTATATTGTGGGCTGACGCGAATACTGTTATTTATAAATGTTTGGAAATGTTGCATATAAATACACTGCATGACAAAGAAAAGTGAAGTACCCAGAAGAGGAGGAAACTTTACAGTTGGAGAGGATATGTGATGTTACTTCGGTGACGCCAAAATAGAGTAAAATTTACGTAGAAACGTGGCACTGTAGGCCCACTTACCATAATGACTTTGCACCCACTCCGGCTTATATATTGACTCGGTTGGGAGGGGTGTCATCTCCTGGGGCAGCAAGGTCCACAACTATCGTAACTGGTCCTTAATATCCTGGGTACAGCCACTGGGACAGAGCTGACGTGAAAGTTGCTCCCTCACACCTTCTACTGGGGACACATCTGGGAAACTGCCATTTGGGGATGATCATAGTCATATTGAAAAATGACACTTGGATACTGACGAATGAGAATTAACGTAATCATGTGGTTGCAGAACGTCCGTGACGCTGTATTGTTGTGCGGTCAGAGTCGTCTGGGGGTAGTGCAGAACCACGATTCATCGCAGAATATCATGCGACGCCATTGATTTGCAGGCCATGCTTCCCGGTCACGGCACCACACCAGACGTGGTGAAGGGACAATGTATTAGTATAAAGAACCGTTTGACCAATCGATTTTGTGCATTTGTATACGAATTTTTAGTACTACTTGCATTAAATATGGATTTTTTTGGTTGGCTTTAATAGGTTAATAATTGGTGCTAGGGTGTAAATTTATGTTTATATAAATGAACAGTTACCTTTTATTTTAATTTATTGAAGCTCTGTCTCTCTTCCCGCTGGTTTGCAGCCATCATCGATAATACTATTTTTGGAAATGCTGAGGTGACTTTAATGGAAAGCATATGATTCTTTTTAATTGTTTAGTGACTTAATAGTTTGCCTTAGAAGCACGTAGTACTGCCGATTGTCGAAGTATTTTTTTCCGAGAAATATTTTTCATAATTCGCTAATATCTTAGATTTTTTTTAATTAATGGAGTTTCACAATCATTGCGGATGCTATATGTCGCATTGGATGTTTCTTACGGATCACTTTTTATCCAGTCTCGTGATTTCCTCCGTCTCCAAATCACATTCAGCATTCTGATCCAGACACTAAATTCACTATTAAGTAAAAGTCTGTTCATAAACATGAACGAAATAGAAACTAGGTTATTTATTGGCACTGAGTAAGAAGCAAACATGAGTGCAGTTAACAATAATGATTTAAGAATACCAAAACGATCGAATGTTTCCGCTCAGAACTGAATGCGTCGAACTGCGTCAACAGTTTCCATACGGTTACTGCAACAGATTCGTTTCACTCGAAAGAATGAATAATTCAACGGGTACGTAAAACTACTACCAAATGAGTCGATTGTTTTCACTTCGTTGTACCCATCACTATCCAAACGTAGCCGTTTTACGGCAAGAAAGGAAGAATGACTTGATTGTTGGTGTTAATAACGATCATCCTCCTTTACCTCCTCTGCATTACTGCAGATGACGTCACTGGGCACATTTGTTCTGTGCATGCAGTACACGTGAGGCGCCTAGTTGTTTCCACTGCACTGTGTGGAATACGAAGGTTCTGTTATAGTTCACTAACCTGCTGTCTTCAACTTGATGTTCCCAGCGTAGAAAACAGCACGCAGGTCGTAGGTTCTGTATCTTGAGGCTGGAACTGACTTTTAGCGAGGTTCTGTTCTGAAATAATGTATCACTTCTTTGGGATGCCACTCGCGTATTTTAATATAGCCACACGAGAAGACTACACGATCTTCATACAACACCTTTTGATACAGCAAAGTACATGATCAAACACAATGTTTACGAAAGTGTATCTTTACACTCTTTGTGCTACGTGTCTGTGCCTCATGACTACCGGAGTGAATCTTTTAATACTGAATACTGGCAAACACATCCTGCTACAGACAGCATGACTGTACATCTCGACTGCCTAGTCCAGAGTGACGAACAGCAACTTAAATAAAAATTGGTAAACCTCTTACGACAGACAACATGCCCCAGGCCGAAACCCAGAGTGACGAACTGCCCGAAACACTTCGCGCGCCATACCAGAAAAGGCGTGACCCGAACGCTTCCGAAGTACTACGTCTGCAATTTCGTCAGTCTTTTGTTTTGATTTAAATTGTTTTTAATAATTCTAAAATGACTGATTGTCAGCTGTTGAGATATATTTATATTAAAAAGTGAAGTCATTCCAATGAGTAGTTTAACTAATAATAATAATAATAATAATAATAATAATAACTATATTTTAACGTTTGCCCTTGCTCCGAACACAGCAGCCAATCACAGAGCAGTAGCATTATGCAGGCGGTCTTTCTCACGGGAATGGTACCGAATCTAACATCTGTCACAGGTACCTCACACCACATTTCATCATCTATATACTTCTTGCATCTCCACTGCTCTGGGCACACCTTCTTGGAGCCTAATATGATAGCTGACTAAGCCCGAAATATTACAGTTTGTGTGGTGGTGTTAATGACAACCTACGGATAGGATGGTAATTCTCTAGTGCAGCACGGAGTCCATTACTTGTGCCAGGAGCAGATGTGGAATGGGTACCATGTGATTGGTACACAGTACGGCAGCCCTGCAGACGCTGTCGACTGATACCTTAACGACGAGTATGCCTGGTCCTAACGTTCTTATGGATACCAACATAACGTCAGTGCCACATAAGAACGCCGCGGCCAGATTGAGATCCACAGTGAGGTCCCTTACAAACTCTGTCAGGTGTTAACGCTGTCTCTCACGAGAGCGCGCCATCTCCGTGTCATTCAACATCTGACGCTGTCCGTGTCCGTACCCTATTAGGCGTGGTAACATTAAACGCGAACGATACTAACGCACTCTACCTGTCACGGACAGTCGCAGCTTTAATCATTTACACACCCACCGATTGTGTGTACGTGTACCATGTTACGGTGACATCCGCCCCTATCTTCTAGACGCTTCATTTATTTTATCAGGAAGTGTAGAATTAAAAGAAGAGTTACACTACTGGCCATTAAAACTGCTACACCACGAAGATGACGTGCTACAGACGCGACAGGAAGAAGATGCTGTGACGTGCAAATTATTAGCGTTTCAGAGCATTCACACGAGGTTAGCGCCGGTGGCGACACCTATAGCGTGCTGACATGAGGAACGTTTCCAACCGATTTCTCATACACAAACAGCAGTTGATCGGCGTTGCCTGGTGAAACGTTGTTGTGATGCCTCGTGTAAGGAGGAGAAATGCGTACCGTCACGTTTCCGATTTTGATAAAGGTCGGATTGTAGCCTATCGCGATTGCGGTTTATCGTATCGCGACATTGCTGCTCGCATTGGTCGAGATCCAATGACTGTTAGCAGAATATGGAATCGGTGGGTTCAGGAGGGTAATACGGAACGCCGTGCTGGATCACTAGCAGTCGAGATGACAGGCATCTTATCCGCACGGCTGTAACGGATCGTGCAGCCACGTCTCGATCCCTGAGTCAACAGATGGGGACGTTTGCAAGATAACAACCATCTGCACGAACAGATCGACAACGTTTGCAGCAGCATGGCCTATCAGCTCGGAGACCATGGCTGCAGTTACCCTTGACGGCACATCGCAGACAGGAGAGCCTGCGACGAACCTGGGTGCACGAATGGCAAAACGTAATTTTTTCGGATGAATCCAAGTTCTGTTTACAGCATCATGATGGTCTCATCCGTGTTTGGCGACATCGCGGTGAACGCACATTGGAACAGTGTATTCGTCATCGCCATACTGGCGTATCACCCGGCGTGATGGTATGGGGTGCCATTGGTTACGCTTCTCGGTCGCCTCTTGTTCGCATTGACGTCACGTTGAACAGTGGACGTTACATTTCAGATTTGTTACGACCCGCGGCTCTACCCTTCATTCGATCCCTGCGAAACCCTACATTTCAGCAGGATAATGCACAACCGGATGTTGCAGGTCCTGTACGGGCCTTTCTGGATACAGAAAATGTTCAGCTGCTGCCGTTGCCAGCACATTCTCCAGATCTCTCAGCAGTTGAAAACGTCTGGTCAATGGTGGTCGAGCAACTGGCTCGCCACAATACGCCAGTCACTACTCTCGAATAATTGTGGTATCGTGGTGAAGCTGCATGGGCAGCTGTACCTGTACACGCCACCGAAGCCCTGTTTGACTCAATACCCAGGCGTATCAAGGTCGTTATTACGGCCAGAGGTGGTTGTTCTGGGTGCTGATTTCTCAGGATCTATGTATCCAAATTGCGTGAAAATGTAATCACATGTCATTTCTACTATAATATATTTGTCCAATGAATACCCGTTTATCATCTGTATTTCTTCGTGGTGTAGCAGTAGTAATGGCCAGTAGTGTATAATAAAGTTGGCAGCTCTATTACAGGTTATCATAATATGTTTGTTAGTTACAGATTTTCATTTCCGTTTATCGTAAGCTAAGTTTCTCCTGTGTTACATGTATAATTCATGTTTTAACATAACCATCGGTTTCATTCTTAAGACACAGCTTGTGTCTTTGCTAGTGTCTGTCGCTGATAAAGATTTCGACATTGCCTGCTCCTCAATCTGCCATACGGGTAATTAAGTGCGAGTAAATCGGGCCAGTTTGTAAATGATGCCTTCCTAAATTATTGTACGGATAGGGTAGTCAACTTTTTATACCGTCCGCCCAGTTTTTCTTACGTCTGTTTGTAATAAAATGTTCTAACCGCGCACCGGTTCCATAGTAATGGTGATTTGTAACGTACAGTTGTTTTTTTACTTTGTGAAATTTATAAATGACAGCTACAGCAGGTTACATCATGTAAAAATAATTGCTTAGCAAATACTTTAAGTCAAAATTTTATGGAAATCTAGTGAAAATGTTTTTTAAAACCCCTTACCGCTTACCGCCCTCCATGAAATCTGTATCGCCCGCTACTGTTCTGTAGGGTCCAGGTTGACTAACAGTGGTCTAGCTATAGTAGCATTATTGTGCAAATATTCAAAATGACAGTCACAATCGCATTATTTATTTTGCCACCAACCGGTTTCAACTAGCGAAGGGGTCACCTTCAAGGCAATTTACACTGTGAAGTTATAATATTAGTAAGTAATCATGTACGTAATCTACGAGCAATTAGTCAAAGTTACATAAATAAACAGATTTTTATACCCATTTGGTCGCTCGCTGGAGTCGTCATCCTGCCTTTGCACGGTTGGTAACTATGCATGGTTGGTTCTCTGCATGAGCTTAAATAACGGCCAACATGTGGGCAGACGGTAACGCCCTCCGCGGTGACCGACGGTACTTACATGCTTAAGCAAGAAATCGTTAAGTTCTAAATTTTAAAATTGTAGTTAGTTTCCGCAGTGTGAACGAATCACTTGCAAGATTTGTGTAACGGGCCCGTTTACGTGGGAAAACAATATTTGCTACTAGTTAAAATCTATTTTCGTGCAGCATCAGCGTTCTGTTATGCAGCCGGCCTCGGTGGCCGAGCGGTTCTAGGCGCTACAGTCTGGAACCACGCGACCGCTACGGTCGCAGGTTCGAATCCTGCCTCGGGCATGAATGTGTGTGATGGCCTTAGGTTGGTTAGTTTTAAGTAGTTCTAAGTTCTAGGGGACTGATGACGTCAGCAGTTAAGTCCCATAGTGCTCAGAGCCATTTCAACCATTTTTTGTGTTATGCAGTTAGTTCAATTTCACCCCCATGAGAGCATTTAAAAAAGTTGGTAATGATATCTTTCCTCCTTTCTGAAGTTTGTGCAGCATGAATGAGAACGTAAACGTCGTAACCATGTAGAGAATTATGCAGATGTATTGTAACATGAATTAGGTGGTAACGGTAGCATCGTCTGTTGCTATAAACTTCCTTGTTTTAATACGGATACGTCCTTGTGACTTCCAATAGAAACTATATTGCCCACATATTGCAGTAAGGTTCACGGATATGCTTTTTCGTGTAGGTTACAAGTGCAGAGTAGTGGTCGTACATGCCTCTCAGTTTCGTCGATTTTCGTTGTAACGGAAACTTGTTTCCTGTAATCGAAGAATCTAGCTGAGTGTGCTATTCGGTGAAACTGGGTAGGGGCGGGTCAAAATGGCCGCGAGCTGTGGTGCTATTTGCTGAAGCTCATATTTTCGGGCGGGAATTGGGCAGCAGTCCAAAGAGGTGGTCACTCATTTTTAGACATGGCCAGGCGTGGGTGTTAACGTGGGTAGCGGCGGGAGCGGCGTCGACACGCCGCTAGTACACGCTGGTCGCTTGTATCTCTCGGTGTGCAACTCAGCGCTCAACAAACATGCCCCAGGCCGAAACCCAGAGTTTGTTCACTACATACTTCATCCTACTTGTCCTGCTCATCGCGCTATGGATGTTATACGCAGGCCTATTTTAGGCCGTGGTACGATCACTGCATGGCTCTTTTTAAAGATACCATTAACTTTTGTTTTTTGCAAAGCAAGTCGATGTTCTGGATTTACACAACGTCATATAGGTGATTGGCGGAATTTTTAATCGGGTGACCACCATGTTCATATTTGTTCTCTCTGCGGTCCGTGATGATGATCCACTTGTTTTAGACCAAGCCTGTGTCATACTCATTGGATAAAATGATGTATAGATATCGATAATCCGTTGTTGATCTGAAGTATGGTTTCTCAAGTAACCAACACCGAGATTTTTATTTCTAACGCGGTATTCACTCTCCCATCAGCAATATTTGCGCTTTATTGCGTCCAAATTATTGATTTTGTATGTGTTTTGTTACCTGCGCCTCTTCACCTGGGCTAGTCTGTTAAAATCGTGCATATTAATTTTGAAACATGCACAGAACTTAGGTTTCAGCCATTTTCTTTGCTACGGAATAGTCTTGATGCTGCGAATGATGTATGAAACCTTCGCAGGACAACGTTTTAAATTCAATTCTCCAGAAGCTTGAGTCGTGGCGATACGTTTATTGTGTGCAGTACTTTTTGTATTCTCGATGAGAAGAAACTGGTTCTTATTTCTGTAGCGGTATTAATGCTGATCAGGAGTGCTTAATTATTTCGAAGATAGTGAAACAGCGCGTTCATTGAGATCGTGTGTAATGCGTGGCGTCTTAGTAGCCCTGCTCTGCTCTTTGCAGGCAGCTTGTGAAAGACACTTTCGACGCTTTCCGTTACAAGTGTTGTTTTGTTCGTATATTACATTTCGTAACGTCTCCAGATTTCCTTGAACTGCTCTTAAGCAAGTTTATTTTGTATATGGCACGATGGCTGTTCATTCCTCACATGTGAAAAACAGTAATACACTTAGAGCGTTATTTAACAATAAAATTATTATTATTATTATTATTGGTTTTGTTCTGATTTCTTATTGTCGCTTTGCTGCTGAATTGTGTTACATTATGGGTTTAAATACTAAAGTTTGTTAATCTGACGAATTGATGGTACAGTTCTCATTTGCAGTCGTGCTTTATTTTCGCTAATATCCATATGAATGTAAATAAAATATTGAACAATCCGTCATTGATATAAGAAAAGCTGTTGCTCTAAAGCTGTAAACTGACTAGTGTGAAGGATTCATCTTGAGGTTCAAGCTCATTCCTTTTTCCGTGTTCACTTACGGATCAAGTTCTTCTTATGTAGGTTCCGTCTTCAAAAAACAATTTATTTTCTTTGTTAGCCAGACAAATGTTGCTGATGATGCAGCATCTTCATTTTGTGTGTGTGTGTGTGTGTGTGTGTGTGTGTGTGTGGTTTTTTCAATCAAATAATAGGAAAAATGCTTCTTAGTCTCCATACAAATACAATTTCAGTTTTTAAATACAGTATTCGCAAATTGATACAGATTATTTTAAGTCATACCTTGTTAACAAGGTGTGTGGTTTCTTTACATTTATGTACCTTGCATCATGGCTATTATTCGTTTTAATTTTGGAATCTGTAGCCATAGAGAATTAAATATAGAGAACTTATTTACATCCAAAATTACATCTGGAATGTTAAACTGTTGATGTTTTCGTTAGAGTAAAATAATGGAAGTCAGGAATTTAACATTCCATGCGTAATTTTCGTCGTAAATAAGTTTTCTATATTAAGTTCGGTAAGATTGCTGATGACAAAGTTAAAAAAAAAAGCTATGCTGCAACGTAAAGAAAGCTACAGAAACCACGGCATGTATCAGCAATTTACAATTTAAAAAAAAAATCTGTTACTTTGTGAATACCTTACGTAAAAACTGAAATTCTTTATGTATAGGGACAGTAAAAACCAATTTATCCTATTATTTGACAAAAAACAAAAAATGGAAATGCTGTACTTTCAACCAAACATGTCTGGGTAAATAAGAAGAAAAATAATTGTGTTTGCTAAAGGCAGGACCTATAAAAAAAAATAGTGTGAAGCACATTGGTTAAAACGATTGTCTGATTAGTATGAATGTAAAGTGCAACAAAAACATAGTCGTTTATGAATGCTGCGGACGAATGAGAGGAATTTTGTTAATGACTAATTTTTTGTTCCCGTAAAACTCACTATACAAATTGTTAATGATTATTTTGTTTCTTTTTTTTCAGACGTTGCCGGTTAGTGTACAAGCAGAAGCGAATTTAGTACGTTATACATTTCACTTATTTCTTTTTCGTCACAGACCTCAGTGTCATTTGGCTCCATTTTTTTTGTAAAACCATTTATATTCTTGTAGTTTGCTCTGCGACGAAACACGGGAGAAGGTGACATGTGACTGAGTGAAATCTGGAGTAATCTCGTTAGAGGGAGGGATGGGGGAGGGCAAAGAGGGGATGTTAAACGAAAATGAATGAAGTGCTCAGACCCGCACACGCGAATTCTACTTTCTTTAGGATATCGATCTTTTGCTAACGGACTGTGTCGTTTCGTAGATTTTCGTCGTCACGTTCTGTAGAGCTACGTACTCAGTTGCAGTAAGAGGTACAAGCGATCGTACGATTAGAGTTCCGAATCTACTCTGCAGACGTTTATCGTTTCCAGATTCTGTGACTGTTTCCAAAGCTACTACAAAATGAAAGAACATGAATTTGTTGAGAACACTGTGAAACATTTTATAACGCTGTTGTACAGGAATGACTGAAAGCAGGTCTGGTTTTTTATACTACAATAGTTAACGTTAATCGATGAAAGTGTGACAAACATACCTCGTCTGTAATTATAGTAAAAAATACATATGTCAGTTAAATTGTGGCTTTTTTTTTTTTTTAATTTTAAAAATTCGTTCAGTTTGATTATGAACTTTAAATGGTTGTCAAGTTTTAAGTGTGGACATTTTTAGTATTGTCATTGTATTGTATTGGAAAGGGGATGTACCCATATGAACCCCATTCACATTAGCTTGAATGTGTAGTCAAGAACACTTCGAACGTCTTGCTGTGGAAATATTGCTCCAGCAATATATTTTGCAGTGCTTTCTGATTCTGATCGGTAGCTGCATCGTAAATATTGGATATGTGCCATCATATTTCTTATTTACTTCCACGTTCGTGCGACAAGAACAATGAAAATTTATTACTTTCTTGTAATATAAGCCCATAGCTTCTATATTTATATAAAAAAATTTCAGCTGAAAGCATGATTTAAAATAAAAACTTTGTTGGTTCATATTCTCAAACGATGCGGAAGTTGGTAACCCAGCTGCTAATGTTTAAGAAAGGTATGTAAGTTTCTAGTTGGACAATTTTGAGAGGATTTCAGTTAGAAGTTTCCCTATTATTTCGTAATAGATTCGAGACCCCTCTGAAAAATAGTGGGTAGGGGGAGACCTGCACTCGAAAATTCTCGCAGCCTGCTCACAAAATACAGTT
Organism: Schistocerca americana; assembly: GCF_021461395.2. Lineage (NCBI taxonomy): Eukaryota > Metazoa > Arthropoda > Insecta > Orthoptera > Acrididae > Schistocerca > Schistocerca americana. The sequence continues at coordinate 185,297,546 of NC_060130.1, forward strand.
GAGTATGTTATGCCCGTACACCCTTTGCAAATTTATATGTGAACATCGATTGTAAAGACATACCAGTGCAGCAGTTGTTAATACTACTAAGAAATTCGTCGTAAAATGAACTCGCACAAAACCGCAGGCAGGTTTTAATTGATAATTTATTCACTACTGGTTTCGCTGCGCTAAAGCAGTATCTTCAGGTGGTTGTACTGTCACATAGATTAGCACACGGAGACAAACCCAATGTTCGTGGTCACAGAATCCAATCCCATAAAGAGGGGAAGTAGTCAACAAATAATAACCAGCAGAGCATTGGAGCGAACAGTGCAGGGGATGAGGCACTCATTTTGTTGTTCAGATCCTTGTAAAAGACTACAGTCGTGAATGAATCATAAATTATCAACTGTTTGTGGTTTTATTCAAGTTCATTTTAGCATGAATTTCGACGGCTATGGCTTTCCATGTTATAAAGTTGTATGTACTAAGAAATTGTGAAGACCAAACTGTGCATTCTCGGAAGGTCATAACGTTTTATTATATATACCGGAGAGTAATCTTATAATGTTCTTTTATTGATGTCATTTATTTTAAACTGAAGTGTATACTATTTATAGAATACTCTTCAGTAGTTCGATGGCTCGTGGTATGCCGCAGCACATATCTCCTTAATGAGGTGTCGTTCTTTTACTAGTCTGTCCACTGTGCCTATTAAGAGATTAGCTACGGATACGTTTAAAGTGTTTACAGTGTGCCATAGATGATAAATGCGTGCCAGAGATGATACATTCACTTTCAAATGGCTCTGAGCACTATGGGACTTAACATCTGTGGTCATCAGTCCCCTAGAACTTAGAACTACTTAAACCTAACTAACCTAAGGACATCACACACATCCCTGCCCGAGGCAGGATTCGAACCTGCGACGCGGTTCCAGACTGACGCCATTCAGTTTCACATTAGCCAATTATTTTCCGTTTTTGACTAAAACATTCTCAGCAGCCTCGTGTTTCAGATATGTTGGCCTTTAAGTGAACGTACACAAGTGAGCCAAGAAATTCTGACCACTGCCCACCGTTAGAGTGAATGACACATGTTGGCGTTGTGGGCACGTGACGTGCTGAGGACGCAGTGACGAATGAGTAATTATTCTAGTGACGATTCCGACCGCAAATGGCCTAATACACAGATGTATCGACTGGGAACGATCTCGGAAACGGCGGATCAGTTCGGCTTCTTCGCGTGCTACTGTTGTGATCATCTATATAAAGTGGGTTCAAGGACTGTGAAAACTACGGGTTAGCGACAGTGTCGGACTTCCATGCCTCGTCACAGAACGTGGAATCCGTAGGCGTGCCCGCTCGTTAGCGCCGGACGGGTGCCATCTGTAGCAGATCTGGCGACATAGTACAGTGCTGGCGTAGACACAAGTGTTTTGGAGCACACCGGTGATAGCATTTGTAGAACACGGAACCCTTTGTAGAACCGGGCCCTTAAATGTTCCCGTGGCGCCCCAACGACAGCGTTAAGTTGCGACTACAGTGGGCACAGGATCATCCATATTGGACCATGAGTCAGTGGAAACGTGTCACCCGGTGGGATGAATCGCGTTTCTTGTAACGCCGGGTCGACGGTCGTGTATGGATACACAGTCATGTAGGCGATCGCCTACCAAAACATTAGCCGCGTCACGCAGTCCACATATCGCGTCTAGCGTTGCTGCCTCTAGATCAAGAGGTCCCGGGTTTGATTCCCGGCCGGTTTGGGGATTTTCTCCTTCCGGGAACTGGGTGTCTGCGTTCCATCATTTCATCATCATTCGTGAAGTGGCGAGATTAGACTGTGTAAAGGTTGGGAATTTGTACGACCGCTGATAACCGCGCAGTTGAGCGCCCCACCAAAAAAAAAAAAAAAAACTCGTCGTCGTCATCGTCTCGGAAGCAGCCATGTGAGGCAGTATTATGCTATGGGAAACATTCTTCTGCCCTTCCGTGGGACATGTGCTAATAAAGAAAGGAGCCGTGACAGCTGTGGACAGCCGGCCGGGGTGGCCGAGCGGTTCTAGGCGCTACAGTCTGGAACCGCGCGACCGCTACGGTCGTAGGTCCGAATCCTGCCTCGGGAATGGATGTTTGTGCTGTCCTTAGGTTAGTTAGGTTTAAGTAGTTCTAAGTTCTAGGGGACTGATGACCTCAGAAGTTAAGTCCCATAGTGCTGAGAGCCATTTGAACCACTTGAACAGCTGTGGACAACACGAACATATTGCAGACCACCCGCATGTCTTCGTGCTCGAGATCTTCCTCAACGGCGATGGCATCTTCCTGCAGGATAACTGTCGGTGTGACAAGATCAGTATCGTGCTACAGTGGTTCGAGGAGCACGGTATTGAACTCACGTTGGTGTCTCGGGCATGAAATTCGCCTGATACGAATGGTGGCTCACGTCTGGGGTGCTGTCAGGCGCCATCTCTGCGCCCACGAAATAATACCAGCCCGAAATTGCGCGGCCTGTACGTAAACGGATGGTGCCACATACGTACCGAGGACCTGTCCAATCCATACGACGCGCAATCGCTGCTGTATTGCGTGCCGCCACGTTTTTAAGCAGGTTAGAACTTCATTAGTGTAGTAACAGAAATAGCGAAAGCTGCAGTGTGACCTTGAAAGACCTCAACGGCGAAAGATGAAAATCGAACTTCTTGCCTTAAGCGAGCGGACACCTCAACCTTCTCGGCTATCCGAGTACGTACCCCTTCCGACCCAAATCTCAATACAGAGTAGCTCCCAATATCCATTGGTCTACTCGCTCGCAGCCTAACTGTATTCCCACAAGAGTTCGGATACTGTTGTGCATCCGCACTGAATATCGTAACGCCGTCTATCGTTTATACTTTGTATAAGGATGGTGTCCTTTCGGACATGCTCGCCCAGAAGAACAGATTCCATCCCTGTGTAGTCCCAGACCAATCAGTGACTTAAATGTAAGCGTCTTGATGATATTACATAGCACGTAACACGTTTTTAAACCATTTTACACTTCAGTGGTATATTAAAGTTTTGTTACGGCTATTTTGCAGTATTAAGAGAGATTATTTTAGTTTTCTGTTATTGATGGTACTGATAACTAATTTTATAATTTGTCTTTGGTGTCATTTTGTCTCACATCTGATTCATTGTTTTTAGGCAGGAATGTAACTGCTTCCATGTTGTATGAAGGGAAACAGTGGATAGCGAACTGTGATACTTAGATAACGGAATGTTAGGACTGCTTGCCCGTCACGGAAATGACTTCCAACTCGTTCAGTGTTAGTTGGGGTTGGGTTGTTTTGGGGAAGGAGACCAGACAGCGAGGTCATCGGTCTCATCGGATTAGGGAAGGATGGGGAAGGAACCATCCCGGCATTTGCCTGGAGTGATTTAGGGAAATCACGGAAAACCTAAATCAGGATGGCCGGACGCGGGATTGAACCGTCGTTCTCTCGAATGCGAGTCCAGTGTCTAACCACTGCGCCACCTCGCTCGGTCGTTCAGTGTTAGTGATTTCCCCGTCAGTAAAGGTTCTTAGTAGTTAAATATAGATATTTCTTTATTTATGCTAGGATGACTGTCTTGTTAACTGACTTTAGCAACCCCCCCCACCCCAAAAAAAAAACACCTGTGTAACAGATACCGACGGCCGCCTTGTCATCCTCACCTCTTAGGCGTCATCGGATGCGAATACGGAGGAGCGTGTGGTTCAACATGCCACTCTCCCGGCCGTTATCAGTTTTCGTGATAGGTGTCGCTACTTCTCAGTCAAGTAGCTCCTCAATTGGCCTCACAAGTGCTGATTGCACCTAGCTCGCCAGCAGCACTCGGCAGACCCAGACGGTGACTCATCGAAGAGTTAGCCAAGCCCGACAGCGCTAACTTCGGTGATCTGACGGGAACCAGTGTTACCACTGCGGCAAGTCCGTTGGTTTGCTTAGTAACATAACATTTTACAAATATCACACGGTGGCCTGTCGGCTGTTAAACCGAAACGATGACTGCACGATGTCAAATAACAAGGAAACCAAAACGTCTATTAACTATGCAGATTGATTATGCAGGTTTTAGAACGATACCTTGTGTTTCTTTATCGACTGCGGAGAATATCTGTGGAATCCTCGCAGAGGCAGGCTTTTATTTACGACGAAAGCAGTTTAGTGATTACGAAGGCGCATGTTTTATCTATGAAATTTCATCTCCATTCTTATTGAAGTGGCTTTAAAGGCTGTGATAGTTATTAAACATTTCTATAGGGACGCACCAGGACACGCTAATAGCAAAAGAGAAGATTTGAAAATGAAATAACTGGTTGTCGATAAAAATAACGTCTGGGTTTATATACAGTTGCCTCTTGATAGCGAACTGTATCTGTGCATTTTTTCGGAACATTTGACTTAGTAATCTCTCTGGCATGTTGACGATTCTCACTAATAGATTTGAAACGCTTCTGAATTTGCTACGGCAATTACATTTCTCACCCCATCGTAGAAGCGATGTAGATTCAGCCGATAACGTTGCGATAAGTCGCGTTCGCTCGTGGCAAATAAATCTCATTATATACAGAAGAACCATTTGGGCGTCGCAGAATATTTCTCGACGTATGATGTGTACAAAAAGGCTTATTTAAACAAATCAGTAGAAAGTATTGTCACAGGTGCGCCCTAGGAACGCGTGAATTTAAGACAGCATAATCCAAATTCTTTCCTACCCGCGTCCTCGACGTCGAGGCCAGCTACTGCGTCGTTTAACTAGCTGTCGGAGCCACTGGCAGACCGTTCCTTATGCGTAGCGCTTAGATTATGGCGTAGATTTGTTTCAGATTTTAATACATACGGAGACAATTAAAAGTGTAGTAACTTGTGGTTTGTGGCCTATTTCAGCCTCTAAAAAACAATGGAAGTTGCAGCAGTTGCATAAAGTAAAAATATCGAGTCTGGAATCCCAGTGTTAGGTACGCACGCGTGAGTAGGCTATTCGGGGAAGCGAGCTCACTCGCCTGTCGTGACTTCACTTGTTATTTGAGATGGGAGCTGTTTATATGAAATGATTGTTGTAGCGTTCTTTCGGAATGATATCAGTAAATTCTTAAATTATAGCATTTCTCTTCCTGTATCTTATTTTTGTATCACAATATATCTTTCACACGACGCTGAAACTACAACCACCGTCGTTTTATCTGTGCAGCCAACACGAAAAATTCACCCGTATATCTATTTATTTTGTAAGATAACAGTAACTTGTATTGCAGTCTTTGTAAACTCCGAAGTCGAACACATACGGTTTCGAGGTAGATGAGGACAGCATAGACGACATGCGGTCTCACGTTATCTTGTCAAAAGGCAGTTACACGGAGACCTCGAAGGTCTCGAAGATAAGGCACAGCCACCGGCCTTAACACGTTGGAAATGTAGCAGCTACTATCCAAATTACTGTCTATGTGAACCAGAGGTGACCGTGTTGCGTAGACAATTGCACACCAGGTGCTCGACTAGTATGACGACGATGAATGGAAATACTGTAACGTTCGTTGTACTCGGAGCCTCCATAGTTCGATACATCCAGGACAATGCCTCCGCTGTAGGCACTGATCGCATCAGCCTCTCTCTGCTGCTGCCATTTCGAGGGAAGCCGGGACACCGGTCGGCTTGCTGAAGATCCGTGCTTCTCCAGTAGTCGTTTCACTGTTGTCTGACTGAAACGATGTACGTGACGTAGCTCTACCGACCTTACGGCCGAGCGAACAATATGTCTCATCTACATCTACATCCATACTCCGCAAGCCACCTGACGGTGTGTGGCAGAGGGTACCTTGAGTACCTCTATCGGTTCTCCCTTCTATTCCAGTCTCGTATTGTCGGTATGCCTTTGTGTTGGCTCTAATCGCTGTGATTTTATCCTCATGGTCTCTTCGCGAGATATACGTAGGAGGGAGCAATATACTGCTTGACTCCTCGGTGAAGGTATGTTCTCGAAACTTCAACAAAAGCCCGTACCGAGCTACTGAGCGTCTCTCCCTCAGAGTCTTCCACTGGAGTTTATCTATCATCTCCGTAACGCTTTCGCTATTACTAAATGATCCTGTAGCGAAGCGCATTGCTCTCCGTTGGATCTTCTCTATCTCTTCTATCAACCCTATTTGGTACGGATCCCACACTGCTGAGCAGTATTCAAGCAGTGGGCGAACAAGCGTACTGTAACCTACTTCCTTTGTTTTCGGATTGCATTTCCTTAGGATTCTTCCAATGAATCTCAGTCTGGCATCTGCTTTACCGACGATCAACTTTATTTGATCATTCCATTTTAAATCACTCCTAATGCCTACTCCCAGATAATTTACGGAATTAACTGCTTCCAGTTGCTGACTGTTACATTGTAGATAAATTATAAAGGGTCTTTCTTTCTATGTATTCGCAGTGCATTACACTTGTCTACATTGAGATTCAATTGCCATTCCCTGCACCATGCGTCAATTCGTTGCAGATTCTCTTGCATTTCAGTACAATTTTCCATTGTTACAGCCTCTCGATATACCAAAGCATCATCCGCAAAAAGCCTCGGTGAACATCCGATGTTATCCACAAGGTCATTTATGTATATTGTGAATAGCAACGGTCCTACGACACTCCACTGCGGCACACCTGAAATCACTCTTAATTCGGAAGACTTCTCTCCATTGAGAATGACATGCTGTGTCCTGTTATCTAGGAACTCTTCAGTCCACACAACTGGTCTGATAGTCTATATGCTCTTAGTTTGTTCATTAAACGACTGTGCGGAACTGTATCGAACGCCTTGCGGAAGTCAAGAAACACGGCATCTACCTGGGAACCCGTGTCTATTGCCGTCTGAGTCTCGTGGACGAATAGCGCGAGCTGGGTTTCACACGATATTCTTTTTCGAAACCCATGCTGGTTCCTACAGAGTAGATTTCTAGTCTCCAGAAAAGTCAGTATACTCGAACATAATACGTGTTCCAAAATTCTACAACTGATCGACGTTAGAGATATAGGTCTATAGTTCTGCACATCTGTTCGACGTCCCTTCTTGAAAACGGTGATGACCTGTGCCCTTTTCCAATCCTTTGGAACGGTACGCTCTTCTAGAGCTTCTGGGGTACTGGTTTCACGGGGCCATTGAGATCCTGCACGACGTCGAGTATGGCCCTCACGAACCCGTCCACTCCGCATTGCAATTGCAGTCGTGGGATTCCGAACAGAAGAATCGAGGAACGGTAAACTGCAGTCTCAGTAACTCACGATGCTGCCTGTGTCGAATTCCGACACCTGCTCGCAGACGTTCCTTCTCCTTGCGTGAGGCTTAAGACGATGGTGTCATAAGTGAGCAACATTTAAATACAATTTCTAAATGAGAAACCCGTTACGTAACCTTTCCTTATATGTAGAGTGCAGCTGGTGTTACTCCTATCTACTGTGTATTGCTGGACTAAAGTGCTGATCATTTGTATATCCGTGCGTGTAGTACATTCGTGCTGTCTTCACCGTGTTGCAATTTTAATGGTCAGTAGTGTAGTTTATATGTCATGCAGAATAGCAGATACGTTGTTGTTTCTGTAGATTCGCAGATCATTCCGCAACAGTGATTGACGTGGGATTATTACTACATTTGTAAACGGAAAATGCATGTTTTTTGGGAATATAAAAACGGAGGTCGGGTGTGAGGCAGATTATTGAAATAGGGAGGACGAAAAGAAGCTATCTGTAGCTTGTGTCGTCGGTCGTATGACACAGGAACGTCTAATCTCAACATAGAGATTATTATAATGATAAGGAACCAAACACACTGATTTTGCAGAAGAACGGTGTTTACTTGTTGTGAGACTTCCTGCTATTGGGTACCGTAAACAGACTGTAAATTATAAAGACGCACCTGACGGTAAAGAGGCAGATAACCTCATCGAGTTTTTTCGATATAGTATGGTAGGAAACAAGCCACTGGTTAACCCGTCCCGGGAAGGAGACAAGTTTTTTTTTATAAAAAGCGGTTTGATCGGTCGGCGCTCGGAATATTCGGAGGCTAGCCAATCAAATACCGGCATTGTGGGAGACGGAAAATGCGGCAATGCGAGGTTTCCTCGTACTTCACATTCGATTTTAATTCAGATGGGAAAGTAGAGTTTTGAGATCGAGCTCAAGATCCGGCACCTCCGCCATCCCACTTCATAGCTGAGAACCGATGCACTGGGAACTTAGAAACATTTTTGGGCTAATTTGGCCTTCGCCACTGGCGAAGGCGTCGTTTTTACCAGTGATCGATTCTACAGGCACGTGAACCATCGCGTGCAGTGCTGTGGTGAGATCGAACCGCAGCCACAAGTTGAGGCGTAAGGAAATCGTAATAAAATTTTCGTAATTCCTTTATTTTGAGCTTCTCTCTGAAGACTTGCATTCTGTCTGCAATGAAAAGTTTGCTTTCAACTTCGCCAACAGGATTGACGCCAAGAACATTGAAATTGTTAAAGTTGTCTCCCGTTGCCATTCATTTTTTTTTATTTGTCTGTGATTTTACCATGTGGATGTTGCCACAGGTTGCCTGTGTTTAACTCTTGTTTCATTTAATATTCGTAAGTTCCCCCATCACCGTTTTGGAGATTACATTTGCGTACATTTTATAGACGCCCACCAGAATTCAACTCATTAACTTCGAGCGTCAACCCCCTTTGAGTAGAGAGATGAATGAAATACAAAACCACCTCCCACAATTTGAAACTCTGTAATTTATATTAATGAACAATTTGAAGGCAGCGTACTAACTTGCGGAGAACTAATGAAGAGCAACATAGCTCATCTAGAACTACCGCTTGGTTTCACCTGAAAAATGAACTTTATACCTGCAAACTAGGGTGTTAATAGGATTACGATAACACGCTGTTCGCTATTGTACGAGGCCGTAGTGCATTTCCTTCAAAGTTAAAATAGGTTACCAATATGTTAAGCGTATCAAAAAGTATATGTAGTTAAATAGATACGTCACCCTGTGTGTGGGATTGGAGAAAGCGACGCTACACAGGAACCGTGAAGGCCGAGATTCCAACTGAAGTGGCGCGGAGCTCCACCTTTGTGATCAGCACTAACAGCTTTACCTTGAGCCTATGAAATGCTTAATCGTTGGCCTTAATCCGTCCTTGGAGGCCTCTAACAGAACGAACAAACGTCAACTGCAGGCTGCACCGTCACAGAGTATTGTTGGAAAAAACCAGTCCGACTCAGTAGTTTCTTTGTGCCTATCATACATTAATCGAACAGTTGTTAGAAACAGCATGTTAGTTATCAGACATTCCTTGGTCGAAGGAGAAATAACCTAGTTTACATTACTTGTATCTGACCACTGGCACGGACAGGTCCGTAACATATCCACAACCGACCCGCGGACTTATTTCTTCAATGCTATAATAAACAGTGGACCGAGCGAGGTGGCGCAGTGGTTAGACACTGGACTCGCATTCGGGAGGACGACGGTTCAATCCCGCGTCCGGCCATCCTGATTTAGGTTTTCCGTGATTTCTCTAAAATCGCTACAGGCAAACGCCGGGATGGTTCCTTTGAAAGGGCACGGCCGACTTCCTTCCCCGTCCTTCCCTAATCCAATGAGACCTATGACCTCGCAGTTTGGTCTCTTCCCCGAAAGAACCCAACCCAAACAGTGGAAGCTCAAGATAATCAGTGCGAGCACATCACAAAGCTGACATGCCCCAAAATACTCGTATATACATTTCTATTGTTCCCTAAATCGCTTCAGGCAAATGCCGGGATGGTTCCTTTGAAAGGGCACGGCCGATTTCCTTCCCCATCCTTCCCTCACCCGAGCTTGCGCTCCGTCTCTAATGACCTCGTTGTCGACGGGACGTTAAACACTAATCTCCTCCTCCTCCATTTCTATTGCTCTGATAACCGTATGCATCTGTAAATAAATCAAGAGAAAATTATTTTCATTCGGTGTACTGGACACAGTGTTCATGACTTTCCATCTTTCTTATGCATAAATATCGGGAATCTGTGGTACTTACGTAATAGTAATGTTGTGTATATAAATGTGTTACAAGCCTCTGAGAATCTTAACAATAAGAAAAGCAAATCAGATACGCACACGAGACAGTGTTACGAACCTCCGGAATATTGGGGATTCGTACGGTCAGTGTTGTTGATCGTGTGCGTGTAATACCAACGAAAAATTAGGAGAAAAGGATAAGTGACATGTGCCAGTAAAGAACTTCTTTATAGGAAAGTTCCTGCCGAACATAGCTGAGGATAGGAGAGGGTACGACATAGTTGGTGTTTCGCAAATCGGCTGAATACTTTGCAAAGACTTGAAAAATGCGCAGAACTAATGCAACCTAATTATCTATCTGTCAACAGTTGTGATTAGTATGCACCAAACGTTTTCCACCTTGCACGAGAAAACCCACGAAATGTTACATTGGAAGAAACATAGGTAAAGTTGAATATGGCGTGGCTTTTGTTTTGGAAGACTAGCTTGGGAAGCAGTTTTGTCACTTCCACCAAGTCTGTATATTAATAGAAGAATTATTTGTGAACGTGCACAGGGAAAACGGTGGTTGCATAGTTTCAACATAACATCGTAATGTGCAAAACAAAAATAAAAATATGTATCTATAGAAGAATATTGCAACAACTCTTTTTTCCGTTTACGTAAATCATCTGGATTGGGTTTTAATGTTCTAGTATTAATCGTAGCATATCCACGGTAGGGTTGTTACTGGACAGATACGGCAACAGAAAGAGACTCTCAGCAATATCTGACAAAGAAGCTCGCACACAACTACTGTGTGTCGTTGAAGTTTGCTCCGACGACCGTAATGCTCATATTTACATTGATCGGTGCTTGCAATACTTACCAAGGACTTGCCGGGCATGTGAGTGCTGTGAGGCGGGCCCCGTTCTGCTATGCTTTGGAGTTTGATATCGCCTGGGTTACCGCAGAGTCATTTGCCGTGTGGGCGACACTCTGCGTCACCTAACATCATGTCACCAATGGACAGAAAATACCATTTGTCTAGTGAGAATTGTAACCGCTCTTTAGAGAGTGGTTTTACAGAAACGAGTATTAGATTAAATTACGCAATACGAAATGACCTAAGAGCCAAAACACGGTAGTAGCATTTCGAAGCAATAGTTAGTTAAAATTTTACAAAGAGTAGATATTCGAAAAAGAGTAACGCAAAGTAGTACAAAGGGAATCCAAGGAGGACATAACAGAGCTGCGTTTTGTTTTGAATGTAATATATAAACCAATGCGCAGCATTGTTAGGTCTCTTGAGTTTGGAGTGGTGGAGAATAGATTATTTTGGGATAAATTCAGAGACGGAGTCAATTAGAGGTGATAGGGTATACGAACATTGATATTCAAGTGAATGGTGATTGTACGTGTTAAACGAAACGCTACGATCGCATACCGACGATTGTGAAGAGATTTATTGACAATACGGGAACTTTTCTGTTGGATTAGGACTTTATTCTCTTTATGCGGATTATTAAAGAGTATTGAGACTGAAAATAGTTTGGACCTTCTCACACTAGTATCTTTACCACTCGTTGTCAAAGTGATTCCTCTAATAAACGAGAAGTGAAAAGCAGTGTCCGTTAAAAGAATAAACTTTTGCTGAACATACATTGAAAGGATTCGAACCCAAAATTAATATCGTGTCGTGAGAATTGAGAAGCTTAGACACTGTGAGGCCCAGAGACTTACTTATAATTTATCAGACTTTAATGGCATTGGACAGTTCCCCGAGAAAGCGTATCTTTGGTGATAGTTACACGAAGGAATGTAGTACTGACTGACTGTTATCACGCCGAAACAGTACACACTAGGATCTCCAAATGTTCTCTTCGGAGGGTCTCTTATTAATTTGTGAATAGGAGGGACATCCGTCATGTTGGTACAACACTGAATGCGTAATGTCCTGTGGGATGTCTTGCAATAACTGTGGCAGCAGCATATCGTAGGAACTCGAGATACTGGAGTGTGCTTAGATTCCCATCAATAAAACTGGGACCAATGATATACACGCACCAAACGTCGATCGACCGAGAGCATAGTTTTTATCCACTTCGTTGAGTCAGCATGGATTTTCAACGATTGGTGCATTTTACGAAGATTAACTTGCTCACGGTTTGGAAACGACGTGTCTTCCTTAAACAAAACTTTACATAGCTATGCCTGTGCCACATCACTCTGCACATTTCATAGATAATATTCGGAGAACTGTAACCTATTTTTGGAAGTTATTGCCACGAAGCTCTAGATGCAGCGAACAGTGAAGAGGGTGAAATGCGGTGGAATTTAGTGTTTGCAGAACAGTCGGTGGTTTATCCCTCTCGTACGTCCGAGACGCCTCTTGGTGACATATGCATTGTGCGTTACTGTTGCTAAAATGTTACTTTCGTTTCTTTCATCAGTTGCTCTTATTTTTCCTAGGCGTATTTTATTCTCCAGACTTCCAGTTTCTTTCTCTGTCCGGGGACTGGGTGGTTGTGTTGTCCTCATCATTTCGTCATCATCTCATTCGTGACAGTGACTAGACTGGACTGTGACATACATTGGACTGCGTAAACACTGGAACTTTGCACGGGCGCTGATAACTGCGCAGTTGAGCGCCATACAAACCAAACATCATCAAACACTTCCAGTTTCTAGAAGTCTCTTATATAAATGTTTGCAAAGACAGATCGTGAGTGCTCGGCAGGATCTGGATACTTTTCAGCATACAACCGTACCTCTGGTCTAAGAGTTTGGCGACATTAGCCATATACAGTACTCTTTGTAAAAATGGGAACCCCGAAAGCAATGGTCTGCACCACGCCACGATAAGAGGACGTGTAGAACAGCGGAACCGTGATACGTGATTTAAACTTCAGAGAGGTGACGTGCACGGAGGCCCAAAAGCGTCCCCTTATTGTGTGTCCGGACAGGTCAGTGTTACGCAACACTCAGTCGGTGCGGAGCAGTCATACGGAGTGGAAACGTGTAACCGAGTGCCAATGTGTCTCGCATACATCACAGAGCAGTCCGCGGCTCGTGGTCTTGCGGTAGCGTTCTCGCTTCCCGCGCACGGGGTCCCGGGTTCGATTTCCGGCGGGGTCGGGGATTTTCTCTGCCTCGAGATGACTGGGTGTTGTGTGTCTTTCATCATCATTTCATCCTCATTTCATCCTCATTCACTCGCAAGTCGCCGTAGTGGCGTTAAAGAACTTGTGGAGCCCCGCGAGGGGTCTCCCGGCCACCAAAGCCATACGCTCATGATCATCACAAGAGCATATGGGCATGTGAGTGCGTTCGGGAGGCAGGTCTGTTGTCCCGTGACACTGCGACTCGTGCTGGCCACGTTGCGTGAACAGTGAGGCGCATGTGGAACCAGTTTAGAGAAGAGGGCCGTATTCTGCGCCGACAGAGTATTAGATGACAAAATGTGACCACGCTCGATCGTTACGAACAGAAGAGCATTGTCCACAGTACTGGCGCGACGAAGGAGCACTGCAACGGATGTGGACATGTCTCCGTCGGCGGTTGGACACCGTCTTCTGCGGATTGGACTGGTGGCTCCTAAGAAATTTTGGCCTTATGTCAAAGCGGTAGGTGGATCAAAACAAAATGTCCAGACACTCTGTGACCAAAATGGTACTGAAACAGAGGATGACAGACTAAAGGCCGAAATACTAAATGTCTTTTTCCAAAGCTGTTTCACAGAGGGGAAGACTGCACTGTAGTTCCTTCTCTAGGTTGTCGCACAGATGACAAAATGGTTGATATCGAAATAGACGACAGAGGGATAGAGAAACAATTAAAATCACTCAAAAGGGGAAAGGCCGCTGGACCTGATGGGATACCAGTTCGATTTTACACAGAGTACGCGAAGGGACTTGCCCCCCTTCTTGCAGCGGTGTACCGTAGATCTCTAGAAGAGCGTAGCGTTCCAAAGGATTGGAAAAGGGCACAGGTCATCCCCGTTTTCAAGAAGGGACGTCGAACAGATGTGCAGAACTATAGACCTATATCTCTAACGTCGATCAGTTGTAGAATTTTGGAACACGTATTATGTTCGAGTATAATGACTTTTCTGGAGACTAGAAATCTACTCTGTAGGAATCAGCATGGGTTTCGACAAGGACGATCGTGTGAAACCCAGCTCGCGCTATTCGTCCACGAGACTCAGAGGGCCGAAGACACGGGTTCCCAGGTAGATGCCGTGTTTCTTGACTTCGGCAAGGCGTTCGATACAGTTCCGCACAGTCGTCTAATGAACAAAGTAAGAGCATATGGACTATCAGACCAATTGTGTGATTGGATTGAAGAGTTCCTAGATAACAGAACGCAGCATGTCATTCTCAATGGAGAGAAGTCTTCCGAAGTAAGAGTGATTTCAGGTGTGCCGAAGGGGAGTGTCGTAGGACCGTTGCTATTCACAATATACATAAATGACCTTGTGGATAACATCGGAAGTTCACTGAGGCTTTTTGCGGATGATGCTGTGGTATATCGAGAGGTTGTAACAGTGGAAAATTGTACTGAAATGCAGGAGGATCTGCAACGAATTGACGCATGGTGCAGGGAATGGCAATTGAATCTCAATGCAGACAAGTGTAATGTGCTGCGAATACATAGAAAGAAAGATCCTTAAGCCTTTAGCTACAATATAGCAGGTCAGCAACTGGAAGCAGTTAATTCCGTAAATTATCTGGGAGTACGCATTAGCAGTGATTTAAAATGGAATGATCATACAAAGTTGATCGTCGGTAAAGCAGATACCAGACTGAGATTCATTGGAAGAATCCTAAGGAAATGCAATCCGAAAACAAAGTACACTTGGTCTTATTTTGCGAGCCGATTACGAAGGCCCATTTTAAGTTTGTGTGACAGCCGTCTCTAAAGCAGCTCGTACGCACCGTTACTTGGAGAGCCATATGGTGGCTTTCACATGTACACGGCAGGTGCCAGGGGCAGCTGCAGTCCAAGCGGCACACGGCAGCCGCGCAACTGCGGTGCGTTCACTCAGCCGTGTACTTCTGCCACAGGAAACGTCGCGCCTTCACATCTTTCAGGCGCGGCCGTCTTCAACAGCGTGTACATTAGCTAATTCGTTCTAAGGTTACCTGCCTTATTTTGTTTCCGCAGTTACTTCTCGTAGATCCACACGTGACTTGGGAAGTAGACGTTTCTTTCGTGGAAAAATGGCCACTTTTGTGCGACAAAACCCTAGAATATTGTAAGGATAGGATTAATACAGCAAATGCGTGAACACGAAGTGGACTGGAGTTATAAAGATCTTTTTAACAATTTTTATTTTGGAAACCTACCCATTTGCGGAACCATTTGAAGTCAAAAACTAATTCAGCATTATGTTCCTCATATTATTTGCCGAAATTCCACCACATAACCGTCTAGCTGCCTAAACTCGTTGAAGTTCAGTTGTCAGTAACGTATCCGCCGCCAGCGTCAAGCACAACGCTAAGTAGTATGACACACCGTTTTACATCTACAGATAAAACGAGCGGCTAGTTCAAAGATGTTGAAAAATTGTGCATTTATTGTTCAATATTAAATATCAGTAAATTCAGGAAATGTTTCTTCAATAGTTAGTTACCCAATCAGTTGTAATGTGCCGAGTAAGAACTTTTAAGATCTTGCCGTATATTGTAGTAATTTTATTTTAGTTTACTGATGACGACAGCCATTGTTTGTTTCGGCTGAGTAGATTCCCTGAAGAGCGTGTTCTTGCACTGCAACTAATCCGTGTCGCCCATGTAGTTCATCGAATGTGGTCATTCGAACTTCTCATGTTCGCTACGGAGCCGCATTCGTTCCCTTTTAATCGACTTGGATGAATCCGCTATATAATATTTCTCCATTTTAAGAGACGATAAACAAAAACCGTGCCACCATTTGCTCACGTTCAAATCTAACTCGAAGCACGTCGCTGTTAATAAAATAATAAACAACATTACCATAATTTGTCTATTGACATTCAATAAATAAGCCGCAACTATACGATTTTTGAACTGGTCCAATTTGAAACTTCCTGGCAGATTAAAACTGTGTGCCGGACCGAGACTCGAACTCGGGACCTTCCAGCCAATTTGGTTATAATGGATTGTACGTGTGCGGAGTTTCGGAAGAGAGGTACCAGTAGACTGAAGTTTGCAATATGGATCTGAGTTCGAAGATCGTTGCCCGCAAAAGCACAGTTAAGAGTTAGATTCCCTACCCCTCAGAAAGTTTCCATCTCACATAAAGAGAGTGTTGCAAGTCATGACGACATACCCAACTAATGGCGTTACTTTGTATAGTAGGCTGGGGTGTAACGTGTCCATATATTAATACAATATTTAAGTTGAGACCTTTGAGTAGAGGATGTGGCTTTCATTTGATTGTGTTATACTTCAGCTATACTTTTCGGCGCAGTACAATGTACCGTCGTTTTATTTATTTAATTATTCATCCAGGGATCATCTTACGATGATACTTGACTTGACATAATACTGTGAAAACAAATAGGTCAAAAAATATACACTCTCACAGAATATATATATAAGTATGTTTTATTAGGATAGAACGGGTGTTCGGCTGTGGCCTTGTTGAAGAAACGTTACCAGAATTTGCTTGAAATGAGTTTGAAAAATCTAAGTCATTATAGCCGGACAGAGAAAACTCCATCTTTCCGAATATGAAGTCAGCGTCTTAACAACTGCACCGCCTGTACAATGTTCTTTAATATGAACTCAGTTTCGCTCTTCAAGGATACGTGCTGGTGATTCCGGATCTATGAACTTGCTGCTGTGCTGCTGACGCTAACTCCAGTCAGTTCGGAAAACTGACTCCAAGCCCGTAAACAAGCCACTGTTCCCCCTTGTCCTTCCAATAGTCCACCTGAAAAACTGAGTCAGCATCCACCCATGGTGAGTGAGATGTTAAACTCAGGAGAAACACTATTAAAATCCTCAAGGCCAGGTAACGCGTCTGAAATTGCTTTCGCAAAAGCAACAATCAGTCAGTCATTGCCTACACCTAATGTATCTGACGCTGGATTAAATTATATTTGGCTCCAAGAGTGTATAGACTACACAAGCAAAACAGCACTGAGTGGAGCCTCCGAGACGCGTCGGTATAGAAGAATTGTGCATAGTAGGTTACCGGCGTATAAACTAATAAGAATTAAAGACAGCTTCTACCTGTACTACTGTGTTGAAGAATGATGTTACAGAGGCTTCTGTACTCGATGGATCCTGTGTATTTGCTGGAGCTAAATTTAATTTTAGTTTGTCTTCATTTACATTAGGTGCAGGGAATAGTTGGTTGATACGTCTCTTTTCTGCAGTTTTAAAAACTATCCAAATTTCTGACTTCGATCCCTTGAAAAGAATCCCATAGCTAAGAACTGAATGTACGAGGGGCGTTTGAAAATTCCGCGCAAAAATAAAAACTAGTTAGGCGTTTGGAGTAAACCTTTATTTTTCGACATAATCTCCTTTTAGACTTACACACTTCGTCCAACGCTGTTCTAATTTGTTGATCGCTTCTGAATAATAGGAATTGCCCAAATCTGCAAAACAGCTATTAGTTGCTGCAATCACCTCTTCATTTGAATAAAATCTTTGTCCCGCCAGCCATTTCTTCAGATTGGGGAACAAATAGTAGTCCGAGGGACCCAAGTCTGGAGAATAGGGGGGATGTGAAACGAGTTGGAATCCTATTTCCATTAATTTTGCGACCACAGCTGCTGAGGTGTGTGTTGCTGCATTGTCGTAACGGAAAAGGACTTTTTTTTTACGGTCCAATCGCCGGCATTTTACTTCCAGCTCGGTTGTCAAACGGTCCAATAACGATGAATAATATGCACCTGTAATAGTTTTACCCTTTTCCAGATAGTTGATGAGGATTATCCCTTGCGAATGCCAAAAGACAGTCGCCATAACCTTTCCGGCCGAAGGGATGTTCTTCGCCTTTTTTGGTGCAGATTCTTCCTTGGTAACCCATTGTTTAGATTGTTGGCTTGGGTTCAAATGGCTCTGAGCACTATGGGACTCAACATCTTAGGTCATAAGTCCCCTAGAACTTAGAACTACTTAAACCTAACTAACCTAAGGACATCACACACACCCATGCCCGAGGCAGGATTCGAACCTGCGACCGTAGCAGTCCCGCGGTTCCGGACTGCAGCGCCAGAACCGCTAGACCACCGCGGCCGGCGTTTAGATTGTTCTCTGGTCTCAGGAGTATAGTAATGTATCCATGTTTCATCCACAGTGACGAAACGACGCTTAAAGTCCTGCAGATTCTTCCTGAACGGCTGCAAACCATCTAGCAACACTTCACACGATTCCGTTTTTGGTAAACGTGAGCAATCGTGGAACCCATCTTGCAGATAGATTCCTCATTTTCAAATGTTTATGCAAAATATTATGTACCCGTTCATCTGAGATACCCACAGGACTAGCAATCTCACGCACCTTAACTGGCCGACCATCTGGCCGAGCGGTTCTAGGCGCTTCAGTCCGGAACCGCGCGACTGCTACGGTCGCAGGTTCGAATCCTGCCTCTGGCATGGATGTGTGTGATGTCCCTAGGTTAGTTAGGTTTAAGTAGTTCTAAGTTCTAGGGGACTGATGACCTCAGATGTTAAGTCCCATAGTGCTCAGAGCCAATTTTTGCACCTTAACTCTTCTGTCATCCATCACCATATCATGGATTTTATAAATGATTTCTGGAGTCGTAAACTCCACAGGGCGTCCAGAACGTTCAGCAACCCTTGTGCCCATATGGCCACCCCAAAAATTTTGAAACCACTTATAAACTGTTCTAATCGAAGGTGCAGAGTCGCCGTAATGTTTATCAAGCTTCTCGTTAGTCTCCTGAGGCGTTTTGCCTTTCATAAAGTACTGATTAATCACCACACGAAATTCTTTTTCGTCCATTTTTTGACAATCATTTGAGTTCCTTGATTCACACGAATGGCAAACACAAAGAAATACACCAATATGGCCGAAACTTAGTGTGCGTTCTTTCCTAAGATGCTACTAACTAAACATGACCTCCATACGCTCTGGTGGTGCCATCTGTCGGACTTTGCACGGACTTTTCAAACGCCCCTCGTACGTAGTAATAGTATGTCATGACAAAACATTGGCTGTTGATAAAATCCTAAAACATGCTGAGGACATTGTTTTTGCCGGCATCTTCGTGTGTTCATTTCATGTTAACTGACTGTCAATATTCATCCCTAAAAACTTTGTGTTTGTTGCACAGTCTATAAATTTGTCATCTATGCTTAATGCGACCGAATTATGTTCCTATGTTCAGCGTCAGTTTATTACGTACTACCCAGTCGTAAATATGCTTGAGAGGTTCATTGGCCTCATCTAATAGGAGTGCTAGTTTTTTTGATCAGTAACTATGATGTTGTCATCAGGAAAGAGAACTTTTTTATCTCTATGTCTTATAATATCTGGGAAGTCAATGAATTATACTGTGAACAGAGTTGGACCCAATACGCTATGCTAAGGAACACCGATGTTCGTATGTTTCTTGTCAGATGACTGTTTTGCTAAAAATTTACAATCAGGCGATGTGTGAACTACCTCTGCCTTATGCACCCTGTTTTCCAAGTTAGACTGGATCCACTCTTTTGCTATGCGCAGTGCTTCTAGCTTGTTTAGTAGTATTTTGTGGTCAACAGTGTCGAAAGCCTTAGCAAAATCTGAGAATATGCCTGTAACACAGTCATCCTTGTCAAGAACTTCAAGTATTACCTTTCTGAACTCTGTAATGTCCGTTTTTTTATTTGTCTCACTTCGGAAACCTAACTGTGCTTTGTTAAAAAAATTGTATTTATTCACGTAACTCATTAGTCTACCGTTCATGATTGATTCAGTTATTTTTCAGAATTGACCTGTTGTTTTCAATACTCCACGCATTAGCTTTCCTTAAGAAAGGCACAACTCGTGCGTACTTTAGGTACTCTGGAAACAATGGCAGAACTACGTGGCTCATTTGTTATGTTCGTTAATGGGCTAGTGTATGCTATATATGCACACCTTTAGAACAGAGACCGGAACCTCAACTATATCTGCTGACTTCTTATCTTTTTTTTTTTTTATTTTGTGTGTTGCCCTCCTGACTTAAAGCTATGTTGTGAGAAACATCATGATTGAGCGTACTGTTAAGTCATTGTGGGTGCTGCATGTGCATACCCTGTAGATCTGTAGATACTTACTAGGTTTCGGTGTGTGTGGTGTATCCCCCCCCCCCCCCCCACCACCACCACCACCCCTCCCCTTACCATCCACCCCCACTAGTTTCTTTATTCCTAAAATAACTGGCTATCCACTTTCTTTAGAGGTGCCATGTTTGGAGAGCATGTTTTGTGTTGAATTAACCCACTGTGGAATAGACAGTAGCATATGCGTAGAACTTAACAGAAAAGAGGAAATAGGCATCACCACAAGCCGAACGGCCACCTTGTGAAATATATACGATCACAAAGTTGGTCAAGTGTCAAGATCTTGTGGACAAAGGAAAATGTACGCTCTCGTGTAAGGATATGGCGCTTTAAGAAAAATGTGATTCTGTTCTATACTGGTCCTCTGTTTCTTTGAGCTCATAGCCACCAAAAAAACTGCAACATGCAGCGATGCCAGACTTCGGAGAAGCGCTACAAAAATAAGCAAGAGTGCCAGGCACATAGCCGCTATGTTTAGACGGCGTGTCTTCAGCGGAAGTGCTACAGCCTGTGCCCTCTACATTCCACAGTATACACAAATCATTACCTTCGGTCAGTCCAAGTTTTGAAAAATATATTTTTGTGAGTAAATAATATTGACGTTCTTATTTTCGCGCCGCTTTCTTCTCCCAACATAATACAGGATATATTTTTATTCACTTTAGCATTTAATGAAAGAAGCCGCGTGTGATCATTAATCAGACCTTTTTCTATTCAAGCTGGCCGGAGTGGGCGAGCGGTTCTAGGCGCTACAGTAGTTCTAAGTTCTAGGGGACTGATGACCTCAGAAGTTAAGTCCCATAGTGCTCAGAGCCATTTGAACCATTTTTCTATTCATCATGTTTATTCCTTTTAGTGAAACTAAAAACAGTTGAAACACTGCCGAAATTTTGATGTTTGGTTAACGAATCATTTTAGGGGGCTCGAGACCTCTGGGGTAATCTATAGAAAAAGTTTATGTGAAAGGAAATACACAGTTCTCCGACAAAGTGATTTTTCAGTTGTAGAGGAATCTGAAGGAAGCGCTTAATTACTGTGCAAACGTCTGGCGTAGTAGCATACGTGGCTCACCAAGTCTCCTTGGTTTTTTGTCAGTTAAATTTTTGTGTGTACCAGAGCGATGGCTAGTCTTGGTGCTTCGATAATGTTGAACTAGGCAAATGTAACTGTTGTGAATCGCCATGGCGGAATGCCCGAACGTGTGTGCCTCTACTATCAGGTCCTATTCCAGCTCACTAAATTGTCGCCTTTAATTCCTTATGATAGAAACTCGGTTATGGTAATGACACATTCTGCATGTGCTGTGAAGCTGGACAAAACGTAAGCTGCGTTCGGTGGGTAATCACAACACTTTTTCGCCTAGTGTATGTTGGAAACAATCCATTTGAAATTATGAAACAGACTTATAGACATCCAGAGTTGTTGAATTAGAGAAAGTAGAAAGGTTCCGGTAAAAAAAAAAAAATCCAAAATTGCTGCAAATGTAAGCTGCTGACGGAATGACTGCCGTCCTCTTCACTTTAATCAGATTTAAGAGATAGCTGTGATCCTCTAAACCTTTATGAATATAAACTCATCAGTTCTCCTTTCCATCGAACTAGAGTCTGTACATGTTAACATAGTTCGTTTTAGTATGCAGCTGGCAGTGAGAGCGTCATTGGTTTCGTCTAGGGTACTTGCTGTCTAGCGACACCATTACTCAGAGTAACCGCAGTTCTAAACATTCTGCGTGGTGTCTGTCTGTTCTATATCGTGTCTCCCTACCACTTTCGCGCAACAACGCTCTGAGCGTGTTTTTTTAGGGAATTGACTAGTTTGAACCTGGGACCTGTTGCTGGTAAGGAGATGTCAGACCACACATGACATGTAGAATTCAGAAGAGTTCAGTGAGACTAGCGATGATATAACCAAAGACTTAATGATTTCAGCGTCAGCTCCACTGCACTCCCTGTAAAAGAATCTTAATACTAACTAAATTTAGTGGAAGGAGTTCAAGGCTTTCCTATTTTTAGTTAGCTGGTAAAATAACGTCGAAAAAGCAGTTAAGTTTACCATTGGAAATTTTATTCTACTCACAAAACATCGTTTATAAATTGCGTTTTAATACAGGATGGTAAAAACCAACTGCGTTCAACAAAAATGTGAACGAATATTCCCTGAATGGGTTTCCAAGTTCCACAATGGATCGAAGGATGACCTATGCCATATCACATCTATAATCTAGGTTTAAATTTTCACAAGAGAGAAAACTATCAAAATGGTCTACAGTGACCCTCAATTATCTTTAATCACTTATCTAACTTGTCGTAAATTACAGTGGCTGATGTGGCTTCTCAATAACTATATAACAGAAAAATCATCGCGTTTCAGATTTTTACTTCAAGTGGCAAATGTGAACACCATGAGCTTTAATTGACGATCGACACCAGTATTACGTAAAGTGGATGTAACAGATGAGACTTCTGCAGTTCTGAGTGAAGCTTTATGCGCTCAAAAATGCGGCATCGCGTGCGTTCATTACCTTGTCGGTGTTCGTCAGGGGGCGGCGGTCGGCGCAGCTCCGTCCAGCTCGCCCTCTCGGAAGCAACTCCCCTCTAACTTCTCCTTACTACAATTTACCGAAGTTGGTTTAAAAAAAACTATCTGGCTGTGTTTTCATCTGACCAATCAGGGTCTCAATGTTAATCTTAAGCTCCGCCTACAAAAATTCTGTCTATCCAATGAGAAACGTTATACTTTTCGTGGTGGGGCAATGTTTTTAAAGTTTGCAACGCAACAGAGACGCGAAAAAGTCTCACGCTAAAACTTGCAGCTGGTGTGGTCCTTTTAGCGTTATTGTAAGATCTATACTGTTCTTCTGGAGGGCTCTAGCTTTTAACATGGGCTTGGGGGGGTGGTCTTGACGTAACAGAGACGCGAAAAAGTCTCACGCTAAAACTTGCGGGTGGTGTGGACCTAGCGGTTAGCTGGCGACGTGGGTGTCTGTCCGTCCCTTATCGTAGGGCCTTCCAGCTTAACACGGTTCTGCTCTCGGCTTCTGTTCTCGTTTCTCCCCTCGAAACTGCGTCTGTCTCACGGTGGGAAGGTATGACATGCATTTAGGCATTCTTGTGTTAGTCCATGGTATTCCATTTGCTCACTCGTTACTCGTATTACTTTGGTTAATTTAAGTCACGATTTATTCGGAGCTATGTGACATACTACTGGATTTGCTTATCATGTCAGGGTTTTCATGGAAGGTGTTGGATTTGCCTGACACCTTACACAGTTACCAGCACAATACGCAAGTGTAGTACTTGTATCCATGTAATCTGCACCAAACCTCTCAACGCTTTGGAGGATGCTTGACTGTGATTACTCTGGCCGCGACACGATCAGGAAAACCAGACAAGTACATTGAAGTGTTGGCAGATACGTCCATATATCTCATTCCCTGAGTACGTTGTCTGTAAACGGCGATAGTGTGCGGTCACACACACATCATCTTAATCGGTTGGGAAGGTTCATTAGTAGGAAGCGAGTTCTCATAAGATAAGTGACTCTCAGGAGGCATCACGGTGGCCGCTGAAGATGGATTGGTGACCAAATTGGCTGAGCATGCTTTCTGTATGGGTTAATGACTCTGGAGATAGCCAAGGAAACGATGCATCACCTTCCGCGTTAATTCCGCACGGTTTCTTTCTAATATTTGATACTTAGCAAAATATACGCCTACCAGTCGCTAATCAGCAGCAGTCCAATTCTAATACTTTCGAGTATGTTGTGATCTCTATGCACCGACTTTAGCATGGGTACAGACATCATTCGCTGGTAGAAAGCGCCAGTGTTCCTTAACTGCTGTAGAAATGAGTGATTTTCCCACCTCCCCTACATCATGACCTACCAGATTATTTGGTCGGTGAAATATTTCAGTGGAGCAAGTCGGCTGACGTTCATGCACTGTTTTATTCAGATAGTAGTGACGCTATGAACTCCGCAATTCCTGTGACAGTTATTCACAATGGTGCTATTAGTATAATCAGGATATACTTTCATCTCAGAGATATACGAATCCTTCACATTAGCGTTTCATGTATACTTGGATCGAAAAAGTTATCCTCTCTGTTACAAAACTTCTTCCCTTATCAATGATAGCAGAGAACGAAATACATACAGATGAGTTATCACATGGCATGCATAATGAACTACGCGTTGTAGACGTGACATCTAGCAGATATTGCCGACAATGGATGCACGTGTAGAATGTAATATTTCCATATTTTTATGCAAAAACATCAACCATTATTTTCCAATGAAGCATTGCTAATCTAAGAGTCATGATTTCACAGCTTGAGACGAGTAGTAGGGTAATGCTGGCATGAGCACAATTTGTTAGTACGGGTTGCCTACATCAGGGACAAGCATACATTCGGGTGCAAACTGTTGTTCTCTATTGATTGACAGGTCCTTAACCTATTCTTCTCCTAAGTGGATTATGACGCCCTGAGGATAATCCGTCCGTCCTGAGAACCCACCCCCACCTCTGCCCCTCCCCTTCCCGCTGTAAGAACTCCCCTTGCCAATACAAGCGCTCTTTTGATATCAAATTAATCGACTAATTACTTAAATCGATCAATTAATTACGCCCTCCCCTGAGGGAAGCCCCCAAGTTCTCCCCTCCTCTCCCCCTCCCCCACTTGGAAATTGGTGTGAAAAAGACTCAGTTGATTGGCTATTTGGGGGGGGGGGGGGGAAATCGATTGCAGTGTATGGAATATTGTTTATTTAAACAATTTATTGGCTACAAGCTGTGTGTGGAATATAGTTTATTTATTTAAAGATTTGGTGGGAAATCGATTATAGCATATGGAATATTGTGTAAGAAATTTGTGGTAGAGAAGGCAGTGTGTGGAATATTGTTTATTTAAACAATTTATGGGGATACAAGACATGGCTAGGAATATAGTTGTATTTATTTATTTAAAGAATTTGTCGGGAAATTGACTGCAATGTATGCAGCACTGTTTACTTAAATCTTTTTGAGGCTGACGAGGCTGTATCCCGTAATTACACTGTTAAGAATCTTTCGATCCCGAACACTGGCCATCTGCCGTCCGCCAGCCTGCAAACAGCGCTAGCTCACGCCACTGCAGCAGTCGCCGGACCGCGCAAATTTCCCGAACAAAAGCTTCAAGTGACGGCATCCCTCTGATATTTCATACCTGATAAATTCCTATCGAAACACATGCGCTATCTCTGTCTGCCCCCCCTCTCTCTCTCTCTCTCTCTCTCTCTCTCTCTCTCTCTCTCTCAAGTGCCACTGCCAGGCCTGCATGCGCCGTCGATCACGGTCGGATGAACCACAAACAGAGCAGCATTTACCTGATAAACTTCCAGCTGTGGATGTCTTGGAAATATTTCCTCACTCTGTCAGATTAATTGGCTAATTAATTAAATTGATACCCTTTCTGAGGGTCAGTTTTTCCTTGCATCCTGTTGGTGCATGCTAGGATTGCAATATTCGGAGGGATTCGATCCTGCAACGACCTGGTTCCCAAACCCTGCCAGATTTTTCCCCACCCCCTCTTACCTCCTGTTGGTGGATACTGGCACAGTTAGGTCATTTGGTAGGACTGTGTTATGTTGGAGGTAGCTGAAAATTTCAGGTTTCAGCTCAGTTGCATACTATGTCCTTAAACAATTTGCGGGAGGGGCTGGACAGATCCGTTCTCACAATATAACTATCGGAAACAATAAATTGATCAGTCGGGAATTTGATGTGGCGATTGGGTTGTTACAACACTATATAACCCCTTAGCTGATTCTCTCACGTGTACCAGGATGGAGAATGAGCAGGAGGAAGGGGAAGGGTCTACTGCATGATACGATAGAGACGACGACGACGACGACGACGACGACGACGACGACGACGACGACAACAACAACAACAACAACAACAACAACAAATACCTGTGCAAGACAGGGTCCATTGTGATGTATTGAGACGCACTGAACACGACACACTTAAACTACGATCCAATTTGTAGTAGTAGTAATCACGGGTAAGATTCGGAGACTGCTATCATTCCAGAATTTGACGTTGCAATTGGGTTTTTAAAGCACTATAGAATCCGTAAATTGGTCCTCTACACTATATTCCGAAAGAGGAGGAGGAAGAACGGTTTACCACGTGATAGGATAGTAACAGCAACAAATGCCACTACAAGACAGAGTGCACTACAATGCATTGAGAAACACTAAACCATGATCCTAGTGGTTGTTACGGCTAGATGCCTGAGATCACTGGGAAGATTCGTACATACAACATACAGTCCACTCACCTCCCAGATGTCCACATGCAGCAAGCCTGTAACCTCGTACACTGCCAGCTCCAACGGTGAGAGACCAGAGTACACTGCTCCTGTCATAGACTCATGTATATTACAGAGTGCACCACCCTAGCCACAGAAGACATCCAGAGATGATTGGACTGGTAGGAATTAAGATGTTGTTAATATGTCCACCACCACTCTTGGCAGTGATTGACATTGAATAATTCAATTTTCCATGGTAAATACATGCAACACACACGATTGCAGAGACAGCCCAGTGCGTAATGGGTATTAGTCCAGGTTTCAGCTATCCAGGCGGTGTCATCACCAGGACTTATCCCTGGAGCTGCGGGGAAGAACCAACTAACTGTCCAGCTGGAACTTTTCTTTGCACCGCTGCTTGCGAGAGCCTTAAGACAGAAATGCCCATCCATTCCGGCCACAGGCTACCTGCGCCACATGCGCTGCACACCATGAATGCGATGTCGTTCTACGAAACCAGCTATATATTTATCACTATAATTAGAATTAAATATTACGATTGCAACCCCAATCTGATGACATTCGACAGTGAGCAAAGTATCGGAAATAACTCTGACTGGATATAATTTTCCATGTAAAATCCTTCATCCCCATTATGGCTATCGGTGCACTGAAATCGCAGTCTCCCACGTCAAAACCATACCTCCCTTACTACCGAATATAGCCATTTTCTTCGCGCATGTCCGATCAATGATCACAATAACTTTACATTCCAACAAAGAACTTACAAGCCTGCTGATCAAGCGAATCTATCACACATCGTTTACTAAGTATAATATTCGCCAAGAACTGAATGCCAAACCCTGGTACCAAACAATATTGAGCCAAAATCTGTGATGGATGGACATGCCTCATTTTTTATTCTTGTGAGTGGCACCAGGGCCTTAGCAAGAGAGACTTAATCGTCTTATAAGTGGCCAAATATTAAAAACACGATCTCAAGCACTATGTTCACACGGCTCTGAGCACTATGGGACTTACAAATGACTCCGAGCACTATGGGACTTAACATGTGAGCCGCGCGGGATTAGCCGAGCGGTCTAAGGGCGCTGCAGTCATAGACTGTGCGGCTGATCCCGGCGGAGGTTCGAGTCCTCCCTCGGGCATGGGTGTGTGTGTGTGTGTGTGTGTGTGTGTGTGTGTGTGTGTGTGTGTGTTTGTCCTTAGGATAATTTAGGTTAAGTAGTGTGTAAGCTTAGGGACTGATGAGCTTAGCAGTTAAGTCCCATAAGATTTCACACACACACATTCATTCATTGCAGTCAATTTCCTGACAAATTCTTTAAATAAGTAAATAACCTGTATTCCGAACACTGCCGTGTATCCCCATAAGTTGTTTAAATAAACAATATTCCACACATTGCCTTGTCTACCACAAACTGTTTAAACCATACATTTCCCGCCAAATTTCTTAACTAAATAAATAAACTATATTCCATACACAGCCATGCTCCCAATAAATCGTTTAAGTAAACAATATTCCGCACATTTCCATCCCTAAAAGAAATAGTTTAAACTATTTCATACACTGCAATCGATTCCACACTAAATAGACTATCAACTGAATCTTTTTCACGCCAATTTCCAGGTGGGCGAGGGGATGGGTAGGGGGGCTGCTTGGTATCCCAGAGGGGTATGCGTTAATTAATTAAATTAATTAATTAATCAATTAATGTGATATAAGAAGTGTGCTTGTATCAGTGACGAGAGTTCCAGGTGTGGTGGGGAGGAGGAGGGGGGGCGGTTTCTCGGAAGAACGGATTAACCCCCGGGGGTCGTACTACACTTAGGAGAACAATAGGTTAAGAACCTGTCAATCAAAAGAGAACAATAAGTTTGCACCTGAATGTATATTTTCCCCCCTTGATTTAGGCAACCTGGAGATAGGACGTAATATATTCGAAAACCTTCATGGAAAAAGTAAATAACAGTAGCAGCAGTATGCTGTGCGTTTTAGTTTTTATTCGAATTCTTTATATTATTATATTTCTGTCCAAATCTAATTATGAACGAAGTGTGTATTTACCTCAGTGCAGCCATCAGTAACGGAAGATTGGCTTATAATGACTAACAAGGTGTGTGGAATTACAAATGCTGTCGTTTGTGTCAGATGATGATCGTTAATAAACGTACTGGTTAACCACCTATCGTATGTCGCTATCGGAACATCACTTGTTCCTGCATTAACTCAGCAGCAGCGCCAAAAATGTGTCATACGCCTCAGTCGATTGGGTTGCACTTTATGGTGTCTAGCTATGTTACATTGCAATGCGATATTAGACATGTAAGGTTTCGAGAAATCGTCAAAATATCAGCAGCCTTGAAAACAAAATAAAATAACATCTCAGTTACATGGCTGTTGGAGAATTTCATTAATATTGGCAACTCCAAGTTTGTCAGACCCTGCTTTTAGTACAAAATTTTTATCTGACTTTCGTAATTATGTAACATATGAAGTTGCGGTTGAGAAGTCCGAAACTAAGTAATATTTTGCTTGCAGTTTTATTCAAATGACGTTTCCTACGGAATGTAAAATACTATGGAATTGTTTTTGTAAAAAGTAAAAGATGACAAAGCTATTTTATATTTGGATGTCAGCAGACGAACTGAATGAACTGTATTTTGTATATCGTTGCTTGGATGTTCCGGTATATGGCCTTGTGCACTGTTTTTTACATGGAAAATATGAATTTCTGTGTGTTGATAGCGTGAAAGAATTTTTGTTCTTACATCATTCTCGTTTCTGTTAAATCTTGATCTTATGATTGTCAATGCAGTCATTTAATTTTAATTTGATCTGGCGTCCGTACTTTATAACATTGAATAACAGCCAAAACATAAAATTACACCGTTTTTTCATTCTTCTAATAAAATCTAATAAAAACATCTTAATTGCGTGATTTGTCGTTTCTC
This sequence comes from Schistocerca americana, assembly GCF_021461395.2. Classification (NCBI taxonomy): domain Eukaryota; kingdom Metazoa; phylum Arthropoda; class Insecta; order Orthoptera; family Acrididae; genus Schistocerca; species Schistocerca americana. The sequence goes on from NC_060130.1 coordinate 185,327,077, forward strand.
AAATTCCGACTTAAAGTCCATAGACTGTACTAATCCATAGGGATATAATCCCATTTCACTTCCAGACTAGTAGAAAGGTGCAACCACAAAGCCTATGTTTTGTTACCGTATTCTACCATAGTTGGTGCGTTTTTGTTTTACATTTTTTTCCTTTACTTCTGCACCCTTTGAGTATGTTTTCTTTGTAAAAATCAATGACTTTTTTTCTATTCTTGGTTATTTGAAAACTTCAGCTTAAGATATGTGTTTACTCCCTCTTCCCTTCCTTACTGAAACGCCATTTTTTCCCCAATTCATGACATTTGGAGACGAGATGCAGTCTTCGAAATAACAGTTTTGCTTTTTTCCTGAAACACTGTAGTTTATGATGACAGACCCTGGAATTTGTGTTCCTTGTTCATTTATGTTGCTCTTGTTCGCTAAAATTATCAGACTGTCCTTGCATTGATATAGACTTCCATAGTTTTTCTCTGATGCTTGTATAGAAGAAGTCATAAGATGTAAAAATAAAAAGTGAACTTGAATTAATACGATTGTATGGTTTAGTATAGGGTGGTGAAAAGTCCTAGCAAGAAAGTAAGTGCAGCTTACCTTAACTAGAAAGAAAAGTCGCGTGCTTCGTTCTGGCAGATGGCACGGATGAAAATAAAAGAAAACTACATTAATTGGCGGGCGAGTTTACTAACAGCCAAGTGTCGGGAGAAGTACGGCGATGTGCTGCCACAGCTTTTGGCACAAGGAGGTTCAGCTTTCGGTTTCTCGTAATGGTTGTGAATTTTCTATTTGGGGTAAGGACGATCTGCCGATATCATTTCCAGGAACTTTGGCAGTGGTGTTAGCGTCACGGCGTCTGATGAGAAATGCCAGGCTAGCCGCTCCTCTTTGTGACAATAGGCGGCATTTTGCCAAGTAGCCCATTCGTCACTTACGGGTTCGCTGGCAGTTCCATTAACAGTTTTTGCTTATTTGCTGATTCCGCTTCTTTAAGAATAAACTCAGTCGCATCCTCTGAACTCGTGTTTGTCGATGCCATTACCCTTTTGGCATGAAGTCGTTCTTGAAAATAAAAGCTATTTTGCACAGAACGATGTCAAACAATATGTGGGGTTGAAGTTAAATGTATGTACCACTTAGGAACAATGAAATTCAGGATTGGTAGCATTTGGTTGTGAAAGTTTATTTAGAGTAGCCATAATGGTAGAACTAAAGCGATTGTTTATTCGTGTGTTATTTTATTATTTCACGTTTTCTTAGATGGCGATACAAATGTGACGGAACCGATCGAGCCGTCTGTATTAATATTCCAATTATGGAAGGGTGGGCAAGTTAGTCAGGGGAACAATACCGCATGTGCAGTAAGCGAATTAGAGAAACGACGTCGGGATAGCCGGGCAGGGATCTTAACCTCTGTATCACCTTGTTCGCTGACAGCTGGTAGATAGATAATATCTGTTCTGTGATATTCCAAGCAAGCAAAATATGGATTAAAAATTTTAACCTTGTACGATGAAAGAACATGATATATTTTGGAGATGGAAATCTGCGTTCGAAAACAACCAGACGTTCCTTTTGCATTGTCAAACTTACCTAAGGAGATGTCAGGGTTAATGAAAACGTAACATCACTGGTGCGTGTTATGGAATGTGCCATTGCCGTTGAAAGGCAGCAGATGGCTTATTATCGTGGTTGTCGACAATGTTTTTTGTTTGTGCATTCGAGTCCGCAATTGTAGGCGGGAGTAAACAAGCGTGAGTGCGGCAGCCGGAAGATAATTAACTGCGCGAGAGGCGCCGCCGTAATTGTAGAGCTCTTGCCCTCTACCTCTGGACATGTTTTTCCTTTTTCTCCCTTTAGTTTGTGGGCATTACTTCTGTTTGCTTTGTAGCAGTACATCAGTTTCCAAAGAAGCAACTGTCGACAACAAAGTGCAAAGGTATCCACTTTTTTGTCGTACGTCCTGCGAACGCCCTGGTTGCTCTCCAGAGAAGCTATGCTGTGTAATTTTTGTGTTAGTCCATGCAAAAGATATCGTAGGGGAGAGGCAACTTACGCCTTTTCTCCATTTTCGACTAACTTCTGACGGCAGGACGTAATACCAAGTTTAGGGAATGCTTACGAGATTAAGAACATCATCTGCCGTAATGCCAGCATTTCATGGTTCCGTCGAATCTTTGTTTTTATAAAGGTCGTGTTGCCATTTTTTTATAGTTTTGGACGGCCGTTAACATCAGCATAAATGAATAAGTAATACCAAAAACGGATAAGGTGTTACTATAACATCATGTATGACAACGGACTTTACCTTAGATTTTAGGAAAAATGAAAATTTCTGGTTTAAAAGTTATTTCGGTAACATTCGAAATCGGGACCTTCTGCTTATATAATTATTCTGTCGACATTTTTGTACAGGGATTGGAAGAAATGTTGACGGGTTTGTCTAACTTATGTCAAGCATTTTCTTTGTATACTCGAATAAATAAAATAAAAAATAGGTTGCGTTATCCATTCCGCCAGGACTGCCCCAGAACGTGGTTTGCATAATTTTGAAGCTGCAGAACAGCTTTCCACCGAATTTACGTGACTTTGTTATTTTAGTGTTACAAATGACGTCATTTGGCAGCTTATAGAACAAAATTGCTTTTAATATTAACGAAACGATAACTATGGATCTTCCAATTAAGTGTCGAGGGCACAAAACGTAATTGCCCCTGAAATGTAAAGGAAGAACTTTAAGCAATTCTGCGACTCGTTGAGTACGTATTCTGTGCAAGTCTTCGTATTCCTTTACAACTAACGCTGTTAATATTCTGTTCGACGTATTTCAAGTTTTGTCCTTCAGCTGATATCTCTCGTACAACTGTTAGTGTATCGTCTGCTTGGTTATCGTGTTATTGAGTTTCCAAACTTAGAACTTGCCTTAAGAGCTTGTGACTTTTCTCTGATTAGTATTTTTTTAATAGGGTTAATTCTTTGAATATAATAACACTTAATTTCGTCTTTTGTCGGGACAATTAAATTTTTGTATCTGCTTTTAACAGAAGATACGAAACACATTTAGATTTCTATATCTTCAAGTTTTCATTCATCGCAGTGCTGCATTTTTTGAAGGAACTATTTCGCATGTTTTTGCTAAATATCGTATCGATATTTGACACCAGCACATATGTTGTGTTGAAGAAAGTTTATTTGCCTGTGGTTGTTCGATTTTAAGAGTTTTTGTTGTTGTTGCTTATGTGTGATGTTATTTCTAGGTAGAAGGATTCGTTGCAACTCATTTAGATTTGAAACTTCCTGGCAGATTAAAACTGTGTGCCCGACCGAGACTCGAACTCTGGACCTTTGCCATCCGCGGGCAAGTGCTCTACCAACTGAGCCACCGAAGCACGACTCACGCCCGGTACTCACAGCTTTACTTCTGCCAGTATCTCGTCTCCTACCTTCCAAACTTTACAGAAGCTCTCCTGCGAACCTTGCAGAACTAGCACTCCTGAAAGAAAGGATATTGCGGAGACATGGCTTAGCCACAGCCTGGGGGATCGTTTAGATTTGTTTATAAGCTTGTTATTTTCGTGTACATACGTTCCTTGTTATCGACTTTTTCTTTCTGATTCTTGTACTATATTCACCATAGTAAATCCGTTTTCTAATGATTAAGTGTACGGTCATTCTAGCACGCATCTTTCTCTCCCAATAATGTTTCGCGTTATCTTATCTACTCCTTCATTACCTCTTAAATATACCAATTAATTACGTGACAGATAATTGACGTACATTCGTATTTAATTTTGACTACTGCTTATAGCATAGGTAGACGCGTCAGTTCTTCAGTCCTTTCGTTGTCTAGCTTGTCTCCTATGTGACGGAGGCCGTTACTTATCGTTTGTGGTTTTTCTCTTTTTTCGATTTCTATGGTTTTATCTTTTTTTCGATTTCTGTGTTTTCCAATTGTTTGCATCGGCGGCACGTTTGCACGATTGCTTCTACGGGTGGAATACACTTAACTTTTTGAAATTGACGTTATACTGTAACCTATCGTCTTTCCTTCCCGGAATTCTGTAGAAGTGCTTCACTAAAACGCTCGGTTAACTTTGACTTTGAACGAGTCTTAAAACGTTACTGTAAAAATGAATACTATCTATAATGAGTTGAGTTGCCTACCAGAATAGAAAAGGAGGTAATGGAATTGGTGTTCTTGGCGGAGTGAGCTTTGGACTGAATCCAAGAGACACGACAGCGTGAGAGTAGCGATTACCCGTCTGTAAGTGAACCACACATTTCGTGATCACAGATAACGTCATTATATACACTACCGCGGAAAAAATGCAACACCCTCAACGACAAGGCCATTTTATTGACAAGTGATCTGGCAGGTAGTTCATCATTATGTGGGTATACGATAGCAAAACCTGCCGCTGTGGTCGAGCGGTTCTAGGCGCTTCAGTCTGGAACCACGTGGCAGCTACGGTCGCAGGTTCGAATCCTGCCTCTGGCGTGGATGTGTGTGATGTCCTTAGGTTAGTTAGGTTTAAGTAGTTCTGAGTCTAGGGGACTGATGACCTCAGATGTTAAGTCCCATAGTGCTTAGAGCCATTTGAACCATTTTGAACGATAGCAAATTCAGACCACTTGAAAGATACGTTTCACAGTAAAGGGTGTCCATGCATCGGTACACCGTATACTCCCATCTGGTGGTAACGCAGGCGTGTGATCTCACCTGCAAATGATCATAAAGATGCCGAATTGCATAGCGCGATAGTGTCCCCTTCATCATGTTCCGTACTAGTTCAGTTTGCGAAAGATCTGGCTATCTTGCTGGTTCGACCACGTGTTTTACACCACGAAGAGCACGATGTGTCGCGGCCGCCGTATGTGGACGTGCGTTGCCCTGTGGAAGAAATGCCCGTAGCACGGGTATAACAGCGTGTGCAATGCTGCGAGCGTCCGTAGCTCGTGGTCTAGTGGCTAGTGTTGCTGCCTCTGGATCACGGGGTCCCGGGTTCGATTCCCGGGCGGGCTGGAGATTTTCCTCTGCTCGGGGACTGGGTGTTTGTGTTATCCTCATCATTTCATCGGCAGCATCATCATCATCATCATTCATGACTGTAGCTAGATTGGATTGTGTAAAAATTGGACTTTGTAGGGGCGCTGATGACCGCGCAGTTGAGCGCCCCACAAACCAATCATCATCATCATCAATGTAGCGAGCACTGGTTATTTTATCCTGCAGAAATACCAAATGCGACCACAAATTGTAACTGATGGCCCCCAACACCGTGGGACCTGTGTGTCGTGGAAGAATGCACCCTCGAATAGGCAGCTCATCATGTCTACACTATACACTTGTACGTCTGTCGCTAGCTAATAGACAGAACCTACACTCATCACTGACGCCCAAAAGCCACTATCCCCTCTTCAGTCAAATACCAGTACATATCCGACATCGTATGCTTCTTGAGTTTAACGAGAGTAGTAACGCAATAGTTCCCCCCAGAAAAATTGCGACGTTTATGTAAGTCCATTAGACGTTCACAAATGCCGAAGTTGGTTTTCTAAATACAAATCTGGTAATTTTGATCTTTCCGACTCGAATCGATCAGGAAGACGAACAGCTTTAGGCAATGGCATGTTAAGGGCGAGAATGGGAGCAAATCCGTGTACGACAGTCGAGGAACTGTCAGGTTTACACCAACCTTGGTCAAGCATCCAAGAACATTTTCAATAGACTGTTAAAAACAAGGCAACGGCCTTGCCGCAGTGGATACACCGGTTCCCGTGAGATCACCGAAGTTAAGCTCTGTCGGGCGTGGTCGGCACTTGGATGGGTGACCATCCAGGCCGCCATGTGCTGTTGCCATTTTTCGGGGTGCACTCAGCCTCGTGATGCCAATTAAGGAGCTACTCGACCGAATAGTAGTGGCTTCGGTCAAGAATACCATCATAGCGACCGGGAGAGCGGTGTGCTGACCCCACGCCCCTCCTATCCGCTTCCTCCACTGGGGATGACATGGCGGTCGGATGGTCCCGGTAGGCCACTCGTGGCCTGAAGACGGAGTGCTTTTTTTTTTCTAGAGTGCTGGTGAAAACAAAGGAAGCTATCCGATCAACCACACGCAACTTATTGCTTCAGCGGCACACTACAAAAGCGCTTTTTGATCGTTTGATTACTAGAGATGATAAAATGGGTCCTTTATAATAAGCCAGAACGCAACAGGAAATGGCTATCATGCGAATGGATCGCCACGAAGTACAGCTCAGCTAAGCCAGATTTAAATCCCCAAAAATATGCTTTTGTGTGTTTGCTGCAGTTTTCGCGAGGACGTTCATTTTGAAGTGCTGAAACCTGGACAGCTGTGAATGCAGATCTTCACTGTGAACGGTTGGATGGAGTAAATAAATGTTCAATTTAAAAGTGCCCAGCTGTTGTCAGCAGAAAAGGCAAGACGCATCCTCGAAAAAATTAGTGAGGTGGGGTGGGAGGTATTGCCTCACTCACCATTCTCGGCCGATATTGCACCACCGGATTTCCATTTATTTATTCCGACGCCCTCCCCCGCCACCTAGTTTTTTTTTCGATTGGACTTGTAATACTTGGGATGCAATGGGAGGAGGAAACCGATTGAGGCCGTATTATTCGCTCATTGGAACTTGCCTTTAATACTATTCGTGTAACTAATGATACGCATAAATTTAGTTTCATTACGTACACATGTTACCAGTTCGTTGTTAAAAATTGTGGTCACCATAAGAGTAGTCTAACTGACCTGCTTATAAATGCGAGTGTCTCTGCGTTTTTAGTTTCCATTAAAATGTTCCTAGTTACGTGTGAGGTAATTTTTTATCCCTGTGTGGGGCGGCGGGTGGAAATTAGTAGAATAAATATTTTGTATTTATGCTGTTGTTTGCCGTTCTCAACACTGGCTCTCTAACTACAATATTGGCAACCAGAAAGTGATTAGCAAAACGTTAAGCCTGTAATTAGAATTCCTAGTGCCCACTTCATCTGAGAAATACATTTATAGCTACAGCTTATAGCTCTGAGGAATTAGGAGATCGTCTGGGATTCATAATCAAAAACCATTTTCTCTAAAATGTTCACTATATTCTGAAAGTCACAGACCAAAAAGAATCCACACAATCCAACTACCAGAGCAGTTCAGAGTCTAATGCGCTGATGCAACTATAACTGTTCAAATTAAATGTTTAAGTGAATGCTCGCCATAATTTGATGATAATGTTCATCAAACGCCACGCTAAATAATGGTAGAATGTCTGTCCCGCGGCGGCAAGTGAAAATGCGACATACGCAAACTGAAGATAGATAATTAAAGTCATCCCAGAATTAACACTTCACTCGAAAACGATTTCATGGTTACGCGTATCCCGAGTAACTTATTACGGCATCTGAAGCTGTTTATAGCAATGATACCGACGCGACGCGACGCGACTCCCGGCACAGGTGGTGCACTAATCAGCGTCTGGAGAGAACTGGGGCCTTTTCCTCGCGCAGCGTTCTTACATATAAAGCCGCGGTGCGGACGGCTAAGGGAACGCCTGATCAAATCAGCTCTCCTGACTAGCCGCTGGGCTAGTAATGCACCAATTTAAGTTATCGAATAAATCATTGCTTCCTTTGCTGATGGCCGATGAAGCTCTCAATTTAAATGTGCAATCAGCACACAGGTAAGTAGTCATAATAAAAGTCTGACGTGGCTAAGTCAAATATTTTGGGCGAGAGAATTAATTTAATTACACTACACGCAGTAGACGAGCTCTGAACTTGCCCTTTGGAGATACGCTATTGCTATGGTTTTATAGTTATTCAGTTGAAACTTCTCACATCTTTATGATTATAGCGGATCTCCCTTCTACTTAAATTTAAACATCCTAGCTTTATTTATTCGCCTACTTAATCTATCTTGCTTCCTTAATTTTTAAGACAAAAACCAGAAAATCATGAATTTCAACTAAAATTTTAATTTGTATGATCCAGAATACTGTTTCTGCTAAATTATTATGAAAAAGGAATCTAAATGTAAATTTTTAAGTTTCTAGCTCTTTTCTGTTGCGCCAATGATTTTTACAGAAAAACGTCCAAATTTCCAAAATGGTTAAAGTTATTGAACTGATATTTAACACATATTGATTTAGTATTACTCCTGACATGATAGAAACGTTTCAGGTTATTTACTTGATTTTTAAAGTATTGCGCAACATTTATGACGTCAGAACTGGTTACAGCGGACTGGCTGGCACACAATGGAAAGACTGATGTGAATTTTATACGGCGTGAGTAGGCTGCTTCCCTACACCTGGAAAAGTCGCGTCGGCACTGAGCCCGTACCGTACTAGGGGATGGATGCCGTCAACAGAGTATGCGTATCTATGGCAATTAGCTGCTTCGTTCCCTCTTCAGTGCCACCTTGCTTATCTGTCGTAACTTCCACCAGGATTCGTAATGGGAAGTTACAAATTGTTTACTCTTATTAGTCTACAAACTTTTCTTTTGAACATTTGTACAAATATTAGAGTGACAGTGAACTCTACGAAAAAATATATTAAAAGTGTTGCATGTAAGTGAACAACAGTATCTCATATAGTTTCTCTGCGGCACGATGACTTGTCTGGCGTAGCGGTAATAAATTATATGCACAAACCTTCACTGTGAATCGGTCTATCTTAGTGAAAACTGTGTCAAAATCCGTAGAGTAGTTTGTGTGATTAGCCTTCGTATACCGACAGAACGTGACGGGGAACTCCAAATTATAATGTGCACAGATGTCCCAGAAGGAACTGTCAGTATCCCGGGCGGTGACAAAAAAGTTAATTGAAACAAAAAACCCGTATAAACATACTCTGTTTCGGATTGTTTTCGAGTCAAACAAACACGTTTATCACCATTAAGAAATGGTTTTATTTTGGGATTAGTGTTTGTGTGTCGTTGGTTATTATTATTTTATTTGTCAGGTAACATTTTTAATGCTTAGAATGTCTAAAATTGTCACCATAAGTTGCAATGCACTTTCTTACATTCAACAGAAGATGTTGCGTTGCATGCCCGCAGCAGACTTCACGATACGGTCCAGATCTTTACTCATGTATCCACCTTTCTTTTGTGTAGTACTGTCTTCACTCCGTACGGCTACCGAGACCAACCCCCAAATTAAGAGAACTGTGGTTGCGATTTTACTCCATTCGTAAAGTACTGGAAACTACATTACATCCCGTGTGGCCACCGAAACGTTCTATGGTCTTTCGGTTGACATATTTTCGACGTAAAATGCTGACAGTTCTGCTCTGCCGTTCATTCCACCAAAATGGGAAATATGAACTATTATCTTCGGTCGTGGCGACCACTTGAATGCAACAGTTACCCGGTTTCACTCAGATGTACTTGTACTTATACAGCCGGCCGGGGTGGCCGAGCGGTTCTAGGCGCTACAGTCTGGAACCGCGCGACCGCTACGGTTGCAGGTTCGAAACCTGCCTCGGTCATGGATGTGTGTGATGTCCTTAGGTTAAGTTCTAGGGGACTGATGAGCTCAGAAGTTAAGTCCCATAGTGCTCAGAGCCATTTGAACCATTTTTTTGAAACAGGAAGTGTTCAGCCGCATGTGAAACGTCAACCACGACCTGCAACAAATGATGACGCCCAAGTAGGTGTTTCAGCTGCTGTCGCAGCTAATCCGCACATCAGTAGCAGACAAATTGCGCGAGAATCGGGAATCTCAAAAACGTCGGTGTTGCGTTACATATACATGGATTGCACCCGTACCATTCTTCTATGCACCAGGAATTGCATGGCGACGATTTTGAACATCGTGTACAGTTCTGTCACTGGGCACAGTAGAAATTACGGGACGATGACAGATTGTTTGCACGCGTTCTATTTAGCGCCAAAGCGTCATTCACCAACGGCGGTAACGTAAACCGGCATAATATGCACTATTGGGCACCGGGAAATCCACGATGGCTGCGACAAGTAGAGCATCAGCGACGTTGGCGGGTTAATGTATGATGCGGCATTATGGGAAGGAGGATAATTGGCCCCCATTTTGTCGATGACAATCTAAATAGTGCAGTGTATGCTGATTTCCTACGTAATGTTCTACCGATGTTACTACAAGATGTTTCATTGGATGACAGAATGGCGATGTACTTTCAACATGATGGATGTCCGGCACATAGCTCGCGTGTGGTTGAAGCGGTATTGAATAGAATATTTCATGAGAGGTGGATTGGTCGTCGAAGCACCATACCATGGCCCGCACGTTCACCGGATCTGACGTCCCCGGATTTGTTTCTGTGGGGAAAGTTGAAGGATATTTGCTATCGTGATGCACCGTCAACGCCTAACATGCGTCAGCGCATTGTCAATGCATGTGCGAACGGTACGGGAGGCGA